>NC_045564.1:14452705-15652705 GCF_009819795.1 Aythya fuligula | reverse complement strand
AGACAGAGCATCACTGGGGTCCCCTTGGGGATCAGGGGTGATGCATACCTAAGATGGATACAAGGCTGTGGCAAACATCCCCACCCGCCTCATTTGCCACCTCACAGGTGTATTCGCCTTCATCACTCTTAGTGCTGTTGAAGATTTCAAGAATGCCAGATCTGTCAGTAGTTGTAACACTGCAGCGTGGAGACTGAGCAATAGGCATTCCATTTCTTTTCCAGGTGACAGAAATGGGAGGGGTGCCCATGTAGGTGCTTTCCAGAACAATGGACTTCCCCTGCTCCACACTGAAATCACTTAATTTCTTCACGAAGACTGCAGGCTCTGTGTGGAGGCAAAGGTCAAATTGAGAGGGACAAATGTGGCAGGGCTGCAGGCAGACCATGAAGAGAGAGATACCTACACATACACACACACACACCTTTCACAAAGAGTTGAGTTGTGCACGAGATGCTGCCAGCATCATTTGTGACCACGCAAGCATAATCTCCACTGTGGCCCAGCTCCACGTTGTGCAGCTGCAGCTGTGCCACAGAATCATCCAGAGAAATGGAGCAGGTGCTGTCTGGCACCAGCTCCCTGATGCCTCGGAACCAGGTGACTTTGAAGGGGGTGCTGCCCTTGATGTAGCTGGTGAATGTCACACTTGATCCGGGCAAAACTTCCTGGGGATCAGGTGTCTTCACAAAAGAAGGTGGTTCTAAGTGTCACACGAAGAAGCGAAGAGGGAGAAAGATGTTAATAGGAGAGTTCCTGTTGGGGATGAAAACTGAAGCAGGTTAGAAATAAAAATAACAAGGCAGAAAACAGAAAAAGAAACTATGAAAAAGAAGCCATGGGAAATCAAAGGTAAGAAAGAAAGAGGGAAGAAGTGTTCTGTAGAAGGGGCTGTAATATCTTTCCACTGACCTCGTACAGTCAAGAAGGCACTACATTCATCAGATCCAGCCACATTTGCTGCTACACATGTATATGGCCCGGTATCTGTGACATCCAGGGCATTGAGCCTCAAAGCACAAATGTTATCCAAGAATGAAATTTCATATTTTTCCCCACTAACAATCTCATTCCCATCCTGAAACCAGGCCACTGATATGGGGGATGTGCCGGACACTTTGCATTCCAGCAGCACTGAAGATCCCAGCACCCCATTTGTTTCCTTTAATTTTCTTGAGAATGAAGGAGGAACAAGGCGATCTAAGTAAGACAAGGCAGAAGAAGAATAAGAAAAATGATTTGTTTGTTTGTTTCCAGTGTAAAGGAAAACAAAAACAAAGCAAAAAAAAAAACAACAACACTGCTTTTAAAGACAAGATATAGAGCTGACCTGAAACATCAACTGAAGAAGTGCAGCTGCTGTCCCCCACCTCATTGTGCACCTCAAAAGTATATAAGCCCCTGTCTCCCCTCTCTGCAGAAAAGACTTTCAGAGTGGAGATATTGTTGAAAAAGGTAATTTGGTATTTGCGATCACTCCTTAGTTCTCTGCCATCTTTGTACCACTTGGTGATAAGCTCAGGTGTTCCTCCTACTTTGCACTCCAAGGTAAAAGGGTTTCCAGCCATCACTGTGATCGGCTCAGTCTTCTCTAAGATTACTGCTGGTTCTGAAATAGGAAGGGAGGGGACAGTGTGTCACCAGGAAATCCACCTGCAAACTAGTGAGCATAGGATACAAGCAGCAAACAAGGGGTGGCAGAGACAACTGTGAGAGCCGCAAGATAAAATACTTGTGGAACAGGCTATACCCACCTAGGACTTGTAGAAAAGCAGAGCACTCCCGCATGCCAGCATCATTTTTGATCTGGCAGATATACTTTCCAATATCAGCTCCTTCTGCACTGGCAATCTCAAGAGTTGCAATGTTGTCCATAAACCACATTTGGACATTTTCACTCTCCCTAATAATTTCACCCTTGTCCTTCAGCCAGACAACAGAAATTGGTGGGGATCCTTCCACCACTGCCTGTAGAGCTGTTGGCTCTCCAACGAAGATTGCAGTGTCACTCAGCTTCTTGGCAAAGCGTGGGGGCTCTGATGGCAAAAACAAGGTGTCAGAGGAAGGTTAATGATGCATGCCTGCTTGGAAGAGGTACAGCCAGAAGATCAAGAGAAGAAGGCGCTGATGCTGTTGGTCTTCTACCATACAAACCTTTGAATTTTACTGGGCAGGTGCAAGTGTCACTTCCCACCTCATTCATTGCTTTGCACTGATATTCTCCAGTATCCTGAGATTCCAGATTGAGGATGTGAAGACTGGCAATGGAGTGCTTTGCTGTCACCTTGAACTTCTTGCTGCTCCGAACCTGCCTCCGGTCCTTGAACCAAGCCACCTCAAAGGGTGGAGTCCCTGCTATCTCACACTGGAGAATAATATCCGAGCCTTTAAGTGTGTCCACAGGACTCGGCACCTTGCTAAAAACAGGTGGTTCTATAAAAAAAAGAATCACATCATAACATTTGAGACTGCTTCCTTGAGTAGGTTTCTGGATAGTAGCAAGACACAACATACTCAGGAAGGGGGCCTACACTTCTTCTTGTAAACCTATATTTAGCATCCTCATCATATGTGGTCTCATCTCTAAAAAATGCTGAGCCTCCGGCACCTTCCAGAAAGCCATCCCAAGCACTCCCAAGGGCAGAAAATATGACATTTCTGCACCTGTTTGGAGTTAGTACTTAGTGCCCCTCCCAAAAGCCACCCTCCCCTTTCTTCAGGACCATATTCCAATTTTCCCCACCTCTTTCCAATCATGAAAGCTACCACCAGTGAGGCTCAGTACAACAGCCCTCTCTTGCTTCTTAAATTTCACTCCTGACAGAATCACTGTATATAAAAAAACAGGCAGAGGGATGTCTGCAAAGTGTGTCCATCTCTCTCACCACAGCTGGTGCTTCATCTAGTTCACACATCCTGTGTAACCCAACAACCTTGCCTTATTCAGCTTACAATTGGCTTAAATAGGAAGGCAAGGGAGTGGCTGCACAGCACTCAACACCCACTGCCAGTTCCTGCCTAGTCTCTCTGATGTCTACAACACATCAGCATATTAATCTGAGAGCAGCTGGAAAGAAACTGCACCAGCAGCCACTGACTGCCACAGCAGCAGCTTCCTCTTTGGGGGGGGGAGGGGTATGGGGGCTGTGCAGCTGAGAGCAGGACCAGGACCAGGAGCCAGGGATTCTAGTTGTGTGCAGAGCTGTGCTGCTAACCTTTCACTGCTACTGAAGTGCTACAGCTGGCAGTGCCGGCAGAATTTTGGGCTTCACATATGTAATCGCCACCATCCTCAGTGCTGGCATCCAAGATAGTTAGCACCGCTATGGAGTCTACAAAAGACATGTGGAGCCTGTTGCTTGCTTGGAGTGCCTGATCGTTCTTGTACCACACAGTCCTGATCTCTGGCGTGCCACTGATTTTACATTCAAGTTGAACTGCGTCTCCGTGCTTCACGAATCGCAACGCTTCAGGTTTCTTGATGAACTTAGGAGGTTCTGCAGAACAAATAAGCATGTGACGACACATGTTTGCCATGTGAAATCTACAGTGCTGAGCAAGAGTCATAGAGAGCGCAAGAATATTGTGCTGCAACAAGGTGAGTTTGCTACAGCAGCTGGCTGTATTTCCAAGAGCTTCCTCTCAAGAAAAGATGCAAGGAGAAAACAGCAAAAACAACTACAACTAGGTCCTATCAACTCTGGAGTCTGCTGCTTGAGGCATCTGGGGTTGTAAAAAGACATATGAAGGATGATTGCTCCACCCAGGAGACTTTTTTTTTGCGGTTTCGTTTGGGGGGCAAAAATGTCCCCAAGCCAGCATGAAAGCATCGACAATCCCATCACCCCCAAGATCTTACCCCAGGAGCAGCAGAAACATGGTATGTACAGTTTCACTTGTTTGCACATCTTTAATGAGTATTTCTACTTGAAGAACTTAAATGATTTAGAGCCTAGATTAAATCAGCATTTCATTACTCTAACTGAAACATTCAGAAAAGTTGAAAGAGACAACAATGCTGGCCTACAAATGCAAAATGATTGTATTTACCCTATTACTCTTGTTCCATATAGTAATGATACATATCAATACCCCTGCAATTGTAGTTTAAGCACTAATGATAAAGTAAAAGCAGGAAAGTGTTGTGTGCATTTATCCATACCAACAAACAGCTTAGCAAGAAGACCTGTCCCCCTGTAGAGTTTGCAGGTACACAAGGCTTCTACTGTCATTCAGTATTATAGAAGCAGAGAGTTACCTCATGGTATGTCTGCTTTTTGAAAAGCTACTTTCTCTATATGTCCAAGCTGGAATGGGTGGAAGAAAAAGCTCAGTAACAAAGAGGCCTTTTTTATCCAAGAGAAAGAAAAACAAGAAATGAAGGTGACTTAATCTCAATACCTTTGACACTGAGTTGGGCTGAGCAAAAGTCTTTCCCAGCTTCATTACTAGCTTGGCAAGTATATTGGCCAGAGTCTCCTTTACCCACTCTGAGCACTCGAAGGTGAGCTGTGTTAGCTACAAATGTAATATTGTAGTTTCCTCCAGTTCGTATCTCCCGACCATCCTTGGACCAGGTGATGTGTATTGGCTGGGCTCCAGTAACATGGCATTCAAGGTCAGCACTTTCTCCCAAAGGCACATCAATAGATTCTGGTTTGGCATCAAAGATAGGTGCCTGCTTGGGTTCTAGAAACACAAGAAAACAAAATAATACTCGTATCTCAAAATAATAATAATAATAATAAAAAATTTAATCCAGCATACAAATACCATTGCACATGTAGAAAGGGATGGGGGTGCCTATGATCTGGGCAAAAGTTCTGTAAGCCAACACACCTGCCACTGTGAGTTTAGCACTTGAGGTGGCAGTGCCCACAGCATTGGTGGCTGTGCAGGTGTACTGTCCAGTGTGATTCATCTCAGTTCGTGCCAGTTGTAGCACTGCTACATTATCTACAAAGGATGTGTGCACATTGTGGTCATCGCTTAGCAGCACACCATCTTTATGCCAAGTCACAGTAATGGGCTCTGAACCATTGAGTCGACACATAAATTTTAGGGGTAAGCCAGCAGGGTGTTCGATGTCCCTTAATTTTCTTGCAAAGGAAGGTGGTCGTTTGCGCTCTGGAAGAAAGCAAGTAAAGGATAAATATGCACCAGGAAGAATTTTTTAAATATATTTTTTCAAGAGAAAAAGTACTGTAAAGAAGAATTTGCAACAATATAAATCATCACCTTGAACTGTTAAGAGAGCCTTTGTAGATGCAGTTCCTACACTGTTTTCTGCCTTGCAGATATACTCGCCGCTGTCATTGCTAACCACTTTGTTGAAAATGAGTGTAGCAACGTTGTCTTTAAAGAACACTTTGTACTCAGGAGTAGACCTGAGTTTTGTATCACCTTTGTACCAAGACACAGTAATTTCTGGTGTTCCAGCAACGTGGCATTGCAGTGTTGTATAATCCCCAACTGACACCTCAACAGGTTCCAAGTGTGTAACAAAATATGGAGGTTCTAAAAAAAGAAGAAATTAGAAAGGCTCATCATAGTGCCAGGCCTTGGAAAGCATACATTCAAAAGAACAGGCAAGAAAAAAAAAAGAAGCAAAGGGAGCACACACCTAGAGTAGAGACTACAGCCTCACAAACATCTCTTCCTGCCTCATTTTCAACGTGGCAAGTGTATTCTCCTGCATCCTCCTTGGTGCTGTCAAGGATCTCCAGGATGCAGGATTTCTCTGTGGTGGTGATGCTACATTTCTGAGACTGAGCGAGTGTGTGGCCATTCTTCTTCCATGTCACAGAAATGGGCAAGCTGCCTGAGTAAGTGCCCTCCAGGATGATGGGCTTGCCAGGTTCCACATACTGATCACTCAGTTTCTTCACAAAGACAGCCGGCTCTAATGAAGGGTGAGAAGTCACAAATGTTGAGCACAGCAGTACAAATGGAGGGAAGGCAACAACATTTTAGGGTAAATATAGGGATGCAATTTTTACAAACCTTTTACTGTAAGGTGTGTTGTACAATTTGCTCTGCCAGCTTCATTAGTCACTAGACAAGTGTACTCTCCACTTTGGAGAGGGGTTACATCAAATAACTCAAGCTCCACAACAGAGTCCTCCAAGTAGATATTACATTTGTCCCCTGGCACAAGCTCATTGGCCCCTCTAAACCAGTTCACCTTAAAAGGAGGGGTTCCTCTGATAACACCTGTAAAAGTTATGCTTGTGCCTGGCAAAACATCCAAAGGTTCAGGTGTTCTCTCAAAAGAAGGTGGTTCTAAACACACAAGAGAAAAGGAGAGATAAAACAGACCAATACAGCATATCTCTGGCATTTCCACACACCTACCAAAGATAAAGAACAAAGCCTTTACTTTCTAGTCAGTACATTTTCCTCAGTATACTTACAAAAGACCACAGGGAATTTCAAGAGGGAAAGAGAAAAAGAGAAGCTCAGAGAAGTTGCTGACCATCATATACTGACCTTGTACGGTCAATACAGCACTGCATTCATCTGAACCAGCTATGTTGGTAGCTTTGCAGGTATACGTTCCAGTATCTGAGTTGCTCAGTGAATTCACTTCTAAAATACATAGGTTATCCGAAAAGGTGATATGATGTTTTTCCCCACTAACTAACTTAAGTCCATTCTGGAACCAGGCAATAGAAATAGGAGGTGAACCCAACACTTTACATTCCAGCAGTGCTGAGGAACCCAGTACACCAGGTGTTTCCTTTAGTTTTCTTGTGAAAGAAGGAGGAATGATTCGATCTGCATAAGAAAATATAATACATCCATTGTTAGAGAGAAAAGGAGTAAAGGAATGGAAGGAAAGAAAGAGAACATGGCCAAAAGAAAGTTCTGATAAAAGATGGAAGACAAACTACCCAACCAACCTAAAACATCAACCGATGCTGTGCAACTGCTTTTGCCCACGTCGTTCTGCACTGCAAAAGTGTACAATCCACCATCTTCCTTCTCTGCATCCATAATTTTAAGTGTAGATACTTTGTTGAGGAAAGTAATTCTGTATTTTTGGCTGCTGGTCAGCTCTTTGCCATCTTTAAACCACCCAGTGGAAAGCTCTGGTGTGCCTGACACTTTGCATTCCAAAGTACAGGCATCTCCTATAGTAACCCTCATTGGTTCTGCCTTCTCTACAATGACTGCAGGCTCTGGAAGAAGAGACAAGTAACAAGGATGGTGAAAACTGGATTTGATTAGTACTAGCTGTAAGTATTATTGCATTATAAGATGGGGTTTATACATTTGATACTAAGGATATCTCAGTTCATTGGGTTTGGGATTTTTTTCAGCTCTGCTTTTTCCACCTTTTATTCCACCCTAATCTGGAGATTTCACATGCTCTCCAAAATAAAGTAAAAATATTTTGGAATTACTAGGAGTGAAATACACCTATCTGTCCTCCTCCAAGCAGAAGATGTGACTGTGAATACAGTCAACTGAATTCCATCATAATGTAAAGGCCTGTATTTTTTTTTCCACTACAATCCCTATACAATTGGAAAAAAAGGAAACTAAACAAGATTTAAAGGAGACACAAGGATTCTGTTTTGACTATTTGAACTTAGGGGTATAAGCAAAGCATGCAGCTGATACTAAATTAACAAGTTCCTAAGTTTAAAAAAACAAAAAAAAACAACAAAAAAAAAACACAACAACAACAACGAAACATAAAGAAATATATGCTTTTTACCAACCTAGAATAGTTAAGGTAGCCATGCACTCACGACTTCCAGCATCATTTCTGATCTGACAGATGTATTTTCCAGCACTGCTTGTTTCTGTGTGTACAAGTTGTAAAGTTGCAGTATTTTCCATAAATGTGATCTTTGTGTTTTCACTTTCTCTAATAACTTCCTCCTTGTCTTTAAGCCACTGTACAGAAATTGGCTGTGAGCCTTCCACTCTTGCTTGTAACTCTACTGGTTCGCCAACCACAACAGTCACACTGTTTATTTTTGTCAGAAATTTTGGTGGTTCTGGATAGGAAACATGCAGTTGTAGTAAATTCTTATGGTATCCACGTAAATGAAGAGCAATACAGTGCCACGGGGAGCACTAAAGAAGGCATGTGTGCCAATACCTTACCTTTCAGCTTAACAGTGCAAAAACAAGTGTCACTTCCTACGTCATTCTGAGCTTTGCACTGATATTCACCAACATCTGCAGCTTCAACATTAAGAATGTGAATGCTTGTATGGTAGTTTTTGGCTGTAACCTTATACTTCTTACTACTGCGGATTTGTCTCCTGTCTTTGTACCAGGTAACATCAAATGGTGGTGTTCCTGAAATCTCACATTCCAGGCTAACCTCAGTTCCTCTGAGCATGTCTACCGGAGAGGGCTTCCTGCTAAAGACAGGAGGTTCTACCAAGGGAAGAAAGAAGCATTTTTAGAAAGGAGTCTTGAGGCATTTGACCAACAGTTTACTGATATCAGCTATTCCACAAGATTGCTGGGACAACTAACTGAATGGGACATGTTTTTCCTTGTTTTCTGCACACATCATGAAATGATCTAACAGGCAGGTGAACATTCAGAGCTCTGAGCTCCTCTGTATAAAAGGTAAACAGAAGATTGATAGAGAGGATATAGGTCCCATTTAGCTGTCAGTAGTCTCAAATGCAGGGTGTAAAGCTGGCACTGATCAGTTTGGGTCTGTTATTTTACTTCATATTTTGGCTTCATGGTATATCAGATCTACCTGTCTTGGACCCTGCAATCATAGAGCTGGGGAACACCTAGCCTAGGACATGTTTGTATTAAGAACAACAACTGCCTTGTTCAGACCTTAGCAAAGGGGGTAAGGGGTCATCAAAAAACAAACAGAATGTGAAGAAAAAGGCATTCCCTGAAATAAGGAATTAATTTCACGTTCCTATGGATTTCCAAGGAAGAAAAACACAAAAAGAAAAAAAAAAAAAGTGTAACTGGAGAACAAGAGAACAGCTGACCTTTCACTGTGACTTTGGTGCTGCAACTGGCCTTGCCAGCGGGGTTGTGAGCTTCACAGATATAGTCACCACTCTCATCAGTACTGAGATGATTCATTTCAAGCACAGCCACAGAGTCGATGAATGAGGTCCGGAATTTTTCACTGGCAATAATTTCATGGTCGTTTCTGAACCACACTATTTTCATTTCTGGAGAACCACTGACTTTGCACTCAAGTCGGGCTGAATCACCCTGCTTGACTACTCTTGCCGTCTCTAGCTTCTTAGCAAACTTGGGTGGTTCTAAAAAACCAGAAAAGTGGTATCAGAAGGTCTGAATTAATACTAGAAAGGAAAGAGGAGGGAAAAGAGCAAAACAAGCAAGAGTTGGTTGCAAATATAGGGCAGGGAATTCACTTGACAGGGTATCAAAGATCACTAAGGTAGGCTTGTTAGAAAGGAAAGAAAACAAATAGATAAAAAGACTGCCAAACATCTAGAAAGTGTGCACACCTGTTACCATCAACATTGTAGTGCAAGAGTCACTGCCAACATCATTTGAAACATGGCAAGTGTAGTGCCCACTCCTAGAAGCATCCACTGAATAGAGGGTTAAGAACACAGTTGACCCTTCAATCCCAATGAAACAAGTTGGACCAGATACAAGTTCTAAGTCCTCTTTGAACCACTTTACTGTAAATGGCAGCGTTCCTTTTAGTGTGGCCTTAAACTCCACCGTGGAATCTGGGATGGCTTGCTGGCTTTCAGGTTTTACTAAGAAGCTTGGAGGCTCTGCAGTTTTTAAGAAAAAGAAATGTTCAGTTACATCATGAATGCCTAAGAATGAAGAAAGTTAGTGAGGCAAGCAGAGGCAATGAATACGTAAGAGGTTCAAGATACACAGTAAGAAAAGGGAGACCAGACTTTCAGCATTAGTATTAAGAAGTATAAGAGGGTTATGTTAGCACAAGATATAATATATTCTCCCAGCATTCATCACCAATAAGAAGTAGCAAAGAGTTTCAAACCTTTCACTGTCAGGACAGCACTGCAAGAATCATTTCCGGCAATGTTAGAGATATTGCATGTGTAATTTGCACTGTCTGACAGCTCTAGATTAGCAATCTCAAGTGACATGGTGTTCTCATGGCACAGGCTTCTACATTTGGCACTGTCAGTTATCTCCTTTCCATCCTTAAACCATTTTGCAGTAATGGGAAGTGATCCAGAGACTTTGCACTCCATTCTGATAGAAGATCCCAGAACAGTATCCTTTTTGGTTAGCCTTTTGATAAATGTGGGTGGAATTGATTGATCTGCCCAACACAAAACATGGCAAAAACATAATGGTTACCTTATCTTCCAGAAACACTTTTTATTTTTAGTTGTTTCTTTGTTTTGTTTGTTAGTTTGTTTTTAATCCCTCCCTGCTGGCTTCATGAGTTTGCCAAATACAAACCTAACACAGTCAGGACAGCTTCGCAGGTGCTACTTCCAAAGTCATTTTCAACCTTAAAACTGTATGTACCACTATCCTCCTTTGATACAGGTTCAATCCTGAAACTGGCCACATTGTTTTCAAAGCTCATTGTGTAGTATCTACTGGGCAGAAGCTGTTTGCCGTCTTTGTACCATCTTATTCGGAGTTCTGGTGTCCCCTCCACAGTACACTCCAAAGTTACGGGGTCTCTTTCAGTGACTTTAAGTGATTTAGCCTTTTCTGTGATCCGTGCTGGTTCTGGGGTACAAAGTGTATAAAAATAATTGTTAGCTACAGAGAGGTGACTGTATTCCCAAGCACTCATCCAGGATGAAGGGACTTCTACACACCTTGCACAAAAAGCAAAGCAAAGCACTTCTCCACTCCAGACTCATTCTTTGCCTGGCAGGTGTATCTCCCTCTGTGGCTGAGGTCAACACTGGTAAGTTTCAGTGTAGCCACATTGTTCTCAAAGGTAATATGGTGGTAATCATCATCTTCCAGTATTTTCTCATCTTTTATCCATGACACAGATAAGGGTTGAGCACCTGCTACAACACACTGGAATAATGCGGTGCCTTTCAAAATGCTAGTGACATTCTCCAGCTTCTTGACAAAAGATGGTGGTTCTGTGGTGTGAGGTTTTGTTTATTTAGAAGTCACAGAAGAGAAGGAAAGGGAAGAAGGAAAAGAGATCATATAAGGTCATCCTAGTCACTACATTTCATCTGGGGGATACAATGTTTGGGATACACCTCTTAGTGACTGACCTTTCAAGCTCAGCCTTGTACTACAAGAACAACTCCCACCTTCATTTGATATAATGCACTGATATTCACCAACATCTGAGACATCACAGTTGGTCACATTAAGGGTAAATATTGATTCTTTGGTGGAGATGGCATATTTCTTGCTGCTGAACATCTCCTTATTGTTCTTCAGCCACTTCACCTCAAATGGAGGAGTACCAGTCACCTCACACTCGAGTGTGGCCTCCAATCCCTTTACTACCTCCGTAGGTCTCAACTCCCGAACAAATGTTGGAGGCTCTACAAAAAAGAAGGGAAAAGTAGATAGTAACCTTGATGGTTATTAGGGAAGAAGAGGTCTCCTTTATTCCATTACCCCAGCTTCATGGCATAGCTGGGTGGTGACAAACGTTCAAGACCAACCTTTTACTTTCAACTCGATGCTGCAGCTCTCACTACCTGCATCATTGTGGGCTTCACAAACATAAATCCCACTATCCGATACTCTGGCTTGAGTGACTTTCAAAGTGGCTAGACCATCTATGAAAGAGATGCCATACTTAGCTCCATCAGTCACTTCATTCCCATCAAGGTACCACGTTACATGGATCTCTGGTGTGCCTACTATCTGGCACTCAAAAGTGGTGGACTGTCCTTCACGCAAAGCTACTATAGGAGTTGGCATCTGAACAAACCTTGGAGGCTCTAGAAGATAGACAAAAAAGGTGAGGCTTTATAATATGCATGGTAGTTTGTGGAAATACAAGCATTTCTTAACTCCTCCCCCCAAATTGCACAGAAAAATCAGAAACACAACAATGCGAAGAACACTGGGCTTCACACCTTTTACAAACAGAGCTGCTTTGCAAGTGGCAGTCCCCACATCATTGCTTATCTGACAAGTGTAGTTCCCAGAGTCAGACATCCTTGCTGAGAAGAGCTCCAGCACACTAGATGTGTTATCCTTCCAAACAGAGCGATTGGCACCAGAAAGGAGCTCTTGGCCGTCTTTAAACCACTTTATCTGCAGAGGAGTAGAGCCTTTCACCATTGCTTTGAACTGAACCCTAGCATGGGGCACAACCTCTTGGGACTGGGGCTTTTCCACAAAATATGGCGGTTCTATAACATGTTAAAAAGAAGAAAGAGGATTACTCAAGGATAGGTGAATTCCCAAATTATGAATGTGACCTAACACAAGAGAAGAAGAAGAATTTCAAACCTTTGACTGTTAAGAACCCACTGCATTGGTTGCTTCCTGCCTTATTTGTTGCTTCACAGGTGTAAGAGCCACTGTCTGTGCCTTCCAGTTTATTGATTTCCAGAAAAGCAGTGTTATCATGGAAAGAGTATTTGTGCTTTTCACTCGCTGTTATTTCTTGGCCATCCTTGTACCACTGGATACTTATAGGATGTGAACCAGACACTATGCATTCCAGGTGAACAAAAGACCCCTTAATGCTGTCCATTTTCTTGAGCTTTTTGGTGAATTTAGGTGGTATAATGAGATCTATCCAAGACAGAGTGAAAAGATAAAATATGAAATTCAACCATGATTGTAGTAGACGCAAAGTCAAGAGAAGAGATTTTGTAAGTAAAAACAAATACTAAAAGATAGCTCATACACACCTAGGACATTGATGCTGGCAGAACATCTACTGCTCCCAACATCATTGTGAACCTCAAAGATGTACTCCCCACTATCTTTCTTTTCCGCATGGAGCACCTTTAGGACTGAGACGGTATCTGTAACACTGATCTTATATTTTGGGCCTAAAGTCAGTTCCTTGTCATCTTTGAACCATTTGGCTGTAATGTCTTTTGTTCCTGAAAATTTACATTGCAAGGTTGCTGGGTCTCCCTCAGTCACATCTATGGACACAGCCTTGTCTGTGATTGTAGCAGGCTCTGTTTTAAACAGAGATATAGAGAAGGGAGTTAGGAGCATCTGTAAAACCAAACCAAACCAAACAAACAAAACAAAACAAAACAACAAGAGAACTGTCTGAGATCGCTGCCAGCACTCAGTGTAAGACCAACCTTTGACAGTCAGCAGAGCAGAGCACCTCTGAATTCCTGCCTCATTTTTAGCTTGACAGAAATATTTTCCACCATGTTTCAACTCAATAGACCTCACCAGAAGAGTGGCAATGTTGTTCACAAAGGTCATTTTGATATTATTGTCTTCAATCACTTCATCATTGTCTTTCAGCCAGGATACAGTGATGGGCAAAGAGCCTTTAACAGCAGCCTGAAACACGACTGTGCCCCCTCGAAGGGAGCTAATGTTTTCTATCCTCTTCAAAAACTGTGGGGGTTCTAGCAGAAAGAAAGTGGCTAAGTAAGTACAGGTTTGGTACATGACCATGTGGCATGAAACCCACACCAGCATAAGATCATGCTAGTGGCATTCTCCACCTTGTACTAACCTTTCAGTGTGACCTCCGAACTGCAGAGGCAGCTTCCAACATCATTTGTTACTCTACACTGATACTCGCCAACATCAGAAGCATCAAATCTGAAGACATGGAGGCTAATTAAAGATTTCTCAGTGCTTATTCTGTGCTTCTTACTGCTCCGCACAGGCTTATCATCCTTCACCCAAAACACTTCAAAGGGAGGTGTGCCAAGCACCTCACACTCCAAAACCACGTCAGAATCCTTCAAGACTTCCATGGATTGAAACTCCTTGCTAAAATAAGGTGACTCTACAGTGCAAAAGAGAGAGTGTAGTTTTTATTAATCACACTTTGGAAGCCTGGAAAGTTGCACTGCGTTTAAAGAGAAAAACTGGTTGAGTGCTTGGATGGCACACACACCTTTGATTGTAACAACACTACTGCAAGTATCTTTCCCAGCATCATTTTTGGCCTCACAAATATATTCCCCACTGTCTTCAGTCTCAACCTCTGAAAGATGGAGTACTGCCAAAGATTTTGTAAAAGACATCCTGTATTTGTCACTCTCCTTCAGTTCCCTGTCATCCTTGAACCACGTGATTTTAATCTCAGGAGTGCCAGTGACTTTACAGGTCAGCTCAGCATATCCACCTTTCTTGACCAGGTGAGTTGGCTCTAGCTTCTCCTTAAAGGCAGCAGGTTCTGTGGATTTAAGAAAAGCTTTCAGTATCAACAAGGCAGCAAAAAGTGCCACTGGGTCAATCCAGTAGCTGAAAGTTGAAAAGAGAGTAAGAATGCAAACCTTTTACAAACAAGTTTGCACTGCATGTTACTGAACCAGCTACATTGGAGACTTTGCAGATATATTTTCCCGAGTCGTTTGGTTTGACTGCATAAAGCTCCAAGTAACTTGCTAGTGCCTCTGTCATAATGTAGCAAGCTCCTCCTGTCACCATCTCAGTATCATCTTTAAACCATTTCACTGTCAGTGGTGTTGTGCCTTTAAATGTGCCCTTGAAACGTACAGTTGATGCTGGCAGCACATCTTGAGACTCTGGTTCTACAATGAAGCTGGGTGGTTCTAGATTGCATTGAAAGGAAACAATTGCCAAGAATAAGACACACAGCTTGCACTGTGGGGAAGAAAAGTATTATCACAAGAAAAAAAAAAAAAAAAAAAAAAAGAAAAAGACAAGAATTTTGAAACAAATTGCCAAACCTTTTATAAACAAAGTACTACTGCTGTCCTTGCTACCAGCAGAGTTTGTGGCTCTGCAAATGTAAACTCCAGCATCACTTGCATCTAGGTGTTTTATTTCCAAAGATGCAGAGCCTTCTGCAAAGTATATTGTGTACTTGGCACTTGAAGTGATTTCAGTGTCCTGCTTAAACCAAGAGACGGTCATTGGAAGAGAGCCAGAAATTTTGCAGTCTAGATGGCATGAGGTGTTAATGATGCTGTCAATATTCTTCAGTGGTTTGGTAAAGAAGGGAGGGAGAGTGCGATCTGTTGGGTATGAAAAAAATAAAATAAAATAAGCCAACACATGAACAAAAGAGAATACAGTTCTGCTTCTGGCTTTGCTGGGCTCAGAGCAGAATAACAGGCCTCTTTGCCAAGGGTCAGTACCGACCTAGCACAGTAAAGCTGGTAGTAAAAGAGCTGGTCCCCACATCATTGGATATCTCAAAGGTGTACTCTCCACTGTCCTGCATTTCAGTGGCATAAAACTTGAGCTGGGCAATGTTATTTTTAAAGCTGATCCTGTATTTTTTGCTGGCAGGTAGTGGCTTTCCATCTTTGAACCATTTGGTTTTCAACTCTGGAGTGCCTGTGACAGTGTACTCCAAAATGGCTGGATCCCCTGCTGTCACCTGAATCACTTCGGATTTTTCAATGATTTTGGCAGGTTCTACAACAGAATTAAACAATCAGTGTTAAGAACAAAAGTAAATTGCTCTTCTTAGGTGGGAGACAATGCAGAAGTTGCAGCACTCCTCCACTGACCTTTAACTGCTAGTTCACCAAAGCAGGACTGACTTCCTGCATCATTCTCAGCTACACAGGTGTATTTGCCACCAGAGCTCAGCTGGACACCAGTAATTTGCAGTGTTGCTAGCCCATGTTCAAATGTCACTCTCACTTTGTTATCATCTTGAATAATGTCTTTGCCTTTCATCCACGTCACAGAAATAGGTTCTGACCCTTTCACCACAGCCTGTAATGTAATACTGTCTCCAGCCAGAGCTGTCACATTTTCGATTTTTTTAATGAAAGATGGTGGTTCTAGTTCAAAGAAAAGAGACATAAAGAAATACGCATCTGCTATGACACCTTTTCATGCTAATGCTCAAAGATAGTTTTATGAGACAACGTACACAGTACATGGCACAATTCAGCTAAAGAGCAGGAAAAGGGAAGAGCTTCATTATCCAGCTAAAAGAGTAACGCTTTTAAGCATAAGAGTAATAGTCCTTTAAGCCCAATGTTCTTCAAATTCATGGGTTTGATGACAGGTAAGAGTTAAGATATATACAAATTTTTTAAGAGAAGAAGATACCCTCTATCCCCACCCACCCTAGCTACACAGAAATTCAGAGAAAATACATTATAAGAAATAAGAGGTTCCCTGCAGTAAGTGGAGTGTTCTCTCTCCCACTGACCTTTCAAGACGTATGTTGCACTGCAAATGCACTTTCCAACTTCGTTAGCTACCACACACTCGTATTCACCAACATCCGCGCTATTAAATGATGACACCTCCAGGGAAATAACAGCTTTCTGAGAGGTCAGCCTGTATTTTTTACTACTGCGAATCTGTTTCTTGTCTTTGTACCAACTAATTTCAAACGGTCCAGTGCCAGCAACCTCACACTGAAGAACGGTGTTTGTTCCCTTCACTACCTCTGCTGGTTCGAGTGTTCGGATGAAAGATGGAGGCTCTATAAAAGCAGCAAGAAAGAATTAATTGCCCAGGAAAAAAAAAAAAAAAAAAAAAAAAAAAGGTTTTTCCTCAAGAGTGTGAGTGGCAGTAGCAGGAAGAACAGACCTTTGACAACTACTTCTGTGGTGCAGCTGTCACTTCCAACCTCATTTACAGCTTCACATGAGTAGCTTCCACTGTCATCAACTTTCATCTCCAAAATATCTAACACAGCCACAGAATTGATAAAAGACATCTTGTGTGTCTTGGTTTCACGGATTTCCTTATTGTCCTTGAACCAAGTAACTTGGATTTCAGGTGACCCTTTGACTTTGCATTGAAGGCGTGCAGAGTCACCTGGGGTCAGTAAGTAAGACGGATCGACCTTCTTCACAAAAGATGGTGGTTCTAAAAATTGGAAGAAAACAGAAGAAAAGGAGGGAAGGGAAGGGAAGGGAAGGGAAGGGAAGGGAAGGGAAGGGAAGGGAAGGGAAGGGAAGGGAAGGGAAGGGAAGGGAAGGGAAGGGAAGGGAAGGGAAGGGAAGGGAAGGGAAGGGAAGGGAAGGGAAGGGAAAAGGGTAAAAAGGAGAGGGAAAGAAAAGCAGTCTGAAATACAAAGTTTTAAGACATTGGTTCCTAGTGCAAAAACAAAACATGACTTTAGAAAAGATCAGCATAATATTCGCTGAGCTGCAGTTCTTGTGGTTTCTCTTGCCCTCTCCCACCATCTCTCCCCTACATGCAGGAGTGACTCTTGGATGTGGCTAACAGAAGAAATATTGAAGCAATACACAGTGCTTCGGAAGACAGTTGGGTAAAAAGCAAGAGGTGAATGGAGCTGATGGAAGATCTCAGAAGACTTCACAGTGTGATTTCACCCCAGAGAAGACTTCGCCTGCAAAAGAAAAAAGCAGAAACCAAAGAAGAGCAAAGGTAAACAGTACCTAGGACAATCTTACCTCTGACTGTGACACTGGCAGAAGAGGAGCTGCTTCCTGCCTCATTTGAGATAGTGCATACATAATGGCCTGAATCCTTGAGTTTAGCCAGAGGAATCTCAAGCGAGGCTATTTTGTCTTCAAAGTAAATCTTATAATCTTTGCCTGGAGGGATTTTGTTTCCATCTTTTGTCCAGCCTACTGTAACTTTCCTGTCTTCATCTACCTGGCATTCAAGACGTATTTTTTTATTGACTGCTGACTGCACTGACTGCAAAACTTTAATAAAGTGGGGCTTGTCTATAATGACCATTTCAGCCTGGCAAATGTCAGCCCCAAACTTGTTGGAAGCTTTGCAAGTATAAACCCCTCTGTCACTGGTGGTGAGAAGGGAAATTTCTAACACATGTTTATTTTCCACTTTGGAGATCTTGTAGTGGTCCGAAGGTGAAATGGTCGTGCCATCTTTCTGCCAGGCGACGTCAATGACTGGAGTGCCCGAAACAGTACACAGGAACTTGGCGCTTTTGCCCACAAAAGTGGTGATAGATTCAGGTCTGGTAAGAAATGTTGGTGGAAGTGCTTCTGCAAAATAAAGGGGTTCATTGTTATCTGGAGGTGGAGAATAGAGCTTAAGCTGTTTCTCCAAGTTTCCCAAGGACAGAGAGCAGGAGGGGGCAGACACTTTTAAGCAAAAGAGGCCAGAGCAGTGAAGGAGAAAAGAGATGTTAAAAGATTATGAATTTTGGCTTTTTGTTTTGTACTTCTTGAGTCTGTATATTGCTCTAGAGCTTGAAGGCATGTTGACTCTGGAACAATGTACAAACCAAAGGAAAATAAACCAAAAGACAGAATTTCCTTTCCCAAGAGTGACATGTTTGTGTAGGATTCCCTTAAGATAGACAGGTTTGCATATGCTGCACAGTTTGAGTATCCTTCTTTAGTCTCTAGCATCTGGCATTTAGCAAAGACTACATAAAGACTCTTCCCACAGAATGAAAAATAGGAATGAAAAAAATAAAAATGCACCCACAAAGGTCCAAAAGATATTTAAAAGAAACAAAAAAAAAAAAAAAAAAAGGAAGAAAAAAAGAAGATAATTGCATAGTTATCAATAGACCAAAAAAAAAGTTTTGTAAAATGAAATAACTTTTGAACTGTCTTTTGTTTGCTTGAGATGATCTATTCCCCCATCACACAGAGTTTCCTCTGGCACACAGATGTTTAGGTAAGCATAGCCACACAGCCTGCCGCACAAGTATAACTGAAGAATAAATGTAAGATGGTCGGGTAATTGCACAGTGATTACTACACCAAATAAATCAGATTTAAAACTGCACATTTGCTTGTTGTCTGGAAGTAAAATAAACTCTCTTCAAGAATGTTTTCACAAAGCAATCCCATTCTATAGACAACATAGTTCTTCCCTGTCTTTTCCCATTTTTATTTCCTCCTGAAACTTTTCATACTAGGTACAGAAAATGCCTAGAAGCAGCATTTTCAAAAATTATTCCTTCTCTGTGCTTGTGCTCATCAAAATTAGGTATGCGTTATGTATAACAATGACAATAGCATTACCAGAAATGTTTGTAGGTAACCCACAGAAAGCATTACAATATACCAAGACATTTTTTGAAGTGCTTTTGACTCTGTACTTACCAGTTACTGTTAAAAGGGCTGTAGAGCTTACACTGCCATGCTGGTTGGAAGCTTTGCAGCTATATTCTCCATAGTCAACAACCTGAGGCCTCGGAATCTCCAGTGTAGATAGGTAGTTGGAGGTGTGAATAGAATATTTGTCCCCATCATATATCTCTCGGCCAGCTTTGTACCACTGGAATCTGACATTGGGAGCAGTCTCTACCTCACAGGTAAACTTGGCCACGTGGTTTACGGCCACCTCCAGAGGTTCAAGCCGCCTTCTCAGGATTGGTGCAACTGAAATCAGAAGCAGAGAGTAATTCAAAGCCATGCATACTGGCATTCTAGAAAGTAACAGTGAAGTGACTAATTGAAACAAAACATTATTTATTTGCAATCCATATTAAGTGATTGTAAAGGCAAAAAACAACTGTGGACAGACAGCGTCATGGTGCATAATGACATCAGAAAACACAGTGATGAAACTGGAAAACTAATGTTTAATAGCAATGTGGTAATATTACAATATAAACATATACACATTATCTTAGAGCTGCAAGAAATGGTGGTGTGGATAAGAAATTGTGCTGAAACAGTGCAATGACTCTGAAGACTGGATGCAGAAGTGAGAAAAGTGGCAAGTATAGGTGAACTTCATCATGGGATGAAGCAGTCAGGACTGCAGTATAGCTTGTCCTGACCTTGCTTGTGTGATGCAAGAATAACAGACTGCAATGTGATAAAAGGAGATCATAAATCCAGAGAGAAAGGGGACCCTCTGATTAGTGTTGTGATTATATTAGTATTGTATCTGTATTCAGACAGACAGAGTAGGGCAGTTTCATTAGCACAACAGTGTATTAGAAAGGCAGAATTTTATCCCCATCATCCAACCTCTTTTAACAACTGTGACTTTTGCTGTTGTTGCTCTTTTTCCACCTTGATTCAGTGCCTCACATGTGTATTCTCCTTGGTGGATGTCCCCACACACTTGGCTGATTACTAGCGTGTATGTATCTTGATCCTGCAAACACTTGAATTTGTTGCCTGAAGACACCAGTTTACCCTCAAAGTACCAATTCACCTCTCTGACATTTGTTATGACAGACACTAGATTGACACTCTCCCCTTCCTCCACAGTAGTATCGACCAGTTTGCTGTGTATAATAGGGTAATTCTCTTTGCCCAACTCATCCTCTAGACTCCCACCTTTGTTTTCCAGACCCCCTCTGCCCTCTTCCTCAAATATTTCTTCCCTTTTCTCCTTCCTTTTCAGTATTTCTGTGGGTTTCTCAACAGGAACACCTGCAGAGGCTACATCAGCAGTGGCTGCAGCTGCCCCTACATCCTTGATTTGATTGTGTTCAGTCACAGTATTGATTACTTTTGCATGCAAAGGCTGCTCCAGGGGTATTTCTGCCTCCATAGTTCTCTCGGCCTGCTGGGGCTCCAGCTCAGAGGTTTCATCACAGGATTTTCCTGAGTTAAGTGAATGGAGATGGACCAGCAATGCTTTGGATTTTTCATCTGTTAAGAGATGTTTTTCTTCATAAATAAGAGAATAGAAAGCCTCCTTCAAGACTTTTTTCTGGTCAGCTGTCTCAATGCTGACTTCTGCCAGGGAGATTGGGACTTCTATGGGAGTGAGTCCTCCTGTGGTCACAACATAGGTGCACAAAGTGTGTTTATGTTCCTTGGTGATATTAATTGTCTCTACTTCAATGCTTTCTTTATCAGCCAACCATTCTGTAAACAAGACATTTTGCTCACTTACAACTGCAGCTTTTAGTGCATCTCTAATTTGGGACTTTATGTCGAGGTTGCAGCTCTTGGGAACCTGATCAGTGAGCTGGCTCTCTTTGGTAAGGACTTGGCTTGCCTGGAGCTGGTGAGTGTACATTGTTTCACGTGGTTGTCTCTCTACCCTTGGACACTGCCTAAGTGGGCTGGCAAGATCGACAACATGTTCTTCCTCCAATGACTGTTTTTCTTCTAGCAGTAAGGGAAATCTTATAGCCTGTCCCTCACAAATTCTTGAAGCAAAATCTTCCTCTGCTGTTTCCAGGGCAGAAACGTTCTCCAAGGGAACAGCTTGACTCCCAGTGCAGGCCAATTCAGAGGGAAATCCGGGTTCAGCCTTTAGCTCACCTTTCATTGCCTGGAAGCCCTCTAGGACTTTTAAGTGGTCACCATCTATGGCGCAACTCTCGGTGGTGCTTGACGCCTGCAGAAGGGCTTGGGAAACTTCTGTCTCCAGGACAGCCATCTGCTCCTCCTCCTCAGGGATGACTCGCTCTTTGGGCAAGAGCATCTGTGCAGCCACAGTCCCAAGGCAGCCTGGCAGTTGTGTTTCAATTGCTGCTCCAGGCACTGCACCTTGGGGGCCAGTAGGAAGGTTTTGCAGTGACTCTGCCAGGAGTCTGCTGTTCTCTTGTGTTGTGGCTGCTTGGGCCAGCATCTCTTCAACACTCTGCACAGCAAGGCAGGTTGTTGGCAGGCTAGGCAAGATGTTCTCCTTGGGCAGCATGTGCTCTACCTGGCTTACTTGGAGCTGGAAGAAAGCCCTGGGCTCCCTCATGGCCTCAAGACTGAGTGCTTCTTTCACAGTGGGAAGCTCGCTGGCCTCCTCATAGGAGAGGGGGCTTTGGTCCTCTGCCACTGCAGAGTGCTGCAAGGCTGGGCTCTGCCTACACACAGCACGTTCCTCGGGCAGCACAAGGAGCTCGACAGAGCATGCAGCCTCACCCAAGGTGCTCACTGCCCTGCATGTGTACAGACCAGTGTCTTCCTCCATGCACTCCCACACCGTCAGGGAGCCCGAGCCATCAGGGTAGTGAGCCACAGAATGACGTGCATCAGAGAAAAGTTGCTTGGTCCCCTTGAACCATTCCACATTAGGGCATGGCTCCCCAGCCACGATGTACTCAAAGACAGCGGTGAAACCTGGAGCACACTGCACACTGTCTGGTGCCCTGGCAAAACAAGGAGCCCCAGGTACCCGTTGCCGCACATGGAGGTGGGCACTGCATTCAGCCTCACCATGTACATTGCTGGCCATACATGTGTACTTGCCTTCATCCTGCATGCTCACATATGGGAGGATGAGACTGTGGTCATTTCCAGCAAACACTAACTTACAGTCTGTGGATGGGGTTAGCTTGACACCATTGAAAAACCACAAGATTTTGGGTGTGGGACTTCCAGTAACAGTAACAGAAAGCCTTGCTACATCTCCCTGCCAGACTTCAACATCTGAGACCTGTTTGAGGAAAACAGGTGCACTGCCCCCCTCCTCCATTTTCATCTTCGTTTGGCTGGAATAAACTGTTTTTTCAGGCTCAAATTCAAGTGTTTTTTCTCTATCAGGCAACTGAAAGCTGCTGCTGTAGCCTTCACTTCTTCCCTCCTCAGAAGACACAGTAAGAGAACTAGAGAAGTCTGTATGGGAAAAAAATTAGTTTAGTTTTACTAGAATGTTGAAGTGACCACTTGAAGGTAGCAATAAACAGCGAAGAGTAATATGCAACTCTGTTAGTGCAACTATTTTTGTGTATGTGGAGGTTTTCTTAATACTGTGCAGTAGGTAGCAATGAACATGAGGTCCTCCTTCTGTTAAATACACACTTACCATAAATAACCACACACAGTGTGCTGTTAGGTTACTTATGAACTTACCATCTTGATCAACATGGGCTTCTCTTTAAAACTAACATCACAGTATGGGTTAGTCATAACCTCTTGTAGTATTCAATGTACGCTGCAATTAACAGTTACACAACATTGGTGCATTTCAAAAATATAATTAAAGTGGTATGCGCCATAGATACTTATATGTGCAGTCATACAAACAAGTACAGGAGAACAGTGCTAAGGCTGTTTTAATTTAAAACACCAAGAAAAAAAACAGATTGTTAGATTTAGTTCTGGAAAAATATGACAAACTTTACAGCACACCAGACTTTCTTCTGGCGCAGTTACTTCACTACTTTCAACTCTATTTTTTGTCTAACACAAGATATTTCCATTCCCTTACCAGCTTTATCCTGCCCCTCTCCCCCCCCCCCCTTTTTTTTTTTAACAGTAGACCCTTGCAGTTACAACACCATTATTACTAAAACCATGAGTTTACATTCTTGATTTAATGTCATTGATTTTCCTTTCTGCTTTTAAACCCCTCCCTAGCACTATCCTGCATATTAAAACCAATATTATACCCAAGAAAAATACATTAGAGCACTTCAAAGTTTTTCTTCTTGCCTTTGTGAACTTGGACAGTTATATGATGAACCACTTTGTTCTAATGGTGATTTTGAAATGTGAGGAAACAGACATCATGGAAAGAACATGTTGTCTGTCCTCTGCAGATCCTAGACACTAGAAACATCAGTGAATTCTGAGATTTCCCAGAACAAAACAAGCTATCCAGAAAAAGCACAACACAAATAAAACTTTTGGAAATCAAATCCTGTTGTCCTCACAGCTATGGAAAAGAACAGAATATGCCATACGTAATTATTTCTCATTGTAGAAAGATTAATAATTGCTAAAAACAAACATCATAGTGTACTTGACATAGCACAGTGCGTACAGTGATCACCTGCCCAGAAGAGACACTTAGGGAAAAAAAAAATAAATTACATCTGTCCCTTAGTATTAACTAACAGCCTCATTAAACCAGTAGAGCAATTTCCATAGAAATATAATGTGCTAGTGAACTTGAGGATGATCAATTGAAATAGGGCCCATAAGAAGGTATAAAAATTGCAGAAGGGAACTTATGATAACAGACATGGGAAGACATTATATACAGGAGTGGAGTACAAATTAATGCACTTATTTGTGTTCATGTTTGTCATATTTATGACAAAAAATACAGATTATTTTATATTGTAGCTATGTCTGTGAAATGAATAAAGTACAAGAAGTGATGGACTTAAATATTTTACATATTTATTTCACAAATTAGCCATACATGCTAACATTTACACATTGGTGACAAACATAATAACATAGTTCACCTTTTTTTTTTTTTTTTTTTTTTAAGATACATGACTTGTAAAATTGAAGACATTAAACCTGAGAATAAAATTGTGATATTTTTAATTCCTTTGAAAGCAAAACATTTTGAAGGGAGATGATCAAACATGGCTTAACGCTATACCCGTTGCCCCAGAGGAAGTTTATTTAAACTAGAATTATTCCAGATTTATACTGTTGTATCTTAGGTCAGGCTTTCTATCTTTACAAGCACAACATAGTGCTCCTGGCTAATGTACGAAACTTAAAATCAGACTTTTAAGCTTACAGAAAAACACAAACACTGCTGCACAGATATAGATAAATATGCCTGGCCATATATTTCAGATGTGATTATGAACTTGGACCTGTTTGGATACAAGGCTTTGAAGTAGACATATTTCTACTAAAAAAAAAATCAGTTAATTTATGTGCAAATTAAACACACATCATAACTGCTTAGGGCCTAACCAAAGGCTTTCTGGCCTCATTGACTTTGTACCTAAAAGACTCATGTCACAGCTAATGCATAGCATAGAACAATTCTTGTCAACTTCCCTAGGGACCTCTGCTGCCTAATGAATCAGTTAGTGTTACACATCTGCACAAGGAATGGATAAGGACAGATGAAGAAGCAATTAACTCCCATCACAATGTTGGGTCAGACACTCCCACTTCTCTTTCCTACCACTGTTACCTAAAAAAAATTAAATTTTTCTCCACTTATTAACAACATAAATATTCTTTATGGGGTCATGACTGGGAAGAAACCCAAGTGACATAATGGCATTAACCTAACCACTCCAGTCATTTTGCCCACATACTGGGTCACTAGAAGTTGCCTCTCCTACAAGTTGAGTTTATACTGGGCAGCAGAATTGGGGAAAGTGTATCTTTTGAACAAAAATGACTATTCAAAGTAAGTGATGAGATTATCTTAAAAGATTGAGTTTTTGAGGCATACTGACCTCATTGTGAGGATATGTCAAACTCAGAAACAAGAACATGCACGAACATAGCTGGCTGTACTGTAGTAATAGTTCCCTCACACTTAAAATCACCATTCTCCTTAAAGAAGTTTGCAAGGCAACAGATAGCAATTTGTAAATAATGTGGTGAACATCATAAACAAATAATTAAAGTAAAAGTAATTTTTGCTAAGGGTTGTTTAGGGTTTCACTTTGGAACATTTGCAACTGGAAAGCTGGCACATGCATTACAGTTATTTAACTTCTGATAAATATTAATAACTGATACTTTTAACCTGCTTAATCAAATTATCATTGTTTATGTAAGACAGATTAATTTAGTTTTGATTTAATTATGTCAGCTACAGCTGATTCCTCCTCCTAAATATTATTTTTAAATACAAAATTATATACTCACACTGAGAACATTAATGTAAAAATATTTTATGCTGAGAAAATGCCACAGGTAACAATTGAATGTATTCTATTTACTTCTGGTCATATTGAAACAGCACACGTAACTTTTACTACTAAAAAAAAAAAAAAAAAAAAGGAAATGGAAAAGAAAGAATTTGTAGAGATTTAGTTCTAATGTGAAACAAGAATACTGCATATTTTTTTATTATTTATTTATTTTTTACTACTGTGTATTTCCTATGAATGACACTGGCATATGGGGCCAAAAAAATTATATTAATGAATTTACAGTTACATGATGGATTTATTAAGCTCCCTCTCCTTTCTCTTTAACTTTTAAAGATACAGTACAAAATAGATTTTTATGTTTATTACTTGGTAATAGAGTAAAAATCCTGTCCAGTCTCTACTAAAGCAAAACTTTTATTCTCTTCCCATTGTATCACTTTTCTTTGCAACAGAATAATTTCTTTGACTGAATTAAAAAAATAAATAAAAAATCATAGGATTCCATGAGTCAACAGAGTGAGACAAATGGATATAAGAGTTTTGCAATGACAGAAACTGTAGACACAGGATTTGAACAGAGAGACTCACATTTTCTGGCACAACATTGTGAGAAGGGGAAATACCAGTTTAAGGAGTTATTTCATGGAATTATGTCCAAACTAAAAAGCAAGCCTAAGTCAGTATTCCATACTGTTAGATTACAAGAAAAAAGTAAATTCAGCATTTTTAGGTGATTTCTAGCCTACGTAAAATAATAATTGCATGGCTACAGACACACAGGGGTATGTACACTATACAAATGATTCCTATATATATGAATGTCAATTAAAATATCTTTACAAGAACGAGTAAGGAGCTTGGGAGGAATCTGAAATGCACCTCAGTACAGAAAGTGTGTGTAAAACTTATGCACACCATAAATCTCACTTAAATTCCCCAGTGAAAGTAAATTTAAGTGAGATAGAAACATGCCCATGTGGAGTGAATTTCACCCCTAAAGAGACGAAAATCAATGCCCCTAAAATGATTGTTGCATTTTTACCTGTAGCGAACAACAGTGTACAACATTTAGTGTTTCAGAATAGACTCTAAGTTACGGACATTTAGTATAGCGTTAACACTGCACAAGTCTCAGCAGTTCCTGCCCTGTTAATAGCTATACACTTGTACTTCCCACTGTCACTTTGCATCAAATTTTCAATAGTAAGGCTATGAGAACCCCCCTGCTCTTCCTGCACATAGTACCTGTCTCCTTCCAACAATATCTCATCCTTGTACCAATGAACACTTGGGTAAGGGGAACCAGTCACAAGACACTGGAAACAAACTGAGGCACCTACAAATGTACTGTAGTCAGAAATGAGCCTCAGAAATTTGGGAGGGGTTTCTGTGGCCTGGAACTCAAAACTGCAGCTCTCTGAGTCCTCTGCTTTAAACTCAATCTGTTCTTCTTGGGATGTCTCTCCAAACGCATCAAAACTAGTATCGACACATTTCTGCCCCTCCACCTCTTGCTCCTGTTCAGTCACTGCAAGCAGCTGTATTGCTCTCTCAGAGTTCTCCATGTGTGGTTTAAATTCCAGCTCTACTTCTGACCAGTTGCCTGGGGACACAGTCTTACTCATAAGCAAGTCACACTTCTGGGGCCTCTCTGTTTCACTGCTCATGTCTGCCTCACTGCTTAACTTAGCACTTGCTCCCTGCTGAGCTCTGACTATGAGGGAGCCTTTACACATTGCTTCTCCCAGCCTATTGATCGCTTGGCAGTGATACGAGCCACCATCAGAAGAACCTACATTAAGGACCTTCAAACTGTGAAGTCCCTCTTTCTGACTTACAACATACTTCCCTGAGGCGGTTGTCACACAGGTGTCACCTTTAAACCACTGCACTACTGGGACAGGAGTACCTGTTACCACACACTCAAAGACTACCTCCGAACCTTCTGTAACTTCCACATCTGCAAAGGGCACGACAAAGCGGGGAGGCATTTCTGTCACTTGGAAATCAATTTTCACATCCTCACTCTCCTCTGAGGCCAAGCCTGAAACTTGCTCCAACAGGGCAAGTGGAAGAACATCCAGGGAAACCACCATGCTCTTCTTATCTGGGCTAAACTCAGGATTAGTTATGATTTTGACCTGCTTCTCAAACTCCTTCACCTCATTTTCATCCAGCTCCACCTCCAGAAGGATTTCCTGTGGTGAAGGTGACCGTGAGGACGTGTTTTGCTCCAGGTCAAAGTGTATAACATGCTGGTGGGTGACAGGGGGTGGCAGTGCTAGTGATCGCCCATCTTCAGACAAAACTTCCACCTGTGCAATGCTTTTAGCTTCCCCGACAATGTTCACCGCATGGCACAGATACTGTCCTTCATTGTCTTTCTGGATGTTCATGATCTCCAGCATGCACTTGTTCCCATCCTTCTCTATCCGCACTCTCTTATCCATCTCCAGAAGAGACTTATTATGATACCACTTCACTCCTGGCTCAGGCACACCCACCACCTCAGCCACAAAACTAAGCGTGCTGCCCTTGTACAGCCTCCTCCTGCTCAATGCCTTGAGGAATGCAGGTGGCATCTCATTGCCTGATGGCTCTAGGGCTTCACGGGGGGTCCTAAACACCTCAGCCCATGAGTGGTCTGGAGTCTGACAGCTTTCCTCACAGGGAGTAAACATTGCCAGGGCATCCATATACTCTCCAGTGGGTGTCCGGTAACGCTCTGGTGGTGTTCTGTCCCCTAATGCAGAGCTGGGTCCCTCGAAGGGTGTGAAGTAGCGCTCAGAGGGTGTGTTGCACTTCGAACCCTCAGAGGGTGTGGAGTAGCGCTCAGGTGGTGTGCTGTACTCTGATCCCTCAGATGGTGTGGAGTAGTGCTCAGGTGGCATGCTGTACTCTGATCCCTCAGATGGTGTAGAGTACTGCTCAGGTGGTGTGCCATACTCTGAGCCCTCAGATGGAGTGGAGTAGCGCTCAGGTGTGCTGAGTGGTGTGTGGTAGGATGCTGATGAAGCAGTTTCGAAGATCTCCACTGAGGAGGGAGGTGTGTAGAAGTGGTCTGAATCAGGTGACTCCTCTCCGTTCCCACTCTCTAGCTCTATGGACATTTCTGACTCAGGAGAGAAGGGCCGGGCCTGCTCCTGCTGGTTGTTGTAATAGTCATAAACCATGCTGAAGGTAACCTCCTCTACTTCCAGGGAAGTGATGGTTTCTCGCTGTTTCTTTTGAGCTGTGCCTTTGACATCTGGCACTTCCTGCATCCCCGCTGACCTTAAATACTTGGCCAGGGAGAAGTCAGGCTGCAACTCTATGGCTTGAACAGCACTGGGCTCTGGACCTGCAGAAACATCTTCCCATAGTCCTTCATTATCCAAGCTGTTCTCAGAGGTTTTCTCAGTTGGAGTCCTCTTCTTGCCCCCACACTCCTTACTTTGCTCCTTCTGTGCCACAGAATCATCCATTATTGAACCAAGTTGGAGTTGCCCAAAGTAGAAACCCTTAGTTGTGTTTGGTTCTAGATGGATGTCTCTGACTGTTTCCTCAGGGTAACTTGTGCTTTCTATTTCACAAGTGGAACTGCTCGCTACTTTCTCAAAGATCTTATCTACCCCAGAGCCATCTTCCTCATCTGTTTTATGCCCAGGTTGGGGTTTCCTCTCAAGTGCAGCTTTTTTCAAGTCACTGATGAAGCTGTCAGTCTGAGTGTCTGTTGACCCCAGACTCTCCCCAGTCCCTCTCACATGTGTTTTCTGTACTGTCCTTTGGAACTCTGTTGTGGGCTGCACCAGAAAACTATGATTTTGTCCCTCAAGTGAATCCTCCCCACAGACATTTGCCTCTGACTCATTAATTTCTTCAGCAGAAGTCCTCTCTTCAGCAGACAGTGCAATGCTGCCAAGGTTCCCACTGGGGATTCGCAAATGAGGCTGCCTAATTTCTGTTGGCTGCTCTTCTTCCTGGGCGCTGACCTCCTCCTGCTGCATCCTATAGCTCTGACACAGCTCCTCACTTAGAGAAATCTCTTCCACAAGCACTTCGTGTTTGTGCACAGGAGAGATGGGCCCAGTTTCTCCCAGCTGCACACTCTCCAAACCTGCAGGGGGTTGTGCCTGTTTTGTGTCCACAGATTCTTTATCTGGGAAAGGCTCCACAAACTTCTTCAAATCAAATATGGTACTGGTATCATTGGTCTCAGATGACAGTAATTGCTCTTTGAAATGAGTTTCTGGGTGAACTTCAGCTTCCTCAGTAAAATCCTGACCAGTGTTTTCTATGCCAGGAGGAGTAAGAATTAGATCCAAAGAGTAGTTGCCTTTGTCAGGCTCTGTTTCCTGCAGCACTTGTCTATCATTGTATATTTCCCAGTGTGCAGCATCCCCAACACCAATCATTTCTTCTTTATGAAGACGGTCATCAACCTCAATGTTCTGTTCAATATCTACTGATCTCTCTTGATGCTTAGCCTTTTCTTCCTGCTGCTCTTCTGCACAGAAGTTATAAAAGCCTAATGGCTCTTTTGTGGGTGTGCTTGAAATATAGTCCTGTAGGTGGGGCACACTTGGCTCATCTACAGGAGATCCATCAGAAGGCATTGCCTCCCAGGCAGGTGCATCGCTCTCCTCCAAGTAGCTGTCACTCTCCTCTTGCACCAGTGGTGATACAGGAATGAAAAACTGTGGATCCTCACACTCACTTGTCAGAGCAGTCTGCTCAGAGGCAGGCATTTGCCCTTTCACTTCTATAAATGGTGACTTCAAGAATTCCCAGGACAGACTGTCTGTATGTTGTGCCAGCTTGTCTCCTTCAACCTCCAGCTCCTCTGAAAAGTGACCTGAGTCCTTGGCCACAAGTTCATGCTCTTCCCTGGACATACTTGGGTGCAGGACAGTGGCATCAATTCCAAAGCCATGTTCCTCAGAGACTGCTTTTCCCCTATGCTGCCTCATCTTAGACATATCATCTGTATCCCTCACACACTCTTCTGTATAACCCATTTCCTGCCTCGAACAAACCTCCATGATATCCAGCACCACTGTTTCCTCCATCTTACTTTCCCTGAAATTCTTTTCCACCTGTTCACAAGAAGATGGAGACCACTGCAAGGGCCAGAGCAGATGGGATTCTTCCTCCTTGGAGCACGTGATTTGTTCCTCTTCCTCCTTCCCAAGTTTGTTGAGGCCTTGGAGTTGCAGGGTATGGTTCATGCCAGGCAGTTCCTCAGTACCTCCATTCTTGCTATACAACTTGTGTGCACTAGGCTGCACTGTCAGCTCAGAGACAGTCTGGGCTGTTCCAGCCACATTCTTGGCTACACAACAATACAGCCCAGCATCTGAGACAGAGACCCCTCGGATGTGTAAGCGATGAGTGCCGTTGTCACCCTCCTCAAACATAAGCCTCTCACTTGCAGAGAGATGCTGGCTGTTCTGGGACCAGGTCACAACAGGTGGAGGCTGCCCAGACACGGTACACTCCAGCACAACTGCCTCCCCTTCGTAGCAATGGATGTGTGCTGGGGCTTCTGCCACCATTTGGGGTGGCTCATTTCCCACATCAAATGAAAACTTGAACTTGTGCTTTATGGCAGGTGCAGCCTGATCTGGAGAGGGCTGTGTGGTCTCCCTCGTGTCTGTGTCTTGCTCTGGTGTTGGAGTGGGGGCAGTGATTTTGATTTCCACAGGCAGTGACAGTAGGTCTGAGTCTGGAATGGTATCTGGCAATCCCTGCTCCACTGCAAAAGCCAGGCTGACTTCCTCCTCTTCTTGTTCTTCCTCCTCCTCATTCTCTTTCTCCTCTTCTTTCTCCTTCTCCTCCTCTTCTTCTTTTTCCTCCTCCTCTTCTTCTTTTTCTTTTTCCTCCTCCTCTTTCTTCTCTTCCTCTTTCTCTTTCTCCCTCTCCTTAATGGCCTCATAGGCTGGCATCTGCTGCCTCACATGAAGTGCAGCTGAGGTGCTGACTGTGCCCAGTGGGTTGAAGATCACGCAGGTGACTGTGCCACCATGCTGTGGGAGCAGAGATGGGAAGGTCAGTGTAGAACGGCATCCTGTGGTGTGAACTGCAGTACCCCGGATGCGCCCCACAGGCTCAGCATTGTTGTACCAAGTGACTGTTGGCTGTGGGTGGCCATGGAAGAGGCAGGAGAAGGTAACACTGTGCCCCTCAACAGCCTCCTGGGGTTTGACCTCCTGGACGAAGAGAGGTGGGCAGGGCTCCAGGAGCCCACCTGGTGCCTGCCATTGCTTCCCTGCTGCCTTGGGCCTACCATACCCTTCCATCACCTGTACCTTGAAGGACTCAGAGCCATCCATCTTGCCGGGCGCCTCAGGTGGGCTGAGCTTCCCAGGAGGGCCCTCCTGGGGCACAGACACGAAGGATTCCTGCTTCTTTTTCAGTGCTGCCCTCTTTGCCTCCCGCAGCCGCTGCAGCTTCCAGCGGATTTCCTCATCCAACAGCTCATAAGCATTCACCACTGTGTCTCTCTGCTCCCCACCACATGCTGGCCTTAGACGATGAGATCCCACTAGTGGCAACCTCTGGAAACGGATGGTTCGTACCCTGCCCTGGGCTGGGGAGAGGTTCTGGAGCAGCTGCTCAGCCTCCTGCCCCTTGTCAAAGGGTGAACCAGTGCAACGAAGCACTACCCGCAGCCGGTCCTGCTGCCGCTGCTGTAGCAGGCACTCCCAGCTCTCCTGCATCAACTCCACTTTCCCCCTGCAACCCAAGCCCTGAAGCTCACCACTACGTGCCACTAGCAGTGAGGCAGTGGATTCAGCTGAGCCCTCACTGTTAATAGCAAATACCCTGTAGCTGCCAGCATCATGTTCTCGCACGTCCCGCACCTCCAGGCTGGCACTATGCATGTGCTCCTCACTCTCAGTGCGAATCACTTTGCGGCAGTCCTGGTGGACTGGCCGGTTGTTGTGAAACCATGCCATGTGGGGTGGCGGGCAGGCCACCAGCTTGCACTGGAAGACAGCAGGGTCCCCCTCCAAAACAGACCTACACTTGAGGCCCTGCATGAAGGTGGGTTTGCAGTTCTGGGGACAGTCCAACACTGCTGCTGCCTCAGTTCCCTCGAGGTTCAACTTGCTGTGCTGCCCTGCAAGAAAAGGAGATTGGATTATAGCATGCCCCACTCTGCCTGCTATCTGATTGAAAAAAATTAAATAGCAATATATTGAATTAAAAAATGGGCATGCAACATTTCATCACACACCCAGGAAAAAAAAAGTAATTCACTCACCATATTTGTTCGAATAAACGCAACGCCTTGCTCTGTTTAAAAGATTGACACGAAAATCGTTCGTTGTCTTTTCTTTCTTCAGACTGTGGAAATTTCTTCTTGAACAAGCAAAAATGAATTTCAAAATAACACGTTCTTCTGTGTGTATGTTTTTGCTGCCTGGAAAAGCTGTGTGTCTTTGGGTAGCAAAGAAGAAAATCTTACCTGACTTGCAGACAGTAGAATAAACGCCCTTTCTGACCCTTCTGTTTATAGATTAAATGTTCAAACAATTGAGAAAAAATATTTTGAAAGATATACAAAAAACATAAGTAATTAGCTAACATGAAATGAGAAGGCGTTTATTCGAACTAATACAGCCACTAACTTCACAGTGTTATGCACAGGGAAGAAAAAAAAAAAAGGCAAGCAACATGAACCACATATGCTATCTGCAAGCCAGGGTAAGAGATGTATAATGATGAATTAATGTACGTAGATGAAGTGCAAGGAATCAATGGGAACGTATAGCTTTCACATATCCTAAACAACAAATGCTTTCTAGTAGAATTCATCCATCTGATAATGTCCATTGAACTGATTAAGATTAGGTTGATAACTTGCTTAAAAATAATATGATTAAAATTTATATAGCTTCCTTCTGAAGTAAACTATTCCATGCGTTCAAAAGGAAATTGAACAAATAAAAGCTCTGTGAATAGCTGCAAAGCATGAAGTAAAAGTTCAGAATATAGCTGCAAAATTATAAATTTGAAGTTTTAAACAATTTAAAACTTAAATAACTTTATAATGCAGGTAATCTTTTGCATATCAAAACAAACATGCAACATGTTCCGATATGCTTTAAAATGTGTCTGTTTTTCCCCATCAGACACTACACAGAAGCAGATAAACACTTTTCACAGTGTTACTAAATACTGGTAACTACTTATTCAGTGTAACATTATTAGTGACTGTACCTTTCACTTCCATTTCAATCTCTTCCTCTAGCTTCTCATGAATAATTTTTTCAGGAGCTAGGAAAAAAAAAATATATATTTTTTTTTTGAGCTAAAATTGCTGAATGTACCAGCCAACATTTTAGGAAGTAAAAACATTCACTCTCTCTTGCAAAGATACAGAAATTCACACATAAATACACATAAATGCATGCCAAACCACTCAAATATTTGATAAACTTTGAAAACAGAGTAATTGAATGCTTTCAAACTTGTTTGCAATGTATACTTTTCTACAAGATTTGCTTGTTTTTTGGAAGGGTGGGAGAAGGTTTCTAATATAACATGCCTTTATCATGCCTTCAATTCCTGAAGAAAACATTCAGCAACCCACAGGCTTATGAGATGTTTCTCGTTCTTTATCATCTCCCAGGGAATGAATGTACTGTAATGCAATGATGTTATGAAAGAGGAATCGATACTTGGAAGGAGCATGCAGTTGCCAACCTGTCACTCTCAGATGGGTGCTGCACTCGGCTTGTCCTGCAGGATTAACTATTCTGCACTTGTATATACCCTTGTGGTTCTGACCAACTTTCAACAATCTTAAACTGCACAGTGGCCCATCATGTTTTAAGGAACACAATGCAGACTCCTCAACTATTAGCTGATTGCACAGCCAGACCACACAAGGTGTAGGCACACCCTTCATTATACAAAAGAGTAAAACATCATCTCCTTCTTTTACAACGGTTTCTGAAGGAAGAGTTTCAAGAAACTTTGGTGCTCTAGCATCAGTTTCTGCAATGTCTTCACATGGCACAACATCAGGATAGTAGACTCTGCTTCTTTGCTTCTCAGCTTCATGTAGTCTTTGGGAGGTAGATACAAATAAGCTTGAGGTTTTCTTGGATGATTCTTGCTTAACTTCAGATGCTTTAAACTGACAATCTTTGGCTGCTTTAAAGCTTTTAGTATCTGATTCAAGGGTAATTTTTGTTACTGCTTTGGCTTGTGCTTCTTTAGCTAGGTAAGAATAAAGTTAGGAAAAGGATTAGGTCAGATGTTTTGCAGGAATAAAAAGCATCCTTATATTTAGGCGGGGAAGAAAAACAAGCCAAGAAAACAAGCCACTAAGAAATTAGTACTGAAAAGAATGTCTAACATATTAGTGTCACAAGGCTATTAAATATGACTGATTACACATTTAAGAGCTCTTTTCCTGCTAAGCTGAGGTCCCAGTTGAGTCTATGTGACTTTCATGGGACCAAGATTGGGTCCATAAGGCCTAATACACACCTATCTTCACTTTTTTAGAGCTTCAATGTAGCAGCAGATGTAGCTGCAGAAAAGTAGCAGCAGAAAATTATGTAAACTACTACACACAGTTCAGCAATGATTAAAGAAATGTCAGTATGTAAGAGCCAAATCAATGTTACTGCATCAATAATTTCCTCATTATTTTTCTGCTCTTGATTCCTTCAAGCTCAGAAATACTATAACCTGTCTATTGTAGTGATAATACATTTTTGAGTTTTCACTAATAACTCAACTAACACTTTAATATGCTGATGTCAGGAAGAAGTGAAAGGAGCCTTGGCAAAAATAAATACTTAGATCAGGGCAAGTGAAAGGAAAAAGACAATCCATTAGTGCAGTCATAGAGAACCTGCACCCATTAATCCTTTCAAGCAAATTACAATCCTGATTAATGTGAAACAAGTTGGACCCCTACAATCTGAAATGATGGTCAGTAGTTTAATATTGCTTACCTGACATCCCTATCTCCCTTAAACTCCATCTTCAGGAATTCTCAAAATACAGAATTTCCTACCAGCCTGTTCTACCTTACATCTCATTGCACATCATGAAGAATATGAGGAATGAAAAGCCACAGACTTCTGTTACATACTGGGAAGAAGTGTGAAGTTACGACACTTATGAATAGAGCCATAAATGTATGTGCGTGTGGGAACCCAAAGAATTATTACTAGAGCTTTCTCAATTAAATGCTGATAATTAAAGAAATATTAGTGACCTATAGGCTGTGACAATGAAGTTGCAAAAGGTAAGTCATAATTTTTAAAGTCAGATAACCACCTTTGACTGTTAGTATTGCAGTAGTTGTTGTCCCTCCGTGATTATTATATACAGTACAACTGTACAGTCCTTGATCTGTCAGCTGGGCATTTAAGATCGTGAGCAGTAGGACACTTCCATTTTGTGATATCTTCAGTTTTTCAGACACTTCTATCCTTTCACCTTCATGAGCCCAAAGAAACTCGGAGAAGAATTCATTTTCTAAGGCACATATGAACTGAGCAATGTCACCAGATTTCACGGTTAAGTCTTTGAGTTGCAGAAGAATCTTTGGAGGAACATCTTTCAATTCCTGAGCAGTGGCCATAGAGATTCTGGTGTCCTGAGATGTTTGGGAAAGGATTGTTTTGTGCATAGCTTCTGTTTCTTCAAGTGATGTAGATTTCATGGTCAAACTTTCAGATATGCTTTCATAAACCTGTACACTCAATTCCTGTGATGGTTGTTGCACTGATTTAAATTCTTTTTGAAAAGCTGTAACATTCTTCTTTGTGAAAGGAGCAACATGATGTTCTGATATAGCCTGCGACCGCATAGACTCTTTTACATCTTTCCCAGAACTTTTCCTATCTAGGGCTTGCACTGTGTAATCAAGTAACAAAAAATAACAATATTAGTATCTAAAGAACTTCTGGGCCATGATGTGAACAAAATCATACAGCATGGAGGATGAAAATGAATGATCTTCACTTGAAAACAGCATGCCAGATGTACTATGCTCTTGACAGAAAGAATATCTATTCACAGATGTGAATGACAAATGATGCCTAGTCTAGTCATGCAGTTGATACACAGTTGATGCTTGTTTCTTCTTTCACTTGTGAATTTCAGTATTAGATAACTTAGTATGGAACTTTTAAAGGAGGTATTTTCTTTTTCTTTCTTTCTTTTTTTTTTTTCTTTTCTACAGGATAATGCAAAATACCTCAGTCAATGCTATAGCCATTACGTAATTCCATTTAAAAAAAATCTGAACCCTTTCAGCAAAATGATTCTATTTCTTGATCTACATCAAGATAGAAATTTGAAAATCTTCAAATATGTTATAGTTTAAACAGAAGAAATAAGAGTGTGTGGGTTACAGGTAGTAGGTACTAATAACATTAGCTGCTAAAGAAAAGTTGTGAAATGAAGAAAGAACATTAGTAACAGTGTAGAAGTGTGGTATACAACAAACTGATTCTCTCTGAAATAAAAATGGGGCTTTACCTTCTTCAGTCACTGTAAGTGTAGCTGTACAAGTTGTTTCTCCAGCACTATTTCTTGCCTTGCAAGAGTATTGGCCAGAATGCTCTAAGAAAGCATCTACTATTATGAGCATAGCTGCACCTGTAGACTCATCAAAGTGGAAAACTAAGTCTTTTGTTGGTAACATGAGATGTTGATTATGAAACCACTGGATTTCTGGTTTGGGCATGCCAGAGACTCTAGCTTGAAATCTGACTGTTTCCCCACTGCATACCCTGCAGCTTGAAATAGGCTGGATAAAGGTGGGCCTTTGGCCAATAGATTCCTCCTTAAGTGAAATAGATGAAGAAACATGCCAATGGGACTTTGTTGTAAGTTCTTCAACCCTTTTAAATCCTGAAAAGAAGCATGCCAACTTTTAATTTCTTACTCTATGCTATGTTTTCTCTTTCATTCAAGATTTTTTGTTTTCTAACTTGCAACTTAACAACATCAATTATTCTAATGCATCATTTAAAAAATCTGTTAAAAAACAAAACAAAACAAAACAAAAACAAAAACATAGAAAATGCTTATGGTTAAGTAATATCAAGGACGATATAAAATTTAAATATCAGATTCTCCCAACAATATTTCTGCTCTAAAACTTTGATGAATGTTTTATCAATTTTTATTTCTAGATGATTTTAAGGTCCCTTCCAACCCAAACCATTCTATGTATCAATGTGAACTACATCTTTTCAGCTTCCCAAGGCTGGTACACATCCTTTTCAAAATTTTTGAAGTAATGTATTTTACACAATATCTCTTCTTAGGTCCTCCTCACAATCAAAAGCAAGAATGTGTAAACAAAGCACTTCCATTAGAGAGAAGATTACTACCACGTTTGGTGCATGCCAGATTACAATACTGGAGAGAAAGAAAAGGTCATGTGAATGGAACATTGCAAAATTGTGAAATACTTTTTCCTTTGCATAATGCATATATTGTGGACATTGTAAATGGTAGCAATTAGTTGAGTTAAAAGACAACAGACTGACTCAAATATCATCAGCGTATATTAAGATTAGTATTGGAACATGACCTAAACAAGACGTCTTTAATTGTACACTGTACCTTCTAACTTCAATGTGGCAGTGCTTGTCACTTGGCCTACAGAATTACTAGCCACAAAAGTGTAGATTCCTTCATCCTCTGGATAAGCTTCAGCAATCTCCAGCTGGTAAGTGTCTTCAAACTGAGTCATCCTAAAGAAACGTGATGGCTTGATCTCTTTGTCTTTGCTATACCAAGAGACTTTCAGATCTGCTCAACCAACAGAAAGAAAAAAAAATCTGTAAGTTATGATGAGAGTCTTGTAAATAAATACTATTTTTATATTTCTATTTGTAAGAGAAGTCTCAATCTCAAGTATCGGTTTGAATATGCCTTGCATTACACTGATAACATACGATCACTGGAAAATGGCCTATGCGGTTTTTAAGTTTTGATTTCTACTCTGAAAATATTTGTATGGGAAAACTTATTCTAGTGTGGCTATAGTCCTGAATAAAAGTCATTTTTTCTCTTTCCTCTCTTAAAGTATACATTTAAAAATATTTTTCTACTGCTAAAATTAATGAAAGTCACATTTTTTAAAAGGGATTATGCTACAATTGCCTGATTAAACAGGTTATAATTTTTTTTTTTTTTTTTTTTACTAAGAAGAATAATATATTGCCTTTTTTATTGCAAATATTGTAAGTTTTACATATCATATCTCTCCAGAAATATCCTGTCTTTGATTCTTTGTAACAGTCCTAAATAAGAAGTGTTACTTCTATAGACTTCATAGACTTGGAAAAGAAAAGGAATGAAACAGACTTTGAAGTTTGCTTCTTTACCTGGCACTATATTACATTATGAATCTTTTTTTTTTTCTTTTTTTTCTTTTTTTTTTTCGCACACAAATAGTGTGATTACTGTCATTAGAAGAAAAAGGCAGTGTTTTCAACAGCCAGCTGCAACATGCACCATTAAACAATGTTTCTTAATAGTGTATTACTTAATTACGTTTTTCATAACACAAGTGAGCAGTATGCAAATCCATTTGGGTATTCAATAAAGGGGAGTTAGATGAAAGGTTCCTTATGCTCTGTGCTACAACTTTCACATAAATATAGTTCTTTCAAAAAAAGTTAAACCAGCATGCTTAGCACAGAGGGCAGATCAGTCTCTTGAATATGTATTTTCTGAGTTTATCATCACTTTTATGGCAGAAACAGATTTTTCCAGCCTTTTTAAAAGGAGAAACAAATCAAAACTAAATTTTGACTTTAAGTGATGGAAATGCAACTTTTATATATTTGCCTGTATATATATATATATGTGTATATATATATATATGTATATATACTTACACATGTGCTAACAATTTATTGTGGATTTTTATGCAGATATCACTCAAGATTATTTCTTAAGTTGGAATTTTATTTATCTTTAAAATAATAAAATCATTGCAAATTCTTTGGGATTGGAACTAGATCTTATTCTACACTTTGCCATGTGAAAATTTTATTACTAATCATACTCAAGACCATTTGTTGAAGTGAAGGAATGTAGTTTGATTTGTTTTTTAATTATCTTGGAATTATTTAAATTTTAAGATGATATCCTATTTACTTAAAAGTAGAAAACTTATTTAAGGAAAATTCTACACTTAAGAAGACAATGAATAAAGATTTAGAAATCATTTTAAAGCTAGCAAAATAATGCAGTGGCAGTTTAGAGTTTGTAAAAGTACTCAGCAATAATAGGATGATCAAAGTACAATTTTGGTCTGTTTCTTTAGATAATTGATGTGATGCTGTGTGACATCAGAAACTTTGCCATGTTCATGTAACAGGATAATGGCTTTCTCTCTTGATATTCTGTTTAAGAAGTCTGCATGTTATTGCAGTGACAAAGTTTTGCAACTTCAGGTAGCAAACCCCGAAGCAAACAACTTCAGGTAGCAAACAACTTGAAACACCAAAGTTTCCAAGACACATTTATTTTTTTAATCAGATGTGCTAGATATTATTTTTAGAAATACTTATTTTTTAAGACAGAATATAATTTCCATGCTTGCTACCACCTATGATGTATAACTTGCTTAACAGCTAGTCGTCAATGAGTAACAATTTGCAGTGTGTATTTATCAGACAACTGTACCTCTAGGGAAAGACTGATTTCAGCACATATAGCACAGCATTTCTTCTGAGTTGAAGACAAAAAATTCTGAGATGAAAAGTTGTACAGTACTTCATTAAACCCACCTGTCCCTGTAACTCTGCACTGAAAACGAGCAGATTGTCCCTCAGATGTAACAGCATCACGAAGTGGTATTATGACAGCAGGTGGATACACTGGCACCTCTAGCTCAGGAGAAACAACTTCTGGGACTAAAGGATAAGAAAAAAGAAGCCATTTTTCAAGATGAAGATCAGATACAACTAATTACTGACAATGTCATTTCATAGACATGCTCATTGTGAGCATAGGAAACTCACTTTCCACTGAAAGCGAAGCTGAAGTTGTAGCAACTCCATAGTCATTTTTTGCTTCACAGGTGTACACTGCTGAATCTTCAGGGAACGTCTCGATCAGCAATAGAGTATATTCTTGCGCATCATGAAGAAATTTGCATTTGAAACCTGGAGAAAGCTGTTGATCATCTTTGTACCAGGAAATTTTTGGCTGGGGTTTGCCTGATATCATAGCACTGAAGCGAGCAGGTTTACCAGACTCCACAGTGGTTGGCTCTAGCTCCTGAATAATCCGGGGTGGCTCTGGAGCTGCAAATTGGGAGGCAAGGGGAAGGGGAGGAGAGAGAGGGAGAAAAAGACAGAAAAATCTTATTAATTATATTTACTGGGGCTTCAAAAATATTAGCAAGGAAATCTCCAATTTTAATCTTATTGTTCCCAATCTTGCTTGCTCATGAAAATCTGCCCTTGGTAGAAGCAAGAATGATATAGAAGCAGCTGTCTTAACAGAACTAGCTGCATTAAAATAAGTGGCTTTTTTTTTTTTTTTTTTTTTTTTGGCAAAATGCTTCCAATGATTGCTTGGTTGGTCCCTCTGTCAAGGTGTATTTGTCCATATGAGCAAATTAGTTTTATTTGGACTTCAGACTTTCCTGGTCTAAACAAATACAGAGGGAAAAAGAACTGTCACCGCATTTCAGCAGCTAAACAGCTATTTCAGTAGAGCAAAAAACATCCAGGCACATGAGGATTTTGGCAGCGTTCTGTAGACAAGATTCCCTTTAGATTTATTTTTTATTTCCAAGGTTAGAACTTGAGAAAAGCTATATAAATATCAGAAAAATAAAGGGTAATAAATGCAGTCAAAATATTGGTTTTGGATATACGTACCATTCACATAGAGAATAACAGAACTCCTATTACGTCCTGCAACAAAAGTATATTCTCCAGCATCAGAGTAAGTGGTTTCAAAGATGCTCATTCGATGAACTCTCCGTTCCACCACGTAACTGTATCTTTCCTCATACTGGAAATTGATCTCAATACCATCCTTGTACCACTGTGGTTCAATGTCATCTTCATTAACTTCAAATTCTATTTCAGCTCTTTGTCTCTCAATGACCTAAGAACAAGTATTAGAAATATTACAAATAACATTTGTACTTACAAATGCTCTCACACTTCACTAAACCTTCCTAGGGGAATGCTCTGACCTTACATTTACAGTTTGTCCTCCTAGGACTTTTACAGGTTAGATATTGTTGCTCTTCCTTTGCATGATTATTTGAGTAGAATGATAAAGTTATGAAATATTTATTCTCCTGTGTGTGCTGTACCTGAATGTCTTTACGGATGCTTCTGATACGAATGTCACGACCTTCCACTAGCAAATTGGCACTGGATGTGTTTCCACCTGCTACTACAGTGTATTGACCAGCATCAGACATTCTTGTGGAAGGAATGATGAGACGGTGGACATATCTCTCACGCTGAATTTTCATCCTAATGAAATCAGAAAAAAAAAAAAGTGAACAAGTTATTTCCTGGGAGAAAATATATAACAAAAGGCAATATGGTGTAGAAGCAATCATTTACCTGTCACCAATCTGAAGTTCTTGTCCATCCTTCATCCACTGAACCTGGATGTCAGGTTCTGAAATCTCACATTCAAAAATAGCCCTCTTCTTCTCCACAACCTTAATGTCTTTAATATGCTTCCTAAATTCAATGTGACGAGCTGTGGAAAGGTGGAATAGAATGAGAGCCATACTTCTATTTAAGCCACTGTAAGTCACTAAATATACAAATCAAGAGAGCAAATACCTTCCACATATAAAGTGGCTGACGAAGCTGCTTTTCCAGCAACAAAAGTGTATTCTGCAGCATCACCGAAATGCACGTTCCTTATTGAGAGGGAGTGTGTGAGCTTCTTTGTTCGTATCTGGCATTTGTCAGTTGATTTTATTTCTACCCCATTCTTGAGCCATTTATATGAGATACCTTCATAGTTAACGGTAACTTCAAATGTTATTGTATCTTTCTCTTCAGCATTGATGTCCTTTAGCATGGAGGTAATTAGGATAGCTAAAAGAAAATAAATGAACCTGGTTTAGGGTTTGGGGTTTTGTTTTGTTTTGTTTTAAACACACTTTAACTTAGAGATGTTTAAAATTCTTTTAGACAGATCCTGATTTTTGGAAATATGAAAATGAAAACCTGTGTCTCTGTGTCCAGAATCAATACTACAGTTAAATTTCCTAAAACTTCTGTATGACATAGGAATCCCAAATCTGTCTCCTATAGTGACCTGGTGCTTAGGGATGTTGGTATAAACAGAAGGATCAAGGACCTGACTTTCAAGCGCACAGCTTCTATATCTCTTTTTAAAATGTGACTTATGTAGCACACAGTTATTTGAAAATATCTCCAGAAGACTGCTGTTTTTGTCTGAATTGTACCAAGTATCTGTATTAAAATAAATTCTATTATTGCTAACTGTAAAATATTCTGGTTAACTTAATATTTACATACGTTTTACGGTCAGCGTTGCACTGACTTTGTCATTTCCACAGACAAATGTGTATTCTGCAGAATCTTCACTGCTTGTGTTCATGATGTTCAGCTGATGGAGTTTCCCCTGGACCACTATTTTGAACTTTTCGCTCATTTCAATCTCCACACCATTTTTCAACCAGACAGCAGGTACATTGAAATGAGAAACTTCACATTGAAAAGAGGCAGTTTTGGTCTCAGGGATTTCAATATTTTTCATAGTCTTTGTGATGTGTATAGCTGTGAGTTAAAAAAAAGAAAAAAAAATAAATTTAAGTGAGTATGTGTGCAAGACAGCAAAAAACAAGAGTAAAGACTATGAAGTGTGAGATCAAGTTGTTCTATATGAGTTGGCATAGCAACTCATATAATTACTTTCTCACAAACTTAAAATACTTACTTTCCACAAACAGTTTAGCTTTACACTCAAGTTGTCCGACAAGAGCTGTATATTCTCCAGCATCATCAGGAGATATGTTATGCAGCATCAGCTTGTGAACTTTCCTTTGAGAGATCATCTTGTATTTATCACTTTGTTTAAGCTCAACATTTTTGTGGAACCACCGAACTGGTACAGTATCATGGGATACACTTAGTTCAAAGGAGACAACAGCATTTTCCAAAGCAGTCACATCCTTTGGTTTTTTGATGATCTTGACAGCTTAAGGAAGAAAGTTAGCAAGATTCATCAATGTGCTTGAATTGTATTTCAAACCACACATTAAAGGAAATTTTCAAAATAGATTGACTTACTTTCCACGTGAAGTCTGGCATTTGCTCCTATTTTTCCAAGCTTAAAGCTATAAACAGACTCATCAGTGACAACACAGTGTTTGATTTTCAGTGTGTGAACAGTCCCTTTCACTGAAATTTCGTATTTGTCATTTGATTCAAGTTCAACACCGTTTTTAATCCACAGAGCTCCTTTCACATCAGGGTGAGTCAGTTCCACACTGAAAACTGCCTCTTGTGTTTCTGTCACAGTCAAGTTCTTTAGAGTTTTCTTTATCTTAACAGCTGGGAAGAAAATAAAATATTGATAAAAGAGACCAAAATTTAAAATTGTAGTAAATATAATAATAAAATGGAATTATGGCACTTCATTTTAAAATCTATTATGTATATATTAATTTATATAGTTTCCACCAAAGCAATGTGCTTGGAACACAAAAAAAGAACAGTTACTTGTACTATCCATGAGAAACTAATTTTATTTATCTGATATGTTTACTACACAACTAGCAATTATTTCTATCTGCCAGTACCACAAATAAAATGTTTTTATTAAAATATGCTAAATTCCAAATATGGACAATCTGAAATACAGAAAATTTCACTACCTCACAAAGCATGTCGTAATACAAAATTATTTTCAAAATATGAAATAAAATATGTTTGTATCTCAGGACCTGATCTAAGACACAGTGAGTGATGTTAGACTGTCTTAAAGGCATCAGATAGTTTTACAAATAAAACCACTAAATACTGACCTTCAACTTTGAGTTTAGCAGACGTCTTTGAACTTGCTATTTCATAGCTATATTCACCCATATCATCTAGTTTTGTGGCAGGGATATTAAGCCTCCTCTTTATACCATCAGATTCAGCACGGTACTGATCTGTCATAGGTAATGGTTTACCATTTTTTAGCCACTGGCCATCTGATTCAGGATTTGCTACCTCACATTCAAAAATAGCTCTCTGGGACTCAGCCACTGTCAAGTCAGTGAGAGGTTTTGAAATGGCACCACCTGTTGGAAAGCAAAAGCACGTTTGTTGCTGTTGCACATCTGTTCAACTTGCCCCTATAAGGAAATGCAACCACATGAAAAGCAGGTGCTGAATAAAATTCTCTGCCCTAGTTTTCAGCTTGCCCTTAGTCATTCTGAGTTCTGTGAAAAATCAAGAATAGAATCTGACCTGAACATCATAAAAAAATGTTTCTTACTTCTATTCTAGTTATTCTAATTTATTATTTTTGCTATCAACACAGGCACAACAAACATTTAAGAAAAAAAAAAAAAAAACACAACAACAAACTTCTTTCTTACATTAATTTTATCAAAAGCATACTATAGTGTTTGTTACTATGACTCTAGTTTAGCAAAATGTATAAGCACTTATTTAAAAGCTCTGTTGAATTCATATTTTATGGATTAGAAAAGATAAGGGGAAGATCAAGGAAAACATAGAATAAAAGATAAAATAAAGGCAAAGAAAGTATAGAAACAACACAATTGCTACATGTACAAACTACAGTACACTGAGCATTGTTTCTAAATCACAGTAAAATAATCTTGGACTTAAAGCCTACTAACCTGCTACTATCAGCTTTCCAGATGTTTTCTTCTCTCCAGCATAGAATACATATTCTCCTTCATCATCTTTCATCATTTTCACCACTGTCAGTTTGTATATTTTGCCATGTGCTTCAACTTTATATTTAGGACCTGCCTTAATCTCTTGCCCTTTGAAATGCCAAATTACATCAATCCCTGAATGGGAAAGCTCAACCTCGAAAGATACGTTCTGTGTTTCAGTGCAGGTGATGTCACGAAGACCTCTGATAATCTGAATTTCTACAGAAAAGAGCACATTACAAATGTATTAGTTGCTTCCACTATTTTGTATTTAAAGAAATTATTTCAAAAATAACTGCACCATAAACAAAACCTACTTTCAACAGTGACATTGCAACTTGTTTCAACTTTGCCAACCATCAACTTGTAATGCCCTTCATCTGATGCATGGGTTCTGGTAACCACTAGCCTCTGTTTAGTGCCTTTACACACGGCTTGTATACGTTCATCAGGCTTTATCTGATGATCATTTAGGTACCATTTGGATGAAGATACATCAGGTGCTGAAACTTTGCATTCAAGGACAGCTTTTGTTCCTTCAACTACATGAACATCTTTGAGGGGCACTATTATTTCCACACCTGCCAAGTCACAAACATAAACATCATGAAAAAGCTATACTTTTAAAGAGTTATCATAAAGAACCCAAAAAATCAAGCACAAAATGACTTACTGTACACAGTGACCTGTCCAGTGGTGGATAGACCAAGACCAGGAACACTAAAAGAGTAAGTTCCACTATCTTCCTTTGTTGCATCTTCTATCAATAACATGTGTGACTGTTTATCCAACACAATATGAATGCGATCACTTGATTGAATTTCATGTCCATCTTTCATCCAGACACCTTCCGCATTTTCTAGAGAGACTTTTACTTCAAGTTGCACAATATCTCCCTCACATACTTTTTGATCAGTAAGTCCTTGAAGAATAATCATGGGACGAGCTATGGAATGAAATGATTAATTAATCCTCAAAACAGATAAGCAGAATATTGAATATTAAGAGAGTGTGAGATATAACAATACATAATATAAAATATATTAATATAGATGATATAAATATTAGAAATACTTACGCTTCATCTTTAGCTTGCAGTGAGTTCTTTTCCCATCAACGACAAAGCTATACTCTCCCTGATCGTCTTTATTAACATCTTTAATAGTGAGGATTTGACGACCACGGCGGGATGCAATCACATATTTATGATTAGAAGTGAGTTCAATATCACCATGATACCATTTTCCCTCAACATCTTCTGGGGAAACCTCACATTCAAGTTCACCTGAGAAGGATTCTGGGACTTCAACATCTTCAAGTTCTTTAATAAACTCAACCACAGCACCTACAGGTAAAAACAATTACATTCCTGAATGAGGTTGATTAAACACCCATGATGAAACCATTTCTTATGAAACCGAGCCTAAGGAAATATATACACAAAAATATATGCAAAATGTAACCACTTTACATAAATATGTAAACATGAACTTTCATACCGGATTTCTAAACTATGAAAGTAGCTTGAACACTTCTTCGTGCATCAGACAGTAGTCTAAATGGTTTTATTTCTTCCTGAAGCAAATTTTAAAATTAAAAAAAAAAAAGTACTTTAAAAGTACTCCATGGTATGGAGCTGTGTGCTTCTTACCTTCAACATTAAGCTTAGCAGTAGTTTTTACGGATTCATCTTCTACCAGTGCACAGCTGTAGTCATCAGCATCAGACATTTCAATAGCTAGTACAGAAAGAAAGTGAGCCTTTCTGTCTGAGTGCATCCTATATTTGTCTCCAGAATGAATCTCAATTCCATCCTTAAACCATTTCACTTTGACAAAGGGTTCTGATGTCTCACATTCAAATGTTGCCATGGAGTCCCTCTCTTTAGCAACAATATCTTGTAACTTCTGGGTGAAGCTTATTAACTGTTTGGCTGCAAAACAATATGCAATGAATCAACAGTGCACTGGCCATATACACTTAAATATAATAGGCACTACGAGAGGCAGCAGAATAAAAGTAAGAGATTTAAAATTACCTTGTACTAACAGGAAAGCGTGGCTAGAAGTTTCGCCAGCTATATTGACTGCTTTCACCATGATGCTGGCAGAATCATCAGAAGTCACATCTCTGATGACCAGTTCACAAACATTATCTTCAGGCCAGTACCAATACACACGATCAGTCCTTTCAATCTGCACACCATTTTTGAACCACTGGCACTCAGGGTCTGGTTTCCCCACCACTCTCACACGGAAGTGGGCATCTGACCCCTGGGCTACAGTCTGGCTTTGAATTCGTTCAAATATTTTGGGAGCTTCCATGCTTGGACTAAGCTCAACCTTCTCTGGTTTGAATGTTGGAATGGTGACTTTGCCTTCAGGAGGAAGTGCTTTCTTCTCTTCCTCCGGGATCTCTTTGGTCCAGTGAAGAAGTTCTTCTTTTGTCTTTTTTAACATTTCCTCATATGATTCATCTTTTTTGCGAGACTTAAGTTCCACAGCAGTAATGGCTTCGTAATAGCCCTCTTCTGTCCTTCTCTTGAATTTACTGCGCAGCTCCTCAGATTCCTCTGAAAGTTTCTCATGAGTGATTCTTTCAGCCCTTTTAAGCTTCACCACCTCTTTGGTTGTTGTCTCTGCAGGTTTGTCTACCTTCTGTACCTCAAATAGAAGTTTTCCAGGCTCTGTCACTACAGGTTCATGTTTGGGTTCAGGAGCCCGACGAAGAACTGATCTAAAGTCTTCCCTCTGCTGGATCTCAACTCTCACCTTATGCTCAATAAAGCCTTCTGGATTCTCTGCAGTGACTTTCACCTCTCCTGTGTCATATGATTTACAGTCTACAATATCCAGGTAGTAAATCCCATCATAACGGAGTCTAAACCTTTTGCTCTTACGAATGAGCTGTCCATTGAGGTACCAGTTGACCTTGGGTAGAGGATAACCAGTCACACGGCAGCGGAATCGAGCTGTTTCACCTTCCAGGACCCTTGCAGGCTCAGGAACCAAAACAAGTTCTGGTTTTTGTTTTTCCTTTTGATCCACTGCAACTGTAGGAAGAGCACCTTCATGTGCCATTCTTTCTAACTCTTCAATTCGCTGCAGTCCTCTTCTGCCTTCTGGCAATTGGGATTCTTCCACAAGGCTTTTCTCGTCCTTCACAATAAGGGTAGCAGATGTATGGTCTGTACCATATTTGTTAGTTGCCCTGCAAGTGATCACACCACTATCTCTAGAATAGGCTACTCCATAGTCCAGGCTACAGTACCCAAACTCATTGATCATGCGAAGCCTGTTAGCTGCTTCCAAGGGTTTGCCATCATGCAACCATTCCACCACCATGGTTGGATCACCAATTGGTGTAAGCCTGCACTCAAAGTGTGCTGGTCCAAATTGCTTGAGTCTTAATGATGTGAGCTTCTTCTTAAAAAAAGGTTTTTGTTGTTTTTCTTTGTCATAAAGATCTCCCTCCTCCCATTGCTCTTGACCATAACGCAAATGGAGAGGTTCTAACTCTGGTGCAGCAATTTCCTTAGCTTTGTAAGTCCCTTTTGGAATGATTAACCTCCTTTCTGGTTCTGGTTCGGCATGTTCAACTTCAACATTTACTTTGCACCGAGTAGTGTCCCGCCCAGCTTTATTGATAGCAGTAGCTGTATACCATGCAGCATCTTGCCTGGCAGTAGATTCAATTTTAAGGGCAGCGGCCCCTTTTGTTCCTTCAATCCTGAAATATAAAAACAATTTGTAAAAAAAAGTTTTAGCACTTCATTGTTATCCATTTTTGCACTTTCTTGTTACTCATTTTTGTACTCCTCCAAAATGAGATCAAAGCCTCCAAAGGAAATTCACTGGAGCAATTAGACATGCTGCTTACATTTATTCATGTTTATGAATGCAATGCCTACAAATCAAGCAGACAATGAAGCCTTTAACTCAATGTCAGTTTTGCCTGCAGAGTGCTGAGAAATCAGTGCTTTACAAGACTGTGATTATTAACTCCTTTACTATTACAAACAAAACCAACCAACCAACAAACAAATAAAAACCACAACTGCTTACTTTATTTTGGGATATTTATGAGGTACAATGATGTCACTGTTCTTCAGCCAAACAATGTCAGGATTAGGGTTACCAGTAGCTTTCACAGCCATCTCCAGTCTAGAGCCCTCTTTTACACTAACATTTTTCAGCCTTTCCACAAAGTGTGGTCTGACTAGATCTTCCTTAGCTGAAAGAGCAAGGGAAGGTTACCACAAGAGGAATTGATATAACTACATTTTTTAATAGAAAACATTGCCCAGCCACCTAAAAATAGCATGCACAATAGATACCTTCCACAGTCAACGTCATTGATACTGAAGCTTTGCCTGCCCTGTTCTGAGCAATTACAGCCCATTCACCAGAGTCTTCGGGCATAGCAGGAACAATGATCAATGACTGGGTGCCATCTTCTTTTATCACTATTTTGTGGGTGTAATCATTAACCACTTGTTGACCTGCAGAAATAAATGAACAAAAAAGAATGCACTCAGAATGTGTCCAAACAAGATGTAAAAGATTATTTTTTTAATTATTCTTTGAAGAAAATGAAACTGATGTACCATTATGGAACCAGTATGTCTCCGGCATAGGTCTGCCAACAACTTTTAAGTCAAATCTTGCTGTCTGCCCCTGTGAACATTTGAACGATGTAGGTTTCAGCACAAAAACTGGCTTATATAGTCTCTCTAATTGTCCTTCATCAGTTTCTTCTAATCTGCGGGCAGGAGAACGAGAAGGAGAGCTGCGGGCAGGAGAACGAGAAGGAGAGCGTGGAGAAATAGATCTGGAAGGATAAGAAAAGATATGGCAATGTCATGCAGCTGTGGGCTGACGTGGTAATCAAAGCTCAAATTTTGCCTTTAACAAGATATTTTTTAAAGAGTTTAAATTTATCTATGTGAGAAATTGTGTAGTCAGTTTTCTTTCTTTTTGACAGCAATTTGTATTGACAAATCATATTAGGATACACCACAGTCAGTGAAATTTATTTTTTTCAGACACTGTACAGACACAAATGTAATCCAGTGTATGCTTTTTGCATGCGTGTGCATATATGTATATTTACATAGAATATGGCAACATTGAATATTTTTCTGTTATAGAAATACAGCTGTTTCAAGAGTAGAAATAAGAGTTGCATACAGTATTAAACTTCCAAATAATTTTTATTTATTTATTTATTTATTTTTGGTGAAACATAACCACTTTAAGAAAGATATGGCTATTGAGGTTGTACATCTGACACTGTGGCTGGATATGCATGTGAAAGATAGTACTCCGAGAAATGCAGTGCTGACTAAAAAGGCAAATCAGACATTAAGTTGGCACATAAATTAGTGCAAGCCATGGAAACAGCATTAAGAACTTCTTCAGAAGCATGAAAGCTTTGATAACATAAGTGGTTTAGCCTCTGTATAATGAGGTTTTGGACAGTCTATTGCAGAGGAGTGAAGTCTCAAGAAACGTGTATTAGTGTGTACCTACCTATATCTTCTCATAATTTCTGGTCCTGGCATATAACCTGGAGTTGCTGTGGGTGCAACTGGCTCAACATAGAGCTTCGCTGAGCAAATGGCATTTCCTTTCATATTACTGGCAAAGACAGTATAAATTCCTTCATCTTCAGGTAAAACAACAGGCAAACGCAGACTGGCACTGCCATCTTGCAGAACTTCCATGTGGTAGCGCTCTCCGTGCCTTATGCGCCTACCATCTTTGTACCATGCAATCTGCATGGAAAGAAACAGGAATGCTAAGTGAACCCTGCTAAAGACAAATATCCAGTAATGGCCTGTACATACAACAATTACAACTTTCTATTTTTCAGCTGATGCATTGTTGCTCTAGAGGTATTAACATTTTCTTAGTTTAAGTAAAAAATGTTAGACTAAAGTAATATGTTTCCACAGTAGCCTGAAACATAAATTTTGATATTCTTGAGCTAGAAACAGACAAAGTTTTTTAAGTCTTTTTTTTTTTTTTTTTTTTTTTTTTTTTTGAGGGAGAGCAAAGTGACCTAGACCAGACTTGTTGCTGTGCTCCCCACTTGTGAGTGCTAACTCATAGAAACTCAGAAGCAAGACCTACTTAACATTTAAACCTAACCTACCTTTGAAATAGCTAACCAATCTAACACTGCTGTATTAAGGGACAAATGAAAAATTCAGCCTGATATCAAAACAAAAGATGGCATTTCTTTTGAGATTTGCCATTTTCTGTGTAGAATGTAGAATTTATGACAGTGAGATGGTTAAGGGTGTTTTCAAGTAGAGCACCAGAGGTTTGTTTTAAATACAAAAATGTCATACAGGTTTGGAGTACCTTTGGCAATGGATATCCAGTTGTCTTGCAGTGGAAAGTAACTCCTGTGCCTTCAAAGGTTCTGTAATTCTTTAATCTTAAATCAAATCCTGCCTCAATAGCTTCAGATTCAGAAATATCAACCATCATCTCCTCTCCATCTTCCTCGAGGAGTTCATCTAAGGTGGTCTTAATAATTCTGAGTTCAATTTCCTTGATAAGTCTTTCTTCAAAAGAAGAAATATGGAATTCCTGTACAGAAAAGCAAGACCATTAGTTCCATATATCAGGTAATGACCTTGAGAAGAAATGACTTGTACTGGTAAAATTAAAAAAGATTTTAAACAGTTTCTTTCATCAGGATACAAAATGAGCATGGAGTGGTAGACATACCTCATCTTCCACAAAAGTTCTGACCACCACTGTATCTTTTGCCATTTTTTTCCTAATTAGGGCTTGTTCTTTTTCATATTCTTTTTCAAAGTCACCATATGAAATAGGTGGGGCTACCTCAGCCACTTTAGGTTCCTGTACATATGCAGCCACTTGAGTTTGGTACATCAATTCTTGTTGCGATTTTATGTAGGCCTCGTAATCAGCTAAGAATTAACAAAACATTAATTTTAAGTGTTTGTGATTTTCAATGGATTGAAATAAAAAAGAAGTACAAACTTAATTTATTGTTGCTTTTGTGCAATAGTGAAATTAATTAACATTAGTAAAACTAATGTTATTTTGTACAATGGGGTGTGGGGAGGGGAAAGGTTTGTGATTTGAGCAGAGACTCTGTCTGCCTAGGCAATAAAATGCAACTACTAATAAAATGTAGACTGGTGCCCTCTAGTTTTATAAACAGGTAAAAGTTTTATTCTGCATTATAGGTATTCTAGTTCTTTAAGTGGAAGCACTTTTAGTGACTATATTTACTTCTTTACCCACAGCTCTGTCTCCTGCAACCTCTTTTAGTGGTAGATATGACAGTGCTGGACTATGTTTGGACTTGATGATCTTAGAGGTCTTTTCCAACCTAACTGGGTCTCATGCATTTTACATGGACAACTGAAAATAATCATCAAATTTTATCATAGAATGGCTTGGGTTGTAAGGGACCTTAAAGATCACTTAATTTCAATCCCAATGCAATGTGTAGGGATGACACTTGCTAGATCAGGTTGCCCAGAGACCCATCCAACATGGAACTGATCACTTCCAGGAATGAGGCATCCACTACTTCTCTGGGCAACCTGTTCTAGTGCTTCACTACCCTCTGGGTGAAGAATTTCCTCCTAACACCTAATTTAAATCTCCCATCTTTTAATATAAAACTATTCCCCCTTCTCCTATCATCATCTGCCCATGTAAAATGTCAATCTCCACCTCTTTTTATAAGCCCCTTTTATGTACTGAAAGCCCACAGTGAGGTCTTCCCAGAGCCTACTCTAACTCCTGGCTGAACATCCCCATCTCTCTCAGTCTTTCTTCATAGAAAGGGTGCTTAAGCTCTCTGACCATCTTCAAGGACTTCCTCTGGACTTGCTCCAATAGGTTCACGTCCTTCTTATGTTGGGGGTCCCAGACCTGGATGTAGTACTCCAAGAAGTGGGGCCTCATGAGGACAGAGTAGAGGGGGACTATCGCCTCCCTCAACCTGTTGGCCATTCCTCTGTTGATGCAGCCCAGGATGCAAAGGGCCTTCTGGGCTGCAAGTGCACATTGCTGGCTCACGTCAAGCTTTTTGTTCACCAGAGCCCCTAAGTTCTTCTTTGCAGGGCTGCTCTCAATGAGTTCTCCCATTCTGTCTCTACTCATGTCTGGGATTGCACCAACCCAGGTGCAACACCTTGCACCTGAACCTCATTATGTTCACATGGTCCCACTTTTCAAGCCTGTCCAGCTCCCTTTGGATGGCATCCCTTTCTTCTGTTCTATCAACTGCACCTACTCAGCTTGGTGTCATTTACAAACTTGCTGAGGGTGCACTGGATCCTACTGTCTATGTCACTGATAAAGATACCAAACAGCACCAGTCCTAAGACAGAGCCCTGAGGGACACCACTTTTCACTGGCCTCCAACTGGGCTTAGAGCTGTTGACCACAACTCTCTGGCTGCAGCCATCCAGCCAATCCCTTATCCACCAGATAGTCCACCTTTCAAACCCATCTCTCTTCAATTTAGAGATAAGGATATTGTGTGGATCTAAGCTAACTTCTTTTCCTGTAATAGAAAAGCCTGATACTTTTTAAACCTCCTTTCCCCACATAATTCTGCAAATGTGTTACATACACTCTTATAACATACAGAACGTTTCTATAGCTACACATTCTAGAAAAGAACATAAATCCATCAAGAACCTGATGTCAAACACTACCTAGCAGAAACAGAGCCAGCAATTAGTACAGGTATCAGCACATTTCTGTTATGTTTCTTGAACTGAACAAACTAAACTGCAAAGAATTTGCAGCACAATTTAGAATGTTTTTCTCTTTTTAAAATTAATTGTAAAAAGTATTTTCCTCATTCCTTTAATTTACAATGTACCTTCTTCTAGTAAGGAGACCGTTGCAGAAGCTTCTCCGTGTTTATTACGAACAATAATAGTATATTCTCCGGCGTCGTCGGCAAAAGTCATGGAAATTTCAAGTTTGCATTCCCCAGTTTCTCGTTTGTAACTCACTTTGTATCTATAGAAAACATAAAAGTACAGTATCTCCATAATTCTTCTGAGCAGACTTTTTCATGAATTTCTTTTAACAGTGATTCTGATTAGTTGTACAACTAATACAAGACCAAAAAAAAAAAAAAATAAAGAGAAACTTTTGCAGACAATTCTAACTGAATGAATCTGCAGAAAAGCACAGGAATAGTAACCATACTGAAAATAGAGCACAGGCCTATTTTCTTTTTGCTGTCACTAAAAAATGAAATACAAAAGCAGAATTGAAGTATCAGAGATCTACTTATTAGACATGGTAAAACATTACATGCAGTGTGCATATACTTTGTTCTAATACGGGTCATTAAATGAGTCAATGTATGAGTCAATACTACAGAAGCATATTTTTTCTGCTAGAAAGTGTATTGCTTTCTACAGACACTTGCATAGACAGAATGAAAACATTGCACAGATAGTATAAAACAAATGCAAAATTTCTTCCAGATTTTTTTAAAGATATGTAGCATTTCTCATTTTATGATCTTTTGAATATTTATATTTCTAAAATCAGCAGACCTCAAGTTACACATCAAGATCCTATCATTTTCACAGAAATGAGTGAAAAGACAGGTTAATTCAGCTCAGTTGCCAATTAAACATGTATTAAAAATGTGTTTAAAGAGTTTTTGTGCATTGTATTTAAGATACCTGTAGCCAGTCGTAAGAGGAACTCCACCTTTTTTCCAGTAGACATGTGGCTTTGGGTTGCCCCCTACTTGGCACTCAAAAATAATGCTCCCACCTTCAATTAATTTGTGTACTACAGGTTTTCTTATGAAGAAAGGAGGCATGGGTTCTCCCGATACTTCCTCTGCTGCAGCAGAGACATCTTCCATTACAACATCCTTTGTCTCCACATAGCTGAAACAAGATTAAAGTGCAGGTAAGTGATCTGATGTCTGAGGCTCTCATAAATATAGTGCAGGAAACTAATGACCACAGTAGGACCAATCTGTTTAGAAAGTAACTTTACCGTTTCTCTTCTGTAACAGCCTTTTCAAATATGGTTTCTCGAGCTTCAGTTTCTTCTGAAACTGCAAGGCAAATATGATATAGTGAATGGTAGAATACTTCAGAACAATGCTTAAGAAATGAGTTTAGCTAACACAAAGAGAAAGAAGAAGGCTAAGTAGCTAGTTGGTCAGAGGACCACAAACTTGCACAGAGTACAAATTAAGAGTGTCAGCCTTTTTTTTTTTTTCTTCTTCTTATATTCTTCCAGTTCTGTTTCCTAACTGCCCTGGAGTATAAATCAAGGCACGTGTTCTACTTGACAACTGACAAAATATCTAAGTTACATTATAAGTAAATTAATAAAACAATAAATGTTTATAAAACAACAATCATTCTACAGTGATACATATACTTACCCTTCACATGTAAGTGGCAAGATGTGCTGACACTCCCAGCCTTGTTGGTAGCTGTGCAGGTAAATCTTCCACTGTCTTCTGCAAAGGCTTCACGAATCACAAGGCGAGCAAGTCCTGCTTTGAAAGTGATCTGGAAGTCCATTGAGCTCTCAATCTTGTAGTCTTCCCTGTACCATGTCACAGTAGGTGGAGGATGACCAGAGATATGGCACTCCAGAGTGACAGACTCGCCTTCAGTCACAGTCTTATTTTTGAGACCCTGTATAACAAAAAATAAGTATCACAGTCAATACACATTTTCACTAGAAAACAGATATTTAAACAACTAAAACCTCTTTAAATGGAAAATTTAATGACTACTACAAAAAAGTGTTCTGTTCAGCAGTGTATCCATGAAAAAAAAAAAAAAAAAAAGGCATTTTTAAAAGGGAAGTATTTGAAACTGGATTTTGGATCTTTGAACATTATTATCATTAAAAAGAAAATGAAAAAGTAGCTTGATATTTATTCCAGATGATGGTGAGATTTTTTTCAGAACAGCAAAGGTCAGCCTACTGTGTTACTTGATTGTGAACACTCACCCACATAACACTCATTCAGGATAGTTTGTATAAGAGATTAAGTATATGGTTGAGTAAGTCTAATACAGGGTAAAAAGATTAAATAAAACCAAATTTTCACAGTCAAGTTTTCAAAGATTAAAATAGAAAATCACAGTACAAAATGATTGTAAACATAGTATAACTCCCTTAATCTACATAAAAATTCCTTACCCAGACTAAGGTGGGTGGAGTAGCGGGGGTTTCTGTAGGCACAGGAACTCTGGCAGTTTCTGTCACCTAGGTTGTTTAAAACATAATTAATAAAGCCAAGGAAATAAACAGCAGAATTAGGTAAGAAAATACATTAGAAAGGTAAATATTAGGTCTTTAGAAGATTTTGAGCTAAACAGCAAAGGAATAAAAGTCAGTCAAATCTTGTAAAAGTGAGAAAACTGCAAGGAGGAAATAGCAAATAAGCAATACTTCATTTTTAAAGATTTAAGTCAGAGTGATTGAAATTTGCTTAATGACATACTTTTGCTTCTCCTTCTTTCCGCAACACCAAGTGATCTTCCCGTGCTGCTTCACCTTTAATGCTTACAGCTGTCTCTTTTTTAGTCTCAACATCATAATGACTCTTATAGGCCTCAGTAGCCTCTGCAAAGGGGAACTGTGGAGGAGCAACTGGCTCTACTTTCATCCTGACTTCATGTGGCTTTAGCTGAGGTGGTTTCACAGGCTTGGTGATCTTTTGCACAGCAGAAGTAACTGATAGCTCTTTTTCCAGAGTAGCCATGGCAGACCCTGCTATTGAAACCTACAGAATAGAAGAAAAAGGGTTGCAGTTAGTAGTTTTCTTATTTCCAGAGAAGGCATAGTGTATTTCTTCAGCAGGTTGTATATGTAATGGTTGCTCCCCTTGTTACTTTGTCGATGCTGCAAAAGCTATATCTATAGAAACAACTTGAAGGTTTGGATTGCAGCAGTAGAGTAATGGAGATGTAAAATGACTGCATTATTATTACTATTTGGCTAATATTCAAATATTTTCTCAGTTTTTACTTTAGAATTTGATCTTTGAACAGTCAAGAAACTCTTAAGTAAAACTTGTAAAAAGTCCTGTAGATTTATTCACTTTAGGCCTTAGCTTTTCATTTTATCAGTTTGATAGATTCTACATCCAACTATACCTCTAATTATATAAATGGCATGCATTAAAATACCTAAAGAGATTTTGGAATGTTATTGCAGGTGTAATGAATTTGGAAAACATGCATAAATCTATAGATATTTCTTAAGTTTCTAGTGTTTAATTATGTTTGAGAAAAAAAAAAAGCTCATTCTCAAAGTCAAGATGAGGAGAAAAGGTTTGTTTGAATGAGAGAATTAATTGTGAACTTTTAATATTATGTGAAGGAGTCAGAAGAATGGAAAACACAACACTAAAAACAGTGTCATATAATGCAGTCTGATTTTTTTTTTTTAAATAGCTTAGAACATGGTAATCTGCAAAGAAGAAAGCACTGTTATCAATGTGCTAGTGAAGTGATGCAAATAGTAATCTTGAAAAGGGATATTTCTGCTCTAAAAAATGTAAGTTGTATGAAAAGTGTTTATGGTTTCACTGCAAGGCAAAATATTGAGGCAGAATCCTTAAATATGCTATAATCTTGTTTAAACCAGTAATAGTTACACATTGCATTTTAGTGGTTTGTGTGTTTGTTTACAGCATTACTCTTTATTAGTCAAAGAAGATGACAAAAACAACTGTAGAGAACATAAAACCCTTCTTGAGAAAGTACCATACTGGAGTTGGAGGAAGAACAAAATGGGTGGCTAGTGGTTATTATAAACGAGCATGCTGTTCTCCTGTTTTCACTTCTGTCGTGGTTTAACCCGGCTGGCAGCTAAATACCACGCAGCCGTTCGCTCACCCTCCCCCCTCCCTCTCTGGGACGGGGGAGAGAAATGGAAAGTGAAGCCCGTGAGTTGAGATAAAGACAGTTTAATAAGACAGGAAAATAATAATAACAAAATAATAATAACAATAATAACAATAATGTTACAATGGTGATAATAGGAAAATAATAATAATATGTACAAACAAGTGATGCACAATGCAATTGCTCACCACCCGCTGACCGATGCCCAGCCTAACCCCGAGCAGTCCGGCCCCCTTCCCCCGGCTAGCCACCCCTATATATTGTTTAGCATGACGTCAGATGGTATGGAATACCCCTTTGGCTAGTTTGGGTCACCTGTCCTGGGTCTGTCCCCTCCCAGCTCTTACTGCACCCCCAGCCTGCCTGTTGGCAGGACAGAGCAAAAGTCTGAGGTGTCCTTGGCTTGGTATAAGCACTGCTCTGCAACAATTAAAACATCGGGGTGTTATCAGCACTCTTCTCATCCTAAGCCAAAACACAGCATTCCACCAGCTACTAGGAAGAAAATTAATTCTGTTTTAACTGAAACCAGGACAACTTCTTACCTCATATGTATGATCTGGTTTCGGAACAGCAATTTTGGAGACTGTGAAGTGAGGACTTGCTGTGCGGGGTCGCGGGTGTTCTATATGAATTGTTTTCTCTATCTTGCTTTCTGTGTCTCTTTTAATCTACATGAAGCAAAGAAAATGTTGAGAATGTGATGCTGTTCTCCAAACTGAAACAGATTTAATCAGGACATAGTTTTTGGAAAAGAATGCAACATAAAAAGAATCTAACCTCTGTTGATACATGAACTTCCTTCTTTTCAGCAGCTGAAATATGTTTCTCAGGAGGAACATAGACAGTTTTAACTTCTTTAGTGACAACATGATGTTCTGCTGGCACCTCAGAAACATGTTCTCTTACAGCATGCTCTTTATAGCTGTATTCCAAACCTTTCTGCTTGACATAAGCTTCATCTGCGTGCTCTGGTTCCCAGGGTGATCTAACACGTGCCTGATCAACAGCTGCAACAACTGTAGCTACAGCTTCAGCCCTTTTTCCAGCTTCAATCTACAAATAACATGGGCAGAATTTATACAGATACTCATCATTATACTAACAGCTAGCATATTTGGCAAATACTTGTATTTTACTGGGCACATACTGCTCAGTAAAGTATATTCAAAACAGAGATAATGCATTCCATACATAGATGTGCAAAAGTAATAACTAACATCAAATATGTTCACCCATACACTTCAGAATCAGTAGATTCAAATATAGACATAATTTTTCCAAGCTCTGTCTACAGAAATTTAGAACATAACTATGCTTGAATGCTTTATGCATATCAATATTTCTATGCAATTGCATTTTTAATACTTTAGTCAAATTTATGACTACTTGTCTGTGAGTACAACAGCTATATAATTGTATACACAATTTTCAAGTCAGTATGCTCATCAACATCATATTACTGTTAGATGCTACTAAAAATGTGTGAAATGTCTGGCATCTGATGCAAATGTATTTACAAAGGAATATATCTATAGAAATAGCTACTGCAAGCATATCTGTAAATTCAGATGCTAATCTATTTTAAAATACTTTACTAAAGAACGAAATCTATGCTTTCTGAGAAATTGGAAATAATGTACTTTTATCAGGACCTTTTTTTTTTTTTTTCTAGTAACCGATGAATAACGTCAGCTTCAATGTTATCAGGGTCCAAACTTCTGTCCAGTCATTGAACAGTAGATATTAGGATGATTGGTCCTACTGCATTATTGCTGTAACTGATCCAGATGTCCTCTGCAGCAACACAGCATATGAAACATATGCCTTTTGGGTGACAAAAAAAACCCTCCACAACTAATTTATAATCTAATGTTGATTTCAAAATTATTATTGCATTAAAATAAATTGACTTAAACAAGGCCAAAATATGATTGTTTACAAACATGTTGTTTAATTATTTAATTAGTGTTAAGGTAACAGGGACCTCAGTTCAGTTTGCTGCCAATTTCAAAATTGTTGTGAATTGAGGACCAAATTTAAGCTGGTATAAACATCTTCTACCAATTAGTTGTGATCTGTTTGCATTCTAATTCCTTTTAGTCATTTTCAAATGCCATGATCTTTAAATTGTATTTTATAACAATACTGCATGAATGTGCCATACTGTTTCTAACAAAGTAGATAGACTTTAAGTAAAAGCTATTTGCAGCTGTAGTGTTCTGCCATAGATAAGTGTTCCTAGCTATACTACAGTAGAAAAGCTTTACTACTATGGTAATCCTACTGGAATAAAACAGTGTCAGCAAATGTCTGACTGTCAGAAATAATCAACTGAACAGAACTGAATTGATGTTAAAGTTTTCATTGTACAAAGAACAACACAATCCCAGCCTTAATATAGATAAGTTGTTTCATCTGACAACCATAAATTTGCAAGGAATCTGCTTGTAGAAAAAAAGATTGCTGAGTCAGAAATTTGGACAAGTAAACACTACTTGAAAGACTTTGGTAGTCAGTAAGCTTTCACAGAGATATCTGAATGTAGTCATGAATGATGCCTCACCTGAATGTAGGTGAGGCATTAATCTTGGTATCACTAGAAACTTATTTAATCACACTGATTCTATTACTTGACATCAACCCACCTAACAGGCATATTACCAAGAATTAATTTAAATACATTCTATTGTACTCAAGTAGATCTTAAAAGGTGAGTTTTGCAGATAAGACAAGTTGTAACAGCGCATTTCACATCTGCAACAGCTGTATTCACCTGATCATAAGCTAGATGAATTTGTTCTTTCTTGGCTGTAATTTCTTCTCTAGTTCTGGACACTGTGACTGGTGCACTGGTTTTATCAGTGGCAATTATTTTCGGAACTACAGTAGTTTTCTTAGCTTCCTTTTTAATCTAATTATTACAGCAGAAATAAAAGTTTCAGTTATCTTGAAAGATACTTGAACAATGGAAAAACATTTTTGGAATGGGAACAGGGAAGGTGAATTAAGGGGTTATAACCTTGTGCAGTGCAGACAGCTCTGTATTAAATGTATACTGATAAGTATTGTTACTCCCTGACACCTATTTAAGTAAAAGTCATGATTTAAAAAAAAAAAAAAAAAAAAAGTTAAAATTCAGGAGTCAGTCAGTCAAAAATAATTATGGGCATCCTATTAATGAAGACATTTGAGGTGGAATTATATAATCTAATTAACGGCAATCCCAGAAGTTTGTAAGTGGAATAAATCTTAGAAAAAAATGAGATGTAAATGTATAGTTAGTATTTGTTTAGGGAAAGAAACTATTTGCAAAGACTAGAGGATAACAAAACAAATAAGGTTTTTATAGTGCTATTCACCTTTTCATGGGTTATGCTCACTTGTTCTTGTTTGGTAGCAATTCCTTCTTTACTTTTCGATATTATGGCCGGTGTTTTAGGTTTATCAGTGGTAATTACTACCTTAGGTACAGAAGGTTTCACATCTTCCTTTCTTATCTAGTTTTTATGGTAAAGAAAAATAATAGTAATCAATAATGTCTGTCATCAAAATTACAGTTTTTCATGAAATTGGGACAAGATTTCAGAATGTATATCAATAAGAAAACATTACTGCTGAAATGGAATAATTCCTTTGTACAGTCCCAGTTGTAGCCTATCTTACATGCTAGCTGAACCAAGTCTATTCAAAACCATTAGTATATTGCATTAATCTGTGTGTGAATTACAGAAGAATCTTCCCACTTCTTAGTCAATTGTACTATATTATTGCTATGTTTTGCAGAAAAAGTTTGAATAAAAATGAGTATTATTGACTTAATTTATGTCCATCAGTAGATGGAACTATTTCATTGGTTACTTCAATGAACAATAGTTCCAGAATATGATCTAGCAGGTGCATTCAGTCCTCACACTGAATTTTTAATGAACTTCATTAAATCAATCTGCACATATAAATAAGGATTATCCTATCATGATAGGATGACCTTTACAATTATCTTCATAAATCTGCCTTCAGACGAAAAGCAAAGGTCATTAATCACCAAATGAAATTGGCAATAAAAGCTATAATCCTCACAGGACCTACAGCTACATTCTTCCTCTGCAGACAGAGCTGATATGAATTCAGTAGATCTGGAGCAGCAATACTGGATAGGTTGTTTTATAAGTTTTCACTTTGTAATTTCCTCTTCATAAAGAAGCAGAGGACATCTGATGAGGAATGATGTATTATAAACTTGTTAGAGTATAAAAATCTATAACATCTTTACTCACCTTTTCATGAGCAATGTGCACTTGCTCATGTCTGGAAGATACTTCTTCTCTAGCTCTTGATATTCTTTCTTGTTCTTTGGCTTTGTCTGTGGCAATTATTACTGTGGGTACTGGAGTTTTCTCTGGTTCTTTTCTTACCTGGATGTTTACAAATATGGAATTCAAAATTATATATTGTTCAAAATATAAGGTAAGTGATTTTCTGTAAAAGTGGAAAAGGATACAAAAGAAAAAACAAACAAACAAACAAACAAAAAAGCACAAAATAAAGACAGGAAAAATGTCCAAATCTGGATTTCAAAATCATCTAGTCTGGAAACAATGCCAACAACATAAACAACCTTTTTATAAAATGTATATGCATTTAACATAAAAATCATAAAACATTGAAAAAATGCTTGTTTTGCTACTGAAAGCAGTAATAAAAGAAATTGGATCAGAGAAAAACTGTTCTGCATCATAGTCTTTGAAAAAGTGTAGGATATTTAAAGTAAGTTTTAGGTAAGTTTCATTTTGCATAGAAGTCCAGAAGTAACCTGAACACAAGCATGTAATTTTCTGTCCAGGTGGGTTTTTGTTTCTCAGTACTCATGGGTTACAGTTCCTTCCTCACATTTCAGCATTTCAGAATGCAAATGTAACATTTCTCTGCAAAAGCTGCTATTCCATCAAATCAATTTATCTTATAAAACACATGCTAAAATAACCTGAATCCCAAATCACTTGTTAATATTGTCAAAACAGATTTCAATGCAGAATGAGTTTTTCCTCTTTATTTTGACCCATTGTGCTGTCAATAAACAAAACAGGCTACAAGCTTAGAAACAGAAACATTGAAAATTTAACATAAACAATAGCTTTTTTTCTAAGTTAAATTTTCAGAAAGTTATATATCACATTCTTAAACATTAACTGTGGAAATAAAATTTAGAAAAAGGAAAGGCATCACCAAGGAGGGGCAAGAGAACGATAGCAATGTAAACTAGAAGAATGGAAAAATATCAAAGGAGAAAATAATTTCACTGGATGTCATTTTCATTGTTCATAGGCTTGTCTTCTTCATATTTGATTTTTTTCGAATAAGATAGGGTATAAGAATTGTGGATAACATCTGTATTCACCTTTTCATGAGAGATGTGCCTTTGTTCTTGTGAAGTAACAATTCCTTCTCTAGATCTTGATATTACTGTTTGTTTTGTAGCTCTATCACTGGTAAGTACTACCGTTGCCTCCTTTCTCATCTGATTTTTGTAGTAACAGACAAACAAAAAATTAATTTTAAGGCTTTGGTTTTAACAAATTGATCATGAAAAGAAGGAAAAAGAAGATAGGAATGCAAGTGAAGGGAAAATACTAAGGGAGAATTATTTTATTTCTAGTGGGGAAAGTATAAATAAGACATTAGAAGAAAGACTTCATCAGGGTATGAAAAATGTTAGAAAATAACTGATAAGGGAAAATACAGGATCACTTTCATAGAAGGCATTCTTAAACTTAGAAAAAGTTTAAGAATAATTAGTTCAATCCTGCTATGAAGGGAAGTGATGGAATAAGTGATCCATAAGCATTCCTTTACAGTCCAGATGCTCTATATGAGTATGCATGCTTTTATGGTAATGGCTTGTTAATTCTTCGCATGCTTTGTTTGCATGTTGGATGAAGGGATAAAGGGGAAATCATCGAATGTCTGTGCTCTACTTCTACCTGTTCCTGAACAGCCTGAACATGTACTGCAGTCGCTGCTGTCCTTTTAGCAGTTTGTTCTACAACACTTGGAGCTGGCTCTCTCACCATGGCTTGATCCACAGCAGCAACAACTGTAGCAACAGCTGCTGTTTTTTCACTGTCCTTTCTTACCTAAATTAGTCACATCAAAAGACATTTCTTCATGTTTTGCATACACTCAAGAGAAGCACAAGACAAATACATAGAAAGAACTTTGCAGTCAAACAAAGATTTGCAGCAGGAATCTCTCAACAGCAGTTACACCCAAGTCTTTATGCACAGCCTCTCAGATTCAGCAGTAGTGAGTCCACACACAGAGCAAACACAATGTTCTTTCCAAAAATAGACTTTACCTCTTTAGCACCAGCTGCAACCTCACCAGCGGTGGCACCACTAAAGGTAACTTGTTCTTGGACCCCGTATCTCCCCTCCCATCTTTCTTCTGTTCTTATTTGGGTAGCACTTGTAGATAATCTGGTTTCCTTCACCTGGGCTTCAGTAGTTGCACTGTATCCTTCCTGCTTCCAAGGAGGAAGGACTTCAGCCCCAGCTGTTGTCACTACCTGTGCTTTACGGATTGGAGATGGAGATTTCACTGGTCTAATAGGAGAGGTGGAGATTCTTCCAGCAGGAGAAACGGACCTAATGACAAGATGTAGTATTAATGTAGTGTAATAAATTAAGCTTTTGGGGTGTTACACTTGAAAATTACATACATCTATTTTTAAAATTATACTTAATGTGTATTCTTTTCCTACTCATCACTGTAACACATCATTTCAGTAGCTTAGATTTCCAAGTTGAAATAAGGGCAAATGTCAAAGTGCATTTCGCACAAGCACATATATTTAAATATCTAAATATATAATTAGTCTCTATGTCCCCTGTCTTTGTTTTCCTAATAGGAATGATATAAAAGGCCTTTACAAAATGCTTTCACAGGCTGTCTAGCTTACATTTTTTTGGAGATACATGTATGTCTCATTTCCCAAATAACGTTCATTAATGTTGCACTATTACAGCAGTAGGGGGCAGCAGCATCACATTAACTTTTAGATTCATTTTCGAAAGTAATGTTGGTCTACGAGTGGTTTGACTAGCATAGCAGAACGGGACTTCTAGTTCCACATGCACTCTAGATGGCACTATTGAGTTACTCTTTCACCTAGCGTTTTAGTCCTTGTTAGCATCAATTCATTTTTGTCTGTACTTGCAAGTTATTCTCGCTGGGGCAAAATTCATCAGCACATCTAGTATTGGCAATTTAGATGGGGTTCTGCTGAGCTTGGAGATATTGCTTTGGGATGCTGGGACTACAGGACTTCTGAAACAATTATCTCTTTACCTGTCTCTCAGCATAGACCTACCCAGGTCTCCCAGATCACAGGTCCTGCTCTTCAAATCACGCACCTTCCTCCTCAAGACACTTTATACAGCAGAGCTAGATTTCATTTTCCATAACCACATTCACCTTGCCTACATTCCAAACATGATTTCTGCAGTCATTACGAGCCCGTACATATAACATTTTAGATATATTCTTCCATTCTGTTTGCCACTCAGTATTATTGCTCTTTTCTCTGTTTGTATAAAATAATCATCAAGGGACAACTGCCCAACTGTTTTCTTCTTTCATCATGAGCCTGGAGCTGTGTGTGCTACTTCAGTTGTATGTAAAATAGGCAAAAGGGATTTATTCTCTAAACAAATTTCTTCTTCCATATGGGACTGAAAATTTACAGAAGGGAGGTACATATTTCTTTTGTAGCAGTGTCAAATACAGCATTTTATATCTCTCAGAATAAATTCATAGTTGATATTAAGTCAGTGTATTTTCATTTCTCTCAATCTGCATTTCTGCTGTAGGTAGAACTGATTCAAAACCTAATATTATTTGAAAGATTAATGAGGTTTACCTTACTGGTGAGGGTGTTGGTGCTCTGACATGTCTTACAGGTGATGGTGATTGTCTTACAGGTGACGGTGATTGCTGTCGTGCCATTTGAGCTTTTGCAGCAATTATTGGTGGGGTTGGTGATTTTGATGTAGGTCTGGGAGGCATTCGTGGAGGTGCTTTGTGTGGGAGCTGTTGGGCTGTTGCACCTTCTATGACCATTTCAACACTTGTAAGTGATTTGGCATCAAAGTGGGTTTCAATCTTCTGCAATGAAACCAAGAAAAAAGTCTGAGATACTGCAGATATAATCATTCATATTTAAGCTTTACCTCCTTTGTTTTTAAAAAGTATACCTTTTCGATTCTGGCTTGTCTTGTTTGTGAAATCTGAGCAGTCGAAACGATTGTCTTTGTCTTTTTAGCAGGAACGGCTTCTTCCTCACCTTTTGGAAGAGAAAATATGGTCAGGAGAATTGCATATGGCAACAATAAATATTTGCAGAAATAAATGAACGGTCAGTTTAACTTATATAAAAATGTATATAAACAATGGAGAAAGAATAAAGCAGTCATCTGTTTTTCCTGCAATAGCCACATAATGATAATTGTGACAAGAGTCAAAATATTTGTCTTTCTGCATTACTATGTCATTAGAACGTACATAAATAAAAATACATCTATTGCAGATTCTTCAAAATCAGTTCTGGACCCCAAATGACTATACAGGCAATTTGGAAGTCTAACAAAGATGAAATCCAAGAGAGGCTTCTCTGGGTAGAATGATTCAGTGTTATAATTCTCCTCTAAGAACGTTTGTCAATTTTACCTAGCTTACTTACAAGACCATGTACAGTTATGTAGGGTAATATGTCTATTTTACCAAAGCCAGATTAAAAATATAACCTTGATAAATATGCTGAAGAAAGCAAGAACAACAGAAACTATTCTACACTTGATTCTCTCTACTGTCTATATCCCTCAGATTATAGAAGACCTACGTTGGATAAAGGATCCTTTTAAATTCTCAGACAACAACCTTTGGCAAATTTCACCAGAGAATGCTTTTTTATTAGAAATTATTAACTCTTGAGAAAGAAGTTATAAATTAACTTTGATGTAGTGGTGCATATTGTACCATTAAAACAACAAATACTCTTACTTTTATGGCTTGTAATCTCAGTTTAATTACCTTGAATCAGCAATTCGGCTGTTGAAGTAGCACGTCCCACATTATTTGTGGCATTTACTGAATAGGTACCGGAGTCTTCAGGATATGCTTCTGCAATTATTAGGCTGTAAAGGTCTCCTTCTTGTAAAATTTGAAAATCGGGGGAGCTTTGAATTTCTACTCCATCCCGATAAAACTTCACCACAGGTGTAGGGATTCCAGTCACTCTCACGTCAAGACGGACTTGACTTCCCTGCCTTGCAGTCATGCTCTGTAGTCGTTGTGAGAAGTTTGGTGGTGCTGTTGCAGCTGCAGTTTTATTGAAGAAATAAGTAGAAAATAATAGTTTACATTTAAAAGAATTATAAGGGCTAGGTATTTTCTTTACTATAAGCGCACACGGTCTATTTCTCCTTCATGTGGTACTGACAGAGACCTTCTCAAATATTCAAAACATTAGAAATTGATTTTCCAAAGCACAAGCACCCTTAACTTTTTTCCATATGTTTAACATTTCTGTCATTTCTGATTATGTCCATGATTAGAAATGCTTGCAGAATTAGAAGTACATTGATTATAACCACAGAGGGTGTCTGACTCTATAAGTGAGTTACTGTTCTAAATATCATTGAGGGCTCCATTCTGCAGAACTTTATCCTTCTTCTATGACTGGTTTGAATGTAACCAATATGACAGGTCAGATGAGTAGGGTAGGACAGATGTTTGTAATTCTGATTAAGAGTTTACAAAATGAAGATTATACAGTCAACATGTGAAGGATGCTATTATAAATTTTTGTTGAGGATATATGCTGAAGTCTAGGCTGCTTGAGGGAAAAAATCTTTATTTATTTGCTGATTATCCAACCTTTTTCATCACCTGTGACACTTCTGCTATTGCTCCCTTTCTCACATTACTAGCAGAGACAAACATCTTTTTTTTTTTTAGCTGCCTGATACCTGTTACAAGTAGCTCAGCAGTACTAGTGGCTTGCCCAGATCCATTGGTGGCTTGTATGGTGTATCTTCCACTGTTTGCTTCTGTCACGGTGGGGATCACCAGTTTAGCGCGGCCATCACTAAACGAGATCTGCACACCAGGCAGAGTTGCAGAAGAGAGAACCTGGCCATCCCGATACCAGCTCACCTCAGGAACTGGGAAACCTAAGAGAAAATGAGATTAAGATTCTATGAAATACCGTACATCCAAACCCACCAAAATACTTGATCATGCATACACAGTTACAGCAATGGCATAGGCACAGATCTATGATCCAGTGACACAATAGTAAAGGAAATTCTTTTTTAGAAAAGACTTTAAAATACATAGAACATTAGGATAAGGGCACTGGCAACTGCATTCAGGAAACTGCTTGAATAAAGAGTGGACTGCAGTTTCTGGCAATCCTGTTGAGGAAGGACTGTAGTCACACTAGATGATTAGTTTTACTTGATGAAAGTTTTACTTGTGTAAAAAAACATTTTTACACACATGTAAAATATAAATTCACATACACTGAATGAGAAAATGCAGCTAATATTAGAGGAGATTAGAAATTAAGGTAGTGAATTTCTTGAAATATTGCCAATATCTTTTATTTTCTTTATGCGACATCATGATTAGTGAACACAGGGGTTTGTGTGGTAAATCAAACAAGGGAAATATTTTTTAAAAACAAGGCAATTTTGATTTCTCAAAGTGTCATATTCAAGGGATCCAAATTTAGAAGCTATTTTGAAACTCTGAACCTGAGTTCAATGCCACAAAGCTTGGGTACTAAAAGATACAATCAACTTCAGATTATTGCTATTTTTGCCTGGTTTATATGGAATAGGGATTTACTTTTGTACATACCATATTACACTACGACTTAAGTTTTTTGAGATTTATTGCTAAAGAGAAGAATATGAGCATGAAGTGTCTCAGCTTTACTGTTTAAGAAGTTTAATTCTATTAAATTGTCCTGACAATGATGTAAGTGATGGGAATTGCCAACCTGTAACCTACATATATATGTACTGCTTTCAACAATATGTCGAATGTAAAGATTGCTTGCATTGGGTAATACAACAATATATTGGTTCAAAGAAAGTCAAGAAAAGTACTCATTAATTCTTTAAACAGCAAAAACAAAACAAACAAATAAGCAGAACTTCTTGATCAGTACTATGAAGACATGAGGATGGGCACAGTTCTAACACCTGCTGCACTGCAGACCTTCTTGACAGTGACATGCTGTCTCATTTCCCCTCAGCCACTGCTCACCTAGTAGAGCTATCCCTATGATTATGCACCAGCTGCTCCAGCATTTACTGCTTCTGAATCAAGGGGCTTGAGGGTGCTGTACTTTTTGAGTGCACAGAGAAAGACTGGGTATTTTTATCAGGTATCAATATTCTGCAATATGGCACTTAATGCACAATCTGATACAATACAGTACAGTTTCACCTTACAGACCATAAAACTGCATCTCAGGCAGTTGCTAAACTCTTCATGGTACTCCTAGATTAACCGGGCTTTCCACATTCAAACGGCAGCTCTGTATTAATACTTAACATTGCCTGTTATATATGAGTCATCAGAGATAAACCAAAAGTTTGAATTTCAAGTTCATAATAATTCATGACTTATGGGAAGGACAGAATAATGCAGCAGAAATAAAGCTGTGTAGCCCATTATTAATGCAATTAGTTAAAGAAAGAAAACTGTCACTTTTTATGCATTAGAAACTAAACCACTGTCCAATTCGTCAATCTTGGTAAATGCTGTTTGTGCAGAAGTATTGCAAAATCCCACAGTGTGCGTAAGAGCTAATAAGAGATATCCTCACGTGAGATTTGGAACTAAAAGAAAAATATGGTAAATATGGTATATACAGTTAGAAAAAATACAGTATCTTCTGTAGGAAAATCAAGTTCCCTAAGTACTCCATGATATTACACAAATGAAAAGAGCTGAAATCACACATTGAGCCATAATATTAGCATCCTAACTGTTTCTGATGGCATATTTATGTATTTGTTTGTAATGGACAATGGATTTATTTGATAAAACTTTTTCATATAAATGTACAGACAACAAGAGAGACAATTAACTGAAGGATAGAGGACCAAACAGCAAAAAAATGACATGAAAAAATATCAAAGATTTAGTCTTCAGAAAATGTAGGTGTTCAAACACCTTGTGCGAACCAGTGCTGGCCAAAGGGTCCAAGTGATGAATCATAGTGGACCATAGATGTCAGTGGTTTATAGTTTGGACAGATCATGTGTTTGCACCTGTCACAGAGCATCTGTGTAGTTCCAGACTCAGAAGAGTGTTTTATGGTATGTGGATCATCACATTGCTAATGCCTGTAAGACAGTATAATTCCCCAGCAAGAACATGTGCCTTTTTTACTTAGTCATTGCTGAGGTCAGAGACACACTTAGAACACCGTGTCGGTTATCTGGTAATGTTGTCTCAGGGTTTGCATGTTTGTTTGTTTTTTCCACATGCTAAGGTGTTTTCATTTTGTGGGGATTGGCAAAAAGAATTATCCTATAAAGTGATGGTGCATCTTCAAATTGCGATAACAACTTAGATAATATTAATCCAGCATTGTACTATCATGATCAATATAAAACTCTACTGCCTAGCAAATTAGAGTTTGCTACTCTCTTCATTGGCCATGTGAACCTAGATTTTGTGCTTCTAACCTGTCAGAACTCTGAAATTAACTAAATTTAAGGACACAGAAGGAGAAGCATGCCTTAACCAAAATGAGGCTTAGCACTAGGTCAATGAAGAACTGGCACTTGCCCTCACTTTTGCACCCTGGTTTCTCATTATCACCCAAATAAGACTACTCTCTGCACTGATATGAATGGCCCTGATTTGAACAGTATCCATTTTTCTGTATATACATTTTTTATGCTATTTTCCCCCAGTTTTGACAACTGTAACATACATGAGAACTTGGAATACCAGCCTCATTGGCAGGATGATTGGCTATTGACTGGAAACCATTGTAATTTTGTACAGTATGTTTGTGGAAACCTGACAGCACCTCACAACCTCTGAGGGGATGCATTCATATTTCAACATATTTCAGCTGATCTTTACCCATTCAGATTATGAGCTATGATAAGTGTTTTCATTTGTCTTCCACAGCATAAATGTTATCAATCACAATAATAATAAAAATTAATCTTGCAAGAATGAAGCAAAACCTTACCACTAATATGAGCCTCAAAGGTTGCAGCACTACCCTCCAGTGCCACAACACTTTGTAACGGCTGCGTAAATGTTGGTGCTTTTGTCGTCATCTTTACAGGCACTCTGAAAGCAACAAAAACATAATTAGATATTACTGGTCATATTACTACTATGCACACATTCTTCTGGCTAGATATTAGGAATGTCTGTACTCATAATATATCACTCTTAAGAGTTTTAAATCACATTGACCTGGTGAAAGGGGAAAATGTAGGTTTTGAAAAGTTGTATAGCAAGTTAATCTTAGGGCACGCTTAGCTGAGCTGGATGTGAAACTTATATTTAGTAAAGCTGTGAATTGGCATTACAAATGTGTTGCAGAAGTTCTGCCTGAATCATTGTGTGACCTTGTGAAGGTCATCTAGTCTCTATTTCTCCATTATTCTCCTTTATCAAAAGAGAAAACAATCTCTATGTAAAAGTTCTTTGATATGATCTGAAAATATTTTGTTAGTGTAAATTATTTGCATTCTGCAGTGGGAAGAGAACTAGGTCAGTAAGCAGCAACTTAACATGTGAAGGTCTAAAATCTATTTTGGCTTTTAATAATTAAAAGTTGCCAGCAGGCTCTCTTTGAAATGCAGCCTGTAAGGAATTAATAATTTCATTTTACACAGAACCATACTGGCATTACAGATACAGATAAAACTATTCTTTCTTAGAGAGTATCTCAGTGGAATTTTGAATATGGGGAGACAACCACCTTCGAAATGTGAGCTAGGGTATAAGGTAGCCACTGACACTGATGGTTTGAACAACTGCAGAGCTATGTGAAATCTGAAAGAAAAATAGTTTGCCTTCTCTTATGCCACTAGATCCTACTTTGAAATAGCATACTGCTACTGAAAAAAGTTTCTATCAGAAGTATTTTACATTTGCACGAATATATTTATTCAGTGATGTTAAACTCAAGGTTTTAAATTTTCAGTTTTTTAAAACTTAGCTAGTATCTTAATAATATCATGTATCTAAGTTACTTTTTTTCTCATTAAAAAAAAAAATACTCCTCTGAGCATATCGTGTTTTACTAAAAAGGATTAACCTCATTATCTTTTCAAATTAATCCCACACATTTACTGGTGTTTACTTTGACTTTTCTGCCTGATTCTGTGACAGTTCCAGATTTCAAGATTAATGAGAAGGTGAAGTTCCTTTCACAACAAGCCACATTTATGCTGCTTTTCAAAGGTGTGAAAATTCTTCATGACAAGTTCTCTCACTGAAATCAGTGGATATAATTTTGGGATTTAGACCTGCTTTTTATTGCCCCTACTAGTTATCTGGATGCTTGTTCAAGCTTGACAGAAAACAGACTCCTATCAAACTTCTCAGCTTCATGGGAGAAAATGTGTTCAAATTAGACAGAAATGGCCAACAGTTTGTCCTAGCACAACAGCAGTTTTCTGAAAGGAAGGTGAAAAAAAAAATACCTCTCACATATAATTCACTGAGATCTACTTCAGTTACAACTGTAGGTTTTGAACCTCAGCTAAAATACATGGAAATTGGCTTACAATATAAATAAACATTATGAAAGCTTATACATAAATTTGAAGACATTAGAATAGATTAGAAATCATTTAAGCATAATTGTCATTGAGTTCACATAAAATTTATGTATTTCATTGTCTAGGCAAATTTTGGTGATGAAGATCTGATCTTATAAGGCTTTTCATACAATTAGGATTGAAAGTATGCATCTGAAATGTCATGTTCCAGAAATAACCTTCCCAGATATGAATGACAACAGACAAGTGTTCCAGAGCTGCCATGTAATTGATACCTTAGCAGTTGATTCCCTTAAAAAGTCATCAGTGCTTAGCTGATACCATATGCATTTTATCAGAGCTATTCTTGGAGCTTCTCAGTTTATCTCTTGATGGCATAACCTTGAACACTCAGACCAGAAAGGAGTTTTTAATTTAAGCAGATGTTTCCATGCAGTTTTCAAACCTTAATTTAAACCAACTTTAACAATATACTGTAAAAACCTTTTTACTGAGCATTATCAAAATTTACCCCCTGAAATTTAAAACATAATCTTTTTAGACAATTTATTTGATCCATGTCCATAGTCTGAAGTCTATACCCCATAAGAGCAAACATAGATAATAGACCACATTAGGCTTATTGACTGATAAAATATTTGTTACATTAGGAGAAATGTGTTACTAACCTGATCTCTCAAAGTGCCTGTAGGAGTGGGCTAAGCCCAACGAAATCTTCTTGAACGACGTCCTTATCCAGAGTAAGGTTTTTTTAGACAATCCCAGCATGAGAATTTTAGAGCCTCTAACCATAAAAACAAAACTACACAGTCTTGACAGTGTAGTTTTGTTTTTGCAATCCCTACACCCGAGGCGAGGTGGGGAATGCACGACTGCTCAGAAGTGCTAACATGGTTGTTTTACTTTATATACCCCAGCTCTGCTGACAGGTCTACATCACCATACCAGTGACAATTCTGATTGGTTTCCTAAAAGAAAGTATCCTGTGAGAGGGGACCCACTCTATGTAACCATACACCACCTGTTGGTTTGATTGACAATACTAATTTTAGAAGCACAGAAGGGATTCACTGAGAAAACAGCATCTGTTCCAAAGATTTTGGTTTATAATCCAGTTTGGTTTATAATATACAATTTAGAAGCCATTGCAGATTTCCTAAGTTAGAAGCAAAAGAGGAAAAATTAATAAGAACTTTAGCAGAGGACATAGGCAAGTCAGCAGTAGTCATATCAGCGAGATTTAGCCTTACTTTCTTGCCTTATAAAATGTACAAGAAGCTACCAAATGCATCTGTCAATCACCAGACTAAATAAGTAAACTGATCTCAGACATGTGGCCATATGCTATTAGAATATACTGTTAAAATGTATGTATGTTTGTTTTTTCCCCATAGCAGTAAATTGTAAAATTGTATTTGTGGATGTATAGATTTGACTACTGATTCTTTTTGTTTCCTTTATGATTTTTTCTGTTGGATATTCCAAGCAGTTGAGCTTAAACACTAGTACGCAGAGTGCAGAAGTAAAAACTTAGTGAGCATAATTTAACATAGATAACTACTGTAATTGCTTAAAAAGTAGATTTTAAATCTAACATTTTTTTTCTAGACCTGTGGTGGCCTTGTGCATTCTGAAGATTTAATCATTCATGGACTAGCATATTAGGTTGCAAACTTCCACTGCTGCAGCTTCTCCAGTCTGTGCAGCTAATTGTACTGTTAGGTTGGTTCCCTCAGAAATAGTGGTCAGAATTAGAAGAGTGTTCTTGTCTGTAGCAGGGAGTTTTATCACCACAGCTCCACATCTGCCTGTTCCCATTGTTGTCTTATTCAAAGATCCATTTCTTTCCCTATAAAATTTAATATTTCTAACTCATATGCAGCAAACTCTTTAAGCACATAATTGTCTCATAAGACTATTTATGTGGTTAAAGTCAAGCTTGTGCTTAGCCTTTTTGGTAAGGGGCTGTGTGCTGTTACCAAGATCTGCACTGAAAATGATCCCCTGAGCACATCCCTGAGAGCTGTCCTTATAATAGGTTTGCTCCCTCTAAGGGAGGAAGGAGACCAACAGCTTCATAGTACCAATTCCATCTCTCAACCAAAAGGCTCTAGTAGTGCCAAACGCCAAACATTAAGAAAAGTACAACTGGGAAAGGCAGTTTAAAAAGAATACTTAGAAAATTAAATGCAGGTTGGAGTTTTGTAATACCAGCTGAAGTTGTGTTTGAAAACAATCTGAAGGAACTTTCAGCAAGAGCTCCAGAAACTGCCAAGAGAGATCACCACTACTATAGTTCTTGTGAGGGGTGTTACACTATGGCTAACAGATCTGAAATATACAAGAAAGGTCATACTGCTGCCTGTACTGAAGTACTCTGTACTTTTACTTCAGTACTCTGCCCTTCAGTTTATCCATCTGTGCTATGGTGGTCTCTGCCCTTTAAATTATCCATCCCATAACATCAACTTTACCGCTACACCTAGCATGCAGCAGTAACAGCAGCAACAGAAACTGGAATAGTCTCTTATACTGGTACCATCTAGAGTCTTGCAGAAGTTGAAAGTCAGAGTACTATGCTTCATATTTGATTTCTGGTGCAAGTAGATGTCAGAGAACCTAATTTTTCTGCATAAGACTTAGCATGATAACAAATGCACCTTATTAGCAGAGAGGAAAACTTATCTTCTACTAAAGGATACAGAATGTCTGAAGAAATCTGTGTAAAGGTCTGATTCTAAATAGAGACTTGCTAAAATAGCAAATAGCAATTTTTTCTGTACTTTAACATTCAAATATTCAGTAAAAAAAATCAACTTGGAGAAAACACACTGTCTAAAATCTGCAAATTTAGCAATTAAAAAAAGAAAAAAGAAAAAAGGCAGCTTACTGATGATGTCTAAGTCAAATAAACAATGAAAACTTTTATGAAATTGTGATAATTTCTAAATGAGAGAAACGTGAAAGCTGTCACTTTTGAAGATGAGATAGCCAGAAGTTCAATTTTTGCAATTTCAATCAAGTCAGCAACAATTGCTAAAAATAGAAATTTACAAGAAAAAACATTCTGCTGTATTCAAATATATAAACAGAATATTCTGGATTTTTAATACAAGTCCTCCCCCCCCCCCCTTTTTTCTTTCCCAGAAGGTTTACATCGCCTTTGATCACTACTAAATCTACCTGCAATCTACCTGCATCCGAATAAAAGTTTTTACTTCCTCAACTTTTTCTTTTGCTGGTGGATTCAGAAATGAAATCAGTGAAATATTTCTTTCATGCTCTTAAGGAAATAGGAATAATTTACATCCCATGCTTTAATAGACGGTCAGCCCAGTGTGATTTCTGCATGCTTAGTGTCACATATTGTATCTACAATACAAAGGAGAAGGACAAGTTCAGTGTTCACACTGTGTAGCAAAGACATTGCTAGCAAAAACATGACATTATTTCTTTGCTTCAGGATCAAGGAAAAAATAGATCAAGATAACAACAAAGATATTTTTTTTCAGGCAGACAGAAAAACTGGGGATTATTATTCAAGTTTCAGCATTTGCTTCAAGCTGCTATTACTTTAAGTAGAAACTATTTATCGTCAATGTTACTACAGGATATATATTATACTGTAAGCCAGCAATACACTTGAGAAATAGCAGGTAATGTAACATAATAATGAAACATTGTGGCATTGATACCAACAACCACTTTGTATGTGATTCACCTTGTTCAGCTCTAACAATCCCATTGACTTGATGAGCATAGCTACACAAAAGAAACAATTACTTGAGTATGCCCACATGAAGATAGCTTGAAAGCTCAATACTAGACATAATAATAATAGAGCTTAGAAACAAAATCTTTCTTTCTAAAATATTGAAAGCTTCAAACAGCTGCTTGGGCAAGTTTTCAATGTACTTCAGTTTTAATGAAATGAAAATTCCTAATTTGCTTTAAAACAACAACAACAACAACAAAAACCCACAAACTTTTCTTCATAATTTCTTAATCAGCAGTGGTTTGCTATGTGCTGTAGCTGCAAAGCCAATATGACATAAACCCTGCTTTCTTTCCTAGGGTTCTGTTCATTTGTCTACAGGTTAATTTGCAAACTGCATGGAAAGAACCAGTATCTCTCTCATTTCCTTCTCTACTTCTGTTTTCCTTTGGTTCTTTCATAATTTTTGTCCTTTCCTACACGATGTGTTTTATACCTCCTTCTGTATACTATTTTCATGTCATTCTGCCTCCAAACTGATTATAGAAAACCAAATGTGCCATGAAAAAAATCATTTGGTTATTTTAAATAAAATTTCTCACCTATAAGAAGCTGTCCTAAATCCTTACAGGACTGGTAAAACACAACTAGAAATGTAGTTATATCTTATGTCCTTGATGAATTTCCAATTTTCTAAAGCCTACTTCTGAAAAAACTATTGGTTTCAGTTACTCCCCCTCACAGTCCTTCCTTCTTTAATCTTAGAAATGACTAAAAAATTCGTAACCATTAAACCATTAAATTCTCACCTGAAATCAACACACAAAAATTCCACTACCCTCATCAACCCCCTTTCCCCAGTACATCCTATAAACAGTGCTTTGTAATGAAACGTAGGGAACCTTAAATACACACTATAAACTGCATAATATTAAGAACCATGTTTGTGTACTGCAGCTGGCTTCTCAAAAGCTGCTACATTTTCAAATGCTAACATCTCTTATCTGAGATATTGTACATATTTATGCAAGATCTATTAATCCTTTTCAACAAGAACTAATTTTGCTTGAAGAAAATAGCTTTACTTACTAGTGAAAAAGGTACTGTCAGTTGCTCCCACCATAGAAAAGATAACTAAGGCACTAAGCAACTTTTCAAACTACTCTATTTATTTAATGCGTGAACAACTTACTGAGAACTGTGACTAGATTTGAAAGGGTGTGGAATAGTTATCAGGATCCATATACAATAATTTCATGTTGATAGTTGTCGCTTATCATATCCTTGGAAATATCTAAGAAGAAGATTTACGGACATTACTTTAGAGCTCATACCTACCAAGTTTTCCCTAATTTTTTTTCAATTTCATATGCATGTTTACATATGCTAAACAAGGAAGGCATATAAAAAAATACTTAGCTCTTCACCTGAGAAAACGTCCTACCAACAACGCATGAGACACCAAGAATATATTTACTGATGTCTAACTATTCCATTTCCTTTCACAAAATAATAATTAAAATCTTAATAGTGGGGACAAATATTGCACAGAGACACTCCTTAGAATTTAATAGATGCATGTGCCCCATCAAGTTTTTCATACCTTTTATCAGCAGCTTGGGCATCAACAATTTATAAAAAGATAAGCAAAAAAGCAAACAAACCAAGAAACAAAGACAAAATTAACGTGTTTCATAACTGATAAATTCCATGGGATCATTTGGAGCAATATCTGTGCTACTCATTGGCAAAAGGTTGGCAGTTTTTTTCTTTATCTGTTTGTAAACAAAGCTTTCTACTGTTTTGTAAGAAAACCATATGACAGAACAGATGCACAGATTTCTGTTCTGCCTTGTGTATTATTTAGAAAAGTTTTAAGAAAATTGTGTATTTATTTACTTAAGTCATGTTATATGCATCAGGGAAAAAAAGCCCATCTCATATATAACAAAGTTCAATTTATTTCTACAGGCTGACAATCAAGAAGGAAAGCAAGAACCACCCAACACCTTAGGCAACTTTGCTGAGATATTAAGATCAGAAGGCACTGAATTCTACTTTCATTTTTACAGAATGGCTTTTTAAACAGGAAATCTTATAAGCCATACTTAAAAGTTCCACTGATAAAAGAACATTTATTATAGGGTGAGTTGATTTCATTTTTTGAGATATCTGATACATATTCTCAGTCCTCTGCATGCTATTACAGTTAGAAACAATATATCCTTTGAAATCTTTAAACAACATATGCAGAGGAAGGGTTTAGCAGAAACTTAGTTGTATGGGATCCACTGGTTGTTTAATATTTGTCTCCATTCCATCTTGGAAAGAACTCCTTTTGGTGAAAGATACAGTGTAATTAAAAAGAGCAAGAACATCAGTCCTTAGTTACTATATTTACGTGCATACATACACAGCCTTGTGACTCTTTCATGGGCAGAATGCCATCGACTTTTCTATAATTTCAAACAAGCGATTTATGTGATCAGGTGAAGACATGTACATGATATTTTTTCAGCTCATTTCCTCTCTAGGACTGTGCTTTAATTTGGAGAGAAATCTAGGTTACTACCAGCCAGCTTGCACACTGTTGGAAACATGTTTAATGTTTTGGCATTATGATTGAAGCAACTGTCAAAATATTTTATTCCCTATTTTGCACAGATGACATCTACTTGGATGTAGCACAAAGATGTTGTGCTTCTTAAACTCTTGTATGCTTCCTCTGGGAAGTGTGAATGCATTGTTGTCATATATAAATCCAGTGTAGGACTAATCAAGGTTTATAAAAAGAATGACAAATTGTTGCACAATAGGCAGTTGGAGAAAAAACACGTGCATCTGTTTTATTATATAAGCCACATGCAGTACACTAAATAGATAAATGAGTAACAGGAATCATTTGCTAACTATGACTTTGAAAATGTGAATCAGAAGGACGAAGATGAAGAACAGATAGCCCCAAGTCTAACTAGATGTTCTGTGCCAGTCAAACAGCCAGCCAAAACAGGTCTTTTCCTCAGCCAATTGTTTTACTGCTGCAAGTGGATGACACTCCAAATGTCCTCCTCTTTCTCTGCAGGGAGCTTTCCAACTCAAAAAGACACCTAGTCTCTGAATTCAAGAGATGAAAACAAAAATTTCTTCTTGCTAATGATTGCCCTACAATCCAAATGACTTTTCAGTTCAGGTTTTGTCTGTATCCTGAATGGATGCTGCATGTCTTTAGCAATTTTACCACTGGGGAAGAATCCCCTTGGCTAAACTAAGGATGAGTTTACAAACTAGCTGGGGTATTGCTTCATAAATGCACTCCTTTGGATCACAATGACATGCATCAACTGGAAATGGACTGCTTTGTCACAGCAATCCAATCCTGAAAACAGAAGCTATGTAATTCTCCATTATGCTGCCTTAAAGAGATTCCTTGTTCCCTGAAGACATTATTGGTACTAAGTATGCATTAGACAACATTTGCAATAATTAGTTATGAGTTCTTTAGAAGCCCAGCCCCTTCTGGAAATGTCTCAGTATTGTTAGAAATGCGGTAACACAGCATTTAATATACAGGAATAGATATAAACAGTAAAGTAGTACATTATAAACTGTAATACAGTTTATGAGCTTTTTACTTTAAACAGTATAAACTCATAATTCCTCACTCTGCAAGCTGAGTTTACATCTGAATTCTCTATATAAGGTAGTAGGAAGAACTGTTGATGGAACTGATTGTCATCGACTGAATTAGTACTAAACAGTTGGTACTGCTGAATCAGCAAGGAGGTATGCATTGTTTATAATGTCTCCCTTTTCCCATCATCTTATTCTATTAGATTTGTCTAACAAACCACAAAGAAAAACAAAACAAAAGAAATAGAAATCCCAGTCTAATAAATGCTGTGCACAGATGGATTTTTATTAATGATGAGTTATAGAGAAACCAAAATACAAATTGTAACCTACATATAAACCAAATAGCACTCAAAGACTCATTTTCTCCTCACACATGGTCAACACCCAATAATGGACACAGCAAACAAAACGAACGCTCTCATGAATCAGGTATTTTGCAGTTCAGTCCATCTGATCCTCTGAAGCATGCAGAAGAATAGGATCTTGTTCCAAACTGAAGCTAACCTCTGTTGGCCTCACAAGTTCAAGATACACTCCTTGAAGCCAGAGTTTCTCTTTAAACCTATTAAAAAAAAAAGTCAGTCAATATTGTCTATATTTTAAAATGGTGGCTGTTACAACATTTCCTTTCATAATCAGCACCATAGTAGGTAACATAGGTTGTTGGTCTTAAGGCAGTAAGAGATCAAAGAGCAAAAGCAGAGTGACAAGACAGAACATAAATTATCCTAAAACTATCTTACTGACGATAAATAACCAGAGAGTACTTTAGGTATAACGAACAGAAGAGATTATTATTATTATTATATTTTAAAGAAGAATTTCAATCTTTCTGCATGATCTACATGTTTTAATCATACTGAATTCTATATTAGCACCACATAAAATTAACATGATCTTGCATTTGATTTCATTGCTTTGGACTACCCATCACCTCACTGTGATACAGTGATACAGAAAACACAGAACAAAACACAAGGGACCAGTGCTTGATCTGCCGTCCATGAGAGAAAGCATGAAGGCAGCTTCTGATGAAATGTGAACAGCTTTTTTAATCAGCATATAGAATAACTTTCCATTTGCATGGTGCTCTACAACTAGATAAGGCAAGCCTCAAGAACTGATGAAAGAAAAAAAAAAAAGTTGCTCTTTTCTATGACCTTTTAGCATAATACTCACTATGTATGAAAAGAAATATATATTTAGATATTTTCAGGAAGCAAATGCATTTTTACATGACCAGTGTAAAATTAGTATTTTGAGAAGACCATGAAGGAGAAGCCTGACAGCAGTCCCACAAGTTGTCAACCACTTTTCAAAGTTATGTTAACCATTACTTCTTGAGACCCACAGGGCCTTTTTTCCATTATATTGCTCCAAATAACTTCAAGAAAGAAAGCTATTTTACCATACCTAGTGAAAACATCTTTTCACTGTAAAACAGTGAAACTCTTACTAGTTTCAGTCATGTAATATACATTATTAGTAGAATTGTTAAGTTATTTTCTGTTGAAAACCTCTGACAGCAAAACTGTGAATATAAATCTTTTCCCAACACTCAAGTCCCAATCTTATGTCATCTTACCTGATGCTTGCAATGAAACAATGAACTGACAATGGAGTAAACCAGATTAGTAACAGTCCCAAGATATAAAAACTCACCCCTGAACACGTTACGACAAAGCACATGAAGTTCTAGCATTATAAGCTACAGTTGGCTATCAGAGCCTAAATTCAGAAGGCAAGATATAACCTTGTGCAGGAAGTCAACACAAAGACTATTGACTTTAAATACCTCACTTAATCTCTTCAAAGTGCATAATGGAAGGCTTTGGCATCTTAAATCAGTTAACAAGTAATGATTGCTCCTGTGCTAGTAGGATTGTTACTAATACTTCTACAAAGATGCTTACCTAGTAGAAAACTTTGCTTGCATATTCGTTTATTGAGACTTCATGTTCTAGATGTATGACATTAAAATGAGGTCTACTCTCATAAGGATCATTTTCCTTTTGCTTATTAAAGGTCCAAAATATTACAAATTTCTGCATGGCACAGCAGACAAGAAGCTCCTATATCAACTTTGTCCTGGAGGCTGCAACTATTTTATTCATTAATACATCACAATTTTTAACTGTAGATCACATATCACGGGATTATTTTGCAGACAAATACTCCTTCGGTACAGTCAAATGTTACCTGTGTATTACAATTACTTACAGATTCAATATTTGGTTAATATTTGGCTGATCTTTCATATAATAAGAAATCAATTGCTACTAGAGGGTTTTGTGCATGTTGCTTTCAGCATTTTAATAAACAACAATAATAATGAATATACTGCAGTAAAACAAGAGAATTAGTGTCTATGCATATATGTATGCACATATAGAAAATGTCAACTGCTCTACTTGGGCAACATGCTCTTGCAAAGAAAATGATTCAAGGCTTTTACAAGATATCCAATGGTGTTCTGCAAATGTTAAATACGGAAGTTAGATTTAGCAACTACTTTCTCCTTTAAAAAGGAAATGCTAATGGGCTAAAAATTGGTATATTCTAATGCCATGTCAAAAGCCCATCTGCACAACAAAGGACAAATACTTAAGTCATATCAACCTGAACTTCTGGAATACTTTTTACCTTTGAGTTTTTCAGTTGTAGGTTAATAAGTAGATTAATATAGCTAGATATAAAAAATAAATCACCAAACTAAATATCTTGTTCCACATAAATTCACTTTTCTATTGTATTACAAGGTCTTTAAACTAATAAAATTTAATACCTTTTAATGCAGGATTAAATGCAAAAGGTGGTCACAGCATGTACTTCATTTACATTATGCAAAAATTCATAGGAAAAGAAAGTGTTTGATGGGTGCTTCATAAATTAAAGTTTTTAGAGCTATTTGAGTATTACAAGATGTAGCACAGAGTAAGCTGCAAATTACCTTAATGGGAGATGTTTAGTGACTGGCCTTTGATCTCTCACATAAAATGTGTCCTGGGTTTGTAGTAGTTCACCTGTGGTGACATGCACTTTTTCTGAAAAATATCCATCTTTCCATTCTGATTTAGTCTGAGTTACAGTGGAAATTTCTGGGGTTTTATTTTTCTCTGAAACAAGACATGTACATCAGTAAGTGGAAATTAGGTTCTCAATTAATATGGCAATGTGCCTTAAAGCATGCAGCTGGCCAGGGTGAGTCACCTATCACTGTTACAACAGCAGAACAGTGTGCCTTTCCAACTTCATTGCTGGCAACACAGATATATTTCCCAGTATCAGCAAGGACTACATTTCTTTTTAAGAGGTAATAGGTATCTCCTAATTTCTCAACCTGTAAAACAATAGAACGCACATAGGAAATTATAAGGAGCATAAAGCAAAATGTATTATCTTTCTCCAAGAAATATTTTAAGAACTTTAGAACATACACTGATATCTCCAGCTACCACTTGGATATCATCCTTAGTCCAGCAGACATGGGGTTTGGGCTTTCCATGTATAGTGCAATGTAGGATTAAATCTTCTCCTTCCTGTAAAGTTGTATGTCCAAATTTTTGTATGAAGTTTGGCTGTTTTCCCTGTACTGAAAAAAAATAAAAAAATAAAAAATTATTCACTCTACTTTAAATGGCACAACTAAAGCAACTGAAGCAAAAATCCATTCTCATAGTTAGAACGTTACCACATTCCATGACAAAGAGAGCCTTCACTGACACCTGGAACTCAGGATAACTTGTTTGCAAGACAGGAGTAGGCAGACATCATTTATCTACATAATATAAAGCTTGCTGAAACACGTAGATATAAAGCATCCAAGAATTTCATGCATCAGGAGTGATATTAGATCCACGTAATGATAGCGAATCACATTCTTTGTGTAGGTAATAGGTAAATATATGTGGATTACTGTGTTTCAGTGAAGAGTAAATAAATATCTCACACAAATTTAAAGGAAAAAAGTTAAGACAGCTAACTTGCATTTAGTGTACTGTCATACATCACACTTCACTTCTTTTTATTCCAATGTTCCAGTCTAAAATGTTGTTGAAAAAAAAATATATTGTTCTATATTTACAGCAATGATTACAGCCAGAACATGGCCTCTGTACTACTATCATCAAGACCAATATTTTGGCCGTCATTAACACTGAGGCCACACACTATGAGATTATGCAGTACATATTTGATTTAGATGAAGCATGGACACATAATTGCATTTATTTTGCAATAACCAGAGCACATGAGGTAGAGTTTGTATTGGTTTCATGCCAACTGTAGGAGGACAGATGATACCTGAGCCAATACCAGAGCACAAAGTCTGGCCAATACAAATTAACTCATCAGAAATATTTGAAGAAATTTCAGTCATCTGAGTCAGTTTGTACTGAATCAGAGCTTTGCTTTATGTGACAATAACTTTAATAAGCTGTAAAGCTGGATGTACTGAAGCATCATACTTCTACCCAAAGTTCCACTTAAATTCTACCTCCATGGCCACATTAAAAGAAGAAAAAGACTTCAGAATTCAGATCAAGTATTTATGACACAGGGAATTCAGAGCAGCTCTGATGCTAACACACAGAATACACAGAAAGATATATACCGCAACAAAAATAAACATTTTGCTTCCCTATTTCTTGTTCCTCTTTATGATAAACTATAATATATCTCCGTAATATTGAGCAAAACCAATGTCTTTTCAGAAATTGAAGGTTACTGAAATGTACTACGAACTATGCCAGCATCGCCCCATTGTATTACAATAAATAATTTTGCTTTATGTTATTGTGAAACAAAAACCAGCATATGTCACAAAAGTAGTCAGAAACATTTAAATCCATAATATATGGATTATTAGCCACTCTCCTTTGGATGTATTTGCCTAACGTGGGACTGTCAACATGGTGAGGCAGACATTTTCACCTCCTGTATTAATAAATTCTTTGCTTAGGTAAGCTATTACTCAAAAGAAGCTTTCAATAAAGTCTTAGCTGCGTAACATTCTTCCCATCCTGTAGGTCTGAGGCCACAACACAAAGCAGAAGTATGTGACTTTTACTCTCATACTCTTGCTAACCTAAGATAGCTCAGTAGATCAACAGCTGAGCTCTCAGCTGTTGAAAGCTAGCATACACAAGCTGCCACCATCGTTACATTGCAGAGATTTGGAATCTGCAGCTTCGCTTGCAGCTTCACTTCAACAGGAGAAACAACCAAGCAACCAAAGAATAAAAGATTTGAATGGAACTGTGACAATGATCAATCAGATCACATCTTGATATTGGATCATTAAATCAGCAGAACACGGAAACTAAGATGACCAGTTTCTAGATAGCAAAGTGAAAAGTATGTGGAAAAAAAAAAAAAAACACAACATGAAATGGCAATAACTACAACTCTTTGAGGAACATGCTACAGTACTCAACAAAGGAACATTCTGATGTAAAAAGGAGAGATCTTCCTCTGACAGCAACCTTTAAAAGGAAATATATGATTATATTTCACCAATGATTTGCCCATGATAACATAGTGAAATGCTAGAATAAGCTAAAACAACTTGCCAATTAAAAATGATTCCTAGGATAGACATCGTATGAACCACAAAGTTTAGCAGGAACAGATTTTTTTCCCTGCCTTATGGAAGGAAACAACATTTCAGGTTGTCAGGGCTACTGAAAACCCACTCTGTCAACTTCATCCAAGAAATCTGTCTATTCAATTCATAATATTAAATGTTATATATTTGTTGGAAACAGTACAATTCTCCTGTAAACTGGGGAACTGGCAAGCATGAAAACGAAAACTCAGAGGTCTGTAAAAACTACAGGTGGGGAGAAACCTGGATTTGACTTCATCACGTGTTTTTTACCACCCCCACTGATGCTCAAACACAGGTGGTACCAGATCAAGCCAAATTGTTTTCAGCAGCCAGTTTTTATTGCTATGATTCATGGTTATTCTTAGTCTGTTTACTCTGTGCATGTAATTTCAAATCTCTGAATGTCTCGAAATGCGATGTTAGGAAATTTTACCAACTTCTAACTGTATCGTCTACAAAAATTTAGACTAGACTGAGATTCATACCATGCTGCTCAGAGAATTTGGATTACTCTCAGCATTACTCTTACTTGAAACTGTATTCTATTGTTTGGCGATTTTTGTTTTAGTCAAGCTACTAACACACTCACAAGGAATTTTATTAAGAAACATCAAGTGGGCCAATGATCCCAGCTGATCGGAAATAACCATATCCAGAGCTCAAGTCTCATTGAATACCATGCCTCAAAAAGGAAACTGAGCTGTAATTTTTAAAGACAGAACTCCCCCGCACACACAAAATAATACTACCTTAGCCTACCAAAGTCTCCAGAAAAAGGAGCAGAAATAGGCATACCTTACCAGTCATTTGAGAGGAAGCCACCTTCTCCACTGCAGCTCCATCCACGTTTGATCCAAAGCCAACCAGAGGAATGCCTCAGCCTCCCTTTGCTTATTGACTCACACCTAGACCCACAATCAGCTGCTTCTTTTGAAAAATAAAAAGAATTAACCCCTTTCCCCTCCAAATTTGTACACCTTGTGTAAGCACCCTTTCACATAATTCCACTTCTTCTAGTCAAGCAATCTCGTTCACCACTTTCTTTTTAAACGGGTGCCTGTATACGGGGAAGGAGGAAGACAGGTTAGGTTAGTAAAGTACCTAAGCAGAATATTTTTGTTGTGAGTCTGAAGAGATATCTAAAACTGCTCCTTAAAAGAACAGTCAGAAAGATATAAATATTCTTGGATCTTACATTAATTGTAGGTTCAAAACTGTGGCCATGGGAGCTCAGTATGGTAAAACAAGAATGCAGAAAAAACAGAATTCAAAACACCCATGTGTACTATTCTGCTTGTACAGAATAGTTAAAAGAAGGAAGCAAGGTATACACAACACGAACTACAGAGAGAAAAAAAAAATAGGGGTGGGGAGAGAGGAGAGGGAAGGAAGCCTGGCAGGAATTTTCCAGCAATTTTTTGGGGGAACTCATCAGAGTCATCAAAACAAGAGTATTTAACCCAGACTACCAACAAAGCAGTACTCAGTATTGACTACACTTTTGTTTAGAAAGCGAAGCATTAAAACCAGGACACTTTCAAGTATCTCGCTGTGTAGTCGGTATCTTTAACCTCTTCCTTTTTAAATTTTATTTCTTGCAGCTATTAAAAATGTGTCTGATATCCACGTAACTATTAAAAATTACACTTTTAAAAATATTTCTGATTAAAGTTCGATGCAATACGGTACTCACTCTGAGACAAGTGAAAATCAAGTTTCGTTAATCTAAAATTCACAGAAATTTCCAAATTCTCTGAGGAATGTGTTAATGAATAATGAGATTAAAAACTTCTGCACTGATTTACAGAATCACAGAATTTCTAGGTTGGAAGAGACCTCAAGACCATCGAGTCCAACCTCTGACCTAACACTAACAAGTCCTCCACTAAACCATATCCCTAAGCTCTACATCTAAACGTCTTTTAAAGACCTCCAGGGATGGTGACTCAACCACTTCCCTGGGCAGCCTGTTCCAATGCCTAACAACCCTTTCAGTAAAGAAGTTCTTCCTAACATCTAACCTAAAACTCCCCTGGTGCAACTTTGTCCATTCCCCCTCATCCTGTCACCAGGCACATGGGAGAACAGACCAACCCCCACCTCGCTACAGCCTCCTTTAAGGTACTTGTAGAGAGTTGGTCTATGTTTACTATTTCAGGGTGTCAACATAGTAACAGCATGAATGTAATACTTTTGTGCACCCTTAAATACAATTGTATACTTAGATACTGAAAGTCGGATTCCTTTGCATCTCACTCTCTTTTCACAACTTGAAAGATGTCATTTAATATTTAAATTGAAGCTTAATACTAGGATTTAATCCAATAGTAGGAAACTCATTCTTTCACAAAAAACATGTTTGAGTAAAAATGAGAGTGGATGTGCTGGCAAGGGCACAGATTATAAAACACTTCATCTGCTTTTGAACTGAACAGTAAAACTAATGCTTACTTTGTTTAGAAAGGCAGCTGGCTTCCCTGGGTTACAGGTAATCTACTGGGGTCTTCCATATAATCTTTGGATGCATATAATTTTAGTCAGTGTTCAAAGACTGTTATCAGCTTTCTAGTGATCCCCATGGGAATAATTTTTGTTTTGTCTTTGCTTGATGTAGCTGGAGACAAGACATTGACTTTTTTTTTTTTCCTTTGATGAGGATCTGTTGAAATCTGAGGTATGGATTTTTTCAGTTAGAACTGGCATTTATGGTTCAAATTGGAAAAGGAGTGTTAACCTCACCAAGCGTGGACTTTCACTACCATTCTTCCTTGGTAGTTTTGCAGTCAGAGGGCAGCTTTTCTTTAGTGACTTCGTAGACAGAAGTAGCTTAAGAATGTCCTTCTCTAGCCAACAAAATTGAGCATGGATGGTGTTTCAACACCATATCGTAGCAGTGATCATCTACAGGAACATTTCATCAATGCAGCTTCCTCTTCTACAACGTCTTCCGGACTATCATCCTAAATCAAGACTCAAACAGCAATGCCTTAAAAAAGTCCATTAAGATAAACTACTTTTCCATATCTTGTTCAGTATATGAACAAGAGGAATGAATAGGACTTTCAAAATATGATTTTAAAAAAGATAAAAATAAATAAGGAAAATACAATCTTTAGCGACAATCCTCATTTCATGAATTATTTAAACTATAACTCAGAAGAACAAAATCAGATTTTAAATGTTTTTCTGCAAAGGGGTACAAAAAGTTAAGCATACAAGACTAGAAATATGAAGCATGGTACATATGCAGAGTTTTACTGTAAAGGGTAAAATATACTTCATAAGCATACAGAGCATAGATTTTCAACAGTTTGAACAAAATCTACTCTCTTGCTCTGAAGCATCTTTTAATCTCTTCCTCTCTTAGAGCAAAGATTACAGTCTTCCTTGCTATGCTTGGGAGTGTGCGTGTAACCCAAACTCCAATAGCAGATAACATTACTGGTTAGTTTCTAATAATAATAATAATGAAAAGACTGAATAAATCCCACTTGTATTCAAAGCTTTCACCCAATTTTGCAAACTAGCTTCAGATATTGTCTGTCAAAGCTCACATGAACCAAGTAACTGAGATCTCTTCTGCTTGTTCTAAAGCCTTTTAAGTAACATTAAGAATAAGAGCAGAAACAAATTTAATGTAAATGTGTATGAGAGATAAGGTCTACATAGCTGTGCCCTTGTAATTCCTCAGTCTGGATGTACACGAGGAAGGAGAAAGAACACCCCTCTAGGAGTTTTCTGTTGCCTTTTCAACTCATAGAGCTGATTATTGTAAATAGTAGATAGTCTTTCTTGAAGTGCTATCAAGCAACTGGATCTGACTACCAGTCTATATCCAAGCTACCTCTGGTTTCTGTTCCATTACAAGATGAAATGTTCAAGTTTTTCATTTTGATAGAACTACAAGTGGGGTTGTGACAAGATTTTCTGAACAGGATTAGAATCCTTGACTCCTGAAGGACAGAAGCTCACCCTGCATTGCTGTTTTGATCCACAAGTGGCTTTCCTCCAACCAAAAGGTCAACTTTGTGCTGAACTCATCCACTCACCATATAAAGATGACAGAACAATGATTATTCTAGCATTGAACTTTCTGTGGTTTTCAAGATAAAGCATCCACACGTTAAATGATGCAGCTTTGAGTGCAGCCTCTACAGAACTGACTCTGGTACTAGCTTTAGTACCAGCAACTAGCTTTAGTTAATTATTAATTTAAAGGCCTGATTCAGGAAGTGGCAAGGCAGAAGAGAACATCTTCGCTTTCTCTCCTGTTTTTTTGACCCCCCTCCCCCTTTTTTTTTTCCTTCCTTGGTACATAAACTTAGCCTCAAGATTGAAGGCAAAAATGCCTGGGAAAGTGATCTGAGTGTCCTATAAAGTTATCTAGAAAGCAAATCAAAACATCGATGAGTACTTTTAATTTTTGAATGATGGGCTTCGGGAAGAGTCACAATTCTCAGTAAAAACAGAGCACCGAAGGCAGCCATTACCTAAGATTTTTTTTTTTTTTTTTCCCAAACACAAAATAAGTGTTATAAACAGGATACAGTTATCAAGCACTGGCAGCTCTGTAGCAGACAAAGCTTTATAGTGTGTAGGAGAGGCATGTGGGGTTTGTTCTTACCATAATACTACTTAATGTAACGAACAGTTAGGTAAGTCAGCTTGCTCATGAAGGTTTTGCTGAATGTTTGTAACAACGAAAAAAGGCAGATAATGTCACAAGGGCATAAGCACACTAAACTGAATTTTACTTTTATGAAAATTGAAACATTCAAAATTGTTCTAATTAAAAAGAGTTTTATTGTGAAATAGAAAGTATACTTTTAGAGAAGAGGTGATTTTTATAGCTGGGAGAATGGACCAACCTTTTCAGGAGATGACTGAACTCAGAAAATTGCTCGTTCGGGGTTTAGTTAAATATTTTGTTTTGTCATTTGCTCACTATCTCCTCTCCTCTTCCTCCAGCTCCCTCTTATAATTGTGCGGTTGTATTCCCTTAAGAACTTCTCCTGTTTCAAAGTTACAGGAATTTTAATAAAGTTATACTCACTGGGCCAAAATATCTAAATGTCAGTGTTCAATTTCACTGACGCCCTGCAATTTACAATATGTATTCTGCTCACAGCATGCTGCACAGTAGAAGGCTTGTTTTCTTTCAGCAAAATGTGGAAGAGAAAGCAAATATTTCCTCTAAATTATCCACACCACCATAATCATAATATGAAAGATGAAAATCAAAGATGCAGGAAAAATCATGTGTCTTTCTCTCAATTGGTTTTATCATACTTAAACAAATACTAGGAGTAAAGAAGGATTCAAATGACATTTAAGGATTTATGAATGAATTTTTCCACTAGCAGTTACATTGCTTTTATCAAATATTTAAGCAAAGTACTTAATAAATAAGACCTACGTCTGTCCTAGTCAAGAATGAAATGAAATATGTTGATAAATTTCTGTTCTGGACTAACTACTTTCAAGTTACAGAAGAATTCTATTTGACTGATTTTTTAAATTACTATATTTTTTGGTGTGAGTATACTTTTGAGTATTTCTACAATGTGATTGTTTGAAATAAGTGCATTAAAATTTTTTAATGTGCATAAAAGCTAATTTCATAAACTATTATTTTTCTTTTTCTCTATATTAACAATATAGAAAACTATCATAAATATTTATAATTTTAATTTTATAAGAAGGCAGAGAATGATCACAAGCATCTCTCTAAGCAGACGGATATGTTGGAAGGTCTCATTTTGTAAACATCTGCAGGTTTTGGTCTACTTTATGCTAAGCACTGCTTACACAAATCCTGACAATTCTGGGTCAAATCTCTGTAGTTCAGATTATCACATCTCTATTGGAACTACTGCAGCTTTTATTTGTGGAGATGACTCTTTGGAATGAAACTGAAATTTAAATCTGATCTATGGCAGTACAATCATGAATATTACCATTTTATACTAAGAAGCTTTACCTTACAGATAAAAAAAATAGATTAATTAAAGGTAAATGAGAAAAACGTCATTGGAAATAATAAATCTTATGTTTAAAATAAAATTATGTGCCCTCCTCCATCCCCAACAAAAATTGTATCATAGAATGTTGATCTGAGTGCACTATCTGGGTGTATTTTGACATGTAATAGCCATTAAAACTGTTTTCAACACTTCATATTGCCAACATATTTAGAATACAAAACAGGGTCTTAAATTTTAGAAAATCCTTGTAACTTATTTTTATCTCAACATCACTATGAGAAAGAAAAACAATCATATAATACTGGTATTAAGAAACAAGCAATATATCAAGTGTGACATAAAAGTAGTTTGGTACAGATGGCGAAAGATTCAGTGTAGGACAATAACTTTCATGTTGCTTTAGCATGTGAGAATTAAGTCCAGTGCAGTCAATATTGTACTTTTGTGAACAGCCAGTACATTAGTGATATGCTAATATAGATGACACACAGCATTATCCAGTCTATTCTTCTAATAGGTGGCCTGTTACCTTTCACGTGGAGAATGGCACTTGATGATATGGTGCCACTAGAATTTTTAGCCCGAACAACATAGAGCCCAGCATCTTTATCACACACCTTCTGAATGAGTAAAGTATGCTTTGTCTCCTTTTGTAAAAGCTTTAAGTGCTCATCTGCAGTCACTTTCTGGCCCTTCTTGTACCTGAAGCAGAGAGTCAGTTTTCACGTCAGCTTTGTATCATGTATGTCAAGCAGAAACTTCCAAATTAAGAAAACCTCTATAACACAAAGTTGGCAGCAAGAGAGAGTTCACTGTCATGCTCTCAATCCTTTTTCCAAGTTATATACGAATATGGATGCATATTTAAATTACTCAAATTGTTGGAAAAGACAATCTTAACACTAGAAAATGTGGCTCTGAAAATGTTTTTGCGTGGACATGTCACCCAGTTATCGCACTGCAGTAATCAAGGAGAGAGTAGCACGAAGGCCTGTCCCCTCAATTTTGTGCTGAAACATTGTTGCTAATAAAGTGTTCAGTCAATCCATATTCAAATCAGGGGAAATAGCATCTTAAATGCACAAGCAACATACAAACTTTCTGTCTTACAAAGAACTACATAAAGAACAGTCAGGTACTTATTCCTCCACCTGAGCCCACTTACGTTTACTTAGTTCACATAATAGACAGGATAGAACAACATAACCTGACTTATTTCAGAAAATTGGTGATCACTTGTATCAGTGATCACTACCAGTCACCAAAGTATTGGTATTGACTCCTGATTTACGAATTGGAAGTGAGAGAAAATTCTGGCTCTTCTTGCCTGATAGTGTTTCAGTATATGCTGCTTTTAACCTAATCCAAATGCAAACGTGATTTTCCAACTATATATCCAACAGTGTGTACATCAGTACAACATACATGGTATTGGTGTTACCATACTTATTTTTTTTTCTCACAAAGATTAATTTTCTATTTTCATAACTTTATTGTTTGCAAAATGCTTTCAGTTGAATGTTATTCTTAAAAAGACCATGTATCATCCGTATACATACTTTTGAGCTAAATTAATGCCTTCTTATGATAAAACAAAATTGAAGATACCTTGTTTCACCAACAATACTCCTCAAAGTCTAGAATAATTGGATTTAAATTAAATTTATTGATACCAAGAGAGTATACCACCAAGGCTGCACAGTCCAGTATTTTTCTCAGTGCTATAGAATAAAATTCTGCTTACTAAGGGCTTATAGTTTACTTGTTTTGTCCTCTACGCAATATATATATTTTACATGTGTACTATTATAAATGTCTTCAAGTTAAGATTAAGAGGCATATCTTACTTTAATTCATTAAAGGAAGGCCTCCACTGTGAAAGTCTAATGGAATAAGTGACAGAATGGCAAACAAGGTAAAAGTTTATGAAAAATAGGCCAGCAAATACAGGACTAACACTGAAGTCTTGGAATCCTGCCTCCTCTTTCAGTTCCTATCTATCTTTGCATGGAACTTTTAAAAAGTCATATTAAAAAATGTTTGTATAACAATATCTGTATTTCTCACAATAGAGTATAAAGAAATCTAATTAGACATGTAGCAATTCAAAGTGAGAAACAGAGAGAGCAAGTATTTAATATAAAATGGTTACTCATAGTGTAGACACTAGGGTTTTGTTTTTTTAACCTGTAACCTCTCCTGGTTTTGACAACTCTTTCACTTCTATATAAATTTGTGCACACCTATACATAGTGACTATAAATATTTGTCTCTGTCTGTTTATTGTGGCAAGTTCCTGAAACAACGAAGATGAATTACTTACAGCAAATACGGATTGAACCTTTCTTTTATGACATTACTGAACAAGTGGAATGTTATAGCCTAGAACATAAAAAGTTCTTGACATACTTGCTCAAAGAATGTTGGATATGCTTGCATGTGTTTGATACTCTCATTATTCATATAATTAAGTACAGAAAGATTATTTCAAGTAGGTTAATTGTCAAAACAATTTTTAAAGTGGGCAACATGCAGAACTGTGGAGTGGTAAGGATACAAGCCATTTATTCTAGTCTATAGATTAATGAATATAGATATAAGTGATTCAATGTGCTTCACTAATAGGTATATTTAGTTTTTCTTGTTATAAGCTACCCACCATGTCAGTGTAGGCTCTGGGAATCCTGTTACTTCTACTTCCAAGGTTACTGGAGAACCTTCCATGACAGTTACATTAGACAGAAGCTGGGAGAAGTTAGGCGCCTGTCCAGTTAGGCTGGCCATGCTGTTCTTTTCTGATGCACTTTTAATCTCTTCTCGGGTAACCATCTGCCTCTGACAGCTTCTGGTGGCATCTGATTGAAACATGAAACCTGAGAATGCATCAGGCAAAGCATGCAGCCTGTCCTGGGTTTTATTACAGTTATTCAAGTCATGCAATTGTTCTTGTGCTTCTGCCATGCTTTTACGAAGTTCAAGGTGTTGCAAATGTGTTTTGCACACTTCTCATGCTATATACTGGTTTGGCATTCACTGTGCAGGAAGCAGTGCTAGCCTCAGATATTGCTTGTAAACTATAAACTAAAGGAGCTTCTACTCTGACTTTTGGATCAGAATCTGCTGAAGAGATATAAAACTTCTCAAACTGATCAGATGGAATTTCCATTCTAATTTTTGTAGCATCAGCATAAGTAGAATTTGTTAAGAGATCAGATGCTTCCATCAACTTTTTTACCAATAGTGTTTTTTTGTATTTGCAAGCTAAAGGAACTGGCATGCAGATTATGCGAACTACAATAGCACTGCTCTTCTAGCTCCGTTTCAGAAAATAAGACATCTGATTCTGGTGTCTCAGAAAGCAGTGGCAAAGAGATATCATCAGGTGATATACACTCATATTTATCTCCAGAGGGTATTTCTTCTGCCAGGAACTCAGTCTGTAAGCTCTTCTCTTTGGCCGAAGATAACAGCTCTGTATCCTGTGAAACAAGATCCTTACCAGCTGGGCAGATAACTGGAATATCAGCCAATTTATTCCTCTCCTTAAATTAGGAGTGGACAGAAGAGAAGCGAAAGAAGAAAAACAGAGAGAAAGAATGAGTTACTAAGCATCACCTTTTCATGCAGAAGCTATCAACAATATTTGGAATATTTCCTCTAATTAAGCTTAGTTATTCTGAGAAACAGGACGAAACACGAGGAAAGGATAGTCATTAGAAAAGTTTGCCGAAGTTAACTGGAATTTCTAACTGTTTGGATGGACTAGCAGAAAACATAGTAGAAGAACTTAATACATCAGTAACAATAAAAGTACCTCTTCCTGTAAACGAATGACAACTTGTGGATTTCCTGTTCTTTTTATAAGAGCATTTATAGTGTGTGTGTGTGTGTGAAAGGAGATGGCACAATGACGTCTCAATGGAAAACGGTTACATAACAAAAATAGATTAACAGCTAAGTAACTGGACTTCTGTTATTTGAGTCATTGGTCATATTCAAGATTTATAATTAAATCTTTAAGATATTTTTTTCAAGCATTTTATCTTTTCCTTATTTTGTGACAGTTGTTACAAGATCTTGTTCAGATATTAACACAAAATTAATGGTAAAATTATTTTTTTTATTTCCTTGAACCCATCGTATTTTACAAGTAATTGGATTTATCATGAGTGCATTCACTTCAATTGCAAAACATCAAAGACATTTGATTTATTACTGCCTGCCTCTTGAGTTTTGTTTAGTGTGTAACCACATAGTCTGGGCTATCAGGCTTTGTTTGTGTCATGGCTCACAGCAAAGGTGTTCACAATGTTTCTTATGTACTCCTGTTGTTCTCTTAAAAACACATTTAATCCAATAAGCAATGTTTCTGTCACCTATAAACTGTTCAATCAAAGGTATAGTGTGGTACACCGGGTGTCTTTGCTCTCCAAACCAGACCTCTTTGGCAGTACCCAGTACACAACTGCAGCAGCACAGTTCTTTGGACTTTTGTTTTGTTTTATTGCTTTATTATAGAACCTAATCAATGGAGCACTAATTACCAGAGTAAAAGAAAAAAGAAGCAGAATCTTACATGCACACTTGGTCTGTATGTATGCACCCATATCTGTAGATATGGTAAAATTAATACAGATTTTTTTCTAAGTTAATAAAATCATTAATTAAAACCCAGGTAACCCTTGCCAAATATGCAAATGAATGAATTGAAGAAAGTTGTTTTGTTTTGTTTTGTTTTACTGTGTCTATTTTATCTAAAACATTCATTTCACTTATAAGATGAAGCTCAAGTTTGTGTATTAAATGCTTTCCACATGCACCCTCTGATGAGCACCAACTCCCAAAATATCTCTGAAAAGGAATATATCATGGACACAAACATAATTCTCTTTCCAGTTTAGCGAAATATGTCATTTTTTCACCTTTCCAATTACTAAGAAAAAAATATAAACACTTGAGTTGCTTCTTCACTTGGTATGTATTCAAAATTTTTACCGGGTTTCTAAATAATTGTCAACTATTCCTAGGAAATAGTTATTTTTAGCAATAGATTTCAGTTTGCTTATAAAAATTTATTGGGTTTGCAAATTTGTCACCCAGCTCTTTTATCCTTACCAGTATTGTTCTAAGTAACCATGTCAGTTATAAGCCTGACCAGATTTGCAAGTCTTTCTTAAATGCAGTTTTAATAGACACTTTGGCAGCAAAAATCAGGCTATTATAGTTTGAATTGCATTAACAAGTTTAATAAACCAAATCTAATTAAATATTAAGTTAGGAGTCTCAACAATATTACATTCTGAGCAGGTATAAGTCAAACGCATGGGTCAAAATGTCCAAATTGACAGTTTCTATTGTCTGAATGAAATTAATGATCCAGATCCATCCTATTGAAGAGCATATGCATATGTGCACACATTGGCATATCTTTGGGCAACTATGGGAAAGCCAAAACAATGTTGGAGTCCTCCACTAACTAATCTAGTATCCTAGTGCAGGGCTGTGCTGCCAGTTTCATGGTCAACACACCTAGGAGGCGGACTACAGAATAGAGCAGAGTTATTCAAAACACTGCTGCAAAATGACCCTAGGGAAACTGCTTTTGTGCTGATGAAAAAAATTGCAAGTGGGCAGTAAGCCAACTCTCAGACAGGCTTTGGCAGTATGAGGTCTTTCAGCCCTTGTGTGATACCTGCAATCAAATAAGCAAGAGAAGCACCCACTTTCTAGAGGGTGCTACTTATTACTGAAGCAAAGTAATACTGCAAATATAGCTTGCAGAAGTGCAGACAAAATTATATACTGTTGTCTCACTGGATGAGAGGCTGAGAGTGGGCCAGGTCTTTTCTCAGAAGGGATGAAAATGGAAGACAGAAAAGCTCTAGTAAGAAGAAGCTACTACTTCTTTAAGTGAAGTATGGAGTGATGAAAAGAGCGGAGGTATCATAGTTGCCATACTTCACATCTGATATTTGCTGTTCTGCATACCCTTCACTTCTTCCATTGACAGCTGATGCACAGTCTGACAAGGACTGACAGGGCTGTGGCCTAGCAAAATAGGAAATAGAGCTATGGCCATCTGCTGAGTGAGGTGATTTTCCGGAGGGTGGCTTTTTTGGAACAGACACAAAATTCTGAGTGAAATCTAGGCTACAAGTGAAAGGTGAAACTCTCATTGGCTTGAAACAGAGGTGACAAAGTTAATTAAACTCAATTTTGTCTCATCAGCAGAGAAGAGGGTACTCTGTATTGAACTGAAGGGAATGTTAATGTTAGTTGAATCTCTATAAAACATAGTTTAATGTCTTGTAGTATTGGTCTACATTATCAGCTTGCAAAATAGAAATTTTAGAGCTCTAAATCAATTGCAAATGCATCCTACTTTTGTAAAGACTTATATATACACTACCATCCATTCATATGCTCATGAAAGGTTTCACATAGTGAATTATTTACTTTTGCAGACCAAGACCCCAAGGCATCAAAATGTTCTATAAGATAAAAGAATTAAAGTCAATTATATTTTTTATTTTTATTTTTGTAAAGCCTAAGACTACATTTATTCATTGACAATCTGAAATCTTTCACATTCATTTACCATATATTTGTAAATAAGACATTTGTCTTCTAGAACTTTTACCATGCCAATACATACCTAATAACTAATTTGTTTTTCTGCATGATCTTCAACATGCAATTCATACTTCAGAATTTATGATCTCTGTTGCATGGAATTTTGGCAACTGAAATGTCAATGAAGTGTTTTGATGTGAGAGTGAAGTAAACTATTTGATGTTGATCTCTGCTGTTTAGTTGAGGTATAATGTCATACTAAGAATACAGCAGATTATATGATGTCATCATACTGAACTACTCACAGCTGTAGTTTTGTCCCATCATGTTTTTGCTATGACTGCTTTTCTATTATTCAGACTGCTGCAAAAGTGAAGCAATTCTGGCTTTGTATTGGATTTCTAATACTGTAATTAAGAGAATCTAAGCTCATTAATGTCTGTAAAAATGTGTTATTTCTGACAAGCAACAAAACGAGGAGTAAAATTCCTTTGAGAATACACAAGAATGCCCATCAATATGATTTTAAAATAAATAAATCTCAACTTGAAAAGCAGATACCTGCTTAGCGTTGGTAGGAGTCATGTTGTTTCTCTTCTCAGTAACGTTTTTTGAAGTTGTAAGCAATATATCTGATCCCGTCTGAAATGAAAATGTTTAATTTTTTTTTCTGATGAAGACCTCAGTGATTCAAAGTATCTTAATTCCTACCATTATTTGCTCAAGTTCTAAGCTATGAGCCTTCTATTATAGCATATTACTTATAATTCAAATACTTCCATACCTTGTTAATAGAGGTTATAAGCCTGTTAGGTTTCTGAGAAATGCTAATAGCAGTCTCCTTTATTACTTCCTATACTCCCTTAAGTTTCCCTTAAGGGGAGTGCATTCCTCCTTCCCTTGAGGAAGGAGGAATGGTCAAACATAAGATGTCTTTGTTATGAATACTGTGGCAATAGCACCACATTGGAAAATTGGTAAAAGAGTATGAACAGAAGATTTTCAAAAAAATAAAACTGTTTCTTCTGTTAGGGGAGGATGAGAAGATGCATAGATGAGTAAAAATGCTAAAAAAAAATAATAATAAAGTGAGTAAGGAAGAATATATGCATTGGATGGAAGGCAAAGGGGCATCTAAAAAAAATTGAAATAGAAATTGAAATACCAAGAGTACACTGACAGCATTCAATTTCAGGGAAGCTCAAGCCTGAAAAGTAGTAAAGTTTCCAGTAATGCACAAAATCTTTGAAGAAATAAAGTTCTGGTAAAAATAAATACAACAGTAAAAAAAAAAAAAAAAAAAAATCGAACTGACCTGCTGCTTTTTTTCCTCTGCTTCATCTATAACAGTCTTACATGCATCTTGGCTATTTCTTTCTTCTTTTTGCACGGTAACCAACTCTTCAACACACTCATCTTTCTGCCATGTGAAAATAAAATTAAGGTTATACACAACAGAAGAAAGTACTTAGTACTCATGCTCTGTACAGTGGTGTAGTTAAACAATAAAAATAGACCTGTCCTTTCATCAGGGCAGCTGTATATGGCTTATGGCAAAAATATGCCACAAAACCTGATTTATTCATTCCTGCATAAGAAAAAAAAAAAAAAAAAAAAAGCATTTCTCAAAGCTGAGTGGATCTTTTTCAAGGTAGGGAAATCACAGGACACTAAAGACTGAGGAACTCAAGTACATGGCCAAGAATCTGAGGAACGCATTTGTACCTGATATAAGGAAAGGATAATAAGGGATAGGCAATATGACATTTTTCTTTCAATTTGTTAGTTTAAAAATGACACGAAATTGAATTACTAACCATGGCATTGCATATTCATGGTGTCTATTTGTCTGGATAATTTGCTGAATGATTTCTCATAAGATTCAGACATCAATTATTGAGATGCAGTGGAAAACAATAAAAAAATATTAGTTTTAGAATCTCAGAATACTCTATATAGTACAAAAAAATCTTTCATCTGAAATAAGTTGTATAACTACTCTCTATTGCAGAAAATTCCCTTTTGATAATATTCGAGAAGTATTTTTTATTCATCTCCAAGAATCATATAAACGAAAGGTTAAAGTAGTCAGTAAATAGTTTATGAATGATTGTGTGAGGAAAAAGAAAATGTTCTCCAAAAACATTAAAGGGATGTTAAAGGGATAACTTAACATTTATCCAAATTAATCGAAGTATTACATTGTATTCAGCTAACAAAAGAGATCAAAAGATGAAGCCCTGTTCTGACAGAACCAGGTGCTACTACTCTGCACAAGATACCATTTTGTACCATTATGTATATGTGAATCAGAAGGAGAACCTCAAAGAAGCTAATTGTTATTTATATTCATTTTTCTTTATGCTAGCAATGAAGGGCAAAGTTTCTTTCCATTCATTTGTACTTTTGGCATCTCTTACTGCTTTTAAGTGTATTAAAGGATAATTCGAATGTTATGGAATTTTATGGAATTTAGGAATTTTATGATCGGTTTTTATATTATAAGAAATAATGAAAAATTCCACAAAATAAAACAGCATTCAACATAAACAAAACAAGGATATTTAAGCCTCTAACTGTTCTAACCTCACACAGTTACCCCAACTGTGTTGCTGTGTGTTGCTGAATGTGGTTTGACGCATTACTTTGAGACTGTGGGATGGAGTAGACTGAGTCATTATTTCAGAAATCTATCCCTCCAACTGTCTTCCATAATTCTGGATTAGCTGATACATTTTACCTAGGTATGCTTAAAGAAGCATAGCAGAATACAAAACTAATACATTTGTTGTTGTTTTTATAAGTCAGGCTTTTTAAATTTAAATGACTTTGGTTTTAACATGATTTGTATTTTGGGATAATTTTTCCTATAATGTAATAAAGTACATCATTTTGCATTCTATAGATCTGGCAGTTATCTGTATTTCAGTACCAAGGGAAAAGAAATATGAAAAAAGTACTTGTCTAGGTATTGAAAGAAATTGTGACACTTTCCCCTAAAGGTTACTTGAAGACAGTAACAGGTCTGAAAGAAGTCCAGGAAACAAAACAAAACAAAACAAACAACAACAACCACAAGTGAAAAAAGGCACACAATGAGCATTTAGTGTCCAAAGAAGTAGCATTTGATTGAGTTATAATCATTACTTCAGGTAATCGAAAAGTGAACCAAGAAATATCTCACACTCCCATAATAGATGACACTAAACCTGGTATGTTCATGCAGGTGGAATATATTCTTCACATAAAAGAAAAATACCTGAATCTGCTTAAATTCTCTCAGAGATCTACACAACTCATCAACAGAATTAAGAATTTCTTTGTACTTTGATACAGCTTTTTCAACATACTTCTTTCCTTCTTCAAAACCTGAAAAGGCAAAATAACGTAAAAGTTCTTTTATTAAAAACAAAACCCCAAATGCCTCAAACACAAGTATAACAGTCAATATACATTATATCCTCCATATAATGCAATAATTTTATTTTTCTCCGTGCTTATTTTTGCTGGAGTTCTATGATGCAGAACAATGTGTTTTCCTACCTATTACTTGAGATTGGACCTCACAGTATCCACACGTCTTCTGTTGGGCTTCTCCTTGATCTTACTACTGTCTGATAAGTGACATTGTTTAAAAAACCCACCGCCCTCAAAGCATCTCCTAAACTATTAGACCAATTACATAGCCAGAAGACACCTAGATCCCTGCTACAACAAAAGACAGAATGGAGAAGAGAGTATGAGAGGAGGGAAGGTAAGATTAGGGGAGGGAAGGAAGGAGGGAAGGAAGGAGAAAAGGTGATCGGTTCTCTAAATAGTCTTTTTGACATAAAATTAGAGGAATTTAAAAACACAGCATTGAAAACATATTATATTTACTACTTGACTTTCTAGGCTACACAAATGTGTAGCTATCCATCCTTTCACATCTGGATGGATACCTTATTTTTGGATAAAGTTAACTTCAACAGTATAAAAAGATTTTGAGCTGGAGAAAATAAATAAATAAATAAATAAATAAACCTGAAGCTGGCTGACCTTCATTCTTTTCAATCAAGTCAACATTACAAATCAATACAATTGCAAATTCAATATTTACAGAAAAATCCACTTTTTTTTTTTGCTAATAAAGTTGGCAATCACATTCCACTAGCTATTTACAATATTAATGTAAAAATTCACCCAACACTGAAGTATAACTCTCTCATATATTTTGACTTCAAAGGGTTGGTCTATTATAGATTACAATAAGCCATGAAGCCTTGATTCCAAGCCCAAAAATATTACATGGACATCCACATTTAAATTTCAGGGTGAACTCAGTCTATATATGGAAACCCAAATAGCTACCAGACTATTTAGTACTTTCATATTTCTATTTTTTAAGTGTTTGTTCTGAAGTCTTTCACCTCTTCTAGTCAATACTTTAAAACACCTTTTCTTCTTAAATAATGAATCCAGGAATCCTCTTCCTTCTGTCCTAAGCTACTGTTTCTATTTTTATTTTTTTCAACATTTGCAGACAGCTTCTCACCATGTAACTGTTTAGCCAGGTCTATAATCTGCTGAACTTTTTCTTCTTGCTGAGGCACTGTAGACTCAATAAACTTATTGAATTGCTTGTAGAGAGTCTCTATTGCTTCTCTTGTTTTGCATTCTGCAGAATACTTGCCAACTCTAATGACTGTTGCACTCACATCTTCAAAGCAAAATTGACACTAAAGTAGATTGAGAAGGATAAAACACTATTATAATGAATAATTATCAGCAGTTCAAGCTTTTGTAGAATAGACTGGACTATTCCTAGACTTTTTTTGTTTGTTTGTTTTCAGTGGCATACACTATACCTTAAATACTGTGATTACAATTTAACTTGGAAAACATTTTTTTCAATACAAATATTGTTGTAAGTATTCATAGCTGCTACATTTTCTTTAATCATTAGATCAATGAACTTATTAGTCAAAGCTTTTGCAAAACGTTTTATTTCTGAGTTCTTTCTATTTTGTGCATCTACTGTCTAATTTCACAGACTTCATATCATGGCCACAGTTATACCTGTGTAAGGGCAGCAAGATTGCTTAGATTTAGCCTGCTAGCAAACAAAGTTACTTTCAGCAGCCATTAAAGATGCTGAAAATCTTTCTATTTACAAGAAAGGTCTTTAGAATGTACCCCTAATAAACAATTTGGCTAACAATAACAAGTTTGGTTAACAATACTGAGAGAATTGGATCTGGTACTCACTCAGTATCACCTGCATTATATCATTATGGCAAGCAGCTATCAGTATACTTAATTACCATTAAAATCATCATTTAAGACTGTGCCTATCATCTGAAATAAAACAAGTAAAAGGTGATACTTCACAATGAGTAAAAAAAATCTTGAAGTTTATCTCTGGAAAATAAGTTCTGCTCTCCAAATTTAAGACTGGGCAAGGCATATGTTAAACAATGAAAATGCTCAACTTAAATTTCTTTGCTAACAACAGATAAAATAACACACTTATGTGATCACTGGACAATGAAAACATGTTTTAAAACATACTTTAGTGCTGTGATCCATAATTAAGGGATTTTATTCATCAGCCATTTTGATGAATTTGGAGATTTGACCAGTGTTATTTCTAAATATAAATAGTGATGACAGGAATGTGCTCGACTCACAACAGATGCACTGATGTAGTGTGGTGCAAGGGAAAATGCTGTTACAAACTTTAAAAAAATATATGGCAACATTATGGAAATATTAAGTTAGAGAATTCCCCCCAAAGACTTAGACTGTGCTACAGGCCAAAAAAAAAATAATAAATACATGTTTACCAAGCATGAGTATTAAAAAAAAAAGGGTGTTAAGATATTGAACATTTTACATTTTTGTTAATTTATTGAATACTTTAAATTTCAATTCCAAAATTGCACACTTCACAGACAGCTCTTCCTGACAACTGGATATTGTGATAACCTGTCTTTTGTCATTTGGCTGCTATCAAATACCCACAATACACCTACAGTAAATGAGCTCAAAAGTATGATCACAGCTAAGCTGAAACCTGGTCTTATGCGCAGCAGTGCAAGAATATAGTCAAGTTTCATGTTTTTCCTTTTTTCTCTACAAAGTTACAAAGAAAAAAACAAAGAAAATCTAAACTTTTAGCAATACTTTGGAACTTTCCAAACCTTTGGAAGTCACAAATTCTACCTGTATTAATAAGTACTTATTTACCCCAGTCCTGGATCGCTATTACAGCCATAGTGAGGATCTCAGGTTTACTAGTACCTCTTCCATTATCTGTTGCAGTTGTTCCATGAGATTCAGATTTTGACTGTAATCCTCCACAACTTTGCCAAAGTCACTCAGCTGTTTTTGTAACTCACTAATTGACCCCAAGAGGACTCTACCATCATTTCCTGCAGAGTCAATGAATTTCTTCTCTAAATTATCCATCTTCTTTTTAAGAACCTGTTTAAAGATGTAGCAATGTTAAACACCACAAAAAAATATTTATATTTTTAGAAATAAGAAGTTAAAAGAGTACGAAAAATATACAAATCTAATTCTCTTTCCAGGTTTTAAAATGACAAGTATAATGTGCACTTCCAAAAGCAAAGCAAATCTACAATGTGATTGAAATCAATATAATTATTTGTTAAATATGGAATTGAATTAAATTTTCAGTTTATAGACAAATATCTCTGGTAATAAAACATGGGATCTTGAATAAAATAACATTGACTGAATCTGCAAAGTAAAAAAAATAAAAATAATAATATTACTAATCCTTCAGACTCTTACTTCAACTGAATACAAGTCAATTTAAACTAAGTCATTTTTTGCCCCACAATATTAGCATATTGCACAAGAATCTGATATTGGACATTATACAGAGCAATGTGCTGTGGTTGACCCTGTTCTGTCCAAGGAGTTTGGACTAAACGATCTCCAGAAGTCCAGTTCAACCCCACTGATTCTGTGATCTGAATTTACATTTGTAGATAAAATCACCAAGAAAGGAGAAAGAAAAGTTTTTAAAAGTAATAACAAAATAAATAGCAAGAATAGAATCATAGAAGCTACTGAAACCTTGAGAAAAATTATGAAGGAGGACACTGGCAGTGCTAGCTCCGGATACTAAAAGGATAATTTGGTTACTAAAATGGTCATTGGAGGATTTGGAAGAGAAGTTTCCAGTGAGAAGGCCTCTTAGGTGCCATAAGCATGATCAACTCTAGGCAACGGATTCAGAGAAGGGCTCTGAAAGTTTACATGATGAAATGAGAAAGGAAAACAGATGGATACAAAAGGGAATGTGCTCATTTGTTCAGAATTTTGATAGGATGTATGATTTGTTTATTTATTTTAAGGAGAAAGAAAACTAGGTCACACACTGTGATGGAACAGAGGCAAGAAGAATAAAAAGTTATGCAGAAAAAAACAGCAGGATAAACAGGATTTAAAAGGACTGAACTTTAGGAAGTCAGCAATTGGGATGAGATCATTATACTGAAGAATTAAAGGAACAGAACAATGAAATATGTCAGTGATTGAGACAGGGGGATGATATCAAACAGCGAAAGGGAGACTCAATACATTTTGTGTTATCTCTTACTGCAAAGCATAGGCCATTTCAATTCAACCAGTCAAGCCTTTATCAAGACTAATATTTCTAGTATTACCTGTATTTTCTCAGCATATGTATCAACTTGCTGAATATGTATTTTAAGGGATTTCAAATTTCGAGCTTTTTCAGTTTTCTTGGTATAGTTAAACTTCAAATTGTTGAATTTCTTTTTGAGATCCTTAAATGATTCTCTGAGCTGAAAAAGTAAGCATATTTGTCAGTAAAAAAAAAAAAAAAAAAAGAAATCAGCACACTTCCATGTATTTTTTTCCATGAGCTTTTTGTCCACAATCTGAACACTGAGAATTTAATACAGAAATTAACACTGTGCCATCTCATAAAACATCTTTATTTCCTCAGATTTTTTTTTCTAGTAGTGGAAACTCAATCTTGCTACATCAAAATTTTTGCAGTCTGACTACTGAGTATTGTTTCCAGACCATCTGAGTTAAAAAGGTTTGACTCAAAGGTTGAGATCCTTGCTCAGACAATCCTGTCCTAGAGCTTTCAATGACTTCAACTACAGACAGGTGACTTATACAAACAGTAGTACATTTGGTGGAAATGGTAGCTGTGTAAATGTATACACACATTTAGTTTGCAGAAAAACATCATTTTACTGGGTTTGGGCAAGTATATTTGTATTTACAAATAGTATCTTTCTCCTGCAGTACAATATTTCACTTATGTCTTTTTTTTTTTTTTTTTTCCCCCCCAAATAGGAATTTATCACTATACTGGGAACTAATATTCAGTAGTCAGAAAAGTTGATGTATTTATTAGAATTTATTTAAAGACTAGATGAAGTCTCTCCCAAAATAAATTGTTCAGTGATTCTGTAATCCTTATACTACAGCAGCTATGGACTAATATGTAATAAAATTTGTGGGGAAATAAGATGGAAATAAATAACAGTTATTAGCAATGAATAAGACTGGAAACCTTGCTTCTGAAGAGGTTACACAGGTGCTCAATTTTACAATGTCCAAACATTTCAGCACAATTATTCACAGCATACAAAGATGAATCTGGTTCTTTGCAGAATCAAGATGTAGATTATATGAGCACCTACATTTTAAGTAACTGTTCCGTATGGTAGCAGAGTGACTCCACCTAACAGACACCCAAATAAAACCTATTACCACTACATAAACATGGTACTATGACAGTATTTTTACCAGTTAGCACTGGCTTGGTAAAGCAAATTCAACATAAGGGGAAATGATTACTGTAATAATATAAATTATGAACTAGTAGCTCTGATAATGAACTACTAGTGCCTTTCCAGACTTTTCAGGGGGACCAATCAGCTGAGACTTCCTCAGAGAAACTGTGGATGCCCCACCCCTAGGAGTGTTTAAGACCAGGTTGGATGGGGTTTTGAGTAACCTGATCTAGTGGGAGCTGTCCTTGCCCATGGCAGGGGGGTTGGAATTAAATGATCTTTAAGGTCCCTTCCAACCCAAACCATTCTATGAGTCTATGAGATAATTAATATTACATATAGTTCTGCTAATTTTTCTGAAGAACTTTTCTGTTACTTAGATGGAATTTGGCTATATTTTCTTCAATCTATGAAATATTTTAAAAATCCAGATTGATAGAAATAATACTGATGAAGTTCTAGGAAAGTACACTTTCTTTGCTAGATAATTTACCAGGATTATTTTAAAACACACCAAAAAGAAGGGTTATACACGATCAGTACTTGTAAAGACAGTATTCTTTACCATGGGAGCTTTAACTCTATTTCTTTACCATAACACACAGCATATTTGCATTTCCTTTTATTTCCTTTTTTTTTTTTTTTTCTCCAAACTCTAAGTATTTGTTTGCTTAATTGTCATTGTATGGGTGTGTACACCATATACACTTAATAAACCATACAACCATATCTTATTCTTTGTATTAGTAATGATCTATAAAGAACGATATCAAACATACTCAGATAAAATACCTTTATAGCACTATACATACATATCTTTTTAAGCATAAAAGTTTTTTTTCAGAATTCTTTTTCTTTAGAAGTGATATAATTTTAATTTCATTTACATCTGTAAAATGTATTTTTATATATTACAGTTATTTTTAAATGCCTTTAATGATCAGGGAAAAGAACCAGACAAAACAAACAGCGACAAAAAACATACCTGCTTAAAATATGGTGCTGATACCTTAGAAAAGGTACTATTTTAATTACTTTTCAATTCCATAATTACAAAAAATTTGGAAGTGTTAATTTATAGCATTTGAAATGGAAGAATATAAAAAGGACTGAAAGTTGTTTTTTTGTTGTTGTTGTTTGTTTGTTTTGTTTTTGAGATTTTCACTTCTTTCAGATTGACAATCTTTTGCATTTAGAAGAATGTAGAATAAACTCTGTACAGTGGTATTTATCCAAAGGAACCAATATAAAAGAAATGCAGCAGTTCTATTACTTTAGGATTTATTCTTCCAGATAAAAATGAATGAAAATAATTTCACTTACCTGATTAATGTTAAAAAGTTTAGGTGACACCCACAATTTGATATTTAGTTAAAATATTTGAAGCACAATATAAAGATCTCTCTTCCCCTACCCTCCTTTTCCCCCCTTCCAGAGAGTAATGAATGCTCATTTTGCAGTTGCTGTTATTGGGAAAGCTAGCAATTCATCATTATCATTACATACTAATGTTAATCCATCAAGGGATATTCTTTTCATTTTCATTTCATCTAGTGGGATTCTCTCACATTATTTCAGCACTGAACAGACAGATGGTATTCACTCAGTGTAATGGAAAGGAAGGGAATTCTATCACCTACACTGCGGTCTCCAATTAGTTTAAACTCTTTATCCCACCTAAGTATGCAGAATAATAAAATCTACCTAACAGTAATCTGTTAATAAAACCACCTCTGTAGAACAGTATTTTGTATTCAGAGCACAAATGCCTTATTTGCTGATTTAATTTTGAGGAAAACAAGAGATGAGTGAGAGTTTATTTTATATTATTCACTGGCTTAAGCACATACATAAGCTAGCGATTGGTTATAAGGACAGAAGCTCTCCTCAAAGAAGTATGTGAAATCAGATCGCCTTGTTTCAGATATGATGGCTCATGTGTCAAAGGTCTGCAGCTGCTGTCACTTTTCTCTTTTAGCCTCAGTGGAAAACCAGTTTCAGCTCAGACTTGTATATTATCCTCTGAGTGCATGTACCTAATGCCTGTTAACAGCGGCAACTGTACCAAGGCTATATAGCTTAATTTTTAGAAAACAGAAACCTGACCATATCTTAATTTTTCACTATTTCCTGAAAAATACAATGAGAATAACTTAAGTCTATACACATACTAATACGCTTCAGTGACTTCAGCCAAGTTTAATGGAACTTTGTGACTTCTCCATTGTGTCATAGTCATTAATCCAGCAGCTGTTCCTAACTATAGTTGGACTGACACGGCTGGAGAGGGGTTTAGATGCCAATTGCTAAGATTTATCACATGATCATGAAATAAATGAAAAAGCAAGCTATAAAACTGCTTTAAATGTTTTCATTTTTGTTAACAGTACAATTCCACTAAAACATTTTGATTTCTGTGTAAATCTTTCCAGAAGGTATTTCAGTGTCATTAACCAGTTATCCTTCCCTTTTTATTTACACACAGAACTTTTAGTAGCACTAGGAATCAAAATAGCCCATGAAAGTAAGTTGCTAAAAACAGATTTTCAACACGGCAAAGATTAACATGCCAGCCAGGCGTGTAAAGCCAGCCAGGAGGTGGAAAGAAAAAAGGTGCTGTTCAAGTCTAATTAAGTCTAATTAATGTCTATTTAATTCTGGGACCACAAGCATTTATAAATTACAAGTGGAGAACTACGCTAAGAAATATCAGCTCCTACTGCCTGATGAACTAAGATAGCTTATTTCTCTCCATGGTTAAAATTCATATCTTCAGTCATACCTTTCCATAAGTTTATAAAGAAGTGGAAAGGAAAAAATTGAGATGGCTGGGGAGAGCAGAGAACCTATTTCAGGATCTGTCACTCTTCTGTTACAAGTTTTGTGCAGACACACATAAATGTTTTTTGTGAAAAGGGTTTTGAAGTGCAAGGGTTACCATATTAAAAGGTTATAAGATGTTATAAAAGGGTTATAAGAAACTGTTAATCTCATTAGCAGATTCAATGCAGTATTAAACTGCATGCTTGATTCATCTCTTTCACAAATCATTGCTGTGTAATGTTGTGTAGAGTTGTGGCTCTTCAGAGGCTGCTACTCAAGCTAGTTAGTGAAGCAGGAAGCCCAAATTTACAAATGCAGATCTCAAAAGTGATACGAGCTTTCTTTATATTTACCAGGATGTAGAAGGCATAAATCCATTTTTGGCCTTTGTAAATTTTCTTTAAGTTAGCAAAAGCACACAAAAGATGTACATTTTACTGTTCTGTCCTCCTAGACTGTTTTTAAATCCACTCTATGTATCCTATGCTATAATTTTTTTGTTTCTGTGTTTCTCATAAAAGTACTAATATGTTACAAACACACAGAGCTAGTAAAGTAGTCTGACTTAAGTATGGTGTTTTCAAACACCAGTGAGTCCCAATCGCCAAATGTCTTATTTGGATGTACTTAAATTCAACACATTAAAAGTATGTGAATTTATATATTTACATCACAATTTTAAATATTTTCTGTCAATTTTAAAGTTTCTGTATACTGGTAAATCAGAACTAAGTTATCTGGCTGTCTGTTTACTCTGTGACATCTATGAGCAGCTGCTGCTTGCTGCTGGCACATAAAATGAAATACTTATTTTCTTCGACGTAGTAGAGGGTAAAGAAATGATTATTTTAAATAATTCTATCAGATACTAGCAATATTCAGACTAACTTCTGATGTTAAAATTAACAGAATATAAATTAAGTGAATACTCATAACTTTTAGTTTGTTGCAATGTCTTTGCTCTTTATCTCTAAACAGACTTAGTTATAAATAATTAATGAAAAATGAAGCAGTGGATTAAAGTATATACAGGTATACTAGCTTAGCTTTTTTTAGGAAATATCTTCTATGCTAACTTTCAATAGAAATGGAATATAATTAAATAAAAAGATATTCACAGGGCAAGTTGTATTTCTGTTAGATTACACTCAACATTCAAGTAGGTCTGGATGTAACATGTATTAACCTATACAGCCACGATGGCATTCCCAACTTAAAATCTAAAATATATAATTAATGTTTTAATTAAAAATATACAATTATTTTGCAGTGGGTTTCCATCAACTATGAAAAGTTTTGACACTCATCATATTTTATAATATAGGATGTGGTAAGTAAGAAGTGTAATTGACACGCTCTTCATTTAAATTTGAAAGAGATGATTGTTTTGTTCTTCTACATCCTGCTTTCAGTAAAAGTAGAATGAGCAATGAAAATAGAAGAATAATAATTCTTAGAAAGGAATCACGTTCTGCACTCATCCAAGAAACTAAGGAAAGAGGCAAGAACCATTTAATGCAAGTTTCTCTCCGAATATAGCCAGTCTTACACATGGGCTGCTGAGCAAACATTTATCTTATCTTCAACAAATTGAAGCAAAAAAACGTGAAAACGTGTTTTCAGGAAAAAAAAAAAAAAAAACGAGAATAGTTAAAATCAAATTTCAAATATTCTCAATCTGCTCTGTCACTGCAAAGTATAATGGGACCTATTTTTTAGGTAATTCATGCTTTCATTCATTTCTACAGCATGGCTCCTCAGCCTGAGTGCTTCTGCTTTATCACCTGACATTCTAATCACCTTATACCATCACCCAAGAATTTACATCACAGGAGACTGAGGCACAGATCATCACAGGGTGCAACACGTTCAGATTATAACTGACAATGGAGTAGAACAGCCACTGAGATTAAATATAAATATTTAATCGATACGTAATCATATAATATATGTATTGTTGCACATGTTCTCTCACCTTTTACATTTTTTTCACAAACAAATGTTTTGTAAAAGAAAAGAAAAACACTTTTCTCACTAAAATAATTGGGATAGAAATCTCAGTCACCTCATTGTTGGTGATTCTGAGAAAATTTTTCAGGTATGGATTTACCTACTGAAAGATAAAGTAAGAAAAAACAACTTTCAATGCCTTTGTTTCCAAAAAACACCACCTCCTGCATATCTTCTACATATGTTTCACACTTTTGGGAACATTAGTGTGAAATTTAGTGGTGGACTTCAGCACGACGTTAAAAGTTGGACTAGATGACCTTAAAGGTCTTTTCCAACCAGAATAATTCTGTGATTCTATGAAATGATTCTATGAGATCTTTCCAGGTAAGAATCTCCAGGTAAGAGTTTCTGTACTTTATGGAGGCCCAGACGTGCCATCTGCAGAACATCAAGTGCAGTTGCTAATGCCTTCAACCTCTCATTTTAATAGATCACTTTAGGAAGATTCATTCTATAGGATATTTCTCCTGAACTGATTTTTGCAGATAAATGTCTTTACATTTTACTTGCTAAATTGTGAGTGGATTTATATTTGGCCTACTAAGATGTTAAATTAATGATCATATTAACTACGCATTTTTTCCTAATCTATGTTCTATAATAATAAATTCTATAAATTTATTCTATATTCTATGTTCTATGTTCTATAAATAATAAATAAATAATTAAAAAATATTATGTCATGGAAATTTTTTTCTCCTCTAACAATTTTTCTGAGCATCACATCTTGGATTTCTGACAAAACGTCAAGTAGTAAATTATCGTGAACTCATTAAAAGACTGAAACTTCTTTTACAAGAAACAGCCTTAACAACTGCAAGAGATGTAAATTCTACTTTTGTTTCAAACTTTAGAAGGAAGACATCTGAAGATCCTTACATTTCAGATGAAGATGACAGAGCCTGTAACAGTAAACAGTAATGTATATATATGTAATATATACAAATAGAATACAATAGCCTTTTTAATGTGTATTTATATCATTTACCTCATTTATCTCCTCTTGATTGGTACAGTATTGGAAATGCTGTGACAGTTCTTCCTCATATTTATCTGCTTTGGAACTCCAGTTAATGCTGTCGCACTCAAGTCTAGCAAGTTCTTGCTTCAGATTCTTTACAGAAACATTCAAGCAATTCTGAAAAAGAACAAATGAAATTCAGGGCATACACTAATTCAATCAATCTAAAATGGAAATTGTTTTGAGGCAAAGCATGCATAAATAGTAACAATGGGTTAGATTAAACTATTATACCTCCCCTGTAACAAAAGCAACAACACAGACATTTCATTCACTGGTATTCTGGGGGGTTATTTCCAGGAAACGAAGTCACAACTCGCATATAGTATCTTCTCTGAGCCGAGAGAAATGAGAATACTCTAAGTCTTTACCATTTGGATGTTAGCTCATTTCTGCTACCAACCAAGCCATGGAGCATGAAGAACAGGCTGGCAATATGGATAACCTAAGCAGGTCAGAAGGGATTGTCGTGTTTTCTGCATAGTAAATGAATACAGAGCAATGACGATCCTGCCCTAAATATATAACTCCTTTCTAAATTATATCCATTTCACAATACAAGCAAGTCTGGAATCCACTAATAAGGTAATACATTATAGTTCCTTTTTGTTCTTTTGTTATCCTTTGCTTATAGGAGAATAAATAAGCAAAATAACCTTTAAGAAGTATCAGGAGTCTCATACATAGGAGGTGTGGCATTCAAGAAACAACCAACAGGGCCTTGACCTGCACAAAAATTACTAGAGAACAGAAAGTCGTGCTTTCTCCCTCCCTGCCCCAATGCTTATATTTTTAAAATTTCCTCCTGATCTCAAACCTATTTTGAGGTTTTTCAATGTAAGATCTTTTCATTAGATCATTAAAAAATTAAAACAAGATTTGAAAAATGCCATTTTTTTTTCTTCTTAGCAAAACCAGTTTATAATGTGAGAGTAACTAATGAAGAATAAATATAATTCCGAGATGTTTTGCTTAATTTATTGGCTGTATATCAGCAAACTCTAAAAGCATAAATCTTCAAATTATTAACTACTATGGATTCTATATTTTGTTTTCTTTTGAAAGTATTCTCAAAGCTCTGTATTTATTTTTCTCACTGTATTAATACATTTTTGTACATTTAAAAGCCAGTAAGATAGCTCTATAATCTTATTTCATATTTATCCCTGATTTCACAGATCATTCTAATTTTACTCACAGTTTGCTGCACTGCAGACAAGATATCCACTCCCCAGGTAATAAACAATTTATAAAGCTGTCTGATATGTGCATGTTTCTTCTGAGCATTCAAAAGGTAGGCTTTAGCATGGTGCACATCTTCAGGGCCCTCAGTTATTTCAGGAATATCCAATTCTCCTGATTTTGATAGACATTCCAGCTAGAATATATTAAACTGAAAATCAGCATGTGTTTTGAATGTGAGCAGAAGCTTACTATTCCTTTCATATCCATAACTTGTTAACCTAAATTTTGAGTAATTAAATTTCAGATCTTTGTTTTAAATTCTCCAAATTTCATGCAGTTTTAGATCCAAAATTTCTGATCACCAGGCAGGGGAATGTTGTTTATTTGGGTGAAAAAGGACAGATGACAGACACCAATATAAAAAAAAAAGAGGCTGGCTACAAAAGGAAGATGAATTTTTAAAGATTATACTCACTTCTTTTTTAACATGATGGAATTTAACTGTTTTGTTGAAAATTTCATCATATTCTGTCATCGTGTTCTTTACCATTTGATATAGATGAATAAGCTCACTCATTCTCTCAGAATTCTCTTTCACAGGAAATCCTTTCTGACTTGGCGATTCTAATACTTTTATCATGTACTCAATTTCAGCATTCAGTTGCTAGCAAAAAGGAGCAGAAATTACAGAAATATGTTTGCATGATTTCCCTTACATTTTATGAAATAAAACAACCTATGAAAAGTAAATTATCTTAGGGAAAAATAAATGCCTCTTTAAAACACTCTCCATATTCTTTACTCTTTTGCTAGGTTGAATTATCAACTATTACCCAGAAACAGTCCTTAATCAAAACAATAGTGTCAAGCTCTGATGCTTAGGGGAACAAGAGACTGTCCTACTTGCTAAAACTCAGTAACAGTATTCAGAGGATGCAGGATACTCAGTATGATATACCTCAGCCTCTGACCACCTCTGACTCCAAAGAGTAAAGCTGATGATCTCCTTGTACTCTCCCCACCTCAATGCCTGTGCGTCACTTCAATACACAGCTAGCATTCCACAAGATATTCTGTGGATGCTGAAGGTAAAACATCTTCTCCCTTATCTCATCAACACAGACAAAACCTCCCTTCTGGAAAATCAATATACAGTGTAGAACAGACCCCAGGCACTGTCTAAAAGCAATGTCAGTTATTATTTACTCAAGATAAAAAAAAAAAAAAAAAAAAAAAAAAAAGTTTTGATCCACCATACACTCCACTATTCCAGCTTCTCACCTGAAACTGTGGTTTCATTTGGTTAAGCTTTTGCAGTTCTAAGGCAATACAAAGTTCACTTCCAAGATCAATTGTTGACATAAGCCTAAGAGCCTCTTGAAGAATCTTTAGCCCATGAGTAGTCTAAAAGATAATCAGACATTTCAGTATTTCTTTAGTAAATAAAAAAAAATAGTTAAACCCAAATCTACATTTGTAATAAGAACCTTTCCCAAGCCAGATATAAAAGCTGTCAGTAATTTTCCTTAAAACAGTTTAGGAGGAAAAGGAGGGGGGGGGGGGGGATAATGAGGAGGATATTCTGAAGTTGATTGTTGTATTTTTAATGTAGTCTAACTTTTTTTTTTTTTCCCCCCAGCTATAAACCTCTGTCTCAAACCCTGTGACTTTGAAAAGGGTGACAAGAGATCTTGATAGTATACAAAAATGATTCACACACTGAGATGGGAGGACCCATGCACACAGTGCATTCTTTGTGAAAACAGATGATGTGGTGGTGATTTAGTGTTAAGTCACACTGGAAACAGTGCCCATAAGCCTCTGGTTCTGCTACTAACACAGCTAGCATTGTTTTTAAGGAACACTGCACACTGTACATCTGCCATGGAGGTTGTTGGACTTGACTTTAGTAACTAATAGGACACAAATTAATTTGGTAACTTAAATTAGAACAAGATGTTGCTACAAAAAAAAAAGGAAAAACATATAAAAAAGCACTTTTGCTATAGTACAGAAAACTGACTAAAACTGAAAATTTGAAATGAGTACTTGTATGTATTTGAATAAGGGCAAAAAAAAATCAAAAACTGTTCGTGCTTCAATGACTGAGTGGTGGAATAGACTATGGAGAATTATCTTACTGATGATTTCTCTTTCTTAAATGATACCTGTAACAGTTGATGAGAGAGTCACAGACAAACCAGTAACAATCTAGAAACGCTTGTCGCAGTTGTTCTCTTGCTTTTTTACTTACCTTAGTTAGTTGTTCTTCAAGTATCAAGCACTGTTGCTTGATAGGTTTTACTTGATTAATTTTAAAATTCCAGACTGCCCAAAGATCGGTCAGCTCTTTCTTTCCTTTACTCAGATTAATAATGGTATCTTCCGTTACTTGTACAGTATTTTCTGCTTTCAATATTAAGCTCTCATTTGCCTGGCAAATAAATAAACACACATTTTCCCACATTTGAATTAAACAAAAAAAATACAATAAAAAATCATTAAAGTCCCAACAAAACTTAATAAAAAGCAATTATTCTAGAATACTTTCATTGAAAATTTCTGATACTCCAGGTGTCTTTAAATAATTTCTGAATAGACAGAACTACCCAAAAACCTACTTCTGGGGAGTAGCAGCTGGAAAGTGAAGGGTATGAAGAACAGACCACTCTGTGCTGATAACCAAAGCAGCACTGGAGCATGGGAGAGATAACGTGTTCAGCATTTGAATATTGGTGAGTTTTCCTCTTTTTAGCACAGCATATATCAGAAACACTGCAGGAAATCTAGTAATGTCCTTTCTGCTTTTCTCATTTCAGAGTTTCTCTTTTAAGAAAAGTGTTTGTAGATTACTTGTATGATATGTATCCTTCCAGACACTTAAATCTACAACCTAAGAGTATCATGAGAAGAGAGTAGCAGTATCTTCTGTGGTGGTAACACACTTCCAGGTCCCTAGAGAGAAAACATCCGAATACACATTTAGATTTTAAGTGACACATTGAGACATATTCAGCTTGACTTTACACTATCTATGCCTGCCTGTATCCAGTTGTGACAGCACACGCTTTAGCCCACACTAACTGCCTGAATACCTTCCCTGAGTAGGTTTTTCCAGCTCATCTTACTTGCTCCTGTATGTTATCATGACCATCTCCCCCTTCTCACCCTCTCAGCTCGTTGTAATTGCTCTCTAATCTCTCCAATAAAAACAGAAACAACAGCTGTGTATCTAAGCTATCCACATTCACTGAAATCAGTTCAGGAGGCATGGTTTAGGGAATGATTGTATGCAAATCTCAACCAATCAATCATGAAGAGGTGTTGGAAAATTAGATAAGGATGCCCAGGCAATCCAGCTGAGCCCAAGAAAGAATGTAACAACACCAGGAAAGATTATCTATAAGGAAGCAGCTCTAGCGTCCCTTTTCTTAGAACTTCATACACTGCATTGGTAAAGAATAACTCTCAGTGGAAGTAAAATAAACCAAATCCTGCACTTACATATATGCTTCTTTCCAATATGAGCAAAATTGATATGTCCTTAGATTATATTTATGTGCATGTATAGGGTCACTTATTAAGGATTAAAATAAAAAAAAATCTTGATTGGCAATGAAGTAGTTATAATGCCATTAGCACTCACACTTTCATATCTTACAAATATATAGTAGAATTACTCCCTTTAAGGACAGGTACTGAAGAAGTCACAAACCATCAGCCACAGAATTAGGATTAAACCTCATCACAGGCAAACATCAAATACTCATTACAGTTTATCAGATTATGCTAATTTACACAGAAAACAAGAAGCCAATTCTCTCCTGCTAGGGAAAAGGCACACAGCAGATTTTCTTGATGAAAACCTCCAGAATTCTTCCTTTGATTTTTACACTTTTAATATGAGCTTTCCTACACATCAACCAGGATAGGATGCTCAATTAACCCATGCATTTGACGATTTGCTGCAGAATTTCTACACAGGGGTCGTTTATCTATACCGATTTTGTACAGTGCAGCTAATACTAACAAAAGGCAAATTTCCATTACAAAAAATTTGCAGGCTCTGATTTCAGTGAAATTTCAGGTTTTCAGCATCAAAACAAATAGCATTGCTAGCTGTATAACCTTAGTTGCCTAAACTCCATAGGATTGGCTTATTCAGATTTACAACTTCGCTTCCTGGTCTACATCTCCACATTTTTGCCCTTTCTGTAAGTACCAAGCCTGCAAAGTGCACTTCATAAATGCAAAAGAACAGTGAATAATACCATGATACAGCTAACAATTCTGTGCAGAGCAAGAGAAATTTATACTTCAGAACTTTGGGAGGTAAGTTCTAGTTCTACCTGCAAAGTCATGACACATATTATACATACTTGTGTATAAATGGTGGTATAAAATATTTGATCATCTTATTTCAGGTTAAAACTTTACCTCACTTTGATTTTGTAAACATTTTGACATTTTCAAATCAAAGTGTTTTTATTTTTTTATTTTTATTTATTTATTTATTTATTTTTACAACTCCATACTGTGAAAGTATGGATATTAAGTTTCTCATTCTGAAAAATTTCTCATGAACTAGGAATGCGAAATTTACAGAATTATTCTGTTTTAACTGTGATTCCACAGAAACATCACAGTCATTTTATCTTCTCAACTCCCTACCCTCCTTACTGAAACAAAGAACAAATACTTTGCCTTAGACAAGTTCTTTGATGAAGGGTGGCAGAACCAATACAGCTGTCTGTCATCATTTCACTATGTTCCTTGAGAAAAGTGATAACTCCATGAAAAAAAAAAATAAAAATCTCACCATATTTGCTAAATTAAGGAAATTGTGACCCAAATTTTCAGTGGAAAAAATCATCTTTATAGTCTTTTGCCACTTGGTATTAGCTGACTCTATTGCACTTTTATTTTCAACCTCTCTGCTTGTTTGTAGTGGTTCTGCTTGAAAAAAGTCCTTCAGATTTTGAATATGGTCATTCACCTATGAAAGATATAAAATAAACATTAACAAAAAAAATCAATAGCTATAATCAGAAGGTACATAGACATTATAAAATTGAAAGTAAAATTAATGTTATACTGAATCTTTTACAGGTTTTTAAATCTATCTTCCTCCCTAAGACCTATACAAACACTAAACAATAAACAATGTTTCAAATAACCTGTATACCAGTAGATGGCAAGCAGAGAACAGTAATTCATTCAATTTGTCACATATCATTACATAAATATTATATAACATGATACCCATGCAATTATTTTCACAGATCTGTTTAATATCAAGTAAATGGTATTAGCAAGAATCAGAAGTAGATGTGATCCAATTTTTTTTGACTTTTTTTAAACTCAAGGTACCAAATAAATCTTATGCCTAATTTTATCTGATAGGTTCCATTCCATCATCAATTTCTTTGTAGATATAAAAGAACAACAACAGTGCTGTAAAATATTAAAACAAACATTACATCAAAATGAAAAATAATTTCACTGGGCATCATTAGCACAGATAAAATTTTAATGGTATTAATGGATTATGATCTCAGCTAGAACTACTTTATATTTCATTTTTAAGTCCATTCAGAAAAATCAGCCCTTCAGTGGAAGTGCGAGACTGTGATAAATATCCATATCAACATATTGCATAAATATGTTATGATAAATATTTTTTTAAATATATGAAACAAAACCGGTAAATTTATAAGCCAGAGTACATACATGTAAGCATTTTTATTATATGTAGAATGAGAGAACAAGAGAAAACACACACACAAGAGAAAAGCAAAAATCCAGTGATATTACTTCCTATGATGGTGATCTAGATCAGTAGAAAATCTGTACGTAGGCTAATCATTATGGTGATGCAAGTTCAATGATCAGGGCTGTTTGCCCTGATGGAACAGCTCTCCTTTAATGCAGAAAGAAGCTTACCAAGACTTTTGGAGCTTCCAAGGCATACTTCTCATAGAGGATCTCATGGTATACAGGATACTTGTCTTAGCTAAATTAAAACATGTTTTCCCTTCTAAGATTTTTGCACTGCTTAGTCAGAGAATAAGTAAAAAATCTGTACCTCCACTGCTGACTTTAAAAAGTTCACATAAGTTGTTAGGATTTCCAGTTTTGAATTAATATTTCTTTCAATTTTTTTCAGTTCTTCATTCAGGAAGTCAGTTTTGCTAGAAAAAGCTGCCATTTGCTTGGGTTCAAACTCTTCCATGTCTTTGATGATTTCATTAGCTGCTTCCAGTTCATGTGAAGCTTCCTTTCAGGGCATAAACACAGAACAAAATGTATAATGACCACAATGAACTTGTGAATATTGATAACACATTTGTAATTCTCAGTAGTATTACTTTATTCTGTATAATTCAATTACTTAGTTGAAGAGCTCATAACGTCCATTGTGTGCTGAAATACACCATTTCTTTCCTGTAACATTTTAAACCTAAAAACTATCCATTTAGTTATCAAAATAGCCATTTTAAATGGACAAAAAATAGGAATCTCCATATTCAGATCAAGTAAACCACTTCACAGTGCAAGAATATGGGAACACAGCCATCCAGAATTGATATGCTACCTTGAATAAATGGTACAGCCCAATCGTCTGAACTGATTCCTTACAGCTAAATGCCCCTTAGATGTTTCTCATACCTTTTTTTTTTTTTTTTTTTTTTCTTTCTCTAATCACACTCTAGAGTGTGACTCTGGGTCTTCAGAAGTCTACTGCTGTAATTGTTTCAAGGTCTGTCCCTGTAGCCCTTTGGTTTATTAATTGACTTCCACCCCTGATTTCACTGTTGAATCAATAATTGTTTCCTTGCTCCAGATTAGTCCTTACCTGCCAAGCTACATTTTCTTGCATGGGGCAAACCTGTTGAAATCAGATTGAGATCAAAAAGTAGGTCATATCTGTTACAGCATCAACTGCTCAAACCCGGAAGAAAGTCACAGTATGTGGTCATGCAGATACACTGGGAGTTACTAATATTTTCCACGGTTCAGCTGGGATTAGAGTTTTCAGCTGTTTTGTTTTAACTCATAGCTTCATTCAAAGAATGAAGGCTTCATTTTACTTGCAACTTTTTCCATTGCATCATACTAACCTAACCATACATAAAGCACATGTACATTTTCCCTTATTGAACATTACCTTGAAATCGTACACCAAAAGAGAACTTCTAGAAAACATTTGTTCTCAACTGCATATGAAGAACGTAAAGAAAGAATGACATCCAGCTTAGGCCAAAGTAAACAGGTTTCAGTCAAACATGAGAAAACTGGGAAACAGGAAATCACTTCGGAAACCAAGATATTCAATACCTATTTAAAATAGATTTTTACAGAATTATTACCTCATAAATTGTAAGACACTGTCTTGTAAGATCCTTTGACAATGGTGTCTCACCTCTTGATAATAAGAATCACTGCATATCTATAATGATTTGCTTATCTACTTCTATATATTTAACTCAAACCACTCAGCATATCTGTTTCTGTCACTCAGCCAAGTGCACAAACTCTAGCATATCACAATCCATAGAAGGAATAGGTAGGTGACAGGTTACTGCTGTCAAGGCAGATAGTACATTGCAAAAGAGATAATACCCTAGACTTACCTCCAAATAACAATTTGACAAAGACAGTAAAAACTATTATACCGTCATGTGCTACAAAAATGGGCTCTTGCTGATCTACTGCAAAGTTGCCTGAAACAAAAGACACCTCCATAGGAGTAATGTGTTTTTTAAGAGCTCCTAAAATATAGGATACAGCTAAAATACATACCGCAATGCTGTTCAGCTTAACCACAACAAAAGCAATTTTGTCAAGAGCACAGAGGGAATGAAAAGTGGAGTGGCTTTAACCCACTTCTAGATACTACAGCATTGCTAGAGGAACTGGAAAGGCCCTAGATGTGACCTGAAAACAACCTTATCTTTGTACAGAGCTGAGTACTGCAGTGCTTTCATGTAGTGCCTGCATTCCCTACATGACCAATGGATACATCAGATGGTAGCTTTACAGCCCTCTTTGCTGTTCTTCTACCTGGCAACTACTTTTTCAGGAGGAAAATCCCCCCCCCCCCCCTTTTTTTTTTCCTTATTCATCTCCTTTATTTGGCATAACAACCACAAGACAAAGGAATAGCTTACTGTGCCTCTATATACACGATATTTAAATTTTGTGCCTCAGGAGGGAGCAGGAATATACATCTGGAGTTGTTCTTTCAAGGGCTGACACTAGGATCTTGAGATAGTGACACTTGGATCCTATAAACATTAGAGTCTTGACGCAGAAACAAATAACACGAGATGAAGAGACAACATGGCCAAGGACTCACTTGCAACGTTATCTGTGTTTTTAAACAGAACTATAGACCTATTTGCTTTCCAAGAATATACAAGAAAACGTTCAGTCCCTCACCCTACTTAGAAGTACATACAGTATGCATTTGTCTTTAAGACTAATTAACATTATTGTGTTTTTTTTGTTTGTTTGTTTGTTTTACCTTTATTTGACTAGCCAGTTCCAGGTGTTCGTTCAAAATTCTTTCTGACTCAGACAAACAGGAATCAATCTCCAAAGCAACTGCAAGCTTCAGGGTGATTTTTTTAATCGATCGTGATACCTTTATTTGAAAGCATTATTTATGTAGTTAATTTAAACGAGTAGACAGTATAATAAATCATTTTGCAGAGAAAAAAAAAAGGAAGTAACACTTGGCTGTCACTGTTTAAAATATGTACTTTTTATAATCAGAGAAATTAAGAAATGAGAAGACCAAAGAATAAATTTCTACTATTGCACATTTAACAGGTACAGTCAGAAACTGAAGAAAAAACTCCTGTCTGCTCTCATTTTGCTGAAGTGCTTTTCCTTTATGCTAAGTACTCCATGCTTGTTATTTCAATAAGGCACAGCTGTATTAATATCTAGGTATGTTAATAATGGCATAAGTACTCTCGTGATGCTCCATTCTATGAAAAGACTACACATTCTTTTTTTCAGAAAGTTCATTTAAGGCTTCTCTGCCAAGATAGAAGACCTATTTTCATTTTTCAATACACATACACAATTCCACTTCATTGTCACTGTAAGATGTGACATGAAGTAAATCTCAGGGCAGCTGAATTTAGCACCATGTTCTTTGGGATACTTTGTATTAGCAGAAGATTAGAAATGCTTTGCTTGGTAGGAATATAACAATGAGCACTGTTCCTTGTAATGAAAGATCATGTATTATGACTTAAATCTCCAAAATGTTGTCTAATGGAAGACTGGGAATAAAGTTATTAGAACAAACTGTGCCGAATGAAACCATGTAAATATTAGGGTCTACCTTTTGAGTAAAAATTACCTTCATTATTGTAGCTTTAGCTTAAGAATGATGGTATGCTAGTGACATCATTGCTACAAAACCAAGAGGAGCTATCAGCAAATATACTTTCAACCAAACTCAACAATATTTGCATTGTATTCTAATATTATTAAGGCCTCTTCTGTTGAAAATGTGCTATGGGACCAATGTATTGCAAATTGCCTTCCCATTTGATTCAAAGTAGTTCATTATAAACATCATACAAATATGAAATATCAGATTACATTCTTAATTATTCAGTCATCAAATTTGAGTACTTTTTTTTTTTTTTCTACACTCTGGGATTTCCTTAGTATGAACTTTGTTAAAAGATTATAAGTTTTTTAATTTGTTTTTAATTCACATATGGAACCTTAATTAGGAGTCATGGGTCTACTTCATCTCTGACAAATTATTAAAAAGTCCACAGTATTACAGAACATTCAAACACTTTAGAAAAGCTGTGATTTCCTTAAAGCATATCTTATTGAATTAAAGGAATTATTTTAGTGAAGAGAATCCACTTTTCTTCAGCCTAACTGAAAAATTTACTGCAGTTCAGATACCATGCTTATTAACCCTCAATTTTGCCATAATCCTACTTTTATCTGCAGCACAATGAAACAGAAGACAGAAACAGTATAGCAAACCTATATGCAGGTCACAATACTAATTATTCACTTAATTTCCAAAAGAATAACTTATATAATAGCTCATTATCTAAGCAAAGCATTGCTTTATTAAAAGATGGTTGGTAAAATGTTCTCATGGAAACATTTCTCAGAACAGTTTTAGGTTCACTGGTTCTGATAACATTCAGCATTCTAACTAAAACTGTGTGCTCTCTAACAAACCAGTGTTATTTGTAATTTGTGTTATTTGAGTTAAGCTTAATATTCACATAGTTAAACTATGGATATGCAGTGCATTGCTAACATATTAACAAGAAGGCATGTTACAATGTACCATATTTAGATGATCTTCAAGTGAGGTACTCCATTGTTGTTTCTTCAAAGTAAGTTCTTTATAATCTGGACACTGCCTGAGTAATTGATCCACTTTTTTTTGAACATACTCTATGATTTTCTGAATTCCTGTTACCCAAGAGCTAAAATGGAAAAGTGCAACTATTAGCATTTCTCAGTTTTGCTCAGCAATCAGGCTTTTAATGACTTAAAAAACAAAACAACATTTATGATTATTTTTGTAAGTAATTTCACAAGAACTTTAAGCTGTGACACTTACAAGAAAAGTAATCAAGAAAAATATTAACCTGAATGCCAACAAAACTGACAACAAGTAGCACTCAGACATGACATTTCAAAAAAAATCATTTATTGCCAGTTGCGTAAATTAAATTCACTTGTCGTATATCCATATCCACTGAGAAATATTTAATTTTACAAATAGTACCGACGACCTTAGTTGATCTAAAGACTGAGACCACAAGCAGAATGGCCGTAAAAAGAGCAAAATTATACAACATAATTTCTACTTTAAAAAAGAATGTTTTCTTTGGACTTTCAAGTATTTCAGTGTCATTACATTAGGTAGACAACGAATGTCTCATACATTCTAAGTCAACATTTTTTTTAAGGATGATGTTTTAAAAGAAGAAAAGATGACAAAACAACTGCTTGTCTTGTAATTTGTAACATTTAATATCAGGAAGAATTCTGTCCTTTTCCGTTCCTCTTGCAATGTGAATATTTTCAGTGTTTTAGCTTACTTGATTCTTTTAGAATCATAGAATGGTTTGAGTTGCAAGGGACGTTGAAGATCATCTAATTCCAACTTTAGCATAGGGTTGTAATGTGCTTTAAGAAGATTTGAAAATAATACAGAAATAAAATCTTATGTCTTCATTTATACTGTGATTTGGCTTTACAATTATGCCACTGAAGTCAATGCACCATCCTTAAACACAGTCCAGCTACTATAAACATCTGTCCTATGGAATAACAGTGTTTTGTTTTCTTTTTTTGTAAAAGTAATTACAGTGAATAAAATAATTTTTTCAGATTCACCCATTTCTCTGCCTTCAAATGGCACCTGCCAATATTTGTCAGGATTTCCAGTCCCAGGGAAGTAGGAAAAGGGAAGTTTGTGAAGGCAGTTAAGGCTATCAGTGAACTGTACAATAAAGGGAACAGAACAGTATCAGGATTTAGTCTTCATAGGAGTCCTGTTTCCTGTACAAATCTTCCTCCTTTGGCCTTAACCGTTCATACAAATCTTGTTGTCCCATTGGGTTAATCACTGAGCTAAGTACTGGCCAGTATTAATGGACAGCATACTAGTTTATACATGACAAGGACAAAGGCCTCTGTTTTCCCTCTTTCAAAACATGAATGTTTCTGGGGGAAATTATTGTTCTGCAATATAAACACTTTAGCACATTTGCAGACAGAACTCATTGCTTCAGCCATAAAGCAATGAAGGCTTATGAGTTGGCTGGAAATATTTGGGATATCTCCAAAAGCTATGGATTGGGGAAAAAAAAAAAGAAAAAGAAAAAAAAAGAAAAAAAAAGAAAAAAAAAGAAACAACAACAAAAAAAGAAACCTTGTCTTCGTGTACAAAAAATTGACTGTGAATCAGGATCATTGTGGCATTGAAAAGTAGCATTGGGGAGAGCCTAGCCAGCAGGTCACTCCCTTCCATTAAGGGCTTAAGAAGCTGCATCTGGAGGCCAGTTTGAGTCCCCACAGTACAAGAAAGACATAGACAACCTGGAGTAGAACTGAGCTGAACTCAACAGAGGCCACCAAGATGGTTGAGGGTTGGAGCACATGATGTACATTGGCAAGCTGACAAAACTGTGTAGAGTAAAGACAAGAAGGTAGAGAGGTGATCTAAATGTTGTCTTCCATTATCTATGAGGAAGTGGAGTTACACAAAAGGCAGGATCAGAGTCTTTTCACAGGTGTACAGCAAAAGGTCAAGAAGCAATGCTCACAAATTACAGCAAGGAAAATTTTGGCTAGATAAAAGGAAAACACTTTTCATAAGGAAAAGGCATAAGCACTAAAACAGGATGCCCAAGAGGCTGTGAAGTCTGTCCTTGGAGATATTCAAACTCTGGCCCAGAGTAACCTGATCTAAGTTGAACGTTTTAAACAAAAAATTGCACTAAATGATCTCCAAAGTTCCTTGACAATATAAATTATTCCATGATTGTAATCCTTACCTATTGCCCATACCTAGGCATGTAAAGTGTTCCACATGAGGTCTAATGACAGCAAGGCAACATTGAAAAGTCATATTATGTTTGTTTTCTTACAACAGGACTTATATATATATATTTACATATATATATATATATAAATGTCTGCTTGCATCATAAAAATATTATATATATATTTATATAATATATATAAAGATATATATATATCTTTAGAAGCAGAAAAAAAGGTCTAAAAGGGCTGCAGGAAGAGTTTGCAGCTGTTTACATTTTCTTTTACATTTTTTTTCCCAAAGTGTTAACTAAACCACCATTTCTGAACCATGCCCTATTTGACACCACTCTTGAAAGTAGAATGTAGTGTTCCTAAACATTTTTGTTAAATAGACAGGTTTGTATAAATGCCAGCAGTGAGATATGAAAGGTAAGCATGGCTGAAATGGTCATTTAGAACCACACTTAGTTAACTAGTACAGTAGTAAAGCTACAAGTAGATATGGAGAAACACAACAAATATGAAAAATAGAGGGAATACCTGTGAGAATCTGCTTTATTAACTAAAGTTTGCCCTTTTTGCAAAGTACTTGCTGTACAGCTTTTAATTTCTTCCTTTAATTCCTCGTACTTCATTGCCAAGATAGGCAGACTTAAGCCTTCCGAATTAAGGATTCTAAAGTAATTCTCAATACCTTCAAGTGCATCAAGCGCCTGTAAAAAACAAAACAAAACAAACAAACAAAAAACTGTTGTCAATATTTCTATTTAAAATGCAAGCATAAATTCTTTTACATAAACTGATGGCCAATGGGCAATTAACATTGCCCATTTCTTCAGTTTCCCCATTTCTCAGAACAACAACATTTTAATTTAGGATCTGATACTGATTTTGCAGGTCACAGAAGAAAAGAGGTATAATTCAACAAAAGTTTATGCAAGTATGGGCATGCAAAATCATAATTACTCTGAATTTAAAACTATTCAATTTTCAGAAATAGTCAAACTAATTGGATACTGAAGCAGAACCAAAACAGCAACAGTAATACAATTGACAGTGTTAGCACTCTAAGGTTTGTTGAAGCACAACCAAGGAGCTTCACCATTATTATTTTAATGTTTTAAATATATCAAACAAATTCAACAAGTAAATTATAATTAAATCTATTTTTATTAAAAACATTCTTTGGTTTTGCAGACATGCACTTCTGTTTTCTTATACTTGTTCTCCATTTTTCTTTAACGCAAGAAGGTTCTCGTTCAAACAACAGAAGTGACAACTCCTGCCTTTTAATGCTGAATGAAGGCAACATTTAAATACTCCATTAGTAAAGTTAGTAAATAGTAATTTCAATAAAAATAGAAATGGTCAAATGCACACCGGAAATTATGAACATAAACACAATGCAAGTATTATGCTTTCCAGAGACCTGAAAAGTAGCATCAAAACAACTAATAATCTACTTTGTTCATTTGTTCATTAGATGTAAATAGTCCAAAGGTTCAGATGTGCCCTCAGAATAAATAGAAAATGTGTCTTTTCTGAATTATAGTGATTCAGTTTCAGTGCACCACAGGAGTAGCAGATCATGTTTTATTCACTCTTACACTTAACAGGAACAGCAGCATACTGAGCAGACACAAGAACTAGTCCTGTCTTCATCAAGTACATTCACAAAGCACAGCCCTGTATTATGAAAAGATGCTACCTTTGCTCTCAAAGCAACAGACCTATAATTCATATAGCTCATTGTTCAAATTAGAAGGGGATTCATTATCAAGGACAGTTTTTGCACTGTTTCCACCTAACCTTGTCTGTTTCTGTATTGTTAATGAGATCAAGAAAGATCAAGATCATTTACTGGAAGAAAAGATCTTTGTCACTTCAAGGGTCTACAAATAATTTCAATGCTAAGTGTTGTTTACATGTTGTTTAATAAAAAAAATACTGAAGGAATATATCATAGGTTAAAAGACACATGGTTAGAGCCCCACCTGGTGCTCAAAACAAAAACCAGTGCAAGCTGTTGGTTGTTTTTTTCAGCATGTATAATAGATATATCAAGTTTGTTGGAGCTATCCCTGGAAGTTATCTGCTTATAAAGTTTCATTAAGTGATCCACAAAGAACATGCCTTAAAAATTACAGAAGACCACTTGGTGTTTGGCCACCTTGAATTAGGAACTTTTCTAACTAGTTTTCTAACTAAAAAGTTTTGGAAAAACATTTGCATAGCTAATACTACTTGCTGTATGTGCCCATGAAGAACAGGTTTATTGTAAAACAGAAATAAAGAGCTTTCACATTTTAAGTCTGGTCATTAATTTTGAGGTCCTGCTTTGCAGTTGAAAATTTTCAAATGTAGCAATAGATTTTCAAGGCTCTGAAGGACTTAAAAAATCAATTGGACTATGGGATATCTTCAGATAGCAGATTCTAAGCACCTAGTATCTCCAAAAAGGGTACAAGTCCTTGTTTCGTGTAACTTCAGTGTAATATGCACATGGTCCAGCACTGCTGGCTAAACACCTCATGTCTCAAAGGCTTAATGCCCCAAATCAAGGCAACAAAATCAACAAACTGTTTTTAAAAAGAGAGGTCACCAATCTGATAGAGGGTTCCTTGCTTAATCCTTCTACTCTAAATCAGAGTTCATTTAACAAATTGTTGCATATTAATACTAGAAAATAGTTTTGTCGTATATTTGGCAGACATGTTGCACCATCCTCCCCTCCCCAGCATTTTAAATGCTAGAACACCACTGGTGTTCTAACAGTTTGGGGTGAAACTGGAAGTTATCAAGACTTCTCAAGTAGTACTTGAAAGGGGAAAAATTGTCTTATTCAACTTTATTTTCACCTCTGATGAGTTTCTAGACGACAGTACAAGCTAGTGTCAAACTAGCATTTAAAGAGAATTTTGATTTTTATTGTATAAGCACACATCCACTAGAAACTGGATTACAACCATTTTCCTTATACCAAGAGCAACTGGTCAGTGGAGGGGGGGTGAGAGAGCGGCTGTGGTGGAGCTTGGCTGCCCACCTGAGTAAAACCACCACAAACCTGAATCACTGTTTGCAGATGAGGACATCTTTGATGGAAATTACTACCTACACATTATCTTGCTGACCTCAGCGTCAAGCAAGGACCCCAAGTGTGGGCCTTGTCTCATCATTAGCACTGTGATTATGGGAGTTCTGTGTCTTAACTGACTGCTTTTTTATTATGTCATGTATAGAGCATGTACTGTATGGTATGCCCTATATGAGGAATTGTATATTGTTCTTGATTTTCCTCATGTCTGATTATACATTAGCCCCTGTGGAGACCACTGCAAGTAAATATATACCATTTCTGGTATCCAAACTAGCCTGTAATAGTTTGAGTATTATAGAACAGCTTCTGTCTCTTCATACAGCTTAACGATATCATAGCAGAGACAATGACCTTTAAATTCAGATTTTCCCAAACTATGTTTCCCAAATACTTTTTTTGGGAAACTGAGTGTTCTTCTCAATATATATATATTTTTAATGCTTTTTAAAAATACATAGCCATTTTGGATAGAAGTTTCAGAAAAGAGATCATATTAAAGGGTAATCAGATTAGCAATTCTCTATTCAAAATTGTTTAGAAAACTGTTTGCATAATCCCACACCTATCATCCCACAAATGTACACTAATGTTATGATCACATTATTACAAGCTTGGCTTTTTACCAACCTTGCCAGCAGCATTAAAAAAGTTATTGGCCTCTTGTAGCAGGGCTTTCCTTTCTTCCATATGGCAGCACACTTCTTCTTGCAACAGACAGATTTTCTGATTTGTGAGGTTTAGATGTTCTTTTTCTGTATAGTCCTCCGAAAGCAAAATCTTAAGTGCTTCAGCCTCTAATTGTTCCACAGTGGAGTTCCATTCCTGATAGGAAAAATTCCGTTTTAATCAACTACCAGGAGGAAAACAATATACCTACACAAAGATCTTATTAATACTTGAAAACATACATTTTGTTTACAAGCCTGAAATTTATCACTGTTTGAAGCTATTTCTTTTAGGATGAATTCTCAGCAAATTATGTCTTCTTTGTAACAGCTGTCAGTGGTGGCATCCTACATTCCTTTACAAAGTTTCACAGGCAAGATGGCCTGGACAACATAAAAACAAACAAAAAAAAACTTTAATGACAAACATCCCCTTAAAACCAACTGTTCATCGAAGAACAAAGTAAAATATTGCCTGGGTAACAGCTGCTTCCATTAAGACAATGTTTGCTGAGAACTGTCTGGTAATCAATTAAATCAGATGACTACCCTTTACAGTGAATTGTGGTATCACCCCTGAAACTATCAGTTGTACATTTGCCCTGATTTCCTGATGGACAAAATACAAGTCCATTCAAAGCCTTACCTGATCTTGAACCTTCCTAGTGGCAGTGACAGACAGAAGGAAAGGTACTTTAGAAAGGAAGACCATAATTTGGAATTCAAGCCACAGAATCAAAAGCATTACTGACACTTAATTGAGGTAGGTCCTTTAAAACCGAGGTGGTTTAAAATGGATTCAGTTGAATCATTACAAGTTTACACACACTTTGTATACATTGCACCAGTTGGAAGCATCTAATCAGAACTGATTGTTTATGTTGACTCCTACTTCTTTTTTCAACTACTCACACTGAACTGACTTGTGTTTCTAGTGTGCTGACCCTAGATCCCTAAAATTTAGGGGTTAAGCCTTCATGCACCAAACTTTTTATTTTTTTCCTAAACCTATGGTAAATACTATTACAGTATTCATTCCCATTATCTTTTTTAGGTTATGACTTAACCATATAGACATATCAGACTAGGTAGCTCAAGTGGAAAAGAGTTTTACTTTAAGAGTAATTTCACCTTTTCCTGTCTTACAACTACTGCTTTGGTTTTTAGTCATTTGATTTTGCTGCATTTTTATAGAGAAAATGATAAATTACCGCAACAGTTGCATTATGTACTTTGACCCTGCTGTGTTTGTCAGCACTTTTAATTGGTGTCTTATCATGCTATTCAAAACAAAAGGAGCATCTGCTATTCTGCAATTTCCCATGCCTTAGGTAGCATCTTTTTTCCACATTTTCTGGTAATGAATTAAATGTATTTTGAAATAAGACAAACTTTAAAACATTCATTTAGCATTTCCTTCCACAGAATTGTATCAAATGTCTGGTAACTCAGACAGAAAAAATCTAAAAGATATGAGAGCATTTTTTCCATGCAAACTCTCTAAGGTGGGCACAAAGAAATTGCACTTTTTTCCAAGAAAACCCTCTAATTCTATATAAGTATTCCTTAAGAACCTGAACCAAACACCTCTATTTTCCTAGAGAAATAAAGAGAGATTAATCGGGGACACAATGAAAGCAAATTATTATTGTTATTTTTGAAATATTTTCATTTTGTCTGTTACTGACAAACAGCTGTAGCAAACTCCTTTTTTTTTTTTTTTTTAATATTAATTTGAAACAAAAAATAATGACCACTTATGAATTCTGGATGCAAAAATTTTCAGTCTGCACTTCTAATCAAGTGAAATCATACACTATTCCTTAATGCACAACTCCCCTTTCACAAAATTCTTTGTCTCTCTGCTCTAAGTAATGTTGAGCAAGAATAAGGCTTTTGAGGTTAATTATAGTCTAATGTGCTATTTTTATTCCTGTTTACCTTAAGTGTCTATGTTGGAAATAGCACAGGATCTCTCTCCATACACACAACTTTAATTGACCTAGTTATGAGCAAATCATGCTAAATTGGACCCCTGACATACAGCTGTATCAGCACCACAATATCAGCACCACATTCCAGCACATGTGACTGGAACGAGTGGTACCAAATGTATTCTGAGGTCATATTAGAAAAAGCTTTGTTTACATTAAAACATAATGAGAATTAGAAAACATTACAGTTGGAAGCTTTTAACTGGGATGAATAGACTGAAAAAAGGCCAGGAAAGTGCAGTTGGATATGTGCATCCTCATTTCTTATACTATTCATATCATAATTAATAATATTTTATGCAAGAATGAAAAGGGCGTATTTTAATGCAACAAAAAGGGCAATTTTCTAGAGTTAGCTTAGAAGCAGATAAAGAAAAAGAGAAAAAAGTTCTGAATTGTTTCAGTGTATTGCAATGTGTAAATCATCATTACAGCAGGCAAGACTAATTGTAAGAAATTGACTCAACTTGTAGAGTTGCAAGAGGATTTCACTGTAAAAACATTCACAAATCCATTGGGTATATATTACCCAATAGCAGTTTTCAAATAATCTTGAAGCAAAGGTTAAACTGTCTCTTTAATACTCAGCCAAACTTCTTTCATAACCTTTCTCACACACATATTAAAAACAAAATAAAACAACATAATTTATTGCAATAATTTATAGTGTTTTTTTTTGTTGTTTTTTTTTTTTTTTTTAAAAGAAGTATGGAAATGACAACCTTTCACACTCTTAAAATATTTTGATCTCTCTAAAAGCTATTTCATCACCACTCAAAACCAGTTCAACTTTCTATAAAATAGCTGGAGAATTTCTAGTATTTCCAGCTTTCTATTTGCAAGGAAAGATTTCTACACATAAAAAGCCTATACTTCCTGTCAATAAGGACATACAAACTCAGCAGAAAAATCTTTGTTCTTTCTGTACTTCATCATCCAACATGTTAAATTTGTAACAGTCTGCTTGTCAGCGCTAAAATATTTGTTACTCATTTCCCCTGTAAAGAACACAAAGGCTACTATTACTTTGACTTTTTTTTTTTTTTTGACAAGAAACGTGCGTGAATTCCTCTGACCTACTGAGGCGGCAAAGCACTATATGTGCCTATATTCAATGTGTCTCCTTAGCTTATATCACTATTCCCTTTTTTTCCTCACAGTAGTAAGCCTTTTAAACATTTTGTTTCACTAGTCCATCTGAGAAAAAACAAAAAAAAAGAGCTCTTCCGCTCTTCCTAGGTTATTTGATTGATCAGGTATTTTTCAAGAGGGTTATAACTGATGGATGAAATGTCAAAAAACATAGTTCATAACAGTGATGGCGATACTGAATTTTGCCATTAAGAACTATTCTGAAACATTGGTTTCAGGATAGAGCATGTTAATACCTATGATGGCTATGACAGACTCGATAACCATGCAGATACAGGAAAGAATTGCTCTCCAAATAATCTTTATTAAAAGGGGGACTGATTCTAGCACTCTTTACTCCTTTATCTCTAAAGCTATTTGGCCACAAAGCACTGCTAGTGGTTCTTTCCTACCATGTCAAGCAACCCACAGAGCTGTGACAGAAAGTTGTTAATTAGTGCCAGCATAGTCCCACTGAAATATGAATTCCAGGCATGAACTCAGAAAGAACTAGAATCACTCTTCCTTCAATCTGTCTCTCCTCTATTCTCAAATCTTACTTGGTGTGGGAGTGTATTGGGGGCCTATTTAATGTTTGTGAGGGTGGCATTGTATTGTTTTGTTTTTCCTCCTTTTATGAATCATTGTTTTTGCTCTTGATTATTGCACAAGATAGCGCTAATGTTCAATGGTTTCACCTCTCAACAAGGTAAAGAGAAGATACCAACTTAAGAATGTAATAAACCATTCTCCTATCTTCTGTCAGCCCAGTCACACAAATAAAGGTCTAAATCCTTTCTAGTCTTGCCTCTGAGCAATTTAAACAAATCATGTGCCCTGACAATCTTAATGCAAAAATACATGCAAGTAAACGAAAGCGTATTTTCTGTTTTAAACTGTTCACAACACAGTTTCAATTCTTTCCATTATCTTACTCCCTATGGGAACACTTAACACTTGTCTATATGACAGCAACTTTTCACCACACTCTCAAAACTACAGTATACATATGAAATGTTACTTGAAAAGATGCATTTATACCACTGTAAGACCTAATACAGAAATCTGAAAATTTATTTTATCAGTCCTTATTATTTCTGATAGAATGTTATTAGAAATCGTAGTGGCCATTCAGACAGTATGGGAAAGACACTAATCAACATTATTGCAGTAGGGTAAATAAAATATTTTAAAGCTACTAATTGCTTTTTGGAAACATTCACAGTTTATGGAATCAGGGAATTAGCCATAAATTACAACAGACATCAGCTATGCTCTAAGCAATCACCAAGCCACAGAAAGCATGTAATTAATTAATTGGCCAAGTATTGTGTAAGGTCCTCCTCAGAGTTATGCCTGCAAATAAACTGAGAAGTTCTTCACAACTGTTTTCATATTTGCTCACATGAACTGATAAAACAGTTAGCTGTTTGATCTAATAAAACTTCTGAAGGCTTCTGGAAACTACATTTCACTCAGAAATTAATGTAGAATATTAACAATTTACTTCTTAATTAGCTTATAAGATGCTAAAGGGATTCCTGAAGGGAGGGCAATTCTAACTGTAGTTTTTGTGTTACCAGAAAAATCTGATATTGTGTTTTTGCTATTACTTAAGAAATTGCTTTCAATATATATACAGCAAAAGTTGTCTGCTTTTACCTTGACAAGATGTTGAAGAATCAGAGGTAATAAAATTACGCAGTAAAATTGTAGAAGAGGAATTTTAAAGCACTAATTCAGTTCATTATCTTAATAGTTTTATAAAGAAACTTTTAGTTTCTGCTCCTAGATTTTCCAAACAACATGGAATCGTACCATACTTATGTAATTTTTTGTGTGCTTTTTATTTTTTCTCCTGCTTTGCTTGTGCAAGCATTACAGCAGAATTTAGTTTTTCAAACACAAACTTCTCTAAATTAAGAAAATCTGTTTTCTGACATGCTGTATTTGTTCCTATAGGAATAGTCTTTGGATGAAAACAGGCTGTGTGGTCACATGAGTTCTCCAAACACAACTGTTAGAAATGATATCATGATGATTTATCTTGACCCAGCAACAGCACCTACCTGATGAGAACACAATTGAGCACCTAAAGAAATGTTCTAAATTATATGCAATTTACATTAAACAAATATTTTTTTGATATCAACATTTTCTTAGATACCATCTTGCTTTTATGAGCCATGGTAAAAGATTTATTCTCTAGAAAACTGCTACTCACATTGAAAATAAAATTGCAATTACTTTTGCACCTAATAAATAAATTGATATGCACCTGTTTCAATCACATATGCAGTTCAGTAAGAATGGATTATGGTAGTAGTGGCAGGCTTTTTATGTTCTATCAAAATTTTAATTTTGATACATTTTATTAAATTGTTTTTCTTTAGTATTTGCAATGTTGTTTAATACATAAACTACCAATCTAGAAAATTGCCACTACATTGAAAAACAAATTAAACAGCATAAAGGATTACTTTTCCTTTGCCTTGTAAATAGCTTTTAAAGTTTTAAACATGAAAAATACCGTCAAACATGAAAGTTTTTGTTAAAAGAAGTAAAATGAAAAAAAAAACCAAAAACACACTAATTCAGACAAATATATACCACACATACACATACCGAGTGTATTAAACTCATATATTAAACTCATAAGTTCATATTTTGATATTTATTTTTAAAGCTACTTCACTATTCAGTTATCATATTTCTTACTTTCACTTTGACTTCCATTTCTTTATGCTCTTGAAGTAATTCTTCATTTTCCAATAAAGACGAGCCTAGGTTTTGCTTGTGTACATAATCTCTGATGTTCTTCTTGTACCAAGATGTTACCTACATAAATAATATGAAGAATTCTCAGTCGATGAAAACTTGAAAAATACCTGTCCATTCTTTGAATATGTACAAGATGGTTTCATCTAAAAAAGCAGCCCTAATTTTCATTCTTTTTTCATTCCTAATGTTGATACTTTTATTCAAATGTTTGCATTAGTACTAATATTAGTACTAATATTAGTACTATATTAGTACTATTAGTTAATAAATACAGAATAAAAGGATTGTGATCAAAATAAACACATACTGGAATATATATATAACAAGACAGCTTTAATAGCTTTCAAAATGAAAAAAAACCTACATCTCACAGATGTGGACTTTAGCAAATGTCTATATGTCACTTTCATTAGTCAAACTGTTGTAAACTGCACAGAATGACTTACATTTATTTCTACTTGATTAATTTTATGTACCTCTCACTTTCATTGTAAACTGCACATGGCAGGAATTCCTGAGTGGAGCTTTGTATTTTAAAATAGTAGTATCAAGTAGACTTCTTTCAACCTTTTCAAAGTCTGGAAAATCACCACCATAATTAAATAATTAATAGCATACTCAGAATTACTTTGTACTGCAGGTACTACGTATTTTTAAAGCACGCTCCAGATTTTTTTCCTAACTGTTCATGTAGAAGCTATTTTAAATAAATAGAAAGGATTCTAAGAGTGAAAAAACCTTAAAACTGAAAATGCTTCCAACACATCTAAAAAATAAAAAACAAAAAACTGAGCAAATTATCAAATTACTCAACAGAGCCTGGAAGGTAAACAATTTATGTTGCTGCTAAGCCTTCAATTTCTTGAGCATATCCTCCAGATGTGTATTTACTGACTTTTTTTTTTTTTTTTTTTTTTCTGGAAACAATTTTTCACAGAACAGGGGGAGAAAACAGGATAAAAAAGCTCTTCAATCGAAATAAAGGTATCAACTTACCTGTTACCATCACTGGCAAAACAGATTCAACATCAGGAAAATTCATTTAATTTGTTGCCAGTTGCAGATTTAGATGGTGGATTTGGATTTCTCCAGGCTCAACCTCACTCCTTCAGTCCCAATTCTTCTACATCTCTACCCTCACAAAGCAGCACAGGGGGGCCAGGGCGTTACAGTCCGTACATAACAGCTTTTCTGTGCTGCAGCTTCCTCCTCACACTTTTATCCTCCTCCAGCATGGGATCTCCAGGGGCTGCAGTTCCTGTCAGGATACCCTGCTCCAAAATGGGCTCTCTGTGGCTACACTTCTGTCAGGGATCACTCAATTGACACACCTTCTCCACAGTTTGGGTAGCTACTCCTAGATTGCTTCTCTCCATGGGCTGCAGGTGTCCTTCTGAGACACCTGCGGGACCACCTCCTTCTTCTCCTCCTCCTCCTTCTTCACTGACCTTGGTATTCACAGGGCTGTTCCTCACAGGTTTTTGCCCCACCCTCACTCTTCACCCTGCTGGTGCAGCCCTTTTTCCTTTCTCAACTGTGCTTTCACTGAGGCACCAACAGCTTCACTAAAGGAGAGCTCAGCCAAGTTCTGCCACGGCACCCTTGGAACTTGCTGAAAGTGGCTGTGTCTGGCACAGAGCCACCCCGGCTCTCCCCACAGTGGCTGCCCTGCAGCCACTGGCTTCCAGACTCAGTACACTTGTGAAACTGGGGGTATTTTAAGGAGGGGAATTCTTACACGTGTTAATTCAAAGCTTATACACACATATACTGTCCCATGCCATGCTGAAGCTCTTGTACAGTCAGACACTGTGTGAGACTGATAATACACTAGTGAACGGAAATTAAGTAACACACTTTTCTTTCTAAAAATTATTCACATCAGGAAAAACTTTGTTTTTCACTCCCTTTCTTCCAGTATGTATTAAAGCACACATGTATACACAACATAAATTAAGTCTGACACCTTAATTCAGGAAGTTTGAACTTGAGCAGCTTGTAAAATATATTCTGACATAGTAATGCTGAACTGCAAGCATCATGTTTTCTTGTGGATGAGCTATTCTCAAATTAATTTCTCTACTATATTCACAATTAATTGACTACTGTTAAATACCTTTTTTTTTTTTAAATGTATTTTTTACTTGCAGTGCCAGTTGTGTGCATTTCTCTACCAACAGGTGATTTTCCCTAGCTATGAATTTATCTGTGTTTTCATATTGCTTTTATCTATTAGTGTATTTGAGTGGCTGATGCTTGAGTTACTACTTTGAGTTTCAAATAATACTTTTCTCATCAGGATCTGAAGACATTGTCAATACAATGTGCAATACAGTACAGATCCAGGGGACATTTAAGTCCCTCTCTTCAGAACTACACTACCTAAACCCTTCCCTAATCTTTAATGCATTCATCTTCACAATATTGCTAGTGAAACATCGTTGTTTAATTTCATATATTAACTTCATAACAAATTAGGGCAGAAATGAACCACAGACATTTTAAAAGAAAAATGCAGCACTTCAATTTAAAATTATCAAGTACAGACTTACAAAGAAGAGAAGTAATAAAATGTAATGTGAGGAGATTGGCAGGGAGGAAATATCACTACTGCAGCATCCAAGAACTTGTAACGCCAAATTTGAGGAGGATGAGGAAACAACACCAAAAAACAACCAACCAACCACCCACCCACCACTACTAAATGTGATGTATACCAGTCAAGAAAAGCATTTCAAGTCCATATATATTGCAACAGTCCTTCTCATTTGTGAAGTTTCTTATTTGTGTACACAGAAGCATTGTGTGCTTTTTCTTTGTCCTTTTTTTTTTTTAAAGGACTTTCTGTTTAGACAATATTCCCAAATGCAGAAAATACTTAGAATATTAACTCATAAGAGTAATAATTTCAGTTTTGAAGGGAATGTTTGCAACTGTGAAATATTAAGACCAAATAACCCATGTAGGTGCATGATACTTTATTAGGAATGCCTATATTCTCTGGAAAGATTATGTCTCACCAACAAGGGGATTCATTTGGTAGGATGCCAGAAATTCATTTTGTTTAAAGGTGTTGGTTTTTTTTGGTTCTTTGTAGAATGAAAGTCTAGGAACCATATGAAGTTGGCACACATATATAAAAATAGTAAGAGGAACTAAATTACCACTTTAAGAAAAAACAGCACTGGGGATCAGACATTTGGAAATACAAGAGGGGAGAAGTCTTGACCATAACAAAGGCAATGGAAAAACTACAGCTAAATTCACTGGTGCCATGATTTCACCACTAGCAGCTAGCAGAGAAGTAGCCTTAATTTGAATTGACTATAGAATTTGGAATAACGTAACTATATTCAGGTCTACATGACAGCACTCATTGTAAAATGTAATTTTTGATATTTATGAAAAAAGGCTTTTGCAGAATGTGCTGGAATCATATGTGAACTCTAAAGTTCACAGATGAACTTCATACAACATCTTAATGATTCAAATAGTTCTAAACATTAAAAGACAATGGTTATATTTGCCTCCAAATTGTCCAAGCTAAACTTGATGCTTTCATTCTAGCTATTGAAGCACCACAATGCTGGGCACAGCTATCAGAAAAAATCAGCAAAGAGCACACCGCCAGCAGATGTAGGCCATGTTTAGATGATTCTCTACAGCAGTGTTGGTGCATTAAATACTGCTGCAGATTTCTTCTCATGTATGTGCACGTTCACGTATGTATTTCCAGATCATATTTACTAGATGTTAGAATGCAAATATCAATTTTTCATAATGGAAATTTGGTTTCAAGTAAAGAAACGGCAGAACCTTTCTATATCCTGACATATATAAATACTTGTAGTCAAGATCATAAACCTATTTATTATGCAAAGATTAAAAGGGAAGAATACCCTGAATAATTCACCAAGATAAAGATACCTTACTTTTTTTTTTTTTTTTTTTTTTTTTTTTTTTTTAGTCAAACTGCATTTAATGAAAAGAAAATAAAAAAGAAGTTGTGACTTACACCAAGATAGTTTGTTTCCTATATATCTGTCTGGACAGTCAATACGGGTGTACTAAACTGTACTCTGAATTTTACTCAGCTCTTATGTCTGCCCTTGATGCTACCAAGGACCAGAAATAATTTTAACTGTCTCATATATGCATGACTGAAAGAAAAAAAAATACATTCATAAATCTACTTCCAAAGATAATTAATTATGCACAAAATAGTCTAATCTGCCTTTGATTTTCATTAATGAGATTATCAGAAAATAGTATGCTGACACTTCCAAAAAGAAAGGTTAGACACCCTTCTCTAAAGGTATAATAAGTACACTTACACATATGAAAATACTGATAAAGAAACATGTTGCAATCATCTTATCATCACATTCCAATTAGAGATCAAAGGAAGGTGCTGCATTTTTAAACTTTAAACTTAAACTTTACAGCTTTTTTTAAAGAAAACAAACAAACAAACAAACAAACAACAACAACAACGAAAAACCATCTGCATTAGTAATTGTGCATAGCAAAACAGAGGAGCAAAAACCCACTCGTATCCTGCACAGCAGAGCTCATCTCCAGTACACCACTTCCTCTGTATCCCCTGAACTCTCATTAACATCAGTGGGAGTTCAATATGCTCTTCTTACATATGTAGCAACATTTGACATCAGTCGGAGTTCAGTCCTGTACAGAGACTAAAATATTAGATTTCAGATCTGCTGAGAGGCTTTGAGAATTGAATTTGTCAGCACAGAAATATATGCATAATGTCTTAGAGACCAGAGGGAGACATTTTACATAAAGTCTCTAAAAGTTAATTTTCCAGTGTTTGTATTTAAATATGAATATATTACTTGTAAATGATGCAGACATTATACCAGGCTTGATTGTTAATGAATCATGATTGAATGGCTAAGCACAAGTATATTCTAAAAAGCATGATTCTAAAAACTATTTCAATTTGTCACTCCTTGTGTATACCAGCTTCAAACTGGATGCAGGTATGAGCTAACAGGTAGTTAAATACTAGCCCCTCTTTCCAGATAACCAGAAAACTTGCCAGTACATAACTGTTTTTATTCTTACTCTTTGTGATACAAGCACCTACCTGAAAGGAAAAGGAAGCATACACACATAACTCACTGCACAGCATTTTCAATTATCCTTAAATTAGGGTCAGTCTGGTTGCTCCCAAATACCTATCTGGTTATCTACCTGCTGTTTGGTTACTCCCAAGTATTTAGCCCTTGCACAATGAGGACAGATAGAAATCTTTGGCAAAATTTATGAAGTTGTGTGGCCTTTACCATCTCAGGTAATGTGAATTGTTTTTGAGAAGTGTGCTTGAGTCAAAAAAAAAAAACACAAACACATATTTCTCTCTTACTCTTCAATAGCAAAAATGCTTCCATTTGAGCGTTCCTCTATATTTGAATACTATGTGACAACACAGGGATTATGAAGTAATTGTAGTTATATCTAATACTTTTTAATCAAAGGATTTTTTTTTAATCCTAGATGAAAAACAACACAGTTCCAATCTACTGAGTTAGACTGATACTGACAGTTCAATTCTTGCTGTTTTAAATTTATTAGAATTCACTAAACTTAAGATCTTTCTTTTATGCGATAGCTATGTGGTAATACTGGAAAAAAAAAAAAGTGCCGTGAAAAACAGTAACAGCAATATGCATCTCTAAGCAGGCACTAGATATTTTTTTAATGATTTGTGTAGAAATTGATAAAGCCTCCTATACTGTCATTCATTTTTCATTATTTCCATGTAAGCATATAATATTAAGGGCTTTTTTTTCAGCTATTTTATAATTAGATATTGAGATTAGGGCATTTGCATAGAGACCACACTATTTTTATCTGTTCTATCTAATCATTAAATAATTCTTGCTCTGTTTCTTGCAGCTACTGCTATTGAGTGCTCCAGAAATAAGGCTGTCAGTTTGCTTGCGTACCTTAACAATTATGTTGTCTCTATGCAAAACTGCAAGTAGTTTTTTTTTGTTGAGTAAGGTGCTTCTCAGTTTAAGCAACCTCACATGCAGAGCAGGTGCCTACAGAATGAATTATGGTTCATAGATTGGCATTTTCCACTGATAGAATGGGGAACTATTTTGGAGGCAAGGAATGAATACAGAGGCATTACAATCAGAACTGTACTGTTTGTGGTCCATACAAAATTTTAACCTATTAACAAAACACTTAAAATAACTCAGCTTTAATCTTATTAGACTTCGGCAGTTAAATTTGCATATGTTCCCCCTTCTCAGAGCACGCTTTCTATCCAAAGACATGGCGGCAGAGCAGGACTCTCCCTGTATCTTTTCTCTGGTGAAGTCTGTGGTGTCTCTCCATAAAAATGACACACAAGAGTCTGCTGTTGCAGAAGTTCATCAAATAATGCACACCACAAACAGAGAAAAGTTATCTGATCTGAACACTGGGAGATGAAGAGTGAAAAGGAAAAGGGCAGTAGGACTGGAGAGAGGAAAAGAAAGAGTAAGATTCAGATATACCTAGGCTTTGAAAGGAAGGTACAAAAGCAAGATGTATTTGAGAGATTCAATAAGAGATGGGAGCTAAGCTGGGAGAAAGAAGAAAAAGAGATTGCAGGCATGTAAAACCTTTAAACTATACAGAAACCTTACAATACAGAACAATACAGAAAAGACTTCTGATTTGACTCCAAGAACACAATAATCAGTCAGACTTTTAGTCACATGAATTTGCTAACTACGCTATATCTTCTCTTTAACTGACTGGTCCAAAAACAGCCTTCTGCAGCTATCATTGCTATTATCAGTTGCTGTTATAGCTCATTTAGTTAGAGAGTGTTCTGGGAATCCGATTTGAAGGGAATCTGGTTTGGTTTGAAGCACCACATTTGATAATTTAGAGAAGGATATATTTTTCAGAAATAATACAGAAGAAACTTACACTATGTAAATATTGCTTTGAAGGCATTAAACATATTAAAATAAATTATGAGGATGTTATATATAAAGTCAAATATTCAAGTTAGGATCTCACAGAAAAAAAAAAAAAAAAAAAAAAAAAAGAGCCAGGGATGTTACCCTAATAAATATACTTAAGCTCCTTTTCTACAATACTTTACTGTGAAACAGTCCTTGATTTTTTTTATTGTTTTATTTTATTTTATTTATTTATTTTTTTTTAAACTGTGGCTTTCCTTACTATTATGTCTTACCTTGTTCTCTTGTTGATGCCACAAAAAAATTTGCAGAACCTGCTCCAGTCCTTGACGCTGATGTTTAAGAAATCTGTCCAGTTGCCGCCGCCTGTCTTGTAGCAGTTCAAGGAGACTGTCAATTTTCAAGCAGCTGCTATGGGCTCCCTGAATTAGCTCAGGATTTGCATTTGGCCCTTCACATTTGAATCCTTCTATAAATTCAGTTAGTTCTTGGCTTTTGTTTAGAAGTGTAAGCGACTTTTCCAAGAGCTCTGTAAGAAAAGAATTTCACAAGGAAAAAATAATAATTTGTAAATCTAATACCATTTTTCAAATGTTACTCAAATATTTTTAAAATGGCATACCTATTAACATACACAAGCATAATACATTTTCATTTAACACAAGAAAAAACTGCTAGAGAGTTAAATTCTTTCAACAGCATATTAGAAAAAAAATATCATATTTGTTCTGAGATATTTTTCAAAAAATTACTCAGGGGAAAACAAAAACTATCCAAGGAGTCAGCACACACTCACACCGCCAGGAGCAGAATATCGTTTGTACCTTTTGTGTGTTGCTCTTGTTGCAGAAGGAGTTCTTTCAAAGTGTCAATATTGTCAAATTCTCGAGCATTTTTTAAGAAATCTTCAACTTGGTCAATTTTAACAGCAAACTGCATTAGGAAAACAAAGGGTGGGAGGAAATGCAATATAACTGTATTTTACAGAACTCAATCCTCATTTTCGTATTATAGGGCAAAATCATTAGAATTTGTAAGTTCTTGAAAAAAAGCATTCTTAATGACTGATAGATATAGTTTTTCAGTGCATCTTCTTTTGAGGTTTGCATTGACTAAGAGGACCCAAAATTCAGTTGTAACACTCTGAAACTACAGTTTCAGTTGATGTCAATCATCTTTTTAATATAGACTTCAAACACACTGCAAAGATAGTCTTAACGGAAATATCTGATAATTTTAAAACTTTCAGTAAAATCTCATTTAACAGGAATTAAACATTTAACTTAGATCTCCTTCCCAGAAATTATTTCCCATGTTACCCAGAAATTATTTCCCACGTTAATATGTTGATGGAAAGAAACATTTGAGGGAAACATCAGACAGATACAATCTTCAAAGCAATATTTTAAAGGTAGTAATAAGTAGAAAATTTAAGCTATATTATGGTAAACATATTAATTGCCTGTATTGGGAAGCAGCATCTCTGTAATGAAGCCTAAAGTTAGGTTACTCCTTACAAATCATTCTGCCATAGGTTTCATATTTTAAATATTTTAACATGCTATGTTTCTTGGAGCAGGTCTGGTAATCTGCTAAGGTTGTTAAAAATAGGATTGAAATTCTTCAACTTGCACCTTTGTAGGCACAACTCAAAGTGTGTAGGCACAACTCCAAGTATGAGTACCTCAGAGCCTAGGCACATATAATGTATCTTAGTTAACCTTTATAATTCTATTGCTTCATTTCAAGAATGAAGAAACCAATAGAGTTCATATTTGCATTTCACTGTAATAAAAGATGTTGAAACCTATGATGAAATTAAGGAAGATGAACACCTGTCTGCTTATTCTCCCTTTTCTATTTTTCCAGATTTCCTTCCCTTTTGCTCTAAAAGAAACGTATTATTTATCAACATTTGGGATTTGATTTCTGATTTTCGTTAAAGAGAATTCTTGAGGTAATGTTTGTGTTCTATCACAATAAAACAAAGATTTCCATAATCACTGGTTGTCATATAAAGAAAAGACTTTCCCTAAGAAGTTTCAGTTATTCCTATTTAAATAAATATTGTGTTTTGTTGTTTATTATTTAATTTCCATCTGTACATAACAGATATGATTTGTGCTACGATTCAGCTGCTGCCCTGTGCTTTAATGATATAAGCCTGTTGCTTGAACAATTCAACTACCCCTTAAAGGATTTAATTTGCACTAGGTCAACATTTTGTGGTACAGAATTTATCATATGGAATATGATCAGAATCATATCAATATGATAAAATCATATCAGAATTTATTTACCAACTTTGTACTCATTTCTTCATATAATACACACGGCCAGGACACAACAATTAGTAGTAGTCTGTTGATCTTACAGATCCTTCATTTGGAGCTCTTGGGACAGTTAGCATTTGAATGGCTGCTTTGGTAATTTATATGTAAACCTTAGCCATTGTAGAAGGAAATTTATCAAGTTAAATTATTAAACAATTATTATAAGTTCCAGAGATGATAGGAAAATTGAAGGCAGGGAGCTACAGAAATTATCACCACTTTGACAAGGGTGAGAGACATAGAGAAATTAATAAGCAGGGGAAAGAACAACATTCTGAAATCTGTCTTCTGGACTCACACAAATACCTTTTTGTGTATTTATGCAAATGGAAGTCTTGAGCAAAGGACATGGAAGTCTTGAGTAAAGGACTGGCAAGTTAGACTACTGTTCAGTTTGCAAGCATAATTACAATAACTGTATGTATATTATAGTGTAAAACCTTCTGTGGCCAATCATCAATAATCGTTAGTGAAGACATCTGAGAATTCAGCTCTTCCAGTGCCAAATAATTTGAATCACAATGAATGAAACAAACTCTGGAGAATGTCCACAGTCACTGAATTATGCATTTTAGGTTTTGCTCCAGTTCCATTTTTCACTGTTACTTTTCTGTCAAGTACAAATCTTGGAGAAATCATGACTAAGAAGATCTTTTTTTTTTTTTTTTTTTTTTTTTTTTTTTTTTTTTTTTTTTTTTTTTTAAGATTTTTGTTCCATTTCATCCTGAACTACAGAGTAGGAGGAAAAGAAAGGATACATTAAGAAAATAATAATCTCTTGATCACTTCAACCCTTAGGAATGCAATAAACCGTTAACATGTTAATTTAACATAAAACATTAACATGTATAACATTGTTCATTAACATGTATTAACATGTATAATTAACATTAACATGTATAACAGAGTAAAAATACAATGGAAAGAGTTTCTGTAAGACATTAAACGTTTCCAGTTAAGAGACATTTGATTTAAAAACAAACCTCCAGAGCATTTTCAAAGAACACTGAAGTAAGTTCCAGAAGTGCCTGTCGCTTCTCTAACATAATGATGAGAGCATCCCATGCATCTCCGAGTGTCTCTGCCATGGCATCATACACCTGACTCTTGTCTTTGTTCTCCTCTGCAGCCTTGTCTGCCTCATGCAGCAGGTTCCATACTTGGTCTTCCAAAGCCTGGGAAGAAAAAGATAATGAATTCTGTAAACAGAACCCAAAATACAGTGCTAATACTGGCATCAGGATACTTTTTCAGTCAGTCTGAAACTACCCACGAATCTCTCACTCATGCTCTATTTCCAGCTCCTAAAGATATGAGTGTAGCTGTTAATGCTTGTTTCATTGTGAAATTCTCAATTTCTTCTGCTCTTAAGAGGAAACATTTTTATGAAAATTCATATGAAAACAAGTGTTAAGGGTATTTATCATCCTCTCTCTAAAATTTAGACTCATTTACTTTTACATCAGTTTAAGCACAGGAACATTCCTGGAAGTATTATCAATACAAATATTTTGGATCTTCTTCCACATGCTGTCATGCTCTATTGATATTAAATGAGAAAGAAAATTTTTAAAGCTTTGGTATTTTTTTTATCTTGTAACTTACTAATAAATCTGTGATTACTTCAATGCTATCCAGAAAAAAGTAGTTTGAACACAGCATGCATTCTCCAGAAAACACCAAATACATGCAATGTTTCAAGGATCAACTTAATGCATATTGCCAAGGCTGGCCACCAAATAATCAATATTCTCTGGTCAAAACAACCATTCTATTGTGTTTCATTCCCTTTAGTAATTGCAGCACAACAAAGGTAACTTTGTTAAAGAGGTATAAGCTGGGCCATTTCCAGCTTATATTTAAATGTTTAGTATCAAGAAAATTGATTAGTGTTTGTTGGCTTTTTTGTTTGTTTGTTTGTTTTTTCCTATCTCAGTCTTCATCATACGCATGACTAAAAGTGTCAATTTCTGCTGTTATTACAAGTGCTATCACATGAATTTGTAATGGGAAAAGAAATCTATATTAGGCAAATTAAAGTCCATGATAAATCACCCTCATGACACAAACTAATGAAGACTAAGAAATTGGAAAACTCAAAAATCTCTTGACAGTTCAAACTGTCAGCTTGAAGAGGCTCATCAGCTGCTTCTAAAAGCAGTACTGTAAGAGTGGTATAAAAATATGGAATTTTTATTCTTTTACTGAAAAAAAAAAAAAGAAAGAAATTAACTAACCTTCACATACTGATTAACTCAGAAAAAAAAATAATAATTTTTGTTGGCTTTACCCAAAATGTGATGTATGAAAGATGCATCTGTCATACTATAAGTGGCAAAAAGGGCACCAAACAAACCTTCTTTTTCTTGAAGTACATGGAAAAGTCATTATTAGCAGCAGCTCGAATTACACTAATGAAATTAAATACACTTAATGTTTAGTGAAAAACCCATGATAAAGAGCACCTAATAAAAACCCAGTGTTTTAGAGAAAAATACAAACATTCCATTTTATTTTCTGAATACCAGGAAGGGAAAATACTGTTTTCTAATGTCTCAGTAAAACTAGCTCTTTTTGTTCTGCTGAATCCCTTTCCTAATAGCCTCATAGTATAGAAAAAGATCAAATCCACCAGATCCCATATTTAAGTATGCAATATATATAATATATAAAATAATATATAGTATATATAAAAATATATACAAATATTTAAAATAATAAATATATAATAATATATATAATGAATTATATATATATATATAAATATCCCCCAAATGCCAAATCCCATATTTAAGTATATAATATATAATAAAGGGTATATAACATATAATAAAGGGTAATTGGATCTCTTTATACTTTCAGTACAATTTGAATTTTATTTCATAAACTACAATTAAATTTAGTCTTAAAAAAATAGTGTGTGAAATAGAGTTATATGGCAGGTGTTGCCAGCTCCATGCTCCCTGCACAGCAGACAAAATGTTTTTCAGACAATATATATTATTAAGAGAAGAGAAGTGAAGAAAAATGTTTACTTGGCTCTGGGGCCAAGGAAGTGCTTTGCTTTAACCTTTGTATAGCATGTTTAAGAAATATTTGAAAACTGTCAAAGACAGTACAGCAATGAGTGTGGGGTAAGGAGGAACAATACATTTTGCAGGTAAAATGGCCTACAGTTAAGTCTTCTAATGTTCAATTCACTCAGAGTTTAACTTAAATAGCTCTTTAAAAATATCCAACAGTTTTTCCCAAGCCAAAAATGTTCTGAATAATAATAATAATAATAATAATAATAATAATAATAATAATAATAATAATAATAATAATAATAATAATAATAATAATAATAGAAGTTGTGCAATGAATCGCATCTTCACCTTCCTAACCAAAAACATAGATTGTTCATTTCTGTTTTTCTTGAGACAGCAGAACTTCATGCTAGATTAAAAAAGCATCGAGGGTTGGATGAGCAGGCAGAATGAAGTACTCCATTCCTATACCGGCAACTCCAGAACACTGTTAAAACAGCAATGGCAGAGTCATTTGGATAACCCATGGACGGTTGCTCCTGGGCATCTCTTTTTCAGATATAAACTGCTGTAGTAGAATCCACACAAATAATCATTTTTCCAGCACAAATGTGGTAGCATTTGTTAGGAGGATAGTCTGTGAATCTCTCAAACCGAGCAACAAATGCTATATCAACAAATACTTTCAATTTAGTATTGCTTATGTGAGCTAAATCAATTGATGAATAAAAATACAACTTTTTTTTTTTTTTAATCCCATCATAGTTACTGTGACTATTTACAGAAATGTATGATTTAGAATTTGATCATGATAGCTGAAAAATCAGTTTGTATGTATAGCTTTATGGTCCGTACATGCTTTTTTCAGCCTTACAAGTAGTATTTTTATTTTACAGAACATAGCCAATTAACAGTGATTAGAAACATATGAAAATTCACTTCTTCCTCTACCTCCCAATATTTGCATTGACCCTTACAGTGGAAGGAAATCAGCTCCTGCTTTTCCACTTTTATCTACAGAAGCTAGAATAATCTAATGCCTTGAAGCATTGTGATCTGCTCTGTTCATTACGTTTATTAATTTTATTGAAAATTTTCAGACTAGAACCTGCACCAAAAAAAAAAAAAAAAAAAAAAAAAGGAAAAACAGCAACAGGCAGATGGAATTTATGGTGCCTTTTGACAGGCTATTTTGAAAAAAACAGGAAAAAAGGCAACATTTTATTGTGTCTGGGCCATAGAAAAAACATACTGTTAGTCCCTGCTGAGGAAATTCAGAACATTTCCACACATCCTTGGAAAGGTGATGTCCTTTAGGAAGGACATCAGACTTGACATCAGACCTTCTCCCATCAGACTTACAACTATTGGAGACCCAGGATCTGAATTTCCTTCATCAGGAGTAGCTATGACTCTAAACTGAATTTAATCACAAGAGTTTTTTCCACACTCAAGTAATATCAGTTAAACCACTTTAACTTTTTTTTTTTTTCCCCAATTTCCAGATTTTTTTCCATTCAAAAAATTGACTCATGGAAAGCAAAATATTTCACAGTAACCTGAATTTTGATGGAGTTGTTTTATTTTTGTTTGTTTGGGGGAGGTATTTTTTGTTGTTTTAATTGATTTAACTTTACAGAGCCTTATGAAACCTTAAATTTATTTAAATTATTTTTGAATCAGATGTTTTAGTTTTCTGGTTTGGTTTGGTTTTCTATCTCTAAAATAACAGAAAGAAAAATCAAAACCATACATTTCGATATACTTATTGTTTCAATGAAACAAATCTGTGAAGATTTTGTTTCCTGGAAAAGTTTGTTTTTTTTTTTTTTTTTGTTTTTTTTTTAACAATTAATGTTGGGGGAAAGAAAAGAAACACAGCTCTGATTACATTATGTTGTTATTTCTCAGATTAACAATTATGGGATATGAACACATCCAGAGTATTTTTCACTTCGTATACTATTTTTTTCCTTTTGTGATCTTGCACTTTAAAGCCCCCAAAATAGAACTGTTTCTCTGAACTCAGATGAGCTGGCACGAAGCTCGCCAATATAAGCAATGCCTGGCATGTAATCAAAATGGAGTTTGTACAAACATGCAGCTTCTGCTGTTCTCAATAAAACCACATCAGAAAAACATTGTTTTAAAAACTACAGGGCAAATTCAATTTAATTGTGAAGTGCTATTTTTCCTCTCCATTTCCACACTGTTGTATTCACCATACTATAAAGGAACACTGGTTGCTTGAAAGAAACAATGTTCTGATTAAGATTTACCACAAACCCAGGCTTGTGGTATACATGACCATTGTCACAAAATGCAGCAGTTGTGCAGCCACACAGCACTCACCCCTCTCATTCTCAGGGCATTCCATTTAGCCTGATATCATACCAAGGAAATACAAGGAAATAGATGAAGGTCTAAAAATTTGTGTTAACATTTTTTTTTTTATGCAAGCTGTGATGGATAAGATAGTACAGCTTTTGTATTTTTTTGAAGAAATGAGAAAATTGTCCCTCTCTGGAGGGATGCAAAATTCTGCCTTCCTGAGTGAACATTTCAGAACACCCTTACTTGTGCATTGAGAAAGCTTCTTGATTGGGAAGCAGAGCAGACAGAGCAAGATAACTAATTATTATGGAGCTTGAAGTACTGTCAGAAACTGGCAAACTCCTGATTAAAATAAGGACTAGATTCTAGATATGCCTTTAACATCCCAGGGACCTAGAGTGGATAGCATAGAGTATGTTGCAATCCAAAAAGATGCATGGAGCTGTTGACCTCAGGGCAAAACTAAAGGAAAAGACAGTATTTATGAGGACAAGTTAGAGTAAGATTGATTTAGAAGGCCAATAAATTTACAACAGAAGAGAGCTCTATAGAACTTTTCTGTTGGTATGTTCATTTAAAGAAAAGTTCAATGTCATGGTGTTTAAGCAGTCTGAAGCTTTATGGTCATGGAGTCCTAAGACAGACTGTAATGCTTGTAATTATGACACTGTCATTTTAAGACTCTTGTTGCTTGTGAATTTACCAAAGAAAGTGTTCAGAATCAAATTTCATGTAGCAGGATCTGTCTGAGCCAAGCTTTTTTTTTTTTTTTTTTTTTTTTTTTTTTTTTCTGAAGAGTTTCAACTGAAACAAACAGTAGATCATTTCTAAAAGGAAGAGGAAGGAAAAACCCAACATTACAGTATACTTTGCTGAGGAGCTCTAGCATGAGGAGTATGAATGGGCTTCAGAGGCTGGAGGACCCTGTAGACTGATGGAGCACAGGATTAAAACTACTTTTTTCATTTCTGAGTGCTTTGGAAGTCAACACTAAATGCTTTGCAGTCTTTGTGTTTTCTGTACTGCAATACAAGGTGTAACAGTAATGGATAATATGTATAATTTAGCAATTGTTTAGTTACTGCAGTACTAAAGCATGATGGAGTCACTTTATTTCAGTATAAAGTTTACTATTATTATGAATAATTAATATTATTAATAATATTGTTCTCTTCATATATATATTATATATATTATAATGTATTATATGATTATAATTTATTAACACCTCATATACTATATATCATTGAAACCATTAATAATATTATTATAAATTAAATATTATTTGAATTAATTATTATTAATGTTATTGATGAATTATTATTATTATTAGAATAAGTTTATATTCCACGTCTAGCTAAAATTAAGAATGCAGACGTAGCATACCACAGAATCATAATTAACGTACCATACAACTTAAACAAACAGAACAATAGAAAATAAGTTAAAAATAGGTCAAATTCTGTGTTTTCACTCTTACTATTCATGAGTGGCAGACATTTGTGAAACTTTGTTCTACCCATCTCATTACAAAAAGAACATAACCCAGTTTATGTTAAAAAATGGCTCAAATTATTTAAAAAATGAATACAAGTTTCCATTGCATGAAAATATCTTTTTATTTGTTTAACCAGTGAAAAAAAAAAAAGTGACTCAATCCCACAGGTTCAGTTATGTTATGACTGGGGCCTCCAGGCATTACCAACAATTTGGATTACTAAAATTTCCTAAATAAAAGGGATTTAACAGTGTTCCTGACACTTTGGCCTACGCCAGGAGGCTGCTAATATCAGATATGAATGTATGCTTTGGTAATGTAAGCATGGCATGTAATTTGAAATTAGTCACTGAATGGCAGTGTTTGCAGTCAGGTACAGTTAGAATTTAAGTAGGACTACTCCCATTCTTCTTAAAATTCCTTACTGCTTTGCATCTCAAAAAATCTAAAATTGTATGTCAGTTAAACATTTACCTTTTGTTTCCTGAAGCCATTCATCTGTGCAACAGGATTATCATAAAATATGCTTTGCCCTTAAATACTACCTGATATTTATTTTTAAACAGGTAGCAGCTCCTAACTCAGTTCTTGATCCAATCTAAGGTATAACAAACAAAAAACAAACAAACAACAATGAAATTACAATTTGCAGTAGTTTATGCCAATGCGAACAATAGGTAATATTATAGTATAATTAGGATCTCAGAAGTGAAGGTGAACTCAAATAAAACATAGGTCCTTGAATTTTCATCCTGTGTTAAGATTACAACACCTGGGTCACAAAAATCAGGTGCCTGCGTCCTAGAAACAGTAATTTCAGGCAGTCCTTTTAATGCATCAGATAGTACAAAAGGTCAAAATCATATAAAGAAGCCTAGCTTCAGATTCTTACTGCAAATTTTAAGTTACAATATTCGCTGTGTTGTAAACTAACCTCCTCCCTGAGATGATGCTAAAGTTTATAGAATTGATTTGTTTCTGTTTTGTAGCACTTCTGCAAGTCTGCTTCATAATAAAAAACAGAACTTTGGAGACAAATCAAGAATGCTGCTGTTTGTTTTATTGGGGATTTTAACATTGTCATAGCCAAAAGCATGGCAATACATGTGCACACACTTTTTTAATGATCCAGAAAATATTAGTATTGAGAGATTTAAACACTGAGACGGCATCCACTGAGACAGCTGAGAAGCTCCCGGTAGAGCTTCTGTTAGAAACAACTGAATTATGGAGAATGGAAAAAAAGTAGGTATATGGATTGTAATTGATATTATTTTACCCCCAGAATTTTGGTCTCCCAAGCTTTTGGGGGGTTGATTCTGCTCACATTTTTGAAACTGTCAAAAATGAGGTATACAGAAGTTGATGTTTCCTACAAAACTGCTTTTTCTGATATGGTCTAATTTACCAAAAAACAATAGAACATACCAGTTTTAAATCAGAATGTATTAGATGACAATACTGAATGGTCAAATCACAAAGAAAAGGCTCTGGTTCCAAATCTAAGAACATTTATGATTATTCTTAACCTTGTTCATAAGAGACATTTTATTTCAGTTCTTTAACACATACAAACAGTAAATTTATGTCCACACACACACACACACACACACACACACAAAAAAAGTTTGTCTAAAAAGAAGGGAAAAGGATGAGTATATATAGGTTTTCCTGATCAATTAGGCATCAATGAACAAAATAAGGCAACTGAACTATAGTTTATCTTTTAGATGTCTGTGGCTAAACAAGTTTCATTAACCTTCTGGGACACTACTAGTCAATATGACAATTTAGCAGAACAGAATAATTCCACTCTAAAGGACATCCTCATCACACAAGTAAAATGAGATCTGTAGAACATGAAGAAATTTTAAGTAGATACTGTAAAGACCATGTACATATTTCCTGCTCAGCATTTTTTCTTTCACATTATTAGCAATATATGTCTTTCCTAATCCATAAGCATTTGAAATGTGGACCTTTTGAAAAGTTTTATTTTACTTTTTATGAAAAGTAGAGTGTTTCCACTCCCAAATTAAATGGAAGAAGTTTAAATCAGTAATGAGTGTAGCTGAGTACTTTCTCCCAAAGTATACTATTTTGTATATATGGTGTTTTTTAATTCCTAATATCCTAAGGCACACACAATTTTTATAGCAATAATTCTGATAATCAAAAGCAGAAAATAAATTTTCCAGAAATTACTTCTCAGTCATCAGATCTTCTCCTAACATAGTTCAATGTACCCCATTCTCTATGCCTGTATGTCGAATTGGTTACTTATTTTCTTATTTATTTAACATGTTGGCATTGCTGAGTCAATAACAGTTCCCTGTAATGGCAAGCTGGATTATATTCCTTTTCCTGTACCATCAGGCTTACTATAAACTGATTACAGACTACCATGCCAAATTTTGTCCTTCCTTATACCTGCAAAAGCTCAACTTTTAAAGCTCACAAAAGAATTTGGACAGAATATTTTGATTATAGCTTCCAATACTTGTATATTTGGATGAGACTAATAAAACTAAAAATCACAAGAATGATCAAAATCCAGATCATTTCACAATCTTTTTTAATACAACATAAAAGAGAAACTGAAAGAAAAAAAAAATCAAAGATGACTCAGTGTTGTACTTTAAATTCCAGTGACTGAAAAATTGCACAACTTATAGAATTGCAACTATTTCCTGAGGATCTAAGTGGAGACATTTTTAATTACACCATTTTTATATATATATATATATTTTTTTAACATAGTTTACACTGTAAACTATTTCCAGCTCCAGAATTCAAAAATAGGATTGCATCCTTCTTTTTAATGAAGTACGGTAGAAAAAACTTTTTTCCACTCTTGCTATACTGTAACTTTCTAATATATTTTTAAAAAGTTTAAGGATCATAAAAAGCAAAGAAGCTAATAAATTCCCTACCAACTTTTCATATTCAATTAAGTTTAATATTTTATGCAATTCTAATCATAATCAATATAATAGTAAGTGCAATAAATTTACTATTTTTAACTAAAACTTTTTGGAAGATATTCATGAGTTATTTCTTGGAAACCTTCCATTTTCATAAACATGCTGTTCTAACAAGATATTTATGATTTACTATATGAAAATGTAGTAAGGCTAGCTGTACCTGAGCACAAGACCTTAACTTTATCTTTTTTAGACTATTTATAACACATTCCGAATTACAAGATTTAATTAAGAGCAAAAGTTACAAACTGCTGTAGACCACATTGATAGAGTCAGCTGGAACAAGACAGTGAATTACTGTAACAACTTGTAGTCCAAAGGAAAGCATTAAAAGCTACATTGGATAAGATTGCAGCTAAAGCCTTGTTTATGCATAATTCTTTATTGTTAAGTTTCATAAAATTGTGTTTCTCACTAAAGGTAAAAGACCAAACAGAATTACTGGACTACATCAAAATGTGTCATCTGACAACTGCAATTTTGCGTCATCTTTTTAACCTCTTTCCTACTAACATTTCTAAATTCTTTTTTATCCTTTCATAAATCAAAACTTTATGTTCATAGATTTTGAAGACCTCTTTATCCTTCTTCACATAACTTATGCATAAATCATGAACAAATGTTCAGGGGAAAAAGTTGTCAATACTTCTAAGACTAAGAATCATTCTTATGAAACTTTTGATGAGTGGATTTAGTAACTCATGGCTCAATAAGTACTGGCAAGAGTTAACAGATTATTGTAAGACAGAAAGAATTATCTCTGATAATGCACAGTCAGTAAGAATTATAATGACATTGTACTTTTGTTTTACTGCAGCTCTTAAATTACTGAGAAAAACACTCATTTTACGTTTAATCTTTTTGTAGAATGTTCAATAATCAATCCTGAATTTTGATAGGATAACAGGTATAAAATATGAAATCACGAGTTTTTGTTGTTGTTGTTTTGTTGTGTTTATTAGGTTTTTACCAATTAGGATTCTTTAACAGTTTATGCACAATACCCTTTCTGATCCAATCTACCATGCTTTTCAAACCCATATAAAGATGGGTCATCTGGGTTCAAACAGCCAGTCATAAGGATTCAAAAATGGGAGTGAAAAATGTTAGTGTTTTCATTAATATTAACTAAAATATCTGTGATTTTTTTTATTATCCTACTTCTTGATGTGAGTAGGAAAAGTAAGTGCTGCTAAATTAAAAATGAACTTAAGGCTCCATGCATCTAAACTAACTGGAATAGAAAGATTATACTAGTCAAACATCCAAATTAGCATCAGAGAGCATGAAATGCTTTTGAATTATTTGATTCTCAGTATTTAAGCAAATTGTAATGAAAAGAAACATCCAAAACTTAACTTTAGTTTAAAGATTAAAAAACAAAATAGAAAAAAAGTATAACTTGGGGATGCATCTAGGGACCAATCAAAACATACTTTAGGGAAAAAAAAAAAAAAAAGTTTTCTGTTTTCTATAATACAGTAATTTCAAGTTGAAGTCCAGAGGGAGGATTCTATTGTTTACTGTCATTGTTCATGTCCTTATAAGTTTCAGTAACACCACAAGATCTCTTAGAACAATATTTACAGTAGTTTTTCCCCTCAGCAAACAATATTTAATATGAATATATAAAGTTTTAAGGTTTGACTCATCAGTAAAATGTTATTTGAACATCTGTTTTTCTTTTAAAGATTTTTATTGAATTATATTTTCTTTTTCCACATTTTACAATTTTTGAGTATTAGAAGACAATATTCAGCTTCATGTTGTTGGTGTGTAAAGACCTCAGCTAATTCTGAATTGTTCAAACAGGATACAGCATTTTGTTCCAAAAATGCCCAAGTCTAACACTGATGGCAATAAAGATGAGGCACTTCCACAAGTAAAGACAGCAGAACCACTCTTTGTTTTTTAATGCTATTCATGTTGTTCAAATTCTATACTATACACTATATTATATTACATTCTCTGTATACCATATTAAATTACCTTACATATGTTTTAGATGTGACTGTGGTCACTAATATTAAATCAAGTGAACACCTATCCAGATCATGTTTGCTCAGTCAGCTCTGATTTTTTTATCTAATCTCAATAAATAAGTTAATAAATAAAATAGATAGAACCCAGTTAGATAAATCACTGCACACAGATCAAAAATTTTAGAGGAATTTATCTGTCTACAGATAATTTACTGTGCATAGCTCTAAGAATTTAAATGAATTTGTCTACACATATAAAAGCAATCTGCCTTTTTAAATCAGGAAAATGTATTTCCTTCTTGTAAGACTTAAATTCTTCTCCATATCAAGCATTCATATTTAAGATACATCAGCTTTTTCATGCAAGCATGTCACTGTGTCCAAATGTAATTGTTATATCCTGCTCTCAAGACTGTTAAAATTTAATTTCAGTTCTGTTACTTAGCTAAAATTTTCCTATCTCAAGACAAGCAATACTCAATGTTACAGTACCATTCTTACCATAATTTACAGCAATTAATATTCAATAAAAATGTGCCTGGAATATCCACTTCACACTTGTGAAGAGCTTGATTAATTTCTAGTAAGTTGCAAACACAACCAAACTTTTCACACTGTTGGAGCAATAATAATGACATTATTTTATATTTAGCAGTTACTGAAGACTGCAGGAATTTTTCACTTGACAGTAATGCATAAAGCAGAAAAAACAGTGCACCTTTACTTCTGTTGTCAGAATATTAATTATCATTGATCATATTTTTTTCAATGCAGAGACCTAAGATCAATCTACTATACTGACAACTGTTGAAATATTTTTTCTATGTGGAGTTACCTAACAAACACATCACAACAGGAGGCCCGAGCAACTATGTCAACTGAATCTGAAACATAACGATTCAATATACTTTTGTGTTGCCTTATCAGATCTTACCTTAAGTTTAGTTAGGAGGAGTTCGTGATCTTGTAGTAGTTTTTTAGTTTCATCTTGATTGCTGCCAATTTCTAATAAATTTGGTGTTGATTCAGCCAGCTGAAGCTTCACCCATTTTCCACACTGTAATAAATTAAAATTACGGGCTTCAGAAAACACAGGATTTTCTTTATTTATTTACTCACACAGACTCTCAGTTCACACATACTTTCTGTAAGAGGATCACAGGGACACATATACGTCCTCAGTTGTAGAACAAAGACAGAGGTTACAATATAAACCTAGCTTTATTTGAAGCAGCTATCAAAATGATGGACTCCAGTTATCCAGTCTCTGATGGGATTTTGCTTTTGCCTATGAAGAGTAGGATTATCACAATGAATCAAAAACTTACCACCAACTCATCTCCGCTTTCAGCTGAAGACTGTGCAGTTAAGGAAACTCAGACTGGGAAGGAACAAATATTTTTCTGCAGATATAGTAACTCTAATACCACATTTTATTTCTAGCACACAAATCCAACATACCTGAATACAGAGATTACACAAATCTATATACAGAGATTCCACAAAGCAGCAGGGACAATTAATAGCTGTTGGAATAGGAACCCAAACAGCTATCTCTCACATTGTCCTGGAGGATATACAAAGAAAGGATGCATGACAGCAACCCAAAGCATAACTAATTCTTTCCTCCCTGTGCTGCAGAACTGCTACAGTCTGAGAAATACAAGTCATAGAGGATGGTGACCAGGAATGAAGCAGTGTTGCTACTGAAAGCTAGGTCACAAGGAACCCACAGCACTCAAAGGAAAAATTAGTGTCTTCATCCTACACTTAAGCATCTTTGAAACAAAATCACTGCCCTGTGACAGCAGATGGAGTCTCCCAGAAGGGGTCAGAACTGAAGATGGAACATTGCCACTGGCACAACTGAAGTAACCCCATACTGAATAATCACCAGAATTTGGTGACAGCCTTAACACATTATCACCTTATTCTGCACTATAGACAAACTCCAGTGGCTGAGGCTAGGGTGCTTTCCAAGTTGCCTGGAAAATGAATAATTAAACTGCCAAAAAACTTCAGCTTGGATGCAGTACATAGAACTCCAGGTTTGCTTTATGCCATGTACCAAAATTTTGTGTGAGATGAAGGTACAGATTCCAGCTCATAAACAGGCCTTTAGGTTCTCATAAGTAAAATTATATACACACATCAGGACTTCTGTAAGTACATGGGTGAATATGAATTCACAGTTTTCAAAAATAAAAAAGTACTATAATTGATAATGAGTAGTTATTTCTAGCAAGCACTCCAAAACAGATAAATGCAATCTGCATTAACAGAGTTGGTAGCAATAATTTTACATAACAAGCAGCCTTACTTAAAAATTACAACTATTGTAGTTGAGTCTCCTCAAGAAGTAATACATGTTTATAAACACATTTTCAAGGCACTCTTACTTTTTAAATGAAAAAAAAAAAAAAAAGGAATTACTTGCCTCTAGGAGCCTACATATTTTGGGCAAATGATTTATTCTATTTAAAAATAAAAAATGGGGATAGAAACAGTGTTTATGTCCAAGGAATCTCTATCAGATATTAACTAAATTACCTTGCCTTGTCATTTTGTACTAACTATTCATTTGTGCAGAATATTTAACAAAGTGCTAGCAGTTGCTGCCTTACCTTAAGTACAGCTATAACGATACTGGCATTCCCGGCATGAACAGCAACCGAACTGACAGTTGTTGTAGAAAGCTTCTGCCCCGAACTGGCTTCATTTGACATTGTGTTTCAAAATGGGACTTCATACATTAAAGCAGTCTTGGAAATGCTCTTACAAGGTCCACTGCTCATTTCAGAAAGCAACAAACAGGGCTTCTTGGATTCATTCAGTGAAAGAGCTCAGCTAACACTGATTACTCTGCCAAAAGGAAAGAACAGGAGGTTAAAAATAGACAACTCCATTGAGTTTATCATTCTTGAGAGAGAGATTTGACACACCCCTAGTTTGGTAGCATTAAGCTGTCTGTTCTTTTTTGTCACCATCTGAAGTGTCAAGTGCAGCAACCATGAACCTCATCTGGCACTGACTAACCAAAGAAAAAAAGTTTCTTAAATTAAAAGAGCTAGAAACAATTTTACTACTGAGGGTCTACAGACAAATATGGTTTTCTGAGGTTTCAAAGCATGCAACTATACAATCTAAATTTTCACATTCTACAGGTTAAAAAAAAAAAATCTTGTTTGCTAATTACTGAATACATCTGTTTAACATAATTCTTCCACTGACTCAGAGCATTTAAACCTTTATAATAAGTCAGATGCTGAACTAAAACAGACATGAAATTTTAAGCTAAAGTTTTAAAATATATAGTGACTGTAACAACCAAAGAAGGAATCTAAGCTCACCATATGAATTCTTAAGATGTGTTTTATTCCTTCCTAATGTTGTTATATCTGCTTTTCAATTGAATCATAAATTGTTTCTATAGTTTTGATTTTGTTCTAAATCAGCATTAGGAAGAGCTTGTTTAAAGGTTGCAATCCAATTAAACTTTTAACTCAGTGTAAGAAATTAATAGTATTAATGGTATTGGTTTGACATATCAACTGTATCACCAGAAGCACTGAGCATGCCACAGGTAGCCTACAGTATGAGACAGCAGCTGCTAGGTTTCCTTCCACAGAACAGCTGAGAAGGCATAATCAGTGTTTAGGTTTGCAGGTCACTCAGGCAACACAATTCCACCGAACAAACTACATGTGTAACTCTCCTCAAAGTATCTGCTTGCTTCATTTGCTTAAAAGTAACACACAAATTTTTATCTAAATTAAATTTGCTAATTGGAGACTAGAACAGACACCTGCAGTGAAACCAAGATATGGAAGAAAAATATAAAATATTTTGGACTGGAAGAAACTTAGTTACAGGGAATTTGAACTGATATGTCAAGATCTTTTCTTTTTCTTTGCTTGCTTGTTCACTGTCTCCTCCCTCTAATTAAAATCTTCATCTGATTTTTTCTTCAGAACTTGAATTTGGAACAGGGTATCTGAAGTGTGTTGTAGTGATTTGTGCTGAACTAAACAGGCTTGGCAAAACGAATAATCCCCAAAATAGAACCTATTCCTTGTGCCAAAACAGAACCATGAATCCTCAATCTGCCATCAAGAAAGCAAATATAATGTACTTTTCTAAAATTTCTCCTATTTCCTGCAGGAGGCCCAGGAATACCTTCCAGTGAAAGAAGCATGACATCGGTATTCATGAGACTCGTGTGAGCATTCATATAATGGACGTGGGCAGAACAAAATGTTTGAAATTTAACAGCCACTCAAAAACTGGAGGATAGTCATGAAGAAAACTCAACAATTGAAGCTGAATAGAAAGCCCTATTTTGAATTGACTAGAATGTACAAGATCCCTTGTACAAAAATTATTAAATATGCAAGATTTCTAAATAACATTCCAGAAGACAGTGAGTTTGGGTTTTCCAACCTGTGGAGAAGACTGAGAGCAATTAGGGCTTGACTGCTGGAAAAACTTACTGGAAAAAGTAACCTGGCCTCTAATTAGTCTCATAAGAGGAATTCCCAGCCAATTTTAGTACCATATTGAAGTGTGTCCTTGAGTATCTCACAAGCACACTTGAACAGTGGTTTTAATGGCACAAGTTGGGTCATTCCATCATCTCAGAGTAACCAGGCGTAAGAGATTTTTATCACTCAGGTTAAATGAGAAAGCATATTTTGTAGTACTAACAGCCAAAATTGTGGAAAAAACACCACTCAAAAAGTTGACCATAGCAATTTTGGCAACAGCTGAGTCAAATGATTCAAAATGTCTAATAATAAATGCATGGATATTCTATTGATTTGGCTTAAGCAAAGCATATGAGATAGAAACAGACAGATATGAGATAGAGTACCAGAGTACCTGTAGCATTGCATGGGTTTGTTGTGCCCCCCACACAGGACCAGACACGTAGTCTTGAACTTCATACTGTTGGCTTTGGCCCATCTGTCCAGTCTAACCAAATCCCTCTGTAGAGCTCTCCTACCCTCAAGCAGATCAACACTCATACCTAACTTCTTGTGTCTGCAAACTTACTGAAGGTGCACTCAACTATCCTCATCCAGATCATTGACAAATATACTGAAGAGAACAGTCCCCAGTACTGAGCCCTGGGGGACACCACTAGTGATCAGCTTCCAGATGGATTTAACTCCATTCACCATGGCTCTTTGGGTCCAGCCACCCAGACAGTTTTTAAATGAACAAAGCGCACACTTTTTCAAGCCTTGAGCAGCCAGCTTCCTCAGGAGAATACTGTGGGAAATGCCAGGTACCATCTGTAACAACTGTATGTAAAAAGGATTTGAAGACATAAGTATGACAAAACATTTCACTTTCAACATGGTATCTTATTAGTGGCAATGGAAACCCTAATCACAATTTTGACATGTGTATAGGGAAAACACTGAAATAAGCGCTTCTTGGAGAGACCCGTGCTATGAAGGCTACAAGAAAACAGAAGGAAATGGAAGCACTTGCAGACATTACCCTCAGCTGTTACTCAGGGCCAGAGAGACAGGACAAGAGGGTGCTGGGCATAAAATGTCGCCCCAGTGCCCAGAAGGCAGAGCAAGGAAGAGAACAAGTTACCCCAATGCTACCAGCAGGGCTGTATGATTATGACACAGACCATAGCCCAGGTGAAGGGCAGCTCAGCCTGGTGTGGCCTTGCTCCCCTCAGCAGAACTGGTGGGAGAGGGACACCCCGCCACCCCGCCCATATTACCACAGCAGCTGCAGGCCCTGGCCCACAGGTACCTCAGGGCACACAGACTGCTGTCAGAACTCCTGAGGAAGGGCAGGTGCCCTACACCGGGGGGGAGGGGGGCGGGGGGGAGGGGGGGTGTGTGGGGTGGCAGGAAACGACTATTACCTCCCCACACCCAAAACAGGGTTACTATTATTTGTAAGGGAGAGGAAGAGCCAGCCCAGGTAAAGGAGATTAATTTTAGGTGGATAATGGTTGAAGTATGGGCAGAAGCCATTTCCCTGTCAGTGATGAGTCCACCAGCTTAAGAAAAGGCATGTGTAAAACAGTGACCCCAGTGGCTCCCCCATTTTTATTTTATTTTATTTATTTATTTATTTATTTATTTTTGCCATACTTGCATACTACAAAAAGAGAAGGCACAGAAATCCCAGTAAAGGACTAGGAAATGACAGTGAAAGAGTGCCCAAGGAGTAAAAGACAACCCCCAGCAAAAAGTGTAGAGAAAGAACCATCATCCATGTATGAATTAATGTTTTACACTTCCCAGATTTATCTTATTTAAAAACATATTAGCATATTTAAGCATTATAGCTTGTATCTTTCCACTCATCCTATTCATCACCCTAATGAAAACCCTTCTACTCGTGCTAGATTATCACCAGTCCCGAGGATGCTTCATGCCACCCAGAAAAAGCAGCGGATGCTTCATGCCACCCAGAAAAAGCAGCACATTGAGAAAAAGCTACTTGAAAAGCACTGTCACATGAAGCAGAGAAAAGACCAAAAACAAGTTATCCTGGTTGATCCCTGATGTACTGAATGTCTCCGTGGAAGCAAAACAATCTGCTGTGTAAAATCAGAGTGTATCAGAGATGAAGAAACTTGCAAACAGTTTAAGCTAATTTTGTGTATATGAGCACAATCTTTATTTATGTTCTTCCAAGAACAACATTTAAAACAACCCATATGGTAAACAGACCTGGAAAGCAGTGACAGCTGATATTTTCAATCCATTAGTCATCAATTTTTCATGCTCCTCTTTCATCCCACAGCACTCTCTTCCTTGTTACCCTCTTACTGGACCCTAGTTGACTTCCACAAAGTATACATACTATTTGTACTTGGCACTTTTTCAAAATAGTACCTAAGTCCTCAATGATAGAAAAGATCCACCAAATTTAACTAGGGCTTACAGCCACATTATATCACTTCAGCCTCCATGCTTATTTTAAGGAAGCTCTATAACCTTTACATTTAAAAGTCCAGCTCCTAAATTTTGTGTAGTAGACCATTATTGCTAACATTTTATTTATTTATTTATTTTTTATAAAAGGGCAGTCTTGCTGTTCTTTACTTGACTCATATACAGGGTAAAAAGGAATGCTGACAAATAAGGACCAATTACATTTTTATTCACTAGGCATCACAGAGGGGGTGGGGGACAAGCAACACAGGTCTCTGCAATAATTCTGAGGACATTGGCAGCTGTGACTGATTAACAGATGCATCTCTAAACTAACTCATCTGAACAGATGTCTCCAAATCCAAACACATTAATTACTCAGTATCATCTTTCTTTGAAAGCTTAATTTTATTTCTACTGTCACAGCCAATAGAAAAAAAAATAACAAACAATCTGGATTTATAACTTTCCTTAAAATAACAGATACAGGAAAGACTGAAAAAAAAAGAGTGACTTGACTTCTCAAATGTCAATGTAATTGCAAAACATAAATAAGGAAAATGTTAACTGTTGAATAGGGTGACAAGATTAAACAACAAAAAAAAAAAAACCACTACCATGTGTGAAACATGAAACAATCACATCTCATTCCACCTGGGACGTGGGAGAGAGCAACCTGTGTGTCCTCTTAAGTTTACTGAAGAAATGGCAGAGACCACCTTCACTCTCCATGTGATTCTGAGGAAACTAGGCTTTCTACAACAGCACCAGAGGGGAAGCTCAACATATGTATCTCACCAGGAGTTGTCCAAAACACCCATACTCTGTAGAATACAGAAATGCAGCAGTTTTAACAGTTAGTTCACAGGTACAAGCCTGTCAACAGAAAAAAAAAAAAAAAAAAGAAAAAAAAAAAAAAAAAGAAGAAAAAAAGCACAATTAAACTGTGGCCCAGTGCATTCAATTCTATCAGGAGAACAAAGATATTAGATAGCTCATTAATCTGTTGTTTGGCCTTCATGAACAGCAGGAGAAAAAGAACAGTTTATTAAACATTATTAGTGTTTTCCCTCATCCATGCATGTAGTCAGCAGGACTTTTGTTACTAAATTGCTTGGGAGCATTTGAAATTCCTTCCTGATGTGCTGTGTTAGTGCAGAGGAGTATGCATCCTGCACCAAATATAGATGTCAGCCAGGCTACACATTCTCCCTGTAAAAAAAAAAAAAAAAAAAAAAAAAAAAGATGCAGATTGTATCCTAGATCTAGTCTGAAGGCAGCTACAAACTGTCCAGCTAATAAGGTAATTACACAATAACAGTAAATAACAGTTTTGCTCCATGTTGCCAATTTCTGGTTTATATTTATAATTTAACTGTATTAAAAAACTATTTCCCTTTATTTTTCAATGTTTATACACATAGATGCATATATTACACTCAAAATAAAACCAGCTGTTAAAAACACATATGGACTGCTCAAAAATATACCATCAGGGTAACTAGGTCTGGGGTCTACCATTTAAGAGTGAGACATCTGTTTAACCTCTTCAAAAGTAGTCAGTGAGCAATGATACCAAAAAGATTTGTATGAGTCATTCATTTAACAAGACTAATTAAATAGATAATAAACATACTAACCACACACACACACACACAAAGAAAAAAGTCAAACCATGTTGTTTCTATTGTTTGGAAGAGTTGATTTAAATAGGCACAAATTTCAGAAAGCTCAATTTAGAGCAAAAAGCAAAATATGTTACACAGTCCCACTTCTAATAACACATTGCTTTAGACATCTAATATTAGGAAGAATTTATCTAGAAAAGCTAGATTCAATGGGGTAGCTGAATTTCAAGTGTTAAGAACCATGAGACTTTAGAAGGCTTTTTAAAAAGTCATTTATCAGTGAAGTTATAAATAGGAGCACTTTGTTTTGTTTTAAAGCGGTAACTCCATATAGTGCAACTCTGCTACTTGAAGGTTCGTGCTGCTGAGCATTCCTCTATATGTTCTAGTCATACATTTCCATCTTCCAAATCATTACCTCAAACAGCAAGCACACAACAGATCCTTGTTGTCCCTATCACTTAAGTGCTGAATTGTGTGATCTACTTGAGGTAAAACAGCAGGAAGAATTGAGCTCTCCTTCCCCCACCCCCTGCTTCTTTGCCTGACACTGGGTTGTTAAACAAATGTGCGCTCACTGCTGACACCTAATGTAACTGGGGTGTGACTACAGTACATGAGAATCAGACCCCTTTCTTCCCAGGTTATCCAAGTGACCGTTCATGCCCTATGCCCTACAAAGGGTGGCACGTTACACTGCGTAATTTAAGTCCCACATAAAATTAGGAAGCATTGCCTATAATAACCCCCCCCTTCCCCTTTCAGTGCTAACTAAAGTTAAGGTGGATTATCACACTACAGAATCACTGTGTGCCATTCACAGCAAAAACTACTGTAGTATGCCAGTAGAAATAGGTGATTTTTTCCTTGTTCTGGGACTGTGTGCTCAGAGTTCATTGAATATGAATGCTGCTGGATGCAGTAGCAGGTGAGCCAGTGCAAAAAGATTTGTTCAATAGACAAACTTGGTACCGAGACTCCTTTTCTCTCTTTCTCTTTCCACCCCTCTTCTCAGTTCTTCATGTTGGTGCCAAGTGATACTACAGCAACCAAGCTGTCTGCATGGCAACAATTATTATTTTTTTTAATTATTATTGTTATTTTTGCCCGTGGTCTACCAAAGGCTCTGGGCCTGGAAAACTGAGGGCTGGCTGGTGAGATTGTATGATCCTTAGGACAGCATCACCTTTCCTGTATCTTAGCTAGTGGTTTTGATATCTTCCTCCAGAACCTCAAGAATATTTTTTCCTCTCCTTTCTCCTGAGGGGTGTCCATATGGCTCCATAGGTCTTGGCTACTGGAAGATGTCATCTCTGCCTGCCCTTTGCCACTGGAGTGGAGAGGGTGGAGATGGGAGCCTGTGACCGTTTCCTGCTCAGGTAGAAACTGACTGAAGAAAGGGGAGATTAAAAGGAGTTAGCTCACTTGGTCTGATAAAAGCTTCTGTGAGACAGGGTAGGGGAAAGCAAGCTTGGGAATAGTTGTTTAAGGAGCAGCCACAGCTGTAAAAAGAGAAATTGACAATAGTTTGGAAAGCAGTAGGAGTCAGCTAATTGTGTTTCTAAAAGACTTCATCTCTCCACACACACAAATAAATGATTAGCCACCTTTGGACCTCAGGTTTCTCCTCTTGGAATTCAGCAGGAGACAGAAGTCATAGTTCTCACCATGGTAAAATAGTTTAAAACCAGGAAAAAAAAAAGAACAATTTAAAGAATAAAAGTGATGAGAAGAAGGAACGTAAGCAGGGACGAGAAACAGAAAAGACTGGAAAACATTTTGAAACAGGAGAAGGCTGTTTCAAAGGAGAAGCTGAGAACTTCAGGAATGAATCAGAGGTTGATAACCAACAGTAAGTGCAAGGGCGTACACAGCACTTTGCCCTTTGTAGCAAGAGAACCATGTCAGAAATAATCTGAAGGACTTTGTGGGGAGGTGAAACACAGGTTAGTCAAACACCTAATTGTTGGAACAATTTAGATCATATTTGGATTTGAGCTTCCAGATTTTCTTCTGAAAAATAAATTGTATACATCGTAACAGTGCTCTGATAGCCTAACATGCAGTGAAAGGAGTCAGAAATTCACTACAAAACTGCACCACTGCTACAAACCAGATCAGTAAATTTACTCTGACCCCTCTGTTGGTGTTAGACCTGCGAGACAGAAGTTCTAGCTATGACCCTTTTCACCTTAGGTCATCAGCACTGATCAAACAAATCATTTACTCAAGAGTATCTTTTCCAAGAGCTTTAATCTTCTTACAGCATCCAGTAATGTGACCAGGATCCTTTTGTCCTGATAAAAGTCTTGTCTCATGAATCACTGAATATTTTATTTTTGTCTACTTTTTCCAGTTTCTCAAACAAGTATCTTCTGAATTGACAGTCCACTAATGAGCTCTGCAGTCAGCTGCCTTGACCAAGAATTGCTTAATTACCTTGAATTTCAACCCTGAAAACAGGTCTGCACAGGACAATAATCACTGTGTTTGAAAAAGGATACAAACTGAAGTTTAAAGATATGGTAGTTGCAAGATTTTCTGGCGTAACCTCCTGTGATCTTCCTCACAGTATGGTGACAAAAGGCAGGCAACGTATATGCAAGGCTCTATACATGAAACAGAATTTGCAGCCTGACACAAAGCAGCACTGGATATCCTCTATATGTGGTAGGGTTGGGGGCGGGAAGGAAGTGTCAAATCAAGTACAAATGTAAAAAAGCCTTGCATTTTTAAATTTGCACAGAGGTGATTGATTTGTTTTTAACCTTAACCCATTTTCAATATTGGACCGTTTGAGACAGAATACTGGGGAATACAATCTCAGATGACACATTAATTTACTTGAATGTTACGGCCTGAGAACAGTACTGTGTCCCCACCGGCAACAACAGCATTGCCAGAGTGCTGAGGTAAAGTTCACATCATGCAAAATAACTTTTATATCAAGGTTTTGACTGGTTACATTAAAACTCCACTGACATTTTACAGAGGGTTTTTAGGAGATACCAAGAATATCTACAGGGCTTATAGTAGATACCACTGTCTGTGCAGCAGGTTTTGCTCTGGTCTGTTTCTGTTCTCTACTCTGCAAATGGCCATAAAACAGGCTTTTACTCTTAAGAGACATCTTGTCAGGCCCTGAGGTAAAAGAGATTTATGCTAAGTAAATTTAAAATAGTAATAATGCTAATGTATTTGCAAATTCCTAATGTTTCATATTTGTCTATTTTTGTAGTGTCTTGAAAATCATGCAATGTGTTATAGTTCTGATTTGAAAAAAAAAAAATGTAATCATCCTCATAGCCAAAGTGGCAAGATAGAATATCACATTTAGAAAGATTTATTTTCTTTCCAGCTATACAACTACTGTGAGCTTTCTATTTCTTAGCTAAATCAAGAGGAAGTTAAAAAATAAATTATTTCACTGCCTTCATTTTTGAACTCCAAGACAGAGCTTTCATCAAACATAAGCAGTCCCAGGAATCAAAAGATTAAAAGCCTCACTTCAGTGAAGAAGCCCAGAACTTGGCCTAAATTAATTTGAACACTTGAAAATTCCTCTGTCATCCTTTCATTATATGGAAGTCTTTTCAGAAGGCAGAGCTAGATGACGTACCTAGTCAATGCAAGAGGATCTGCAGGAACTGCATGTTTTAGAACTTTGTCTGATGTGTTCCAGGCACGAAAACAGCATGCAGGACTACTTAATAAGCTTCATAATTTTTTTGAACACTTGATTCGATACTTACTAAATATTCTGTAATTAAATCCCTTTCTCTGAGTTACTTTTTCTTGCTGTGCTAGATCTGTTCTATTTGCAGGATATTTGATTAACCGCATTTAAGGGAGAAGCTTGATCTTCCCAAACATCCTTACAGCCCACCTGTTTGACACCATATGTTTTGTATAAATGTTTTCATTGCAGATAAAACCCTTCATTTCGATAACTGGTTTTATTACATGTACATGGTTTTTCCCTCCTTTCTTTTTGCTAACTACTGCTCCTCAGGTCTCACTACCATATAAAGGATAAAAAAAACATCACTTCATTGCTCTAAGATGAAAATGATTCCAGCTGTAGTTTTTATATCCTGTGTGCACATACGTGACTTCCATAACTATATCATATCACCCACTACCAAACATTAATGAGACTTCCTTCCTAGCACCCCTGTGAAGCACGGAACTCAGCTGTCACCCCCTCCCAACACAGGCATGCGCATGCACACACTCACTGGAAGTAGCAACCAATTCTTCCTTGGGAACAATGAAGGAACACTTTAAAATACACATTGGATCACTTGCAAGGTCTTTTGCAAAACCGTTAGCAGAGAAGAAAGTTTAGTGGTAGAAATGTGGACATCTCTCTGATCAGGCCCAGGAAACAAAGCAATACTTAGAGAAGGGGCCACAGCCAACAATACCAAGATGAACCCCAGAAATTCACATTTCTGTTACCTGCAGGAGCAAAAGCCATGGCTTCTTCAGAAATGATTGGTCCTGCAGAGGTAACGCAGCATGAAATGATGTCTGCAAATGGCTGCCACCCAACAAATTGGCCATATATGATGGGGGAAAATGAAAACCTTACAAGGCTCATTGAGCATGTAGCTCACAGCAGCCTTTTTATGCCATTTCAAGAAAAGCAGTAATAAAAACCCTGGCTACAGCTGACCGCCTTACTGTGTGTCTTTCTATACATTTCTTTTGGAGAGGAAGGCCGTGTTCTGAGAGGCAGCAAGCGATATAAAACAGTCAGTGGGGCATCACATTCACATCATCACCACAGATAAGTGGAGTAGCAGTCAGATGTGTTGAATACATTGTGCAATCTTCACCCTGCTGAACCTAGCTTGCACATATCTATCATCCAATAGAGGCATGCAGAGCTGCATACAAGTGTTCAGAAAGAACAGTCTGCACTTAGTACCGGTTTTAGAACATGGCTTGTCCCCAAGTCTCTCTGAGTCAGGCCCACACCACCACACAAACATAATAAATATCCAGTAACCATGCTGTGTATGTCTGCAAAAATGCTCAAAACACCATGAAAGCTACTCTTTTTCCTAGCAGTCCAAAAATCCTTAAGAGAATGGAACATCAAGTGTTACTTACCACTTGCCAATGGCTTTAATAAAAATAAATCCTGGCATTATACTTTAGACAAATGTCTTAATGGAGCTCTCCAACCCACCAGAGCTCTGCAACCTCCAGTCCCGTGAGGCACAGGAACATCAGCAATCCATGCATGCTTGGAAAGTCAACAATGACATGGGAATGTGCTGTCACTTGCCCAGCATCTGCAACTGTTATTTAGAAAATGAACAGTGAACATGGAAAATAAATTCCGTCAAATGAGATAGTAAACCATACATTACAAAACTTGCATAAGTGAAATATGTCTAAAAGTGACACCACTGAAATTAATGCATTGACTAATTCTGAAAAAAAAAAAAAGATAACAGTAACAAAGAGGTGAAGTATTTGTTCATACTTTGTTCTGATGTAAAGTGTCTTGAGTAATGGGTCTCCCATCAGTGTCTGTAAGAAGCTGTTCTTACAGTTAAGATAAATTTCACTCTCCATTTCATTTCTATAATTTAATTTTTACCATCATACCAGTGAAACAGCTGAGTGACACTTCCTTTTGGGTTCTGTGTAGCTGAAAGTTGAGTTGTTAGCTGTTTTTGAACATAAAACTTGGGGTTGGTGAGAGCATCTAAAACTGATGCTATCATTTACAAATCAGAGTAGAAACTGCACTTTTAATTAATGCAAGAATGATCTACCAGTTAGTTCCTTCAGTACAGAATCAAAGTCACAAACAGGGCTAGATTCAGAAGGAGGGACCCAACTACACCAACCCTGCAATTTTCTTGGCATATTTAAGTCCTAACTGTTCTTCAAGATTGCTAGCAATGGAGATCCCCATGTTTCCAGACTATTGAATCCAGAACTTTATTAATTACTGCTGTTTGAGAATCTTCCATGTCAATCCCATTCCTAATCATCATCACCACCAAGATCATTATTTTTCCCTGGGCAACATCTTTCTACATATGCTGTTACATATCTCCATGACATCAAAACCTTTCTGTTAGCCTGAATCACCTCAGGTCCTGCACTATTTGCTCATGTATGTATCTGAGATCTCTACTTACCCTTATTGAATTCCATTAGGAAAAGAAAATAGAATTGGAAGATAATCTGTTGCACTGATTATTCACTCCCTCTTTTCCTATAAACATCTTGGGCATAGATAATTAGAATTAATGTTTGGTTTAAGATGTGGGAATGAACTGAAAGTTTTTAAGGCCCAACCTATAGGTACACTGTTAGTGAGCATTTATATCCATTCATATGGAGCCAGTGGTTCTCAGTACTTCACAAAGCCTTGAGCCTCTTCTGCACTGAGCTGTCACAGCCTTATTCTAACATGTGATATATACCAATAGTGAACTGCCCAAGCATCTGCTTACTGTGCCTGTTCCAGGACCCACAGCTACCATGAGACCACTTTTTTATTTTTATTTTTATTATTATTTTTTTTAATTTGCATAATATACATGTTGCTTTCCAATCCTGACAGTAATTGCAGCAGAACAGACAGAACAAGATTGGGATATGTAATGTCTGGATCCTCAGCGGAGCTCAGTATATTTGCACTTCCATAGAAGAAACTATGTTAGCTAGCTGTGCAAAGCAGTCATACAGATCATTTTGGTCATATCGAGATAGTGGCATGGTTTACTATAGAAGACTTAGAGGTGATCTGAAGCTAAATCAGCCTTACCAGAGAAAGACTATTACATATCAAGCATTAGAAGCCAAGGATATTTACATTAGGTCTACTCAGACATTTTAAGCACAGCAGTCACATGAATGAGTCAGAAGCCCCTGATATTGCTCTCCTTTTGCATATGTTATGCCCCTTGACAGAATAAAGATAAAAACCTTGCAAATATAATTTGTAATACATACTCATTATAAGCTACTATTTCAACAAGATTTCATACTGCAGACCATTAATTACTGTAACTAATGCAGTTTATAAACAAGTGATGCAGAATTGGAGACATAGTGCTTATTAATGACTATTGTCTTAGTTTACTTTTGTCTTTGCATTTTGTATTAAATATCAGATTTTTCTTGTTTTGGATGTTTCAAAATAAAGTTATCTCATCCAAATATTAGCAATAGTGTCAGCAGCTTTCTCATAGAGAATTGAACAACCAAATCCAATTTTAAATTATTACATTGAAAAAGTCTATATAAAAAAAAGGTCTGTGAAACTTCAGTTGATTTTAAGCTAGTATTAATGTAATTGCAGCACTACATCAAATGCATCAAAAGAATAATTGGATTTCCTCTGCCAAAATACCCTGAGAGGGGAAAAAAAAAATACCTTTATCACTTTATCAAAGAGAAACCATTGATTTTTAATGTTTTGTTGTTGTGTTTGAAGAGAAATTGCTTTATTTGACGCATCACTTTCCTGTGGAGAAAATATGGAAAAAGCTGAGAGAAGTAAATATAACATTGAATGACAGATGCATCAAGAAAACCTAGTGAGCAATAAAATGTTCTTTTCCTGCAGGCACTGATCTTTACTGTGAGCACAATATAGTTAGATGACAATACAAAACACTTAGATCTAGTTGTTAGTTCCTCACGGTATTCTAAAATGGTCAGATGTCAAACCACCTTCCAGCAAATATACATGTAATATTCATTTTATGCTAATTAAGTCGTGAAGAGTAAGAAGTTAGCTAAATTAAGCACATGGCTGATTTTGTTTCAATCCAGTTCCCTTTCCTTAATAAATTTCACTTCATCTCATGGTTTTACAATGTTTGCAAACTTCATGTTAACAATTTCAAATTGGACAAAGGTACTACCAAGGGCATTCACATTATTCACATTTAGATTATTCAAGGTTCCCAATTCAAAAAGAAACAAGACCTAAAAATAAAGCACAAGAGATGTATATCAGTCTTACCTGGGAAGACAACTATTGTTAATAAAACACTGACTTAGGCACATAGTATATTACCTTTGTGTGAGTTCTTCTATCAGAAAAAAAAAGACACAGCCTCTCACTCCTGTATAATAATTGTTTAGAGCAGTTCCTCTTACAGCTACAGTGTTAAAGAGCGTAGTTCATAACAAAAACAAGGCATAAATATATTGGGGAAGCGAGGGTGTTTACTATCACTTTTCACAAAATATAGCAATAACATTTGGTAACACAGGCCAGAACAGATTTCTATTAGATTTTAAAAAGATGATTTTTATTAAGCACAAACAGCTTTTAATACATTATCAATACAAATAGGAAAACATCTGTTTAATGAATCTGATATATCAAAGATTTTATGGGTAGGTTGCATACTGGCACAATAAAAAAAACAATCTCTTATTTTAAAGTATTTCAAATTAAAATTATAGGGTCACCACTGTCTACACTGCAGGTACCTTACCTACAGTCTAAAATTACCACATCACCTGGGCATAGGGGGAAGCAAAGAACTACAATTTTGTAATATGGAACTCCTAACACTTTCATTAGCACCATTCAAAGCTTGCATCAGCTGTTTAACTAAGAAGCAGCTGACAGGTCAGGTAAAGCTTTACAGCAAATTTCAGTGCAAAGTTTACAGTTCCTTTTCATAAGATACTTGGAATCTATGGTTTCATAGCATGTTAAATAATTATGGCTTGATAGATGCACAGTGTTAAGATGCTGAGAACATTTACTTTGAAAAAAAAGATGAGACGTAATGGCTGTGAGATGCATTTTAATATATTATGCCAAAATCTGTAATATGCAAACAACATGCTGGATTACAAACTGAAGTCCTATTATGAATTGACAGACAAGGGTCAGTATTAGCTCTCTGGGGTAGCGACTTCTGGTTGTCTCAGTTGCTGCTTTTTCAGGCTAACTAGCTTCATCTTCTCTCTAATGTGTTCTGCTGCAGAAGCCATATCACTTGGGCTCCCGAAATACTGCTCAGAACTAAAAAAAAAAAGACAAAAAAGAAATCAGTGACAAGTTAGACTGTGCAAATATACATGTGAATGACAATCTATAAAACAAGAAACAGAAGAAAAATAGACACTTTTTGTCTTGAAATTTAAAAGCCACCTTTAAAAAGTTTTGTAAATGCAGTGATGAGACTTGTCTGGCAATCCTGATGAAATTATTATAAATAGCAAATGACCCTCTTACATCCAAAATATTCTCTAAACAGCAGGGCACTGTTCTGTAAGCTCGACTAGAGACTTCCCAACACTATTTTCACCTCCATTCTCCAAACCAGTCTTGCAGTTTTGAATACTATGACAATTAAAGAAATCTGTCTATACATGAATTCTGACTGAGGTTATTCAATTGCTGCTTTATTGATGGACTCTGTATATAAAGTCAGCCACATGCTGACAGTCATATTATATCATCTCTCTCTCAAATTGTAAAGAACATGCGGCTGTTAAATCAGATTTCTCCTATTTAAATATAACAAAAGAGAGCTGAAATGTTAGGGAAACCACTAACTGAGCTGTCAGCAAAGCCAGGATTTGATCAAAAGAAATCTTTCAGAAGAGCAGGTATCAAACCTAATATTATGAAGCATAGAGGAAATGGTGGCCGGACAAAGGACTTGGGATTGAATGGGGTATGGACCATAAGCAAACAGAAAAGTTATTTCATATGGAAGTTGACTAGTTTGACTTGGGTTATCCACAAACACAATAGACTGCACAGCTGCAAATGCGATCACAAATGAGGGCAGACATTTTGTCTGATGCAGATTAAAAGCCATGAATAGGACAGGGAACAGTGACCTGGACTTGCAAGAAGACACTGACCGAAGTCCAAAATGGTGAGGAAGCTGATGACTAAAGAAATATGCCTGCAGGCATATTATGACATTTTTGTTATACCTACATTTTAAAAACTATTTGTACTAATGGCTGAACCCTTTCCAATTGTTGGCTGAACCCTTTCCAATTGTTTATGTTTAGCTTTAAAAATAGAATGCTGTGGGCAGATCAGCAGGGTATCTTGGGATCTGGGACAGCTAAGATACCACCCATCTTTGAAAAGGGGGACAAGCAGAACCCATCTGAAATGCCAGAGAGGACATAAGTAATATTCGGGATTAGTCAAACTAATACATAGTTGTATACATCTAGAATTATAAGAGCACTCTGTTAGGACTCAAATCACAAAGTGCAGTAAGTGCCTTCTTTCATGGAGAGCTTTCCCAGGTTCTAACATGTGCCATGCAAATTTAATGAAACAGTAACATTACCATTTACACTTGAGCAGTCTATCTGCAAATTACAGCAGTTTTAAGTTACTGTATTTACCAGGTCATTTATCATACATCTACAACTGCTATATGAAAGTTAAACCAAAATGCTTCAAACATAACACATTTCTTCGCTTTTCTTTTCTCACAGCTGTTAAATACTCCACTATTTTCAAATACACTACTGGAAAGGCATTAAAATTACTACTAGTTCAGCTGCTGGTCTGCCTTTAAATAGTCCTTGCCAAAGAAAACTACAACATACAGGGAACACAATATTTTGGCAATATGACAAATCTAATTTTCATGACCACCTTCTTTTAACTATTTTTCAGATCAACTTCAAGTAGCCCATAATGAAGTTGCTTGATATCATTTCAAAGTACTCAAAACACAGATTTCAAATCCCATTCATTACAGTGTGCTCATACATACCCAGAGACTAGTTCCAGGACTAGATAATACTAAGGTGGAAGAAATTAACCACAAGCTCAGCATTGCAACAGACAACTGTAGTTTGCTGAACAGAATAGTTATTGTGGTTGAAATTCCAAATTCAGTTTTGTTTTGTAGCCTGATACAACCACCAATTTTAAATTAGTATGAGTAGATCATGAGGGAAGTAATGTTTTATTAGCTGAATAAATCAAACATAAATATATCTTCAACGTATTGGCTTAAGACTTTAGATGGCTAGAAGTCTGAATAAATCAAATATCATAATTCAAATGTGATTTTTTTTTTCAGAGAAAGACACTGGGACTGGTCGCTTTTGTTGCTTCTACATAATACTTTGCTGGTATAACGACTGCGTATATCTAACAATTACTGTGTGAGAATAGTGGACGTGTCTTTGGAAAGTCTGAAATTTGATCTGCCTGCTTTCTGTGAAAAGATGGGAAAAATTAATGAGGATAAGTGCATTATCTTTTTATTTTCAGCAATAACCATTCAGGATTCTTCTGCATATTGAAAGCATTATGAAAATTTACCAAAAACATATTCAAAAGGCATTACAATAATATTTTCCATACCCGTCGGGATAAACTACAGGCACTGTTAATCTATCCAACAACGATTTCCCAACTGCTTCAATTTCATCAAATTGCTCCATTTCATTAAAAGCTTCAGGCTGCTCTGGACATTCTTGCAGTATCTGTAATAAAAAACAACCGCCCCCAAAATATAATAAGGTAGACAAGGCATAGAATGTAATTTATTTATTTATTAAGTGCCATTACAGGGCAGAGTGAATGTTCTTTCAGCATCTTCACTGCCACGTTTAAATGAGCTCAATGAAAATATTCATAAAATTCCAGAACAAAAACATCAGTTAAGCTACCACTGAGCAAGAAGATAGGTTGGGGCTACCAATATTCTGTACTGGTATGTTTTACGGTACTGTTAAGTGGGAACAAAGAACTAAAAAAGTCTTGCTAGCTAACATTCCAACAACAAATTCAAAATGCATGAGTATGGTAGCCCGCATCAAGCGACTTGCAAGACAGTCACATAAAATGGAAAAAAACAATTATGAAGGGCCTGTTACAAGCTGCTTCAAAACAAAATCCTATATCTGGCAGAAAACTCAGACTGGTTTATAAAATATGAATATAAGTCTCTAGACTGGAACCCAATATTTGTACTTAATTCTATATTTTCTTCCACTTTTCCCTCTGACACTTCCTATTTTTTCCTATGAAGCATAATTAGCAGCATAATTTCATCAGTCTCATTAATAATGCCACAACAGTGCAAGAAAAATCATGCTTATGAACAGATTATTTTTTTTTCAGCCATCTACTTACTTGCTTTTACTTTTAATTGCCTGAAAATATAGCAATTAACTGTTGAAATAATGAAAGAACATCCATAATATGGGCTGAGATAATCAACTTTAAGTTTATGAACCACCGAATTCTAATTTGGTATCAGGTAAAACTTTTTCCAGCCATCTGTGGCAGCACAGATGATATACTTTTGCTTTCATGAATCACCAGCAACTCCCAATGCCTATGGATCCAAAACATCTTCCATTTATACAAACAAGAAATGAATACAAGCAAGGAGCATACCAACCTGCTTTGTAGCCCATGCCTTCCTGCAATGACAGACTGAATTTTTTCTTTTACCATGTCCTAGGTTGGCTTTTTTTTTTCCCTTAAGTACTGAAGTTAACTAATAAAAGATTCTAAATCTTTTATTTTTATATATAGGGAGGTAAAAAAAAAAAAAAAAAGTTGTTTTGAATGGTGAGAACTTCATTTTTCTTATATTTTTCCTTAAATTCAGATAGATTTTTTTCTCAAAAAAAACCTCACCTTTTCAGCACTTGAATGAAATGCAACAGCCGTTTCCAGCCTCTGTACTCTTTCTTCAGAAGTTAATGTAAACTGTTTCCACACTCTGTTCAATCTTGGAAGTGTGTCCCCTGAGGACCTTGAAGTGCATCGTAGGGACTGGCACAGCACAACAGTTGCCTGTAGTAACTGTCTTCCATAATCATAAGTACTCTAAAAGTTGGAGGACAGGAAGATACACATAAGAACTCTGCATTTAACTTAAAAGCAAGTTATCTTAAAATGACAGCAGACACGTTTGTGAAACCTCAACTGAGATCCACGGAGTACATTGAACAAATCCGGTCTACTAGAAAATGCTGCTGAAGCATGCATAAAATTGTGATGACCACAAACAGTTCTTTGTTCTATAAAAATATGCTCCCCAGAAAATAATGAAAAAATATTAGTGTCTAGGCAAAAGGGCAGACCTTCTGGAAAACAGAGAATAGCTGCTTGTATCTTGCACTGTATGCTTGGTATCTACTGCCAAGATGACCATCTCACTGATACCACCATCACCATGTTTCTGGTCACACAGCATCAAGGTGCTTTGTGGCACACAATTATGACAACAAGCTATCCCCTTGTCATGGTCAGTTCTAATTCCTCTAGTTCTAATTCCTCTATTTCCTCCTTACATGGTCTCCATTCACCAAAAGAGAGAATCAGTTCTAGTGTAACTGGTGTAACTACAAAATATTACATCTGTTAATTAGCAACAGTGATTTAGACATTCCTGAAAACAGTATATATCTAAAATGGCACATAAAAAAGGCACATATTCTACTTTTAGGTGAAATTCACATGAACCTGGGTACTGGGTCTGGCTGGGATGGAATTCACTTTCCCTGCAGCAGCCCATAGAGTGCTGTGCACTTGGAGCTGCAACAGCACTGGTATTACACCAGTGTTTTGTCTATTGCTAGCTATTTTGTCTATTGCTGTCTGGTGCTGGCACAGCACCAGGATTCCCTCCAAAGCCAGTAGGCTAGAGGCTGGCAAGAGTTGGGGAGGGAACATTACCAGAACAGCTGATCTAAACTTACCAAACAGATATTCCTTGAGCAGGACTATCATAAACCAATAATAAACTACCTGGAAAATCAGTCTCCATTTCATGAAGTACAGCACAAAATAGACTGAAATTATGTTGCTCAACAACATTTCATTATTTTGTTTGGAGTCCTTCAAAAATCATTACAAAGCTGTTTAAAATACACACTTTTAAAAGGTCAATGTGAAATTCAAGTTCTGTGGTTTGTACTGCCTGTGCATAGCCGAGTAAACTGCGGTAGTAGAACTGCAGCATCACTATTGGTGATGGATCACCAAAATCTTCACTTCAAAATCTCATTAGACTCATAACTAATTTCAGGAATCATGATTTATTCGTTCAAGCATTAAGACAAAACATGAAGACGAGGAACAGCTGTTCTATTACTGTACATATAGATGGCAATCCTATTTAAGACATTTTCTGAAACTGTACCAAACCCATACTACTGCTACAGGTAGTTCATTTTACCTGTGCAACATCAACAAATTTTCGATGTTTCTCCAGCAAAACTTTTGTTTCTTGTGAATCATCTCCCAGTCGGATATGTGTCTTCAGCAGAGCATCCAACAGTTCACTTAACCATTCTACTGCCTTAAAAATATATATATAAAAAATTAGAAGAATAAAAGCTAGGAAATTAAAATGACATTCATCCAGCAGGGTGAATTAACTACAATACTAGTGTATACTTTCGATTTGGAAAAAGTTAAGGTATCAGTTAAACTAGTAGATCGTGCATGAAATCCCCTAAACCACTATTTTCAGTCGCTGACATATCCTTTACTTTCACTGTAGAAATTCATTAGATAAAGCACCTGAAAGCGACAAAAAATAATGCTGTACAACTATCAATCCCCCCTAAATTTAGCTAGAGGATTACAAAGACCAGAATGATGAAATTCTGTAGTCATTTCCATACCTGAGCGGCATCTTCTTCACATTTAAATAATTGTACCATCTGAAGCATCTTCAGTCGTCGCACATCTACCATATCCTCACACCTTTAACAGTAGCACATAAATACAAAGCAGACAAAACACACTCTGAGTTTGACAATAATGTGTTCAAGGAGCAACATTAAAATGCAAGTGTTCATGGAAAGGTGACCAAAGCATTCTTGTGCTGCTTAGAATGATCAAAATAAATACTGCCTGCCATAATAAGAAGAAACAAGTAAGCAACAAAAAGAACTGAGCACTACAACCCACAGACATCATCATCTTAAAGAGTCTAGACATGGTTATGCTACAGAAAGTAGTGCCAGTAGTAGACAGATGACCTTCCAGCTGCATTTCAGATTCCTTACCCTGTTGCACTGGTGTGATTTGCAGGCCAGAGGCTTTCATGGCTAAGACAGACTTTTTCTGCTGAAATATTCAGGCAAAAGCTGTCTTGAACCTGCCATAATTGTGATTTGTTCTGTCAGCTGGTGACAAAGCTTTATTGGTGAATAAAATGTAAACTGTTTAAAATCACAGTATACTTTTTTTTTTTTTTAAGCTAAAGATTGCAGCAGTTGAACCCTTACGATTCTAATTCATATAAAAACTAATTCCAATTCTCTTGCTCTGAATTAAGAACATTTTGCAGTTTTGTGTAGCCAGAATTAACAAGTATTGAACCCATTTTCCTTTAACTGTGAGAGCTAAACGTTAAAACATTTAGCAGAATGACCTTTCTGCTTCAATTTCAGAGCCTAAGTAAACAGCAAGATTCAGACTCCTGTCTCACATAGCAAATCAAATGACTAGTGTCAACAACAGTTAGCACTATAAGCAAATGCTAAAGACCGCATGCACATCTCTTTTTCAAACTGGTTGCAAACACATAAGCACTTCCAAAGAACAGTTCATTATAATTCTGTGTTTTTGTTAAGTGCTTTGCAGTGCTGTAATGCTTACAGAAAGGAAATTTATTGCTCTAATAATGCAAGGAAAGAGTTTGTGTGTTCTGAAAGCATAAATAAGGCAGAAAAATGTCCCTAGAAATACACATTACACTACTTGTATGTATATGTAAGCAAGAAACATTCCACTGAATTTGAGGAAAATTAAATATCAAAAAAATACCGCTGAACACTATGTATTCTGTACTTTCTAAGAGTACCCTTCTGTATTTTTCAGTGGACAATGACAATTTGGTAATTACATTAATAAAAGTTATAAAAAAAAAGAATTTTATTTTCAGTCTAAGTAAAGTCGCACTGATTCTTTTGCAAACAAATGTCAGAAGGCAGAAATAAATTACATTAATTTCCCAACCACTTATTTTCTATTTCTCTCTACAAACATCTTTTGATGAGAAAAGACTACTGTTAAACCCTGCTCTCTTGTATGTACTTAACCAAGTAACCTCTGGTGTTGTGGTTAAGATGTATTACATGCCTGGTTAAGCTTATCTTGTTAGCAAGAAGCTATGTTTAATCTAGGGCAACTGCGTTAAGATTATGGATCTGACAATTAAGTCAGATTCAGAATGTACCAGAATGAGAGTTCCTGCTAGTTTAGAAACCTTGTCAAGTTGAACACATTCATGAAGTTATAAGATCTTTGCTGAAGCTGAAGTAGAAAGACTGAAACAGAGAAAATGTGAGCTAAAACAGTGTCCTACAACATTTTAATCAAGAGGTACATCATCTAAATAGTTGCTGCCTTTATCTGCTCTCTCATAAATATGAATGCACAGGACTTTCTTCTCAACCAAGGGATTCACAAATCACTTCATACAACTGTAAGAATTACAGGCATGTAATGTAACTGACTTAGAGAGTTGAGGCAGCATTTAAAGACCTATTTAAGCATACAGGCATAGCAGATGCTTAGGAAAGAGCATCCAAACAGATTAAGTATACAGCAATATTTTACAGTAATGCAAATGTGCTTGCTTCCATCAATTCCAGTCCAGGTACAGGTTGCATCTATATTTAAAGATCTTTGATATGTGTATCCTCCCACAATTTGTCCAAACTCTTCCTGAAACTAGTTAAGCTTAAACAATCTTGTGGCAAAGAGTTCCACACCTTATTTACATACTTAATTACCAGCTTTAATTTTCAGTGTTTAAGCCAGTTCCATTTGATGTTTTCAGCTTTTGTACTGCAAGAGGCAATAAAACAAACAAACAAACAAACAAAAAAACCTATCCCTATCTTTTCCTTGGCTCACTCTTTCTTGCAGACCTTTATCTTATTTTTTGTCTCCCTTCCAGGCTGAAGATCCTCAGTTTAATCATTCATTATCTGAAAATCGTTTCATACCTTTGTCTAAGCATTTTATTGCCTTTTTTTTTTTTTTGTTCTCTGACTTGCTACATTTCTATATCCCTTCTGAGGAGAGGGACAAGAATTATGGAATGCTTAAAACACAAATGCACCACACACCTATACAGCGGCACCAAGATGTTTTCTTTTTAGTTTTCAACTCCTTTCCTAATAATACTTAGCATTCTACTTGCTTCTCACAGTATGACAAAACACTTCTCTGAAAAAACTTCCCCAACTTTGAACTAGCTGCTACTTCCAAAGATCAGAGTCCATCACTACATATATCAAGTTTTTCCCTTTCCTATGTACTTTTCTCTTCTTACTTCTGAATTCCAAGTGCTGTTTTACTGCAGTGACGCATGGTCCTCTAAAAACTTTGTGCAGTTGGCCCTCTAAACAACAGTACTGCGCAAGTAAACAGGATTCAGGGGACATACTTAAGACAGGATGTTCTTTAAGTGATATCAAACTATGTGGTTCCTTACACTGAGTTCCCTAAGAAAACAATTTGTGTTTAGAAGTCATTCCTAAAATGAGCAACTTGACATGCATTAAACCTCGTTGCTCCCTAGCTGCCCCTTTTTGTTCAACCATCATCCACAAAGTTCAGGCACTTTCTATAGAGAGTACTTCATTGTCTCAGATGTTACAACAGAAATGATGAGCACCATCATCTGATTCTCTCAGACTGGAGAAGGCAGAAGGCAGTAATATAGCCAATCCACAGTATTATTGTATTATTATATATCAATGGAAAGTTTGGATGAAGTGAGCGGTGGCAAAATCCATCCTTCTCACAATTCTCCCCAGCATTTTCCTCTACTAAAATTTCATCCCCCACCCTATGTAAGTTTTTCCAAAAAAACATTTTTCCAAAACTTACATAAGTTTTTATGTAAGTTTTTTAAAAAAAAAAAAAATATTATGTTTTTTTTTTTTTAAACTTACATAAAACACCAAACATGTTTTCAAAGCTGAACTCTGTGCCTCCCTTTTGCTGGTCAGGGGGGACAGAGCTAAAAGGGTAGAGGTTGGAGAAAGAAAGGAGAAAATTTGGAACATTACCAGTGCATACTTTTAGAGCCATGATCATTACTGTAGTATTGGTATATTGGTGTTATTATCTCAAACAGATAATGTTTAGAAGATCTCCTGCATCTGTTCCATAACTGCACATAAAAGGAATGAGCATAGGAAAGTATTCAAATTCTCCCAACAAATACTAAAAAGGAAAAGGTGCCCAGATTTAGGAATATGCTTCAGTAGACCAGACATGGAAACTTGTCTTTTTAAAAAATATATTATGAATATGTTATGAATTATGAATTGTAATACATCTCTTCACTGAAAATAAAGCAAAATGGTCTCTCTAAAAAGAGATTTTTTAAGGATGACTTTTTAAAAAGAGGTATTTTAAGATGACTTATGAAAATCTTAGTGACTATAACTGTTATTACCTTTGTTTTCTAAGTTGCATATCTTCCATCACTCCTTGGATGTGGTCCACATTTTCTTTGTTTTCAATAGTCACATCTTTTCCATATGCCCAGGATGCCTGATTAGATATCTGATCAAGAAGACTTTGACCTTTCTCACGCAAGCCTTGCAGGCCTAAGTCTAAAGAAAAAAAAAAGAAAACAGAAAAAGTAAAAAGCAAAAATTTAACTTTCACATTTGTGTTTTTTTTTCCTCAAGTCAAGAGAAGAAATTAAATAGAAACTCTGAGACGGGTGGCTGGGAAGTGAAAAAGACGTTACTACATCTATTTCTCTACCCTTTCCAATTTCTAAGTTTGCACAAGTATTCTTCCAGATGAACAAAGAGCTAAGTCTTCGCTATTTTATGATCTAGCAGATAAAAAAAAAAAGGAATAAAAGCTGACAGTGAGTGTTAAATTTTCAGCACGCAAAAAGCTGATTAACATCTTTCATCCACACAGTTTCAGAATACCTGTAATGTTCATCACTGCTAGGCAGTTGTAACCTAAACGCTCCACCATGGCAGAAGTTAGTATTTTATAATGCATCTGATATGGTTGATACATTTTTCAATACTGAAATATGCTAACAGTTACAATCTGCTATCGCATTTATATTTGGCAGGTCTACTCTTCATTCTCCTAAAGGATTATCTGTTTCACGTATAAGTCACCGTTACAGTCTAAGAATGATTATTTCTACCACATGCAATTTTGCTTTACAATTCTTCTTCCACAAAAGCTTGACAGTGTAACAAGCTTAAGCATTGCGTTTATTGACATACACATTCCAAAACACTGCAAAATACTTGTTAGAAACAAACATTCTAAAACCAAGTGGAAGACAATTTTAGTCATTAAAGGTCAGTTCTTGGAACAAAAAGAAGGGAACAATTTAAGCACTATATTCTCAAGGTATTAAGAACGATTGGTGGGAAAAAGTCTGTTAACAGATGAAATGCATAGTAATGGTATATAACCAATATATAAATTAGTAAATCAATAAATTAATTAGTAAATTAGTAAATTAATTAGTAAATTGGTAAATTAATTAGTAAAACATTTAAAAGACAGCTCCAGAACACTTCCTCAGACTAGATAGCACCAGCAAGTCAAAGGTAGTTAGGTAGAACTTTACTTAGCTAGAAATCTGAAGAGACAGATACTCCTTTATCTGCTGTCCTTTTCAAAAGGGATTTGGGGGGCAAGGGCACTTTTTTCCTATAATGCATTCATTAGAATGCATCAGTCTGAAATGCAGAAATATTATGCTTACCAACGCTCTTCAATTTCTCTTCCAGTAATTTTAAAGTTTGTTGAATCGATGCTCCATCTGCTGGTGCTACATCTACACACAACATTCCTAGTAAGCCATCCAATTGCTGAGACAACTAAAACACAAAACAAGTATCACTGTTTAAAAAGAAGTTTGGAGCTTGAGATGCTTGGGTCTGCAATCTACTTCCTAAATGTTTGGGAATCTGTCATTTCATATGTGTCTTTTCACATCTTTAGGAAATCAATACAAGATGAGAGATAAATGTCCCACCTGCTTATAAAATTCCAAAAGGATACATCCCTAGGTGGAGGAAAAAAAGCCAAGATTCTTTAAACAACTACAGAAAAGGAATAAACAACAATTCTTAAAAGGAACTATGAAGTGTATATCCAATAATCTTTAAAATAAAAAGATATCATCGTGGTACAGGTAACGCACATGATTCTAATAAAAAAGCAAGAGCAAAACTATTTTTTTTTTTATTTACTAGCCATTCCGTTTCAAATGCTATTGAAATGTAAGATATATTGCAATGAACTTTTCTCCCAAAAATTCATCTTCCCAGTGTTTCAATCAGTAAATGAAGACTGAGGGCATTTTCCAAGTGACATTCTGTCTTCCCTCCTTAAATCTTTTCCAATGAACTGAAAGCTTACACTAGTACAGTAATAACACATTGGCAGGTAAACCCGTGAAAAGTTAGGAAGAACAACTTACATCTTGGGCAACACTGTGAAATTCAAGTGCTGCTTGTAATAGATTCTGCCTGAATTCCAGCTGACTGGCCTGCCGGTAACACACATCACTCAGCTGTTGCTGTAATGCTTTTAATTCCACAAGGTCCTCCTCATCCCCTGCATTTAGAAGAGCTGCAATCTGCTGATTAAGCTCAACATAAACAGCAAACCACTCCTACAGACACAAAAAATACTATTAAAATAATACAAAACATTTTTCTCTTAATATGGCATGCATCTTAACTCCAGATTAATAAATAATCAGATTTTAAAATGAGTTTATTACAGCTTACACTATAATTATGAAATCTCACAGGAGAGGAGAACTTTTGAAGTTTTAAATCAACTCAAAAAGTGCTTAGCACATTTTAAATAACACATATACTGCAATATAAAAAAAATGGTATAGAAAGTTGGGAAGATAACAAACCATAAGCAGCATAATTACTATCTCCCAGCACAAACTCCCACTCGAACTACTTTACTGAACCAACAGAAGAATTCTACCATTTTTAAACAAACTTCTAATACTTACATGTCTATAGTGCTCTATTGAATAAAGCAATTTTTGACAAGTAGTAAAGCATTCCAAAGGGTGTTCAAAAGACTATCTATCTGTTACTTTCAGTGACACAATTGAAACCAGCAGTAATTTTCCTAAACCTTTAGAAAAAAACTACTACTGTTCACAAAGTGAAAGTAATCATCATCTTTTAAATACAATGGGCTTTCTGTATATTGGAACTTCCAAATGACCCTTCTTCCTTATTTAAGGAAAGCTTTATACTACTCAATTCAAAATGCGCAGAAAACTTGAAAACTTCATTTTCAAGTGCTTTGATTACTGAATGCATACACAGGAGTTAATGTTGTCATGGTGGTATATTTGCAAAAGAAAGTACTTCAAATATTTAACAATTCTGGGAGATTTAGAAATTACTTGATACGTCAAGATCACATTCACATCTTGCATTATTTAGATGCCTGAAAAATAAAACATTTGCCTGGAAGCTTTTATTTTAGCCGACAGTAAAATGACATTCAAATGCCCTATGTATTTCTAACAACATTGAACAGCACCATCTATTGGCCTAAAATATCTGAATGAATTAGTATTCTTGTCAATCTCCAGTGAGGATTTTTTTTTTTTCTTTTTTAAGTTATGCCTTCTGCTTTTGCTTCATTTATTTACAAAGCATGTAAAATACAGAATATAAATATTCATGTTCTTGTTGTTTGTTTTTTTTTTCTTTTCACCCAAAGCTTTCTCTACCATCTGCTCACAGGAAGAAAGAATATAAGATGCAATTAGGAAAAAAAAGTCACAAAAAAGTTAAATTAGCAATCAACTAAAATTTTAAGAGCAGAATAAATCTTTCATCTACCCCAAAAGAGCCAGCTAGTGAAAAATCTTCCATCATCACACTTGTGCTATTGATACATAAATACACAAGCTCATTAAACTCAGTTTACACAACACTTGTTATTACCTTTAGATATTGAACGTACAAATCAAGCTTACCAAGCATGACAAATCAAACATAGCATTGCAAGTCAAACAAAAAATCTAGGTCAACAATTTATTTTCATCATTAAAGAAAGTAAAATGATTGCAGTAATTGATTTTCAGTAAGCTATCAGTGCAATTAAGAGACTGGTAAACCATACAATATGGTTTATAATATAAATAATTAATAATTATATAATACTTATAATTATATAATATTTATAATATAATTAAAATGGATAGAAAATAAAATATAATATAAAATAAATATAAAATGTGTATTTCTGATATTTTCCACGAGGGACATATTGAAGATGTTCATGACACCTCAACCATGTAAAAAAAGGCCAACACTCATTCAAAAATAACAGCTCAAGTATAGAGCCCATCAATAAAACAGACAGGAAATTGGGAAACCCCCAAACAAAACAAACAAATACCTTTTTTTTTTTTTTTTTTCCACTTTCAAAGTAAAATGAAGCAGAAAAGGCTACTTTGATAACAAGTCTAACAAGGTAACAAATCTTGTTTGCATCTTTGGAATTGTCTTTAAAATACAAGCAATATAATCAGCAATAAATGAGAGAGATGAATGAAAAAGAAAACAAGCTGTCAAATCAATTTTAGGAGAGAAAATACTCAGCTATTGTGAGATGTTTAGAAATGAGAGAAAAAGGCCAACCACATTCCATTGCTGTTTTCAAAAAATTGTTTTAATTTATAAATGGGAATCCTAATAATTAGTGTTGGTATAAAAATGGAAAATAACTTTTCTGTTTCTACAAAATCCTGCCACAACAAGAGAACCAGGAAATGTTTGGCATTTTCCGTGCCTTACAGTGATGAGCAAGCTATAGGTCATACTGTAAACTTCACTGGGATTTCACTGACTTCAAAGACTGTATTTAGCCACAGCTAAAACATAGTTCTCTATGCTACAGACAGTGAGAACAAAGTCTATACTAACTTGTTAGTCTGAAGTGCTAGTATGTTTAAAAGGTTTTCACAATTACTTTTGTCAATAAAGAATGCAGTAGATTTTTTTTTTTTTTTTAATTAGGATTCTAAGTATAAGATGGTTTAAACTTCAGAAGATACTGTTTTTCAACATAGAACATTGCTCAAAGAGCTTAAAGCAATGAAAACATAAAGGAGATGAGATCACTTGACCAAAACAGACGAATACCTACAATGCACCTTCATCTGAGCAACAAAAGCATAGTAAAGGATGTAGCCAACAGAAGCAATGTAGTCTAGGGCACAGTTTCTCAGACTACAGTGTGCTTTTTTTATTCTCCTCTAAATTGGAAAAGCTGTAGTCCAACCGTGATTTTTTATTCCTCGGCTGTAAAGGGAACTTCGGAAAAGTGGGCTTAGTTTTCAGTGGCTACATTCAAAAAGTCAGACAAGAGGAAATCCACTGTGGGCGTGTTCTCGCCTTTTGAGAACACTGAAAATTCACATCCTGGTTCAATAATAAATTATTATTATTATTAAATTATTAAATTAAAGTTTAATAATAAGTTATAATTATTAATAATAAATGGAAAAAAATTACTGAACCTTAGGCAGCCTTGGAACTTAGAAGCAAAGACATTCAGTACACCTACAAAACAGTTTCTTAAATATTTCATGATGAGCAAAAGGTATATTTTAAATCTTGATCAATGAAAGCATTAAGCCAGTTTCAGCTTCTGGTAAACGTAGTTTAATAAAGAAATTTATTAACTTATTCACCCAAGAAGTATAGGATTTTTCAGCCCTTGCCTGCCCAACCAGAGGCAGGGAAGAAAACAAAAATTCACTCCACCTGTTCTATGTGAAACCTTAAAAAAAATGCTCTACCATAATAAATAAAATAAAATAAAATAAAATAAAATAAAATAAAATAAAATAAAATAAAATAAAATAAAATAAAATAAAATAAAATAAAATAAAATAAAATAAAATAAAATAAAATAAAATAAAATAAAATAAAATAAAATAAAATAAAAAAACATTAATAGAAATCATTATTTTTCCACACTGGAAAATAAAATAAATAACATCTTCATACAGTGAACATAAATTCCTACATTGCTTAGATAGTAAACCGTAAGATCATTCACTATCCAAAATTTCTAGGTACTCTAACCAAAAAACATTGCATGTAACGACAAGCACTTAAAACTGTTTTGCTACTTGAAAAGGACAGTGGAAGTCTCACACTGTGCTGACTCTCAATCTCTTCATGCTTCTGTTGCAATGCTTGTGAAGCTCTAATTGAGTCACCTATTCCCCACTGGGTCCTTAGCTGTTCTGATCCAGGTCCTTCAAGCCAATTGACTACCTGTAAATAAGATAAAGATGACAAAGAACAAATAGCAGATCAATTACATGAAAACTAGGATAAAAATAATTCTAACATAAGCAGAAATATATAATCTATGGAAGTTATCTTGCTGTATCCATTCATATCTTCAAAAGCACTATGTAGAAGTTACTTTTCATTAACCTTAGCCTGTCATCTCCATAAAAGCATGTGGGATCTAGCAAAGATTGGTGTCACTTTGTATCTGTCTATAACGAGTTAAAACACGATTTTCTTGATAAGAACACTTAAACAAGACTTTTTTTTTTTTAACTGAATTACAATGTACAGCTGTATTCAACCTCACATCTGAGAGTTTTCTCCCTATTTTGTTGAATATCTTAACACACAAGTGCATGATATGTATTTATTCCGAAATTAAAATTTATACCTTTAGTATTTTATATGTTTATTTTGTTCAACTTGCTCCATTCAAACTACAGAAGCCTCTTACAGAGTTTTAATGGCATCATCTTATTGGATCTGCCCTGGCAGAACTCTGCAGGGTCCTGGTGATAGAGTTTTGGATTATGACATGAGATTTTATTATTATTATTATTAAAAACTATTCTCATTTTTGCTATTATTTAAATTAAAGCAGAGCATCTCAATTTATACACATCTGAATTACCAGATTATACCTTAAGGGAAAATAAAGCTTTAAATTTCCAGGATGTAGACAGCCATAATGAAACCTAAAGAAAATCTCTTACAGAGTCTTACTTCAGGACTCTTACTGAGTCCTCTATCCGAGTCCTACTGAAATCTATGAATACCCCCATATTTTGAACTTTAATGAAAGAGCATTGGAAGCCAGCTTCTTTGGTTAGGCTTTGGAATGGGTTGCCCAGGGAGGTGTTGGAGTCACCGTCCCTGGGGGTCTTTAAGCAAAGGTTGGATGTGGCATTTAGGGACATGGTTTAGTGGGTAATGTTAGTGGAAGGAGGATGGTTGGACCAGATGACCTTGGAGGTCTTTTCCAGCTTTAATGATTCCATGATTCTATGCATTTTTGCTGCATCTTTTGTTTAAACAAAGACAACAGAACAGATCCAAAGTTTTTCAGGAAAAATACAGTAACAGTGCAACACCGTAACTATAAAGACAAATGAAACACACCCAGAAGACAACCGGGCAATTTTTCTAGTGCTGCTAGGCCACTTTGTAACAGTAGGAAAGAAATGCCATCATCCTTACCGAAGGTAACTCAATTCACTTCATGTTTAGTCATTTTGTCTGTGGTTTCCCCCCCAGCCTCCTTCCTATAAGCAGCACCATTTCAGAACACACCATATTTGTTCCAAAAGCATCCTGGGGTTTCCCTACTTTTATCACTTCTAGTAACCCTCGGTTGTCATATTAAGACCCTACTGTTCTTGATTTTTCCTTGTGTGAAAAATATTTGATCTGAGAAAAGTCACCAAAGGAGCTGGAGGAAGGCAGCAATGTTATTTTTGTAAAACATATGTTAATGACTAGAGATGCAATTGCAATGAAAATAACAGGAAATCAAAACAGAAAAAATTAGCAACACAGCAAGTAACTTTTCTCTGCACACACTCATTCCAACTGAAAATACTGCATGTTATACCATAAGTTGTTTGTTTTGACAAAATAAATTCCACTTCAGTTTACCTCCAACAGTCCATCATTACCTTCTTTACTTTTCTCTATTAGATCAATTTTTCCCCACAAGCCAAAAAGAAACTACATCAGCTTATAGATTTAGTAATTTTTTGTTTGTATAGCATTTAGAAAGCTTTAAAATGCACTTTATAAAATAGATTGATTCAGTAAAATATTAAAGCACATTCGTGCTGTGTACTGAGACTCAGTTCACTTATTATGCAGCATCCGTACTGTAGACAGAGCAAAGAAAAGACTATTTCTAATAAAAATATTGCAAAATGAGGCTGATGCCACAGTAAACAAGTTATTTAAATGCATTAATAATGGCAGTTGGCCAAGCTAGTTATAAATTTATTTTTTCAATCAGCACATCTTGTTCAGCCACTATAACTTTACCACAGGGAATAAAATTCACATCACCCCATTATACATGTATACACTGCCATGCTAATGTGTTCTATACAGTACGAAGGATGAAATCTTTGCATATATTTTTTGAATTTCCAACTCAAAATATCAGAAGTTTGCTTTTTTTTTTAAAAAAAAATTATTATCTGAATGACTACACAAGTGAAAAAGATTCCTCTCAGTAGGTTAATATTTTTACTCCTAGAAATAAAACCAAGATTGATTAGTTTTTATCTTCCCATACCTGGAACACTGAAGTGTCAGTACTTGATTTGCACTCGCCGTGCTTTAGAAATGTCAGTGTGTAAAGGTTAAAAGCATTATCCATTCAATTTTCTCCATAGTCAAGCTTCACAGAAACTTAAAAACATAAATCTAATTTCAAGTAACGAACACTTGAGAAAGAAATCAAAGAAATTGAATTAATTTATCTCTATTAAGACTATGATGATAAAATATTGGAAGTGCCAATTACAAGCCTGTTTCCAAAGGACCAGATCAATTCATTATGACCTTTAACACACAATTGATTAGCATGATTTCTGTTCATTCTGGTCAGAGTAACCTCAAAATACAGTGTTAGACAAGTAAAGGAATCATGGCTTACCTTCAGTAATCGGAACTTTCAGTAACTTTCAGTAACAGTAACAGACAATGTGTCAGGGAAGTTTTCCAACTCAAGCAAAACTACAGTCATCTGTGTCTCATTTGTCAATGTTCTTTCTTTTGCTAACATGTCAGGTTTCTACCCTCTAACAACGTAAGAATACATTGCCACAGTAGACAACAAAGGGACAATGTGCAGGTTATTCAACGTGGGGGTGAAAGCAGGTTGAGCTGAGCTCTGCATTCTTACCCCCTCCATGTATCAGAGGAACGTTTAGAAAGTCCCTCCTAGTAGCCAAAATATAAAACATCCAGTCAAACTAGCATGCTGCAGTTTCAGGAGTGAAAAGAATCACGAACAATAGCAAGAAGCTCCTCATTTGATTCTTAGTTTTGCAGAGAACACAGTCTGGGATTTGAGCTCAAGCCTTCTTCCCCACCTTATTCAAGAACAATTTCGTCCTTACCTGCATTACCTTCTGCTGAATCTCCTCTAGTTGAGTTCTCTTGCTACGTTGCCTACAAACTTCCTGGTAGCGGGTATATTGCTCTCGGAGTGAGTCTAGTAGCTTCATGACTTGTGGCTGAGCAAGTAGTTCATCATCCATTGGAGACCATGATACTCCTCCATCTGAACCATTAAATCGACGCTGTTGTAGCTCAGATAGCAACTCATGGCCTTTAAAAGAATGTATAATGGTATGGTTAATTTGGATACAAAAAAAGCACACAATGACGAGTCAGCATATGTATTTTTAGACCACCCAGCAGTACATTTCTGTAGCTAATCTTTCATACATTGTGCACATTTAATGATGTAATTTTATTAACATGCAGAGCACAGGGCAGTCTGTGGGGCTGTACCAGTCATAAAATAGGGCAGAAAGGTGGTATATATAAGACATATAACAGAGATACCATGAATTTAACATTCACTGACAATAACATTAACATAAGAAAACACTTGCAAAGCACAATGCTGAGTCAGAAACAACTGTAAGTATTCTTTTTTACTTCAAAATATCGTGTAGCATCCAAAGTATTTCTCTCATACCATTTGTATTCTTAGAATAAATGAACAATGTAAAAGCACTAACAAATTAAACATATCACTTCTGTTATCTGACAAGATTTTATAAAATGCTCATAAGTTTCTACGAAAGTGTGTAAAAGAATCCAAAGTATTTTGATCAAAAATATTTTCTTGCTGTCCTCATGTTTTAATTTGTGCTTTTAAACACCATATTATGGTACAGAATTCCAGCAGTGTAAAGACTGTCATACATATGAAAATAGCATGGTTGGCTATTTATTCTTCCAATTAAACTGTTCAATGAATGTAAGTTATTGCTAAGTTGTGGTAAAATTTTCTGCATATAAATACTATACTACATGTACTAGTCAACTCAGATAACCTATTTGTACTCCCAAAAGCTCGATGAACAAGTTAACAAATAAAACAGTGGTCAGTAAAGAAGCGTTGGCATACAAGTAAAAATCTGCCAAACCCACATCAGCCATTCAGACCTTAAAATGGTAACATGCCAGTTCACCAAAACAAGCAAACAAATAAAAAAAAAAATGACACCGGAATAGTAATTACAGTACCTCAAGAAAAATGCAGAAAAATAGACTCTAAATTCAACTAGTATCGTCTAGACAATCAAAATGCCAAAGGCTTTGGAGATTGCAGCAAGCAACTATAAATTACTCTGCATTTCTGATTGTGAGATGAACGTAGCTTAAGAATTCAAATACATTTTGCCATGCTATGGAAATAAACATCCTTTATTCCATCTTATAAAACACTACAAGGCACAGATAGCTGCAGTGCAAGCAGTATAAGGTTTTTACAAGTCAGTTATACTAGGATAATTTTGATTTCTACTGTATTTTTTCAGCAGTAAATAATTAATATTTTCAAGGTAAAAAGTTTTTTTTTTTTTTTTTAAACTAGATTCTTATCAAACTAAGAACTGCAGTTTTTATTTTGATTTGGAGCCTGTGAAAGCAACAGTTCTTAACATTATGGAAGGCAAGGCTTTTATTTAAAACCTTAGAACATCACCCCAGCAAATCTTACCATTTTTCCTTCTTTTCATTTGGTTTGTTCATATTTGCATTTATGAGACAGAAAACTAACAGGGAAAAAAAATATATTATCTAACTTTCAATATAGTGGAACTGAGAAAAAAAAAAAGAAAGTACAGTTATCTGTGGGGAACTCCCATGACTTGACAAAAGTTACTAAATTTTAAAAGCTCCAACAATTTTTTATGCAATAATTAAGAAAATAGACAGTGTTTCCAAACTTCCTTAGGAGCCACCTATTCAACAAATTGAAATGCTTTGTCCAAACATCTTACCATTAGAGGAGAATATATAATCAGACTAAAATATACTGACATTGTCTACAGACACTTTGTATTTTAAAAGCTTTAAAGACTCCAGAAAGGAACTACAATGTCACCTTTTAACTCAAACAATATTCTACTACATCTAAATAAGCTAAAACTTAGCACAGAGTGCATGCAGAGCCAGCAGTTCCCAGTAGCATATATTACATGACTCACACATTGCACTGTAGGAGGCTAGAAGGATTCTGAGCACTCCTCAGACTCTGATCACCATCTTAACATGGTTCATTACTTAACACTCTAGAAAGGCAGAAATCTTTAAGCAAATTTCTACTCCAAATCGACAGTGCCACTGTGCTTTATGGTGAATAAGAAATCCACCTGAAAAAAAATTTGTTCAAAGAAAAGTAATTGTTTAAGGTTCAGGGGAGATTCCAAGCAGTGAAGAGTCAGAAGACTATGTTTCACTTTTACAGATCGCCAACTCAGAACAAGGCTGATGCAAATTATCTGAGTTGTGTAATATGCTATGTGTGTTGTAGCCATTTGGTAGCTACTGAGATTAATTCATTACATAAGGTCAACATATTAGATTCATCTAGAAGCAATGTATTCTCAAATTAAACCTATTAATTTATGGTAACACCATGAAGATGGTATCAGCACTACTAAAACCTATTTTAAACAGACAAATCATTTGGAGTTCTTCCATGTATTTCCTAAGATTTCTTTTTTAATCTAAAGATTACATTAATTGATAAGTTTATTACATTGAGATGTTTGTTAAGATAGTTATCACGCCCTCTGTGCTTTCATGTGGGGCATGAAAATGAATAATGAACTTTATTAACCAACATGATCATTTTTCAACTTACCTGTCTGCAGTACCGTCTCAGGATCAACTGATGGAAGGAAGTTCAAATCTACTGATCTTGAATAAAGTAATAAACACATTATTAATCATTCATTTCTAATACAGTAGCACTACAAGGCTTCAACCAACACTGGAGCTACCACAAAGCATTAAGAGACTGTATGTTACTTTCCTCCACACCTCTCCTTCCTTCATACCCTAAAGAACTAATACATTACATACTACAAAATAGGTAAAGAACAGATCAAGTGACAAACAGCTGCATTCATAGTTTACAGAACTGTGTAACAGAGGCAGCAGCTTTGTACTTAAATGTGGCCTGCCAGCAAGGATAACTGAACAAGATCATAGCCCCACCGGCTTGTGCACTGTCTGTCATAAGAGACTTCCAACAAAGTATAAAACGAAATACAAATATCCTGCATCCCAGCCTAATTCCTTAACTAAACAAGCTCTTTGTAAACCTATAGAAAGAGCTATCATTTATCAAAGTCATAGGAAATAACTGAAAAACATCAGCTTGCCTTTGACATTGTATAGATGTGTTCTGTAACACACGTTAAAAAAATCTTATAGTCCTTTAGTTTCTTTTGGAGCCTGTTTACATCTGCTACACAACTACTTATTAGAAAGCAAAGTACTGGGAGTAAATCCCTCTCCCCCATCTTGATTCTAAGTATCAGCAAAAACAGCCAGTCATAAAATTCTCACTTTTTGTACTCATTTTTATCAAATCAGAAGTGCAGCTATATGCAGTCAATAGCCAAGCGAGCATCCATACATCACAAATTCTGTAGTCTGTATTTTAAACTTTGAAAACTTCCTTACATATTTTGTATGACATTTAAGACATTATTACATTTTCAATATCATTTTGAATTCCAATGAAATTTTATATCAAAAACATTAATTTCAAGAAGCTAACCACACACCTCTCTTTTTCTTGAGTTCCTTTATCACTTCCATTGTTAATTAGAGCAAGCTCATCTAGTAAGGATGTTGATTCTTTTGTGAATTTTTCAAATACCTAAATAAAACATGTTTTACATTTAGAAAAACAATTTTAAGTGACAGTATTTGAAGGCATCACTACAAATTTATCTGCTAGTTCTGATAATATACTTCAACTTTTATATTATTGCCCAGCATTCAGATGGCACAGTAAAAATGGCTGAAAATAAAAAGATTTGTTCATGGAACACTTAGGAGCGCTAAGATTCCTTAGGAAAATAAGAAATAGAACACTGAATATAATGAAAAAGGGATAAATTCTGAAACACTGACAAATCTTTAATTTTTGCAAAACCTGGAAGCCCTTATGGATATATATATTCCACCATTTCATTTAAGCCTCAATCTTTAAGTAAATCTTAAGAATAATTCTGAATGAATGTTATAAAAACATCTGAGAGTTCGCTTGAACGGATTAAAATAACCACCTTTGTGAAGATGACAGTTTTTCACTGCTACAAATAAGAGCAATAGTGTAATAAATAACTGATATAAAAGGAGTAGTAGTTATGAATTAAAAAATGCTCCTAATCAGTTGCTTCAAGTGTAGGAGTACATATAGATAGCAGGATCTGTTTAGTCAGACATTGGGTACTGCTCAAATGACTCCTCTAGAACAGAGCTTTAACAGAACCAGACACGATCTGGTACCAGAACTGACATAGGCAGTAACTTTCAGGTCTTTCTCGTGTTCATAATTTATTAATTCATGGTCTAGAGCTGAAGTTTCCTTAACCGATTTTAAGAATTTAAATTTAACGAAATTTAAGACCAGTTAAATTTCAGGAAAAAACATGAAGGACAAGAGGTGGACAGCTCTTAAAAGCTTATTTATAAGATAGTGGTTTATAAAACAAAAATCCCCAGAACTAAAACAGAAGTCCCAGCTACAGTGGAAATACTGTGCTTATGAACTCTGTGAACGTCAGAAGTAAGTAGAAGCCACATTTGTATATACCAGACAAAAAAAAATGAAAGACGACGAAGATATTCAATATCCCTTCCCCTCCCTCTGCCCCAACATGTGTCCAGACTCTCTTGGTTTCAGGAAGAACAGAAACAAGCTGCCTTGCCCTAGTCTATGCACATATATTGCTCCTCGTGAAAGTCTAACAGAAAAAAGCAGCACAGTAGATTGTCCTTCTGCCCTTGGGTCTGAACACCCGCATTTCAATTTACTAAGACCCAGATGGGGAAAAAGGTATAGCCCTCAGATTTTTTCAGGGGAAGTTCTGCTATGAGATTGGCTGCATGGTACTTTTGAAGGCTTTGGGCAGTTGGAGTTGGAAAGCATTGTGGAGAATTTATGTCCAGAATCCCACCTATAGATCCCTAGTGGGGGATACACATTTGAAGAACACATTGCACAGGAGAACAGTTTCTTTCAAGATTAAATGTTGTATTGAAGATTCAAGTAACTGGAAAACAAGTAACAGTGGAGAACTGATTAGAAACATTCTGCAGTGCTATGTGCACCTACAGTCGCTGTAACAATTTGTGTATATTAATGATTTAGGGGCGTATTTGCTCCTAGATGTTTACTGCATCCCTGTATCCACAGCACTGACAGAGATTTCAGTGTAGGGCAGCATATATACAGGCTCTCAGTCCATAGTAACTGAGGAATAAGAAAACTTTAAAACACCTGCAGAGTCCAAATATTTCCTCCTTGCTTGGGACTTCTCCTATGAGTAGGCAAAAAGTTTCCCTTTGCAGCCACGATACCATACATTCAGGCTCTGATGGTGTAAAAGAGCTTCAGTAAGGAACAAGCTAATTCAATAAATTGATTACTTTAGCTTAATTACCCTTGAGTAAAATCCAGTGTTAGTAATTACATACATTCATCCATTTGAACTGCAATTCTATGCATACGAAAAATCTATGTGCTGAGCAGTTCCTACACAAATAAAAATTCATAGATCAAGAATGAGACATTTGAAAGAAAGAGAAAACTAACCAGCCTCTTATTCAACCAATCCATGTGATCATAGGTGAGAGTTCCTCCAAAATCTTCTGTTAGTTGGCATGGTTCAATATACCGAGTCAGTTTGTTAGCAGATACCAGAATAACCTGCAACAATAGAAGAAATTTTAGGTACAGGTGTAGGCAATGTTTATATTTAAGTACTTGACAAGTTGTGCTAAGTGTCCAGAGGTACTGAACAGAACTTCTCTGTGATTCACAAGAAGGGACCCTCTTACTGCTAAACACTTATATCAATTATGACTGGTTGCAATTAACTGGGACCTAAACCAGGCATGTAGTTTTGATATGCAGCTTACATCTCATGCATAATCCTTTACCAGAATCACCTGTACCAGCTTGTTTATGTATAGCAGGAGAAATAAACATAGTTCCTGCCTGTTTTTGTGGTAACTGATGCATCTTAAGCCATACTTCACATGATCTATTTTTAGTGAACTTAGTAGCAGGATATCACGCTGCAAAGTACTTAGAAGTGTTTGCAGTATTCTCTTGCAGTAAAAATATTTGCAGTACACTCTCGCAGTCCTTTATGCCACACAAGTTAAGCACCACTATTTACTGTACAAATGTGCTGAACATATAGTTTAAGTAATTTTTACATTCTGTTTCCATGCCTCTTAGTTAATAAAAAAAAATAAAATTAATTTACTCATTCAGGACATCTCAGAAGTGAAACAAATGTAAATAAAGTGGCTGGTTCATACCACTGAAATATCACTTCTAAAAAAAGAAAACTGCCTCAATAAAAGGATGGACTGCACTGAGACTGCTTATGTGTGAGTATTTTACTGAAATACTTCAAAGGAGGGGTAAGACCAGGGGATACACTTTACAAACTTGTTCCATGGAGACATTAAAAAAAAATCTTTTCTAGCAAAGCAAAACCTTCATGTAACAAATATTAGCAACATGAGATAAAAATCTTTCTCCCCATCCACCCCCCACAAGTAGGATTTGATCAAAGAACACAAACTTCACATGCATCTTATTAGCAAAATCTTGAAGATGACAAAACTTCCAATAAGAAGTCTTGTTGTAACTTATGTTGTTGCTCCAAAAAACATTTATTCCCTACAGTTCAAAAACTTTGAGCTAACGGAGTTATTGGCTTATTTCAGACAACTGCAGTAAGCCTGTTTGAAAACTTCAAAAAAAGGAAAGCAATCATTTGAAATTTTAATGAAGTAGAAGCAGAAGGGAGGTTCCTCAACAGAATTTAGCTCTTGTACTGAATTAGACTAGTGACAGTGTTAATGTTAACTCCCTCCATTTGCTTTACATTAGTAACTTTCTCTGAATTGCTCTTTTAGTTAGCTAGCACAGATCTCTACTTGAACATGGGCTAAGAGGAAAGAAAAAAAAAAAGGTTGAAAACTGGAAGGTGTGATGTTGTAAAACAGATAAGACCCTTCTCAAAGACACACTAATAGAATATTGTCTTAGACTATCTTTACTTACTATTCTAGATAATTCTACTGTAAGGCCAGCACTTAGAGCATACAAACTATTGATGTCAGATCCCTAAAACTTTTTCAAAATCTGATCACAGTCTTTGGCCTTCTGTGAAAATTAATAGCAGATCACCACATTCTGACTATTTTTCTTTATGAATTAGCGTTCTATCCTCTTTGCATCTGTATTTCACAATTTAACATAAAGAACACAAAGAACATCTTCATTAATTTCTTTCCTCTGTGAAGACTGCCATTCTCTGTGATGGCTTCCCATTGCTATTATCTCTATTGCCAGCTCTGAATACTGGTTAAGACACAGGTATAAACGAAGACAATTTACAGTTATAAAAATAGAAGTATCCCACTGTTTGCTTGCAACTTGACTGATTTTCCTTTTCCAAAGTGATCTTATTATATTGGCTTTAGAAATTTTTTTTTTCAATCCCAAGCAAAAACCTTTGGACAGCAGACTATAATGTGAACAGCTTAAATCTCCTAAGGGAAAAATGAATACATCTGTACAGATGGTAAGACAGGATCTTTCAAAGACTGGGAAAAGTACTACGTATTGAATCCTTAAGTCTTTGTTTCCTTTCCCACTCGGCCCACCCTTTCTGACAAAGTGACAGCTAGTAAGGTGACTGGTAACAGGTTTCAAGTGTGTCCTGTTTGGTACTGATCACCATCTGTACTCACTTCTTTTTATAATCTGTAAGAGTGGTAACACCTCTCATCATTGTTCTACTCTAATCGACAATATTGGCCTGCCAAAACATTGTTAAAGCCTTTTCAGAAATAATACAGACAATTGTTTGGGGAAAAGTACAAGTGCTATATTTTATTCCTCTGGACACTACAGTAACTTTTTTCTAGTAGCATGATTTTGATTGATGCAACGGTGCCATTAACACTAATCTCTAATAATGCAAGAGCTCTGAATACTGTTTGTACAAAGCTGACCTCTCCCTCTATGTCATTTCCATTTTTTTTTCCCCAACTGTTTTCATCAATTTTCTGCAACCAGATGGAGGCAGATGTCAAAATCAGCAAAGGAAACTTCTGAATATTCAATAGGATGTGCAAAAGGACCCCCCAAATGATAAAAACATCCATGTAAGCTTCCTTTAGGGAATAAAAAAGCTCCTTAATACAAATGCCATTTACAGAGTCAAAACCAAAAACTACTGGAAGACAAGCTGGTGTAAAATTTCAGTTACAAGTTACTTGCAACTCAAGCATATGACATCACAACAGCTATGCTACTGAATCTAAAATGAAATGGTGACATTTCAAAAAACATAAACATATTCCTCGAGAATACAATATTTAAACTAATGTGATCCAAGGATATGATGTTCTGAATGGAGTAAGTATCTGTATTGATCTTCATAGCTTCATATCAATGAATAATACTTTCCAGTTCTGGGATAAATTAAGAAAATTATCTAAACAAATTGAATAATAATATTCTATACCTATCATCAGGGCAAAAAAATTATACTGAGGAACAGATATAGAAGCACTGTAAGGGGATTAACCCCTTTTAATCTCAGTTCTTAAAAGCTAGAGTTCTTAAAAATTAGATTTAGTTTAAAAGAATAGTTGGTGTCATCCCTTAAAAAAAGTATTCTTATTACTAAAAGACATTTACATAAAACTGTAAATCTAAAAACACGCTGAATTTCCCAGAGAATAGACATAGCTATTTGGTGTTATGTGAAAGCGATAGAAATGCAACAGCCAGAACACTTACGCACAGAATTTTAAATATGTATGGTAACGTTTCTCTGTTCCAATTTGTTATATTACAAGGTAGCTGACTACAAATGTAGCTTCTCCAAAAGTATATGAAGGTACTTACTCAAGATGAACAGAACACCATTGCCTCGACTACAAATTTTAATAAATGCACATCAAAATAATCTATCATTCTTAAAATGTATGATTTCATTTTAAAAGAACATTATTAATGCATGCAAAAAGCTGATCAGTTATCTGGCCACAGGTTGGTAATTTTGGACATATTCCATTCAAATAGGCCTAAGTAGAGGGGTTTTTGTCCGTGTTCCAAAAATTCTGCCAGGAAACACTCAGAAGACCAGAAAGCTCATCCCCTGTCACAGCCTGTTTGATTATCACCAAACATTGGTAACGTCCTATGCACTTATGAGTTGGACTTGATGATCCTTGTGAATCTATTCCAACCCAGGATATTCTAAGATTCTGTGATTCACCATTAGAATCATTTTCTTAGTGGATGGATTCTTGATGATCTATTATGCCTACAGCTTACATATCCAAACAGCTTTGGAAAACACAGAGGAATCTTCAATGAACAAGGCAGAGATTGTGAGCATAACTTTGCACTTCAACCCATGGAAAAATCTAAACCAAAGAATTCCTATTTTCATTTTTCACAATATGCTGAAGGCAGCCTTTGTGTAAAAAGCAGTAATGTGTTTCTTGTTTTTCTTTTTTCTTTTTTGTTGTTGTTTGAAAAGCAAATATGAATCCTACTTGTTTTCCAAATAATCTGATTCATCTTTGCCCCCTCACCCCCAAGTTAGCTGTGCTCATTCCTCAGCAAATTCAGCTCCTGCAGAAAAATGAAATAAGGATTCAACTACTCTCCTGGTGGTTTTTCAAGAATAACTATGGCACTTTAAACAGACTAAACATAACTACCCAACTACCAGGTCTGACAGTGATTCACTGCCACAATTGTAAAGAAAAAGACTTCTCCTCTTAAGAACAAAAATCCTACTGTTTCATGATAAACATTGTTTGAAACACTATTTGATTAAGCATTAAGGTAGAGAAATACAAGTTAAATATTTATCTGGCCAGTATCATACAGAAAATCTGGAATACTAGAAACCCAATAGCAGAAAGCAGAACCTAGATACCCACCAGAATGTCAGCTCCACTCCCAATAACCCTCTCCTTCACTTTCCAGCACAAACAGTTTTGCCTACTCATTGCCCTTCTGGGCTCATAGCAATAACACATCACCTTTTTTGCATCCTAGAGAAGAGACTAATAGATACACAAAACCTGGTATTTTTCAACATACCTTTCTTTAGAACTGAATTCAGAAAGTGAACTAAACACAGGCTTATGTACCCTAGCTCCACAGAGACAATTCTCTGATTTGGCATGGGTTTTTAAAGCATAGGACCCATCAGCTCCAGTTTAAATAAAAAATAAAATAAAAAAAAGAAAAAGATATGTGCAGAGGAAGAAAGATGCATTTAAATAAATGCCGTTTTGATTATTTAAAAAATGTATAACTGCTATATCTGTTTTTGTAAAATCCATGAAAACTATGAATTCTGGTGCCCTAGCATTAAAATAATAAACTTCTTAGTACAGATGGTTGTTTCAGTTGCTTTTTTAATGCTCATCTTGGACGTGCCACAAACAATTGACTAGCATATAATAGGTGGATATCACCTACTCATCTCTTTTTGCTCTGGTAATCTTGTTTGTGACTATGCTGACTGAGCTGCTAATTGCTGAACTTCAAGACAGAAACCTTGACTACACCCCCTTGCCAGTCCCCTCAAGGGATTTAGGTGAAGGTAAACAGAATCTGTGAAACCCAGGAGAATGCAACTGTACCTTAAGTCACAATATTATCACAGTTGGAACCACTTCCAGCCCTTAACTTCAGGCACTTAATTACCTTTATTACCTTATTACCTTTGTTAACAAACACCTAGCTGTCTGAAATATAGACAGGTCTTCCAAGGTTCTTTGCATTGCTCTATTGTATTTGGGCTACTTTTCAAAGTGTCTTTAACGAACTACTTGAAAATATGACCTTATTCTGTAAGGTAAACATCCTGAAGACAAAGATGTAGGACTTATAAGATGTAGGTACTTATAAGGCTCTAAAGCACATTACAAGAATGAAAATGAAGTAATGCAATGAAAAAAAAAAATGAAAAAATAAAGGGATTGGCTACTTGACTGAAAATAGGAACCCATGCCATCTGTTCCACTCCTTCACACCACTTTGACATGCAGGAATTGTTTCTAAAAAAAGAAACGAAGCCACTTATTCTATGTAAAGTCTGATAATAAAAGACTTACGAGAACAAAAATCATACAACTTAACAGTGTTTTATCTGGATGATAGTCTCTTTCCTAATACAGGACTATATTACTTATTAGTTACATAACCTTTAGCTGCCAATTTCCAAGTCTCATTTTCTCTGAATAACTTTTCAACAGGAGTATTCAAGAACATTATAATCTTACAATCTGAGAGAATTTACCAGTGTAAGATAAGGCTGCAAAAAATCTTTTCTTTTCAAACTCTGTCATAAAAAAAAAAAAAAAAAAAAAAAAAAAAAGATGCTTTCATAGTGCCTTGTACAAAACAAGCAGGCATTTTAGTATTTGGCAAACCCAGCAAACCTGTCATAGTTCAAACAAATTAGCTACAAAAACAGTTGGAAAGATAAATGATACGGGTAATTTCCTAAAAATAGGGAAAAGTGAAGTTTCCATTAACTTCCCAAAAAGATAAAAAAGATAAAAAATGGAACTGATAACATTAGGCTTTAATCTCTTGTACACACTCTGCCTCATGAGGTAATACTATCAGCTTGTTTTTGGAAAGCTGAAAGACCCTGTAACCTTTGTTGTTAATGTCAGAAAAAAATCAAAGGTGAGAGAGGCATTCAGCAGCAATAAGATGTTCTGCAAAATGGTAACTACTGATTTGGTGACACTATACAATCTCGTACAGAAGTCATGAACAAAATTCACACTAAACACTGTAGCAATTTCTCTGTCAAAACATCAGCCAAATGTATCATACAGTTTTATCCTCTTGCTGAGGAGAAGATTTCTAATTTGAAATTACTATATTTAATATTCTTTTCAAGTAGAAAACATGAAAACAGTGGTTTATTAGGAAAAAAACACTGAGCATCTAAAATAAAACTATTTTAAGATGACATTCATTTGCATCCATTTATCTAGTATTCCAAAAATAGTATTTCTGACTGAAGAAGACAAAACTCTACATACCTCAAAGCCAAGTCTATCTTTCTCTTTCCAAAAACAGAAGTGTGTAACCTTCTTATCCCAAAACTCATCTGGCTTTACTACACAAACAAGCGATACTTCAGCTGGAACAACATTCTGTAAAACAAATTGGGGTGAGAGGGGGAAGAAACCAGTAAAACATTCAAGATTTAGCTTTCTTGTTTCACAGAACTGAATTCCATTCGAGTGTCACCATCTATTCAAAAACTCACATTTGCAGATAGAAATTAAACAAAATTTTCTGCATCTGTGTCCCATGTTGGCTCTATCATACTTAATATTAGATTGCATTAAACTGCATAGCAAAAGTGTCAGAACTGAAAAGCAAATCTAACCTCTTTACTCCCAGTCCTGAAGTCCAACCACTAGACCATGCCGTACTAATACAGAAAAACATGAATGACTAGCTTAACTAAAATTGCAGTATGAAAGTCCAAGTTCTCTACTCCGTTTCAGTGTGCTGTATCTTACATTCTCTTTGACCACTGAGACCAGAAAATAACCTACACTGTTTAGCAGAAATAAGACTTTTTCATTACCCCACCATTCTGAAGAGATAAGATAATGTATTATGAACTTCTCTGTCTAGGAATTTGCACTTTTTCCCCTCTCTATTTTGAATAGCATCCAGGATATAATTTGACTGGAACTATTACATATAACAAAATCAACTACTACAGTCAATTCCAATGGAAGCCAATTAGTACAGCATATTGCATCAAAGCCTACTTAGATGCACTATCAGTGCCAACTGTCCCCTGCAGACATTGCTACCACTCATAGCTGTTGACAGGAGCATACTTCTGTATTCTTTAAACTAAAACTCTGTTTTAGAAAAAGATCTACAAACTCATGTTTTGAGCTGGTAATGAACTTGACACTCACTTGAGGGAAGAAATCATTCCCTTTTCAGATTGTTTCTTCCTGTACAGAGCACATATTCTGTGATTGTAAAAGGCCATAAATTGTCTTTCTCTATTAAGAAATTATTACCTCTACAGTAAAACTGTTACTAGGTTTACATCTACAGACCTAATCTGTCAACTATGAATGTATAAAAATTGATTTACCTGCAGCATTAACACAACCGTCTTCACCACGTTCCACTGAGATTTTCTACCATCCACAATCACAGTAAATCCTCTAGCTTTGCATTTTTCACTAAAAAGAAGAAAAATGCTTAGGAAAAAGTAAAAAAAATCATCATCAAGTGTCAGACTACAATGACTTTGGATTTAAATATACTGAAAAATACAGCTATATAGTTTACTTCTGAAAATACTATTTACAAAACTTACGTTTGCTCACTTAGGAGTAATTTTCAATATTGATGCACAATAATTATTAAAAAATTATAATAGATATGACAAAAAAAGTATTTGTTTAAACTTTAGCATCTCTGAAAAGGTTTCGTAACTACACCATAAACTTCACCACTTTGCTATAAACTTCACAAAATCCTCAAAAAGACATGAAACTGTAAATCAAACTTTCCTATGAAAGGCAAAGGGATGCCAGTTTTCACGAGGTCACTGTGAATTGGCGCAGACTTGAGGACAAAGCTATATATCATTTGATGCATGTCCAAGCAGGAAGTCATCTAAGCGTCCCTGAATTTCTTCCCTGAACAAGTTGTCTAAATGTTCAGGGAAGAGACAAAAAATCTCTACAAGGACAGAGGCTTTGCCTACAGATCTAGAAAACAATATTTTAAACGAACATCTCTTCTTTTCTAATAAGAAGGTTTGAGTCTAGGCATACTACATACAAAAGCTCTGCTTAAAAAACAGTTGCAAAGACAAGTGGAAATAGCTTTTGAATTTTTAAGTACTGAATGAGAAAAAAACAGTGAAAACTTTCCTTGCTCTCAGTACATTAACACAAGCAGATGGCCAGCTCATTCCTAACTGAAGCAGGTAGCAAGGTGCCCAACAAGAACAGCTCAGAGTTCAAAGGTGGCAGCAACCCCTGGATATGACCATCAGCACAGCAGCAGCCAGAAGAGGTCAGGGAAAGGTGTTTGTATTTTTTGACATTAGTTACCACGTAAGATAGAAAAATTTCAACCTGAGAAATGATATCTGGCAAAGTTATAAGTAATTAAAAAACCATGACATTTACATAAGATAGAAAAGCATTGTGCAGTCTCTTTAGTGACCAGGTTCTCAAACAAAACAGTTACAATTATAATATATAGAATGCACAACTAAATTCAAAGTTGAACACATTAGGTTACTTTATAGATAGAACTTTGACAACAATCTTTCCATACTGCCACCATAAAAGAGAGGTCATTTTTTCCACGACTGAAAAACAGAACATTCAAAGTGGCAACACTGAACTTTTCTTTCAAACAGATTTCCAAGTTTGTACAGAGTACAAAGAGTGCTTTGGTTGAATTTTCAGACAGTTATTTTTACACTAATATATGTAAAAACATATAGCAGGATGAGACTGCAGAATAATTAATGCTTGCGAGAACAACAATGCCTGCATCTGTTCCATAAACGTGGCCAAGTCCTTAAGTCAATGAGATGACTTGCATGGATGACAACTTGGGATTTTCATTACTTTAAAAAAAAGACAAGCTGTTTGAAAAACCCTAAGGCTTCCACAGCTAAAACGCTGTTCAACATACACATTTTGATGTTTTACCTGTAAACACACTGAGCTTATTCTTTGACACTCTCTCCCTAACCAGAGCTTTTTTATTTTTCCCCAACAGCCTTAACTACAAAACGAAGTTGGATTATTTAACCATGTTTTTAACACATTTGTAGATTCCAATAAGCAAAGTGCACTAAACATTCTTCAATTATTCTTATTTCCAAAAAAAAAAAAAAAAACATACTTAAAGGGATACAAACAAATATTTAGTTGATGGGCTTCTTTCCTTTTAGATAAATACAAAGCAACTATAAAGACCAGTCTCTACATTTTAAGAAACAAAATGCAGCTAAGCTAGGGCCAAAAACTGTCATAAATTTACAGAGTTGTATGAGCAGAACATAAAAATTATTTTACAGTGAGGACCGAACAACACTCAAGTCATAATTCAACACATTTAAGCGGTATTAACTTTAAACATTTCCATAAACTCATTAACTTCAGTGAGATTTCATCTATTTTTAAACTCAGCGCATGGTTAAGCTCTAGAGATTACCGAGAGTATGCATATAACAAAATAAAAAAAGAGGAGAAAATTTACGGTGGGTAAATTCAGCAACTGCAATGCTACCTTTGTAAGCTTAAGAATTTCAATGGTGGCTCAATTTAGAACACAATTCAAATGTACTGTCATTAGAAATGTACTGTCATTAGAAATAAATAACCAAAGATATACAAAGAAAGGAGTGAGGAAATACATAAGGAAAACAAACCAAAAAAAAACAACACAACCAAAGCCAGATATACAGAATGAAAGAACTTTGACAAGCCTTAGTAGATGTTTTTTTTTTCAAACATATGTTTCTAATTAAATCAAATTGTATCACATTTTAAACACTTACATAATATTTATTTTGTATTGAAAGTCAAATTGAAAAAAAAATGAAAAACAACAAGAGACCCCTCCTATCACTGGAAAAGCACATAGCCCTGAGCCAAACACCTTTGAAATCACCTTGGAATGCTTAGCAGGTAGTCTAGCGTGACACTCAGCTCATCCATACTCGTCTGCTCAAGGCATAATGGAATTGTCAGAATGAGGCCACTTCTTCTGTCCTTCCCTCCTATTTGGGGGGTGAAAAAGTCATTAAAAAGTTAATTTAAAAACAAAAACAACAAAACCAAAAAACTTAGTAGCTACACGGTCTCAAAACACACCATAAATCTAGTATTTCAAGTTGCTGTGAAAATCACAAGTGAAGTTTCTCCTCTCAGACTTGACGATTCATTCACCTCACTAACATTTAATGCATCACCAAAGCTTCAGAGCATAGATCCCATTCATACCGGTTAGTCTTTCATCTAGTGCTTTCAACATAAACAGCAGCCTACATCAAGTTTTATAAAAGCATTATTTTTGCATATCTAGATTCCTTTTTCCAAAGCATTTCCTAAACCATCTACACTACCAGCCTGACAGAAACATGGTAAGCTTCTAAGATGAGTGAGCACACTGCAGCTCTAAATGTAACATAGGACCTCCTGGAACACCCATTATACAAAGGTGGATCTTTTTACCACACAGGCTGCCCCTGGAATATATTCTAATTTGATAATTCAAGCATTAAACTTGTAAGATTTCCATACCTACTTACAAACATGTAACAATCACCTCACAATTAAGATAAATACTTCAAGCCAGTTGCTTTAATCTTTGTATGTGTTTTAAACCCTTCTAATAGAAGTTATACAGGCAGTAACAGCTACAAAAATACAGGAAAACAGTAGGGAAAGTGCTAGCTTCACATTTTTACTTCTATGACAAGACCTAGTAACTCTTAAGTGATGCTGAGGTACTACATTTAAGTAGAACGTTCTACAGCTGTGGGTTGGGTCATTTTTGATTACACAGGATCCAGAAAGTCTCTGGAAAGTATAGTTTAAATGGAAAAAAAGTTGTGGTTTTTTGTTTGTTTGTTTGTTTTTGTTTTTAAAGAGCTGAAATTTTCTCTATGGTCCTCTCCTTTCTTTTCTTTTTTGATGGTCCTTTAGAGAGACAGAAATCGGACTCAATGATCCTCGTGGGTCCATTCCAACTCCAATATTCTGTGATTGCTCTAAAAAAAACGACTTTTGAGTCACATGTCTATAAACCAGCAACCAAAATCGATTTGGACTGGGTTTTATCATAGTTTAAAGTGGAAGTTAAGCCAAAAATACTTAATAGAACAAGATGACATGAAAAATAAATACTGACACAGCTCCCTGCTATGTGCTTCTATTCTATCAGAAAAGTCAGCCAGAAAATCTTGTAGTGTGAAGGGAACCAGTTAGGTATGCAGCAGACTCTTCCATATTCACTGCATCTCCAAGTACAGGGATTGGGCTGGTGATCTTCTGAATGCACAACGCCTTGGGATCAAAAAATTTGTCCCTAAATAGCTGTTAACTTAAAGAATTAAATTCAGTAATGGGCCAGAGGTAGCTGTGCTATATCTTTCCACATAATCTGGAGCAGCTCCTATCTAGTTTATGTATTTGCTAGTTTGAGCAAATCAGCTTATCTATTTTTTTTCTCTCTAGCCTTAAATCTTTTAATGTCTATAATCAGCTAAAAAAACGTCATTTCGGACTCCAACTATTTTTATTAAATTTGTTGTTGTTGTTCCAAGGGAAACAGGATAAAAAGTAAAGGAGAAGTGGAGAAGGGAACTCACACATGAAATAAAAAACATGAATGAATGTCAACAGACTTCAGAAGGGCCTACTGCTTGACTCCATAGCTTATTACAGTTTTGCTTTAATTACCAGGTGTTTGTACTTAAAAAACACTAATACCCATCTCTAGATTAAACCAGCTTCAAAGTAAGTTTCTCACAGTCTGGATCATTTTAAAGGCTTTTCCATTTTATTCAAAACTTTAAAAAAATTAATGTATTTAAAAAAAAAATTCAGTCCAAAAGCATGGAACCATTTCAGTACATACAAGGAGGCAGCTAGTAACTTCAGATTTTAAACATGTAATTGTCATGACCTTGTTACAATCTCAGCTTCATCGGGAATGAGAAAGAAAAGTAATTTTTCCTGTGTCCTGGGGGGGGGGGGGGGGGGGGGGGGGGAATTTTATTCTCAAATTATGAATGTGCTGTTTATGTTGTTAAAGCCATTAAATCATGGTTTTGCCTTCCCCTCTCCCCCCAAAATCAGGAAGCAGAACTTTTTAAAAAAAGAGCAACAGCTCTGGAGAAATAAGACAAAGCACACAAGTACAGCACAGTAATGCCTGCATATGTATATATCTAAATTGGTGTAATTTGAGAATTCCCCCCAAAATGTTAGAGATGCAGGTGTGATAATGAAAGGTTTGTTTGCACAATATATGTTGGCATCTTAATTGCAATGTTTTCGTTGCTTCCAAAGCTGCCCGAGCTCCACAAGTAGTATTGAAGATCTACTGCTATTCAGGTGAGTATACTCCACATCTTCAAAATTACTGCTTTAGAGGTGGTCTATTCCAACAGTTGCATCCTTTCCCCTCCCCTTCTTTTGTGTGTGTGTGTGTGTGTGTGGGAGGGGAGGGGGGGGAAAAGGGGGAAATCAAGGGAGGGGAAGAATTGTTGGCAAACCAATAACACAGATTTTAATAACTATTTCTAAACATAAGAGTTAAAGAGTGGTACTACATTAGACAGGATAAACAGGCAGATCTTTTCTCCAGAATCCATGAAGGAGTTCAAAGTTTAAAGAAACAGTTGTTTACAGACTGTTCATCCTTGTCTGTTTCAGGCCAAAAGCCTTTTCAGTCAGAAAGCCTGAAAAATGGATAGGGGAAGGGGAAGAAAAAAAGGAAGGAAAAGTAACTCAATCCTTAAAAGAAAACGGAGATTTGTTCTCATCTGCACACTTGGAGTGGAAAAAATGATTTCTCCTCACTGCCTACACTGGTTAGTGAACCCACATTAAATCCAACAAATTAGAGGAAAATGCTATGTGGATGTAAAACAGTACCTCAGAAGCCATACTGATTCAACAATAGCTTGTTAGCTATCTCAACAAAAAAAAAAAAAAAAAAAAAAAAAAAACAGAACATTAAAATGAAGAATGAAGCCTTTCCCTATGTGGTTGGGCATCATTTGGTCTTTCCTTACCCAAAAAGCTGTGATTTTTTTTTTTTTTTAAAGTTCTGAAAGGCAGGAGGACAGCAATTTTTTAAGAATTTGGAAAAAAAATGGTTGAAACTAAAAGCTGAAAATTGCAACAGCTAATTTCATAAACAGCTTAGGTGCATCAAGATGGAACAGTATGAAAAACTAACACAGTAAAGAAAAACTTCACAAATAACCATAAAGATTAAAAACACAGAATGGACAGAAGCTGGTGATCAAACTGAATGAGCTCATGATAAGAAAAGTAATAACACCAGAAGTTATGAAGGCATTTCTGTAAGGAACAACTGAAAGTTGGCCTTGATCTGACCTCCAGAGTCAGAAACTCCATGCTGAGCAATGCATGCCATGGCAGCAGCTCTGGATTTGTAGGTGTGGTATCTAATGCTCCCTATTCACCACCTCCCATGAACTTATGAGCGATCTTGAGGTGGAGGCCTAAAGATGTTCATTTCATTGAAGTTATATGCAGTGTGGACTGCGATGGTTTGCAGAAACGTGTTCTTGAATTTATGCGAAGTTAGTCTTGTCATGGCTGATTCACAGCTGAAAGACTTGCTCTTCTCCATGCTATTTCTGGATTCATGAGACTAGCACCAATCCACACAAAGAAAGTTAACAATTAATAGTAGTTCATATTTAGTTTACAGACTTGAAAGACTCCAGTGTTGAAAAAGGCCTTACAAATCAAAATTTAGAATTATCACATGAAGTCTACTTGTGTAAAATACTAGCCACCCAGAAATTTTCACTCTTATACCTAGATTAAAACAGCATATGATGAACCCAGAAAAAACACTTCTTTTGTTCAGTGTAGGATAGCCAGTGATTTATATAAAAGCTAACTCATTTTTACCCATATAAAAATCATTTTGACTCAAAATTTTAGTTTTAAAAGAAATACTGAAAAACTGAGGATTTAAAGAAACATTACCCTAAAAGTACCAGTTAAGAAATGATGGTTATCACACAGTCTACATTTGCCCATATTAACACAAACAAAAACTATTAAATTGAATAAAAGTAAATTGCTCTTTTATCTTAGCTGTATGACATTTAACATCCTTCTAAATATTTGATTCCATAAGCATTCACTACCACATTCAGAATACAATGCTAAGAGAGAAACACAAAATCCAATTATGATTTTAGGCATAATAAACTTGGAATTTCTTTGTCTTACAAAGAAGCACTACTCTCAGGCTAAGTCCTTAGGCTTAGAACTAAAACCAAAAAAAATAATCATGGCAAATCACCATGACGTGTGTCTTAACTTAGAAGTGGTACAGTTTACAAACTGAGAACTGAAAAAAACAAACATGTAAGCTAAAGAAAGCACCTAAGAAAGTGAAAAGTGAAATTCCATAATTTAGTTTGCACCCAAGTGGTTCTTTTTGTTGGTGGTGTTTTTTGTTTTGTTGTTTCTTTTGTCTGCACACCACCATGAATTCCAAACCTGAAGAGACACTGTTCCACTAGAAACTGTGTTCTGCTTCCAGAAAAAGAAGTCAGTGCCAACATTTGTATCCACATAATTTAAAAGTAAGAGGCTTCAACATACAAACACCGGAGAACTTTTCCCTAAAATATATATTTTTTTTATTTTAAATCATGGCTTTATTTATGAAACTATAGTGAATAATATTGCTTTAGAGACACAATAAACTGGTTTGTCTGCTGTGTTCCTTTACTTATACTAAAGAATGCTTAAGAGAACTAATGCATGAATCTTTACCATTTATTAAATTAAAACATTCATTAATACTATGCAATTCCAAAGAGGTCAAGCCTATTACATAAGTTCAGAAAGGTTGCTAGCATTTACCTGGTACTCAATAAATTACTTTTCACCTAAGTACATCTATATTTCAAAGTGGATCAGGCAGCTTTAATGGCCAAGCTGCACAGGCACTCTAGTTAATGAGAATTTCCTTGTAGTACAATGCTGAACACCCAACCATACTATGCATCTACTGATACTATTGAAGAAGTTACCTGCTATTCCAGACTGCAAACATATGCTGTTTTTTTTTTGTTTTTTTTTTTTTTTTTAAATTAGTTGTTTGATTTCAAGTTCCTTCGGACAGTGAGCAAATTCAATTAAAAACTATTTAAAAAGGAATACCCTTCCCTTCTCAAGTGAATTGGCAGGTTAAAATAGACTGGCTAAAATAAAACAGAAGATTTAATTATTGCAATACTTGTCAATTTGTAAAGTTGAGGTGTTTTCTACAAATTAACTACCTTCCCTAAAGCAGACGTTCAAACACCAACAACTAAGACAGTTATCTGTAACAGCATGGAAATCAGGAAAAGAATACAATTCATCATTTCAAGCATTCCCTTTTGTTTTTATTTTGCTTGTGGAGATGAGAAAGTTACATTTAATCCAAGACTCAAGAAGTTAGAATACATAAAAGAACAGTCATTTCAACCTTGCCTGAATTAACTAGGTGGTAAGAAAATCAAAGTGTGGCAATGCCTGGCTAATTCTGCTTCCATCTACATTGGAAAAACGACAAGGATGACAAGGAAGGAAAAGTTTTCTAAAGGAAATCCTGAAACTAACCACCTGCATTTTTAACACCACTTACAAAACAAGAAGTATTATTCTTGGACATCTGCTAAATTATCATTCTTTTACTTATGTGCTGCAACTTCATGACATCAGCTTCATGGAGTTGAGTTACAGGCTACAGTGTAAACAAGTGCTAAATGCCAACTACAATAGCTTGGCTACTAGATAATAAATGTACACAGATGCTTTTGAAATATGACAATGTGCTGGCCTATAATTCATTTCCATTACAAACATCCAATAAATAGAAGAAAGCGAACTAAAAATCCCATCCATATAATGCAGAAAGGAACAGATTGAGGAAAACAAACTGTACCTGAAAGAAATGCCAATTTTTTCTTCAGAATGGGTAATATTACTGACGCTTCCATTCTACTGCAGCTAATTTCCACAGCTCTGAAACACAACAAATTGAAGTCACCAAGCAGGGAAAATCAATTGCAACATTTCACTAGAAAGCACACTGGCCAAAGCACTTTTATACTCTTCTGAAGAAAGTACAGAACACCAAAATCACGAATCAGGTCATTACACGTAATAAATTCAAAGCACTGTAAAAAAACAAGGAAAAAATAAATATCTACATGAAAAATGCATAAGATTATAAACAAGTATATCTTCCTCCTCCTCATAAAAAAAAATAAAGAAATCAAAATGAAATCTCAACGAAGGATACAGAAATAATTCACATAAAAGCCTTATTTCCCCAACTCCACTAAAGTACAATTTATTTACACGTAAATCATCTTTTTGCTCTATCATTCAGATATAGAAAGTGTGAATAAGATTGGTACTCTCACCCACTTTTGGGTAGTCTACCTTAAATTACCATGTATATTATCATTAAACACCTTATGCCACTGTCACTAGCGTGCCATTAGAACGTCTTCAATTAAAGCAAAAACATCCAACAGCCAAAATGAACAAGTCTAGCCTACAAATGGAAACGCTTCTGCTCTTTTTGTCTCCAATTCCCTTCTTACCTTCATCTCATTTCCATTGTGTTATAAATCACTTTTTGTTGTGATTATTCCTCAGTGTTTTATTGGCTATCAGCAGCATGCCAGAACTACAAGCTCCTCTTCTAGCCCACACAAAGCATCAACTGCCATCTTCCCCTAAGTATCTCTGAGTTCATGCTTGTTTTTACTACATATATGTCCTATTGCACTATGCAGCACCATGTACAGTGCTTTCCTGGTAACAAACTTACTTCATCCAGCTTTCATCATTCATACCCTCCCATTACCCCTGCACCAAGATCAGCATCACAATTTTCAGATTCATTTGTTCTTCCCAATTAGACAAACTTTCTTTAGAGAAGCATATAAAGACAACTCTTCCTGACACAACTGAAAATGCAGTTGTGAAATAATTAAGACAACTTGCTCACATCCCCAAGAAAATCACTAAAGCACACTGTTTCTTTAGAAATTGGTTTGATGCTCAAACACTACTTTCCACCCCCCCTCTATTTTAAGTGTCACAAAAATGACATGCAAGTTCATGAAATTTATTTGTAGTTAAAAGCACAGAGAAACATTTCATTTACTAGGCATAAACTAGTTATTAGTGTATTGAGTTTACTGGTTTTCATAAAAATCTCAGTGCTGAAGTAAACAGATACATTTTGTTGTGGCAACATATAACCAAAATTATATAGAATAACTATATTACAAGTGACTCCTACTGATGATTGTTTGCTAAGCAGTTGCATGAAATTTTAAGTTTCAGTGACACAGAGACAACTGAAACTATCAATAACCCAATACAGGTCACTGAGTAAGCTAAGCAGCTGAAGGAAGTAGAGCAGGAGCGAACTCTGAACATTAGGATACAATATTAACTTAGACAGACTAGGCAGAGTAAGTTCACAGAAATAGAAGGATGAATTTTGACACAGACTGACTAGGGTCCTCGCCATGCCAAAAACTGCAGCCTGAACACTAGTAAATGACAAGCTGCAAAAGAGCAGAAATTTTTAGGAAAAAGAAGATGATGAAGAAAAAAAAGTATCTTTAAGAATAAAAATGGTAAATGAGAAACAACTTTAAAAAAACTAAATCTGCATTTTTTCAAACATGCCAGAGATGATGACGAGTACCCAAAAAGATACATGTATGTTTTAGACAGGACTCTTGACTGAGTGGCTTTTAATCACCTTGGATGAATGATATATGGGCTCCACATATCACTGACTCCATGGCAGCTCCACCAACCTCCACTAAGTCTGGATCTATGTCTGGGAAGGTACACTCCAGTCCACAAGTCACAACAGACAAAAGGCTAGGATATGATCACCAAGATGTAGCATCAGATTAGCTTTATGTTGTTGCTAACATTCAAACTGGCAGGCCATACTGCTTCTTGGATAAAATGGTGCCAAAAATATTTCAGGTGGCATTCACTATGCCAAGAAAAACTGTCCATTATTTTGTCAATTTACACTTTCCCAGTATTTGATAACCCTGACAATTTACTACTTCATATGTTTCTACGTATATATCTGTATTTGAAGATTAAAATTGCTGCCATATATGTTGTCAGACTCTTTTCTTTCTGTACTTGTGCCATGCACTTAGTTTCACTCTACCCCAAGCAAAACAGCACTCCTACAGTAACATGCAAGCACAACAACAAATGACTGTCACTGCACATCTTTATCACACGACTTCCATCCTGAAAGAATGACCACCCACTCCTTATAACACAAATAAAGAAAAAATATTTACCATCTCATAGTGCACAGTAGCACAATGCAATTATCTTGCACCTGAATTCCACGCCAGCCCTACAGAGAATAAGAACTACAGACATTCATCTAGGCAGCAATTGACAAACAGCATGCTGACTTTCTTCCCTAGCTTTTTAAGGAAACATGAAAGCCATGGAAGAGAGACCTAAGAAAAGAAACACAACGCTGATCAAGGAGAAAACTTCACTAATACTTTATTTCCATACATTTCTCATGATGTTCCCACTGAGATAGTATTGAAAGTGTGACTGTTATTTTACATTAACTCCTACTGTGTAGCTCACGATCACCACCCCAGTGGGGAAGATTGTCTTTTTGCTATAGCTGAAAGGATAAAACAAGACCCAGAGCTCCTAAGCATTTCTGATTTCAAACATACAAAATTAACTCAATCCTTACAAGATTAAGTTCATTTCCATCTCAAACCAGAAGGAAAAGAAAAATACACCAAACCATGTACAGGCACAGGGCTTCAGACTGAGACCTGAAGCTTGCTGGGCAATTCTGTATTTATGTATACAAATAACATTTTTCCTTGGAAAAGGAACAGGTAAGAGAATCAAGACTGTAAGTAATCTAGTGGAAGCAGGGGGAAAAAAAAAAGCCTCAAAAGGAACACCCAAGGCAAAATACATTAGTTATTTTTTGTTAAAGCAATAAGCTTCATTGCAAACAGAAAGAAGCCAAATGACTGTTTTTATCAGGAAACAAAAATATCTCAAGAACTTTTTACTCTACCTCCCTATTTTAATGTGTAAAGATTCACAATGTTCATTCCATCCCTTAATTCAAAATCTCCATATTTAAGTGTCTTTTTCATCAATAACACAACACATTTTGCACATTACAGAAAGAAAAAAAAACAAGTTCTGGCTCTTTCAGGAAACTGAGTCTCGAGACAGCTTGCACTTTAAACAATTACTCAGATAAGCATCCTATTAAAGCTTCCTGTATGATTCAGGCAAAAAATTGTGGGCTATTTGTTGCATAAAATAGCAAACTCAAGAATGACTCAAGCAGACATTTTTGCCTCTCCACTACAACCATGCTCAAACCATGCTGTGTGAGTGATTTAGCTTTGACACTATTCATTTTTCTTTCTTAACATGTGGAACACACACCTGGTAATGATTTTTCCTTTTTTTTTTTTTTCCCCAAGAGGGATTTCAAACTTATTACAAATGGCTCTGTATTATAATCAACAAAGAAGGCAAATTTGCACACTCACACTTCAGAATTTCCATACTTTCACATATAAACAAAAGCTTGCATCAGCTTAGTGAATTTAGGGAACACATTACTTTGCTGTTGTAAAAACACAGATTTATTTCATATTCAAGTGCTGCTTGGTATTCTGCCACAATAGTGGTACTGTCCACAGATTAAAATAGCTCATTTGTTCAGCATTTCCTGGAACCAAAGGAAGTATTTTGTTCACTGAGAGTGGAGGGAGGTGAGTCAGAGCTATGATAATTTCAATTTCAAACACCTAGCCTTTGTTCCAGAACCTCTGGAAGTTTTCAATTACCTCTCTTCTGTGAGAGCTCTGATTTGTTCTATCTAGAAGAGAGCTCTCTTCTAGAAGACTACAGAAAACTACCACAACAAGCCAGATAAAAACCTCCAGAACTAACGTTTACTGTCTCTCACTTCTTAGCCCATGAGAGAATCTCAGGTTGAATTAAAACTAAATGCCATTTTTCTACTGGAAAGTGAAACAGTTTCAAGAGAGTTGTCATCTACTTTCCACTGGCAGCTGTCAAAGGTATTATTTTTTTTAAAGTATGATGTTAAAAAAAGTATATTTAGTACTATTAAAAAAAGTCTTTAACTTATTTGGAAGAAGACAAAATGGCAGTCTTAAACTGACCATCAAGCTTTTTATTTAGTATGATGAATGAATGATGTGATGCTCAGTATTGTAACGCTGTCTAGCTGAAAGCTGCAGACCCCCTGCCTACTTTAAAAATTAAAAGAAAATTAAAAATAAATAATTAAAAAGGGATTTGGACTCAGAGAAAAAAGCTAGAGGAAAAACCAGAGCACTGAAGAGAACAGATTTCACTTGCAAAAAGACAAGTGCTTCAAGAGGCTGCATTTTACCATTCCAAAACAAAGACTAACTTTTATAATCCTTCATTATACAGATATGAAACGAGTTAAAGAGATTAAATCCATTTGCTCAAGGTCAGAAACAATCTAGAGTGCTGTATAGGCATACCTATACCTCCCTTCTACGTGGCATATGGTATTTTAATTGGCTAAGTTATAAAACTTGTGTACACAGGAAACGTGCTAAAAATAAAAGAAACACACCAAAGAATCTCACTGAACTTGTTTAGAATGACCTGGGCTTTCAAGTTTTTAAATCAATACACGAATGTTCAACTCCAACAACATATTTGTTCATTTTTAGATTTCTATGGAAATACAGCAAGATTAAATCCAGACAATATCTGTATTTAAGACCTAAACATTTGAAAGGTGTTCCAGCGGAAGAGAAGAAAAGAAGAGAAATCTCTTCCCGTCACCCCACAAAGCATAAACTAATTCTACCTGAGAATAAAATTCTCTTGAAGACATACTTGAATTAAATAGATATAGTTTAGGGGTAGGAAAAAGGACTGGAGTGACACTAAGTTGTCAATATAGAACATAAAAATGCAAACTATTTTAGGCTGCACTCCAATGTGAAATCAAATCACGACTAGGCAGACTGCATTTCCTGTCATTTCTAAGCTCTGGAAAGACTGTAAATTACTTTTTTTTTTTTTTTTTAAATTTAAGGCAGTTTGAAATTCTAAAAATTCTTTTAAAAAATTGAAACAAATTCACAAAAAGGACCTACAATAAAAACTGTGTGTTAAAGTGTGTAATTCTGATGAAGAATATTGTTTGCTCTGCATATATCTTCAATCTTCTACAATAAAACTAATCAAATAAGAACCAATAATCAGACACTGTTTAAAATGATTTTAAAAAAGTCTACTAAAGAGAGAGGGCAGATGATGTTGAAGGTCTTGCACCAACCTGATGACTGGAAGTAAGATGCCCTGAGGATGCTAGAGCAAACCTGACTCTGCAATTAACATATTTTCTTTCTATGCAATCCAATGGGAACCACTGGTAAAAACATCAATCAAGATGAATTCAGGATCACAAAAAATTAATACACACACAATTACTCAGAGTTGTTAGAACTGAAATGTTCAGCATAGTACACAGAGCAAGATCCTTAAATGGGTTAGTCTGTTCATGAGTATCTACTGCAAGTTTCAAAGAACTGGTAATTTCATTATTTTCTCTTCACGTATCAGACAATGCAACATGGCTGGTCTGCTAAACAGGACCAAAACTAAGAAAAAAATCTGGTTCCCATTCCTTGTTCTGCTATGAAATATACATATGGCTTTCAGCAAGTCATTTATCCTTTAGTCTTCATTTAATCTCCCCATCTGTAAAATGTAGATGTTATACATTAGTTCCCTTTTTACAAGAGTATTGTGATGTTTAATTCATTAACGTTTTGCAGACTTGGGAGATTATAAGGAGTTTCATAGATTTGCCTATAAATAACCAAGGAGCAGATGGGCAGCTACATTCAAAACTGTAGCAGCTTGCAAGTCCAGGCACAAACAATAGCACAAATAACAATAGATATTCTGAAGTACTGCAAAAAAAAAAAAGCCTCAATCATATAGGGAGAAGGTGTTTTTTTTTTTTTTTTTTTTTAAATCAACTTCAGAATCGCAGGCCTTCAAAATTAACAGCTTCATTCCCTGAAACCAGCATGCAAGTTCTTTCAGACATTAACTTCAACCCACAAAGTATTAGCCCAAACAACCTGGATAAGATTTTAAAAGAAAGTTCATCCATTCAACACAAACCTCATGTGCGAGAGAGAAAACTGAATATCACAATCATCTACACAGATTATTATTCCACCTTCCTTGAAAGCTATGGGCAAGACAACATTGTAAGTGGCAAAAAGACGAGAAGGACACAGTATCTTCAGCACTGATACCTCAGGGAAATTTGAGAACACTAAACCTACCCAAGGAGTTAGAGAAGACTGTAAACATTCATTTGTTACCTTTGTCTCTAATTAAAGAGCACACAGAACTGGGTCACTCAGCTGGACAGTTTCAAATTCACCATAAAACCTGGTAGATGAACATCAGCTTAGGTACTCAAATGCAGGTAACTAGCATATCAGGAGCAACTACTTATTTATTTTTAAGTGTCAGAGTCTTTTAAGGTCTCAGAAAAACTTGCATTTCGGGATAATTTTTGTTTAGTCATAAAATGATTATTCTTCTTGACCAAATCAGAGGAAAAGAGAAGGCATACTAAAATTTTACATTGTGCCTGATTTTCAAATTGTACCAAAAGAAAATACTCCCAATCTTCCACAAACTGTTAATTCACACTAAGGGGTTAAAAAATAAAAACTATAGACTCAGATTTCATCAGTATTTAAACGTATTTACTTTGAAAGCAAAACACAATCATACAATGCCAGTTACATTACAGACATGCAATTAGTACTTTAACTCAGCAACTCATGACAGCAGATGAATGCCAATTGAAAAACGTGCCCAACTTTTGTTTAAATTTGTGTTAATAGTTTGCCAAGCCATCAAAAAGCACATTGTCGCAGACATATCAAATGTACTGGGAACGAGTACTCAATTTCTCCTGCCCCATTTTCATCTGGACATTGAAGTCCTAACTTACACACTTCGTCAATTAACTACAGCTAGCAACAAAATTTAGAAGAGCTGCATGTAACAACTACTTCCTCTATTTAATCCATCTTCAATATTCATTTCCCACCCTCTTCCTCCCCCTCAACATTCTGTGAGCAGTGAAATGAACGATGAGTGGCAAAAAAGAAGTGATGAGCAATTTAATGAATGGTGAGCAAGCAAATGGAGAACAAGTGAGTAAGAGCAGCTATGCAATCTGAGAAGAGGTGCTCCTAAGTTTTAACTTTGATCTCTGTCAACCATTCGTTTCACAGAATGAGAGCTTTTTCTCAGACTTGGAGGAAGTGTCAGAGAGAAAGAAGAGGAAGAGCACAAACAATTTAACAAGCAACCCGCAGTTAGGACACAGGGTACCTATACCTCAGTCATCTCACAGAATAAGGGCAAGCACAGGACTATGCAGCCTGGTGTTTACCTTTCTGTAGAACTCCATAGCTTGCTCTTTTAGGATGTTTCCCCAAGCAGCAAAAGACTCTGGTCTACCTTATTTCCTCCCTTGCAACAGGCAGCCAATGCAGCAGAAGCTGCAGTCATCTGGAACAGTCCCAACTCACTTCAGAGCACCATAGAATAAGCGAAGTGAGACAATTTGGGGGATGGCTTCTTCCATTCCTTCCTACTTCCCAATATGTCAGTTGAAATGTTATGTTCAAAGCATAGCACAAACATTTTTTTCCTCCCTCATGACACTTCGTTAATTACCATAAAAAACACAGGTTCAGCTCTTAAAATGTTACTTAGTTGGAAACCATGTGGAAACGTGACAGAAATCATATAGATTGTAAACTCCCACATAGAGATGGTTTGAATTTCAGGTTGTAAAAGAAATAAATCATAGAATAATAGAATAAACTGACAGACTCCTCTAGCTCCCTCTACTGAAAAAGAGAAAAACAAACCAACAGCCATAAAAGCTTGCATGAAAGAGCTGGCCAAAACAAATACCTTATCACAAGTTATTTAAAGAACTGGCCAAAACCAGTTAGTGATGAAAGATCAGAGAGCTCTTATGCCTTCAGTACTTTATAAAGCTAACTAAATAGACAGTAGGAGGAAAGGGATTGGACAATACCATAAACAGCTGTATCAAAAGACAAAGTCAAAAGACAAACAGCTGCACTGATGAGTGCAACTGTTGGCAGTCTAGAGCAAATGAAAAATAACTTTTCTCTGGGGGTGCCAGATTAGAACTTCTTGTTCCTTTTATAACATTTATGCAAGAAAACAATCTAGTTCTACAACTTCATAACAATACACATACTTGGCATTGGTTACAAGTACGTGCAGCTCAGGCCCTCAGAATCACTTCTCAGCCCAGTATAATGTCACTGCAATTACATGGAAGCAAAAAGAAATGCTCTTCTAAACTGAAAGCCAGATAGAGTCTGGGGCAGGGGCCAAGGGGTTGTTTGAGAGGAAAGTCGAGTGGGGAACACAGACATAAGCAGAGCAGACAAAAGCAGTTAGCCTTTTTAGGTGGAGAAAACTGAGCCTAAACAGAAAGAAAAGAAATGAGAGGCTAATAAAGAGACTGTTTACACATCTCTAAAACTTCACATTTGATATCTGACAAACAAAGTTACTAGCTCCAAAATAAATCTGCATGTGGGCCTCAAAGCACCATGAATAATTTCCTCCGTATTTACAAATAATTTATATGGGAGTGGCCTCCTTCCTCAAGCCCCACTGCACAGCACAGAAGGTAGACACAATGAAGATAATTAAAATCCCTGCATAAGGAATAAATAAATAATTTGAGAACTTTGCTAATCTTAACCAAACATGAAAGTAAAATAGACAATTGAAATATTCCAGAGCTGGGCCATAAATAGCTTCCATGCACATTTGTAAGTTACAAAATATTCAAGAACTACAGATTCATTGCTATACAAAATAACTGTGCTGGCCTTAAGTTACTGTGTGAAAGAAATAAATCTTAAATCTTTCCTTAAGTTGAACAGTTATCTTCAATTTTGTTCTCATATGAAGAATCCTGAATGTTCCAGCTCCATACCACAAGAGAACCTGGCCACAGCAACCACCTGCAGTAACCGCAGCACCTCTCTTCCATTCCTTCACAATAAAACATACAGTATTCCACCATCATAAACAGATGGTCACACATTTCAGAGAATATGAAAACCAAGCTCAAAACTGCTACCTGAAGCATAGATGTAACAAGTATCTGTGTAAAACACATGAACTAGGGCTGAATTAGAACACATCATGAAAGAATTTGAGAATACTATGCTAGCATAGGGAAAAACTGACAAGAGTATGAGTATACATTAAGTGTATACTGATTAGAAACTATTGTTTTCATCAACACACAATAACATATAAGCCACAGCACCATTCATCTATGTATTTGATGTTATTTCTGACCCTCTCCCTTAAGAATGTCCATTTATTTCGGTTCAGCCATACAGGCAATTTAATGACCAAAACAGTATGTTAACATCAAATCCATTTATCCTACGCTTCCAGTGCCCTTTTTTGCCTTATTTTGTCTGGTCTATATTTATCCTTTAATGATACCTTTCTAAGAACACATCTCAAAGTCAACTCTGCCAACACATGAGAACGCAGAGTTTGTCTCTGCATTCTCATGTGCCTACTACATCTATCTCCCTTGAGACTACATCTATCTCCTTTTGCTGCTGCAAAGCCCTAAGTCATACCTTCAACACCTCTTAACTATTGTAATTTCCTTAACAGGTTATGTCCTAGCATTCCAAACTTCAGCTTGTCCAAAAATGCTGCAGCTTGTCTTCTCTCTTAGAAACAGGAAAACAACACTCTATATTCATTTTTACTTGTTTCCTGTCAAGTTTAGTGTCTCCCATAAGGATAACTTCACTTCAAGATCTCTCATTCTCATTTAGTCTAAGACTAAGAAGTCTTGCCAGAGGGTTATTCTACTTGCTCAAGTCTCTTATTTTTCTTCTGTACACAGGCTTATCATTAGCAGAGCAGCAACAATTTATCTTGATGCTTTTAGAACTCCTGTCCTTACTCTCACCCACAATCACAGCTCTCTTTAGAATCCAGGTATCTCCATTCTCTTGAGTAAGCATCCTCTACATTTGAGAGCACTGCTCTGAAACACTAACACTATGAGACAATACACAAATTGCACTACTTTATAATGCCAAAGACGAACTGCAAGCATAACTTCAGTATCTGAAGTTTCGGTTTAGTTATATTAGGTTTTAAAGATTTTAAAACATCACAAGATGAAAAAACAAGTAGCTAAGTTAAACACAAAAGTAACAGCTTAAAAAGAAGTTCGTGCAACATCAGCTGCAAAGAGTTTTCAACACAGCGTATTCATCAGCTTCATAAGACCCAAATAAGTCACATGAAGTTTTTAACAACCTACTTTTCAGAACAGATTGATCTCTCTTACCATTGGTACTGGAATACACCACTTTCTGTAGGTGTTAAAGTTTGAACTCCAGATCCTGGATACTGCAAGTTTAAGTTTAAAAAAATACATTTTTATTTGACCATATTTTTCAACATGAATCCTGAAACTAAAATTTTATTTCCTTTGGGACTGAAAACAAGGGTTTATTAGAAAGTTATGTGATAAGGAAAACAACTTCTCCACTACACATTCACAAATATTTATAAGATAGGCATCCGACTTCAGTAGGACAGCAGGAATCCCATGTTTTCTACCAAAACATATGGTAGACATCAACATTGTTTATAATTAGCAGGCAATGCTCCTGAGGCAGCACCGGAAGCAGTGGGAAAGCAACAAGAACCAGAATCCCTGCAGCACGCTTTCTAGCGGAGGTATTCTACACAATGTTTTAGGCAAAAGGAGAACAGTGTTGTTGTTGTTGTTGTTTTTGTGAAAAGAAGATGGATGTATTCTGACAAATTAAGTTAACTAATACTAAAAAAGTAAATTAGAAATTGAACTCAAGATATAGTCCCTCTATGTACTAGAAAATGCAGAATTAAGAGATCAGCATTAAATGAAAAACCTCAGCAAGTGCTTCAAGACTTACATGAAATGTTGCAGCCATGATCCAACTCCACCCAACAATAAAATCCAACAACTCAGATCTGTGTTTATTGTATCACAGGTGAAGCCAATACGTTGAACACATTTCACAGGTATTTACTCAGCTGCAGCAGCCATTACAGCACTCTCTCAAAACAAGTTTTAAGTTCATAAAGAGAGATATTACCAGAAATTTGCCAGTCAGGCAAATACACCAGAACGATGGACAGAAGGCAATAGTACACACCCATAGATCAGGAACAATAATATCAATAGTAAGCGCTCAAGACAGCTTGAGCAAAGATGCTGGGGAAGACCTGTGCCACTGCTAGATCCTTGTGCAGGCTTTGCCTGCTTTATCAGGAGCTGCCTACTATAAGTATGCCTTATTTCCCCAAGGAGTCATTATCAGTCAGGGGATAAAATTATTCCTCTTCACACTCTACTCCTAAAAACTTTGCCAGTCATATAGCATCATCATCATGAGTAAGCTCACCACTGACAGATTTAGTATCTTCCATAAGTACCTCCCATTCCCCTCCCTCTCAAGCAGCAGCAAACTGACACTGACCTGAAATTTACCTTACCCCTGCTGCTGGAAAACAGCGATCAACACCAAAACCATGTGCATTTCCCTTCTTAGTGTAAGCTTTACTGAGCAATATGATTCCAAAGCTAATTGGGAATTAGAGCCTATGATGCAAGGAGACATCAGGGTACTGTTTCTTATAAGACACTCGAAGTTTTCTTAATTTCCATTTCTTGGAAAAGCAATGTTACAGATCATCTAAACTGAATAAAACATCAACTGTGTTACTTTAAGAAAAACAGTTGGCTAAGATGATTTCATGGGATTCTTCAAGATGCAACAGCTTATGCTATAAAGAATTGTGCAAACCCCCCAGAGCCATCACTAGAAGCAACACTGTAATCATCTCTAGTTCTGTTTGTTTTGCTCTTCCTCACAAAACAAAGCACAAGCAGCAGGCCTCTCTGACCAAGCTTCAGTTCTACTCTGTGGTCCACCTTCCCCCTTCCATCATTACTAAGTTTGTGTTTGGCATGGACAATGTCACTAGAACTATAAAGAGACATACATTCAGAAAAATTAGAGCCCTTATTAGCACACAAGTTCATCCCCATAGCTGTCCCGTAATGTAATCGGGGTATTTGTTATTTACTATGCACTGAACCTCATCAGATATCACTGAACAGGGAAGGGGAAAAAGCAGTGCTTCCTTGCGACAGTGAATTTTAATGAGGGAACAGAGTCAGCATCCAATCGTTAGGACAATGCAGACACCGCAGCGCTAAGGCAGCAGACCAGTATTTCCTTTGGGATGAAGATGAAAGACCAAATGACGAGAGCATCTATTAACACCAATCCGTGTAAGTACTGCCAGTTTTGCTTACTGAGAGGAAGAAAGAAATTCATGAAGCACAGAGCCACACTGCAGCAATCCACACAAGTCTTAAACAGTTGCTTCCACGCAGTGACACACTGTTTAAGAGCACTTCAGAGCATCTCCTGCCCACAACCATCTGCCTGAAAGGCTCTGTTAGCGGGTATCGAGAGACACTACGGTTACAGAGAGAGAAAAGGAAAAATCGCTAGACAATAGACTTGCCAAAAACCCAAAGAAACGGCAGCCACGGCTCTGAGCAGCCCCTGCTTTGGCCGTGAATCACCTCTCCCGACCAGGCAGCGCTTCCACGCCGAGGCAGCGCCCGGGCCGCGGCTCCCGGGGCGAGCCCCAAGGGCGGCCAAGGCGGCTCCCGACGGAGCCCCTCGGAGCCCGAGGCCGGCAGGGGGCCGCCGCCCTGCGGCGCCCGCACAAAGGCGGTGGTCCCCCGGGAGCCCCGCCATCCCCACGCACCCCCACCCCGCCGCCGGGGCGAACAATGCCCGGACCTGTTGCGGTTCCCCCGGCCGGAGACCCGCGAGGGGCCAGGGAAGCGAGCGGCCAGGCAGCCCGAGGAGGCGGCGCCGCGCGGGGAGGCCGGGCGCGCACTGCCCCCGGCCACCGCCGCCGGGCCCGGCCGCCGCCGCTCGGTGTCCGGCAGGGCCGCGAGGCAGCCGGCCAGCCGCCGCCGCCGCCCGGGGAACAAAGCGCGGCCTGGCCGCGGGGCCTGCGCCGCGCTCGGGACTGCGGCGGGGGAAGAGCCCCCGCCCGGGCGCCTACTCACCGGGCTGCGGCGCTCCGGGGGCCCGGCCGGGCTGGAGGCCGGCGGCAGGGCGGACGCGGGGCGGAGCCGGGACCCACCCGCCCGCTCCGGCCGGGCTCGCAGCGCCTCGCTGGCCCGGCGGCGGCCCCCGGCGAGGGGCGGGCGGCTCCGACCCCTCCCCTGCCAGCAAGGAGACGGCGGCTTGCCGGGGCCGCCCCCGCGCCGCTGCAGCCCCCGCCTGTGGGGCGCGGAGCCGCCCGCCCCTGCCTCGTTCTTTCCCTGCCTCCTTCTTTCCCTCCCTCCGAGCCGCTGCGCGGGTCCCGGCCCGGCCGAGAGCCGGCGAGAAGCCCCACCCCGCCCCGGCAGCAGACAATGCGCGGCCGCCGCCCCGCTAGGGGGTGCCGAGCGCCGGCCCCGGCCCTTCGCGGCCGGCTGAGGGGACTCGGCACCCTGCGGTAAACGAGGTGCCGCCCGTTTCTCGTTAATTACTGAGGGCCCCTGTAAGGAGCCAGCCTGCGGGCGGCGTGTTGGACGCCAGCTGATCGGGGTGACCGCAGGTGAGAAGTGGTCTTTGATAACGGCGTGGGCAGAGCCGTTATCTTCTACCTCCACCTGTTGTGACCTTTTGACAGCGGTGTTTCCATCACCACACAGCTAATGATCTGTTTCCCCGGACTGCAGCTGATAACCTCTCATCTTGACCCAATCCTGGATGCACATCCTGAAACTACATGATGCCAAGACTAAAATAATTCAAGCACAAACGTGCAAGCTGGAAAGGAATCTGAAGAAAACCAGCCGGGACTCATCTTGCTTTCAGTCTAACTGCCCTAGGTCAAGTTGCTGTCAGTCTTAAATCTCCTGCTGAATACATCATTTTTGGGCAACGTAATTGCTCATAATAAAAAATAGTATCTACAAACTTCATCCTAACAATAATCTTGCTCTTGTTATTTGCAGAATGATTGACTATTACTATATCTCAATCCAAGTATGAGAACTGTATCTAACAGAGGCTCCAACTGTTTGGTTTCTCCCTTTAAAACAGTTTGCAAAAGCACCACTGCTTTCCCTGTAGCTGCCAGTCAACATCTGCTGTAGGACTCGCCCTCAGCGTCCCAGTTGGAGCACATCTGTGGTACTGACCTCATCCCTGGCCTCCGCTGAGTCACAAAGCTGTCCCTCTCTCAGAGAACACAACCCATCAGACGTATGAGAGCTGAAGATAAAGAATTGTCCATGTCTCCTCTGCTGAGGGATTTGCTAGGATAGACTCTGAGATGAATAATTTTGTTTGAAGTTATACTGGAAGTTCAGAGTTGTAGTTAGTGGCCTGTGCCATGCAAACTGCCAGTAAAAAGAACTCACAGTGTATTTTTGTATCAAGGATCAATCTGATCAAAACAAGCCTGCATATATCTTATAATTTTCCAGCAGCCATGCCAGATTTACTCAACTATGAATAGAAGTAAATAGGCTGAAAACATCCTGAGCCTTGGGAGCTGTGCTGTGTGCCAGCACAACAGCGCCTTTGTTACAGGCAGAGCCGTGCTCTCACAATGGAGTTACTGCTTCCAGCTTCAGCTGCTGCGCTTCCAGAAAAATCAGTCATCAAAGAAAACCAAACCAACCCCCACACACACTTCTAGTGGGCAGCAGCTCCTCACCATGACACTGGTCCCAGGTGCCACCAGGTGTGATGGTGGCCATCCTATGCAGCACCCCATGCCACACTCAGAGGAGCCTCCCACAGCTTTCTCTTGCTCCACTTAGTGCTGCTGGGCACAGCCTTGCACCAGGCAGGCTGGAAATCCTCCAGCTGCAATGATTTACTCTGCTGCCTTGCTTGCTATTTGCTTCTACATCTCCATGCAGTAGATAGACAATTGTTTTTACCTGCAGGTCAAAAATGACTGTGAAGAGTTAATTAGCACAAGCTAGCACTATCTAGCATAAGTAACTAGAGATATACGTTGCAGACCATTGCATTTCATAAATTGTACATATTGTAAGTCAGTAAATAACTTTAGGCGCTACGGTTAGTGTAGGCTGGCAATGATGAATTGTAAATAAAAAACGGTGAATGTTTTCTATGTGGCATTTTATGATCATAACAAGATGGTATCATTGTATTCATGGGTAAGCAGCAAAGTTATCTACTACTTTAAAGCCTTACATGTTTGTCATACGGGCAGATTCATGTTGACAAAACAGTGGGAAAAGTCCCTCCTATGTTGATAAACATTAGAAGGCTTGGTAAGTGAAACTGACAGAAACATAAGCATTCAGAGCACATTCAAAACATCACAGAAACAAACAAAAGATCTGCTACAGTATTCAATATGTGAACTACCACTCAATGAATTCTGAAGGTAGCACATTCACCTGCTATTAGCATAAAAATTTGCAATGTTCTTTTAAACACAAATGATAGTTTTTAATCGCGAACCAAGGAGAGATTGGATCTTCTGAAACAATTGCAACAAAGCCTTAAATCACGCTTGTAATGGAATCCACACTCGAGTTCCCAGGTAGCCCAAACCAGTGAGATTGCATTTAATGATCAACACAGGCTGGCACTCTGTGGGAGCAACAGGTTTTGAAGCACCTAAATTTCATTATGATCATACTTCCCAAAGAGTGTATAAAACAATATTGTAAATAGCTATCTCATGTTGGCAGTAACTTTGAAGTTCATCACTTAAATTATTTTTTTTAAAGATAAAACCTTTGTTTTACAAAGGTCTTTGCATGAGTGACATATCTGTAATGAGACAGTAGTATGAATCTTTCCAAGGTTCTGAAGAAACTGTATTTTGTGTCTTTTTTCATATGCTTTGTGCTCAGGTGGAAACAATAAAACATTGATCTCATTGTATCCTTCTAAGTACTATTATCAGTTGTTGGATTGCATGTCCCACAGCAAGCTCTGCAGTGACTTATTACTTTGTTTAATTACTTTTTATCTTCTATAAAATACTTCATAACTTGTCCTTTCCTTTCTACTGAGGAAGTAAGGGCTTTCTTGAGAAAAATAAAATAGAAGCCTAAAAGCTGCATTACTTGGGTTAGCTACCTGAGAAATGTCAGAAATGTTTCATGGGAAGCAAAGCTATCTGTGGTCAGTGTCCTGCTGCACACATTCCTTCAACACAGTTTCCTCGGGAATTTATTACATCTTGCAAAGAAGAAATAGTTTCTGCCTGTCAACAGACCCTGAGCCCCAATAGTACAAGGGGAACATCCTCCTTTCTATGCAGAAAAATGGTCTACCAGCTCTGGCTTGAGTCTCCATGTGACATAACAACAGTATGGATCTTGAGCTGGTCTCTGTAGGTTCAGTGGGAAGGCACCTGACAGCAGAACAGAGATGGGCATGCCTCGGGTCACCTTTGTGCCTGCTGGGGAAGGAGATGAGCACCAACCTACCTGTCCTGTTAGGTGCTTGTGCCATCCCACAGAGCAGGTTTGGTGGGTTGTCTACAGCTTATTCTGGTGATGGATGGCTCAGAATGATCAGGGATTACTGCTGTGGTGCTTGCTGAAGAAGAGAAACTACTGTGCTCACCATACCAGTTATCATGCAAGGCATAACAGTTCTGAATAAAAACAGGACTCTGAAGTGCTAACTCTGGAAGTAGCAGAGAGAGCACTGGTCATCAGTGATGCTTTTGAATGACTCTTAGACAAAGTTCCTAATGCTCTCTCAAGCAGTGCCAGAACCGCACTGCTTGCTTCTTCTGCTTGCATACAAGAATAATAAATAAAGAAATAAAGACTTTTCTCAGGAAGCTTCATTACTTACTGACTCCCTGCAGCTTGCTCACTCTTTGGCCATGGGGTTTATTAGCATTTGCCTATTGAAAAAACTATATGCAGTACCACCAACATTTCTTTTGTTTACATTAGATTTACATATAATTTCAAAATGAACTGCTAGCAAGTATAGCAAAATGTTGACAGAATAGAGGTGGTTAGATGACGACAAAAGTCAAAAATCAAGGAACAGGATTTCTGCAGTGTAGTCTTAGATGGCTTTACACTTTTGGGCACGTTCCCCATATTGGGTGATTCTGGAGTCTGGCACAGTCCTCACCAGGAAGAGTTAACAAGTGTGTTCCTGAGGAAAAAAAAAAAAAAAAAAAAACACAAATCTTTGCTTTTCCTGTGTGGATCAGACTGGGATCATTTGGAAAGGAAATACATTGAAAGGAGAGTCTCAATAACAGTTGTTTTTTTTCTGTAGTGTAAAAATAGCTGATCTACCTATGTTAACAAGAACCATTCAGTTACAGATTTTAGATACATATTTTTAAATAGTTTCATCTTCTTATAGGCTGGATTTCTAACTTTACAAACAGCAGTTGGTTTCCAGGGTGTATACTAATACTAATCACAATCATTGTGAGACACGGTGAATCGAAAGAGGATAAAAAATATGAATTATTTTTAGAGGCAATAACTCAGAACTCCTTGCTGTCTTCTTCTTGCTCTCTTTCTTTCTCTCTCTCTTAAAAGAAAAAAAAAAAAAAAAAGCCATTCTTAAGAGTAAATGCCTAGGCTGTTTAAAATTCATCACTGTGTCTGCTAGTCTATGGATATTCTTAAAGCTTCCTTGCTTCATAGTTTATTATATTTATTAAGCATTTATGAGTCTTAAATGCAACCAATGCAACCTTTGGTGTAGAAGAGTGGTCATTTTACAGCGATAGGGTGTTACTTGGTGTTCCGTTACACAGTATATGGTGTTCACCCCATGTGTCAGAAATCCTCTTCAAGAAGGACAGAATTTCATGGCTAAAAAAGTAACAATTTCACCAAGGAAAGGAATTACATCTGTAATTATAATTGAGAAGTAAATTATTTTGGAACATGTGGAAGTAATTTCTCATTGCTTTATCAACATTGTTGTGTGCAAACTTAATACTTTTTGAAAAAGTAGTCTCAAATATAATTCATTGTTTTGATCTTTAACCTTAAAATATTTCTGAAACCTTAGTCAGAATGGCCAGGATTTTCAAACATATCCAAAACCCTTGGAAGCTAATCACAGGACTTGTTTCTAATCCACATAAGTGTTTTAAAATCCCACTCATTGGTAGTTGTTTTGCACTGTTTCCAAGTATTTTGTAACCCTAGGGCTTCCTGTGTCACTTCTCTGCACACATGCATCAGAAGTCATGCGAATCAGGTGGCAATGCTGACGTCATTCAAGGAGGTCACAGGCATTACAAGTAATGCTAATACAAGTTGTTAAAGTCACTCAGGCCACTTTGGTAATAAGGTACTATTTAAGCAGAGTATCAGTAGTACTGTCTAAACCAAAGTGCTGATAATTTTCAAGTCTGAGGCAAGGATTTCTTGAGCTTTTTGTCTTTACAGTATTTGGTGTTAAACAACAACTGAAATTTGGATGGAACTGTTGAGTACTAAATTAGGTACTTGGCACTTTGTCTTCTAGTACATGAACATAATTTCAGAACAGCTCATACTGAGAGATGGGAAAAATAGGGCAGAGATGAACGAAGTCATGCAACAATTTTTACTTAATAAGGTAACACATAAAAATTTCCATAAAAAGAAAGGTTATCAAAGAATGTTATCCTGCACTGAATCACTGCACATATATGTATATGTAGTATAAAACAGTATATAACAAAATTTAACAAAACATATAAAATGTGCATTTCTGTGTGTAAAGGAAAAAAAAAGAATAAAAAAAATCTTACAGACTCATAGCATATATTACTTCATCAAATGATCCTTTCTAAAGACAAGACCATTGAAAGTCCTCATATTCTTCCTGTGAGTCAGTGAGCAGGTTGAAAACCCTAATGTACCATGAATTACATCTTCCCAATAACTTTTGATTTTATAAATTCTAAGGAAATTTACCATATGCATGCAGATAAAGGAAAAGGATTCTCAGGGAGCACAGCCAGAGACAGCTCATGTACACGTATACAACTCCACTTCTAAGGCATGGCACTGTGAGAAAACATTTCAGTTCTTTCATTAAGCAAGAAATTTTAAATTTGTCCTTTTGCATGTGTACGAACAGATTCCTCACACAGTAACAAATATCTATGGGTACCTTATTGCTTCAATAGCATCTTTCTTGTACTGTGAATAAAGGCATTTAAATCCGTTTCATGTTTCAGCAATAAGAGCTAAGGTCTTGTTATTTCTTACATGTAGCTGGTTTGGCTTCAGGGAGCTGGCTAGACACCTTCCTCCCCCTCCTGGTGCAGGGCGTGCAGCAGCTGACTCACAGCGCTCCTGTCAGCCTGCCTGTGCCCACCCAACAGATCTGGCCCGCTGATCTGCCTGGCTTCTATATCCTTTTAGGGTGAGCTATCCAGGCTGCTGTGTTTGTCCTCAGACTGCACAGAAAAGCTATTTGCAACATCGTACACTTAAGCTTTTCAACAAAACTGTGGTAGTTCCATTCCTTTTCAGGTATTGCAAGGTTGTGCTTTGAGATGGAGGGGGAAGCAGAATTTATACTGAATGAAATCTGGCTTCTCAGGCTCTGTGTTTCTTCAACAGATGCATTGCTTTCTCAGAGTTTGAAAGTGTTACTGACATTTATTAGTTATCTCTACATGGCCTTGTATTTGAGGTTTTCTGAAATGCTTGCTTTAACTGAATCAGAAGTACATTTCAAATACAGATGGATTTGAAGTAACACAATAAAGGCAGGGATGTGGGATTCTTTTGCTTAAAAATTTTACAAGGACTCTGCTGAATTCACCTTATTTTATGAAGTAATTGTTTTTCATTCTTCTAAACCCTTTCTCTTAACTGGCTGTGGATATCTTCCATGCTTTATCATTAAGAACACCTGTGTCCTCTAGCAATAATCAGTGACTGGATCCAGACTGCTATTTGCCTTTTATCCTAAATGCAAATATTTTGTTTATATTTTTTTACCATATTATGTAAATTAATAAATATTATGTAAATAATAACATAATAAATAATAAGTAAATATATAATAAATAATTTTATAATAAATAATAAGTAAATAATAAAAACTATGAAGTTTATAGAAAAAAAATATAAAAATATATAGTTTTCAGGACTGGCAAGAAGCATTTGAGTTGCCTGTATTGCAGCAAATTGTCCTAATGAACCTTCCCACTTAAAATTCACGAGCATACCAAGGTTGTGTCATCGGAGGTAGCATGGATTTAAACCTTCCTTAGGCTAAACAGGGCCCATCTGTTTTCACTGGCTTCCTTGCTACCCAGGCCACCTATTACTCTTCCCAGAAACATGTCCTTATGCCTGCTGGTTGCTGTTACCAGCACTAACACTAGTGGCAACTCTTCCCCTTCACCTTCCTCACCATCCTTACCAGCTCACACAAAACCCTTCTCTGGGCTCACTGGCCTGTTCGGCGCCCAGCTATTACCCCATCAGCACCATGCCACAGCAGAAATAAATGGCCTTCTCAGCTTTGGCTTAGCTAACAGTAGAAACCTGATTGTGTATTTCTCTGTTTTCCTCCCTGCTCTAAACACATTTTGCATTTAGGTTAAACTCTTCTCGCTGCGCCCAAGCTACCTGCCCACCTGTACCTCTGGAACTTGAAGGATGGCACGGCCTTCTCTAGCAGTCTCTCCTCTGCAGGTGTTCATCTCAGGCCAGATTTGATGTGCCCTTGCTTCATTTGCAGCTGCCCCTTTTGCCCCTTCCTTTTCATGGAGTATTTTGGTTTGTGCAGCTGCATGGTGAGCCAGGATGGAGAACAGACCAAAGTCAGAAATAGCTCCTTTTCTGCCCCCTGCAGCTGATTCAGCCAGTGCCTTCACCAAGGATACACTCAACCAACTCCATCTGAAGGTATAAAGCAATTGCCTCCTGTTCAGTGATGCATGTGAGTACTCTGAGTCCTTTGCCTAGTGTCAGTCCTTGACTTCGCCAGCCTCCTCTTCAAAGACTTTTCTCTTGTCCAACTGATTTGAATTGTCAGGCTTTTCTAAGCTTCATTTTTGCAATGAAGGTTGAGTGGAACCAGCCCAAGTTTGGTGTCTTCCAAGCTTACTGGTTTTGAATGAACATTACACCCTGTGGCAGATCACACAGACGCTGAGATGTTTGGTAATACAGAGAAGCTTTGAAATCAGTCAGTATTTGTATACTGCACAACAATTCCCCAGGCTGTCATGTATGACTTCTTCCTTTATTCTTTTTTAAATTTCCATTCATTGTAAGAAATTAAACCAGTTTTGATAGAATAGGAAGAAAAAACTTTTAATAATTCCTGTTCCAGTCTTGCTAGGCCTCAGAAATGTAATTAGTTCAATATATTTATAATTCAAGGTGACTACTCACACATATAAAGTTGCTTATGTGAGTAAAATATCTGCAGAATTAAGTATTTAGCACCAGAGTGCACATCTCATGCTTAGATCCATATAGGCAGCCACTGCCAACAAAAAGCCCTGTTCAATTCAGACATTTCTGTAGCTCTGTTAGCAGGGCTGTGGATTAGACTTTAGATCACCTATAAACCATTTAAGTATATGGATGATATAAGAGATACAAAATCAGATTTCTAATTACCAGAAATCCTTTGGAATAAGCACACAAAGAGTGTTTAGCTGCAGAAAATAATAGTCAAACTGACAAACCTTTGGATTCCTCTGTTCTGCAAAGCAGCCATTAGAGGCCAGACCCAAGTTACTCCTCACAAACACTGCTTCCCTCCCAGAGCTGGAGTGTGCTGGATACTTCCCAGATCACAACTGCAAACACACAGCATCCCTTTGCTTCTCTCTCAGAGCAGGACACAGGTACACAGTTTTAAACATTTGCAGCAGCTAATCTACAGCACAGCAAAATAAGAAGCAAACAAAAGCCTAGTGTCTTTCTGTTGTAGTTGGTAAATAAGACATTGCATTTGGGTTTAATCCAGATTATGCCTCAAAACTTTCACCCTTCGATTTTTTTTTCTATTCTGTATATTCATTATTATCCTTATTTTTATCTGTGACCACTATGCTTTTTTTTTTTTTTTTTTCCAATTACATTTTCAGGCTTCCCTGACAGAGCACGTCCCCAGAAGTCATCAATAAACTACAATATCCTGAGTGCTGAGCTGCTGCAAAATCTTGTAAAAATATAATCTGCATTTATAATTTCAGGTTTAAATGCAAAAAGAAAGACTTTCCTCAAAGCTTTGCAAAAATCTCTTAAGACTCTCCATTTAAAGAATCTACAAAGAAGTTCTAAAATGTGCAAAAACAGTTTGTTGCAGCAAAAGGATTCAACTTTTTTTTTTTTTTTTTAATATAACATTTGTATTTTCATGGACTATTTTATTAGCAATAAATATTACCAATAATAAATTATATATATAGTAAAGTATAACGTTATATCCAACCACAAGGAAACTAAACAACCTAATAAAAGCATATGATGATTTTTATATTATTAAATGAAAAAAGTAGCTCTTCTTGTTGGTAATGGAAACAGGTAGCATACAATTATTTTGCAAACAACTCAAATGTAGGAATCATGCTTTCTTTTTTATTCTATTTACACATAACAAAGCAGAACATGCACTCGCTTGCCAAAGAGTTTCACATTTATTTTAATGGGAGGGAAATTATTTCACAGTGGTTTTGAAAGCTCAGGTGTCCATAAGCCATTCTGTTGAACATTTACTTTCTTTTATTGATCTAGAGGCTTTTGGTTGTTCAGAGAAAGCAGGAGGCTGCAAAAATGTTAGCATAGGAGGAAAGGGAAACAGCAGGTGTGGTCACAGTACTTATGAACTGCGTAAAAAAAATAAGCTTAATGTTGGCTCAACCTTGATTTTCCTATTTCTTAAAAATAGCTATAAATGACAATACACAGAAGCATCATGTAGGGTTTTTTATTATTTTATTTTTTATAAAAAGAAAAAAGATAAGTAGCTTTACAGTAAGAGAGCTGCAATGGTGGAACCTTATACACAGGAAAGAGGAGAATGTTCTAATCAGCTTGACGTATGCTCCCATCCCTGGTAGAGCAGCAGGGTGATAATCCTTTCCTGTGCAGCACAGGAAGATATCATTTTCAATCTGGACCTCAATATGAGAGGTATAATGGCAATTCATAGCCTGGCACTGATAATTAGGGAGCTGGAGGGACTGATTTTATAAGGAAATAGCATTGATTAAAATTTGCATTTGGAGCACTTTCCCACAAAGGATCACAACTGCTGTGCTAGTGTTAGACCTGCATTTTCAAAAGCAAGCATTAATGGGCTGCGTACTCCAATGGACTCTGGTACTCAACAAGCTTTTCTGAGCAGGTGTCAAACAAAAGCAAAGCCTGCTGAACACCCTTGTGCTAAATAGTCCATGAGGAAGTGGCGGGGATGTAGTTGAAGCAGGAGACACATTACTTTTATTTGTGAAAACACTCAGACAACCCCTTGCCTTTGTTTCCAGCCAGGTGCTCCGGATTTAAACAGCTCAAGGGCATAAATACAGGACAGGAGTTGAAGGATCACTAGGGTTGTATAGGCACTACTGGTACTTCAGCAACATACCTTGGAACCACTAGCAGAAAAACAAAATATAACATGCTTTCTACCACTACTTCCCCCAAAACCTCAGTCATAAAATTAAATAAACTTGGACTCAATATGAATGGTGTGGCAATAGATGAAAGCAAGCAGAGAGAAAGAAGTGGCTATGAGAGGCTTGAGTGAACCCAGAAGGAACTGCAATTAAAAGGGTACTTGCATCAGCCACTGGCTGCAGGATCACATCCACCACTAAAAGTACATGACGCAACTGAAGAGAAGAATATTGCAGAAAGTGTGATTACATATACAATATATCCACACCCTTAAAAAGGGGAGTGAAAGCTGCAGAGAAATTTCCATGATTTTACCAAAAAACTATTGGAAAGACAAACTTGTCTACAAGAAGGATGAACTTAAGAAGGAACTGATGAAAATCCAGAGAGAGGTTTTATTTAGGATTTCTAATAGTGCCATCATAGCACTGTGCACTGATAAGTGCCCAAACTTTTGAAAAAAATGGGGGGGGGAGGGGATGAGGGAAAAATTATTCCTTTTGGGAGCAGCCAAGCTTCTGACACATTTGTGCCCCCTTGGTTTCTCCTACCTGTGATCTCCTCCGGACACCAGTAAACACCACCAGTACCTTCACATCTTCCTACCCTTTCTATGCAGACAGTTGGAGTAGAAATATTAAGATTTGTGTAAGTGGATCATAGATAGGAGTGCCTGGAACAAAGAGCAGGAAAGGATGTGCTGGTAGTACCTAGATGAGCAGCTCTTCAGGATCCAAGCAGCTTCTAAACAAGTTAGTAGGCAAAGGGGAGTGAGTAAATCCTGATGACTCACAGAGATGGGACAGGACGGAGAGGCTGACAACTGTCAACTCCTAAAGGGTGTATAGAAAAAAAAAAAAATAAAGTCAACACATAGAGCTCGTTGAGAAAAATGAAGAAACTGCAGGAAAAACTCAGCAGACTAATCTGCTCTGCTAGCAGAAGCAAGGAAGCAGTATCTGATACAAAAATTAGAAAGGGATTATAGAGTCTTTATACAGGTTTCCACTGCTTATTCTGTGGAATAAGTAATTTGTGTTAGTGGAAATGAAGACATTGCAAAGCTTGGTAAAATAACCTTGGAGGAGCAGTTTTCTTCAGTGAGATGTGTCTTTGTGCCTATACGGCTATAGGTTACTAAGGCATAAGCACATATAAAGAACATCTAGCACATATAAAGAGTCTGTGTTGCCTCTGCTGCCAAATATACATTACTTTTATTTTGAAACATTCATGTAGGTCATTGCTCCAGTGAAATATATATTTCAATAATAATTTTCAATTCTCTCAGGTTCTCATCATTTAACTATTGTTAATTATTTGGCAATTATGCTGATGAAAGGTTAAAAATGATCGCAGAGCCATTTCTTCAGTCAGGGAAAGGAGAAATGGTTTAAAATTAAATCCTTGCAGTTAGTGCTTAATGGTAATGACATGCTATTTTTATATTATTTGAAGTAACAGATGATTACTTAGTAACTTTGACACTGGAAAATGGGCTAGAAAAGTATAGTGATCTAAATAACAGACAAGCATTCTCTGATGTGAAATTAGCACACGGAAGAGGCCATTACAGAAGTACAACTTTACTTGTTATGAAGGTCATCAGGAGCTTTGCAAAGTGAGGTTCATTATTCTCTAGCAGAGTCTAAATCTAAAGTATGCAGAGACTACAGATTGACTTCAAAATCATAACCAAACTAACTTCCGATTAAACAAACTTCCATTAAGCTACAGGTTTTTCTCCTGTTTTTTTTTTTTTGTTTTTAAGTTTAGCGTAGTTCAGGAACTTAACTATGATGTACAAATGCCTCACCAGTCAGCCATTTCAAGTTACAAAAATGAAAACACAATCTATTTTATTTCTCCTACAAGCAGTTGCTGATATCCAGGGACCTACATTTCATGCTTCTTTCCCTTCTTTAAAGGAAATTTGGAACAAATGAGCAAGGCCTTACATCCATAAATTGAGTAACTCCAGAGCATTTCAGAACAAGAGCAAGAAAGCATGTAAAAGATATTATAGGTCCCAGTGAAGAACATCCTGCCACGCCCCTGTGCTTGGCCCAAGGAAGGCACAGCATGAACATCTCTGCCATTTCCACCCCTCACCGCATGGAGGGAGAAAGGAGGGAGGGAGAGGATGCTGCCTCCTCACACAAACTGATCTTTGGCCACGAGTCACTTGTTATCCTCCTGGTGCCTCACAGTAGACAGTATGAAGTCATCACTAAAAAACAAGCCAATGTTTTAAGGACTGCAGAGACATTTAATGTAATGGTGGGTGCTATAAACAACTGCTAGGCAATTGATGACCTCCTTCTTATTATAAATAGCTAAAGCACTTGTTCAGGCTGTAATAAAAAGAGAGGTGTTGACATATAGTTTAAACAAGAACAAATTTGAAGATTCAGCGATGCCCTGCAGTCTATGGAAGTACATAGCGGCATAAGGAACTTCTCCCACTTTTCTGAGCATTTACTAGTGCTTAATATCCAAATATGAACCACAGAATATTTCAGGAAATACTATACTTACAAAGATGGGGGAATACAGCCCCATCAGATTTTTCCTGACAAAGAAAAGAAAAAAAAAAAAAAGAAAAAAAAAGAAAAAAAGAATAGATTGATATTTTAGGAGTTTCAAATAAAGACCATGTAAGATATACCCTGTAACCTATACAAAACATATATAAAACAAAGGGAGCTAAATATTCCCAGGTGTAATTGACAGATGAACTCAAGTATTAGAACAGTATTTCATGGAAGTCATGGAAGGGGGAAGGAGGAAATGGGAACTGGGTGATGGTGTAACACAACCTGTAGCCACTCCTTTCCAGAAGTGCAAGCAGACAATATAAAGTCCTTTTCTTTTGTTTCTGGCACTGGGTCCTGCAGCTCTTTCTGTCATTTTATAGTAACACCTCGGTCACATTATAGTTATCAGGAGAGGGGATGGCGTTGCCCACACTGTTGGGGAGCAAGGCCACAGCTCCTGAAGCTCTGTGGGTTCAAACACGTCCTGTACTGATTGTGGTGGTGCTTACCTCAGCTACCCATGGCCCCAAAAGGCCTTTGCAGTTCCAAATTCACATAAGTAGTCATTGTAGCTCTGCTAATGGCTCCAGCTCCTCAGCCCCTTCTGCTCTCCAGCTGGACTGTGCACAGGGCTTGGCTAACCAAAGGAGTCATTAAACAGACTTCCTGTCCTGTCTCGTGAGTCCACACATTTTGCTCACTAAGGCACATTTATGTGAGCTAAGTTGTCTGGACTTATGCTCAGTATTGCAGCTACACAATTTATCTTGCATTATTCTATGCCTGTTTATTACACAAAGTATCTCACCTGTACCATCAGCAGCAAGCTGCATGTCTTGGAGCCCACCCTTTGTTCTTGTCTTGCCACCAGATGTCGATGTCTTCCTCCTTCACCTTCACAGTGAGGGCAGCTCTGCCCTTAAGGCCACAGCCATCAGGATTTCATTTGTCTAAAATGAGAGAAGATTACAGCTGATCTTCCTGGCTCTCTCTTGAAACAGCAAAATAAGAGATAAAATAAATGGCTTGACTGAAACCCTGTAAGAACATAAATTGCAGCGTAGATTAAAAAGTCAGTTTGGTCATAATAGTAGGCAGAGCTTATCATTACATTTCATTTCTTTTAATGGACACTTTCTGCTGTATTTACAGGAACAGGGCAATTCTTTCTAAGCTGAATTGTGCATGTATTCCAGTGTGATTTAAACCGGTCATAGCTTCAGGGTATATATATCTGAACTGCACCATACCCTTCCTCTCCTGTTGTTTTCATTCCTGCAGTGACCAAATTGTGATCTATAACTGTTTCCAGTGTGATTATAGCACGTCTCCTTGTTTCAAAAGGACAAATATGTTAACTAAAGCAAAATTTCTCAAATCTCTGACAGGTACTTTTCCAGTTCTCTCCTTCTTCTCAATTTTCAACTCTGAAGATATAAACAGCTCTTTCCCTCATTCTTGCTAGCACTCAAAAAAATTTCCATTTTTCACTTTAGAAATCACTCTCCCCTGTAGGATTTTGTTTGTTTGTTTTTACTTTTTGTGGGACTTCATTTGGTTGGTTGGTTGGTTTTGAGATACGGCATCATTAGAATGGGAGCACTTTACCATTTTTATTAGCATCTTATCTGGGAGACATTGTACATAGCAGCTAGTAAGCAGCACTGTTCTGGGATCATCTAAAGCACACAGAGCTGTATGCAGCAGTCCCCGCTGGGGTTTTTACATTATTGAATTTATCTCTGTAAGCCTATGCTAGAAGCCATCTTCCAATCTTCCAAACAAGTCCTCACCAACAGTACATGCCAGTAGTCCTTGAGAGTGAAATAATGTCCTAAAATGTACCTCATTTATAAGAGCATACAAAGGGGAATAAAAAACAAAACAACCAAACATAATTTGGAGAAAAATAACCCTCGAGTCCAATCTTGTTTTGGCTCTTTATCTTAAACTTGGCATATGCGTCCCTGAATATCCTCAGGCCTTAGCACCACTGGAAAGCAGGAAAGCCACAAAGGCAGTTGGTAGCAAAATCTCCTTTCTGTACACCCTCACACTGGCCAGAGACAGGTAGGAATAGCTCTGAAATTATCCTCTCAGACCCAAAATACTGTCTAAACATGAACTGCTGGTCAGAACTTTGAAAGAGGCACTATGTGCTTTTAATCTGTTTCTCCCTGCACACTTTGTTCAAACAGCAATTTTGACTTGTCTTCTAACATATAAAGCTTGACATACTTCACAGAATAGAGTGGTGCTGAACTATTTCAAATGCCCACAGGACTTCAGTTATCCCTCTTGCTCTTCTGCAATGATGAATGCTGTTGAAAACAGAGAGGCACTGGTACGGCTAGAGCAGGCAGGTGCCTACTGCATGCCTGCAGGCAGGAGCAGCATCACCAATGCTGTGCTGACGGCAGGGTCCAGTCAATAATCCATGGCAAAAAATGTCACAACCTATACAATATATCAGGGGATTTGACAGCTGGCAAGTGGCATTGCTAGCAGTGGGATGCCTCGATGCAGATCTGATTTGGAAACTTTGGAATGTTCGGAGGTTTATTTTTCAAAGCCTCTATTAGGTATCTGCACAACAGAAATTAGAGAATTTGTTAGATGCAGTCATTTGTTTTGCTCCATCTCCATAAAAACATATTTTCCCCCCAAAGTTGAAACAGTGGAAATGAAATGTGTTCTGATCTCTAGTTGAAAGTGAACATTAACATACATTGTATTACAATTGAAAGGATTAAAAATGTACATAATAATTTCTACAATTTGCAAAGAGTATATTAACATGCGTCAGAAGACTTGTTAAATTATACTTGTTATAACTGTTAAATCAAGATACTCTCTTTCTCCTCTGCCTAATTTCTGTTCTTCTATGATCCAGTCTTTCCCACTGTTGCACAATTCTTCCTTCTTTCACTCCTATTCCTCTTTTTTTTTTTTTTTCCACATCTTTTCTCAAATATCTGCTGTCATCATTATCACACCTATTCTTCCCTGACACTATATTTTTTTTCTCCTTTATTTCTCTGCTTCCCAAACCTCAGAGTTGTCACCTCTTTCTCAAGTCCCTTTAAAAATATTTCTTTCTTTGCTAGCTACCTTTGGGCCTCACCTAAATCTCACTGCTTAGGCAGCAGTTCTTTCTTAGGTGGTAGAGAGGTATTGCATGCTGGTAAGTTGAACTCATGTATACAAAGAAAACTACAATTACAGTCTTTGGTTGTAACAGAATTTAACACCACACTAATTAGGTTTTAAGGACCGGTTCCTGAACAGTGCAAAGAATCCTTCTGGACATCCCTTCAATCAATCAATTGGCTTACAGTCTCCTTACAGTGCTCAGAATTTTCTCTGGTAAATGCATCATCTCTCTGAATCTACTGGCATTTTTACAAATACATTTGGTCGTGGAATGACAGCTGCAAGCAATGCAGATAACACTCAATTAGTAGGAGACTGCAAATAATGTGCTTGTCAGACACCTCCCAGTCCTGCTCCCTTTCTCTGAATGTTCAGGCCAGGGAATATATTTTTGCCTCTACTTTTCTGTGATTTGCATTTTCATTTGCTAAGAGTATTAAAATATCTTATTTATCTTGGACTGCAGCATCAAAATCTTTGTGCATCTTATTCCCTGCAGAAATTTCCCAGGCAAGTATTTCCCCACTGCACCTATTTGTTAAACAAAGGCAAAAGATTACTCCAATGAAAAAAAAAAAAAAAAAAAGAGGGGGGGAGGGGATGCAGACTGTCCTCAGAGAAAGCCAAAATCCTTCTGAAGAATAATTAACTTTCTGGATACAATTCAACAGAATGCCATTGTGTGTGTGAGCATGTGTTAGCAAAGACCAGGAGCTTCACAGTATATAAGCCCTCTCTTAGCTGATTGAAATAACCACAAAAAGACCAGTTCAGCGCATTTCAGCGTCTTTAGAATGTATCTTTAAGCTCTCAGCTAGAATTTCTGGAACCACTTATATATCCTCTGAGAGCCCTTAAAAATTATTCCCCTCTTCCAAGCACTGGATTCTTGAACAGTTGGGAGGATGAGCAAGAGAGAGATTATTATTAGAGAAACACAGCTTCAGCCTGAACACTGTCGTTGGCAATGTGTTTCAGATGATACATAATATATTCCCTTAAGCTAGTATTAGAGGTAGGTCATTATTTTGATACCTCTCTTACAGCAGGAATACAAGCAGCCAGCCACCACTTTGGAGCAGAGGTGAGGTGCTCTTAGTGTGGGACACTCCACAAGGGCTCACAGAGAGGGAGGACTCTGAACTGAACCCTACATTTAAGTTCAGCTTAAATATCCAGACTAAGTTGTAATTTGCTTCCTCTTACGTTGGCTCAAAATCATCAGTGGGGGAGTGCTGATCTCAAAGCTGATGCAAATGAAGCTTTCTGATGGCTGACTTTTCCCTGTGTGCCAATATTTTCTGTGGTTTTACCCCATTAGGAGCTTGGGTAAATAGTTTATGCAGATGGGTTAGCTCCCTGCCCATTATTTTCCCATTCACCTAGAGATGAAATTCCTAAAGATTCAGGCCATGGGGCTTAAATGAGGTTTTATGAAATAATATTTTTCTATTCTAGAATAATACCTGTCATAAGGAAAAACAAAACAAAACAATTACAGGAGTTAAGATTACCACAGGCATATCCCAGTGGTGTTTTTTTTGTTTGTTTGTTTGTTTTTTTAAATCTCATTATCATTCCAGACTTACCACAGTGTTGGTGATACTTCACAGAGGTGCAAAATTCTTCAGCTGAGTCACTGTTATCAGATGTTATGCTCACTATGAAAACAAAGAAGTTTCTGTTGATTCAAGGTCAGGCAAGTCCCACTGTACCTACCTTTGGTCCAGAAAGTGCCTTTAAGATTTGCACTGGTCTACTGAAGTTACTTATGACTGAGCACACTTTCTTCAGTTTCCTCTTGGAATATGTACCTAATTTCCTCTGGAATATGTACCTAATTTCCTTCCCCTGCTTCAGCATCTCCAAGAGACATGAACCTACTCCTCAAAATTCACCCCACATAGGTCCATATCACCAGCTTTCAGTGTCAAGAAGCAGAATCACCTGGGGCATCCTGGGCTGACAAAAGATATTCTTATTCCCCCGTTGCTTTGCTCCTTTTAGAGGCGTACCTGTGGACAGTTTTTTTTTTGTTTGTTTTTGTTTTTTAAAAAAAAGCAAAACACAAGTAAACAAAAAACACCTAGATGATTCTAGTGATTCTATTTAGTGTCCTTCTATGCCACACAATTCTTTTTTTAGATCTTTTCCACTCTTATTTTTTCAATCCAATTTTGACTCTGTAGCTTCTTCCCTCAACATAATGCATAAGTTTTAAGTTGTAAGCCTGTCTTAAATTCACTAATTGTAGGGATTTTTCTACCAGGGCACACACTTTTTCAGATGTTACATTATGTATGTTCTCTTTCCTTCTCCACAAACACACTGAGATTACTAGCTGCTTTGTCTAATCTTACCTTTTCCTACCCACTCAGCTCTATAATCAAAGGTGTCTGAGAAACAACTGATCTGACTCCAGAAGCAGGGTATATTTGATTAGTTAGAGCTATGCAGATATAGCTGACTCATCCAGAGCAAGTCTGGGGGATTTACAGGCTCAGTTCAGCCTGCTGAAGTTTGTGCCACACCATCTTGCATGATATATAGGTAAGTCCTCCCTCGCCCATGCAATATTGCAATGATAGCTGTGCCTTTACTTGGACAGCAGACCCTGCTCTCTGCTTTTCTGTAGTTGTCTCAATAGGGTAACCATCTTCATTTTTTTTTTTTTTTTAATACTATTAACATTTGAACTAATATATCTGGAAGGCCACCTGGTTCTCACTCCAAGATCAGCATTATGGGGTGCTTTTCCTTGGAAATATTCTTCAATGAGTTTATTAAAAATGTTGGCTACCACTAGCTATTAATTGGGGCAGAAAGATGTACCAATACACTAATCTGAGCCATAGGAAGCCATAGGAATTAATGGGAATACAAGTCCTCTGCTTAGCAGAGTTATCGTAATAGGAGCAATTTTAATCCCTCTTGAGCAAAACTGGATTTAAGCCAGTTTAACCAATACACAAAAGACTCTGTAACTAATTAGCAGGTCTTTGTAGAATCCAGACCCCAATAAATATTAATGTGATGTCCTAAAGAACAAGCATTATGTTCCTGAATCATACATTTATTAAGTCAAGATTTGACCTTCTTGGAGATTACATGGACAAACTCCTTCACTCTCTGCAAACACAGGCAAAAATCAATCTCCTGAAAGCGTACGCTAAAAAAATCCAAATGCCACATCCTACATTTAATGGACGTATCTGATTAAAATGAATACAATAAATAAATACATACATACATGGAAGCCTCCTAACCCAGCTACAATAAATGAAATATTAACACAATACACACGTCTTTAAAATACCATGCATTAGTGTTGAATAATGTCAACTATTACAACTATTTTGTTCCTCCCACACTAAGAGGAGAGTCTATCTATACATAATTACTGCTAAAAAGAATCTACAATGAAAGCTTGCTGTAGGTACAAAGTCAAACATTCCAGAATTAGTAAATGCTAAAATGAAATCTATCAGTAGTGCAATCATTCTCTATTATGTATGCATTTTGGTATTTTCCTCCCAAATAAATGATCAATGTGATTTTAGCTTTTATTCTTTGTGTGCATCAGCACAGTGCTCTGATGCAGAGGAGCAAAAGATGGCAGAGGTGGTTGCTGTCCTCCACATGAACCAGTTGGGAAATAAACCCTTGCCACCCCATGGGCCACAGATTGAAGTGCTGGTGGTGAATGGGGGAATTTTGCTTGGTGTGGGGCCTCCTGGAGCTCAAACAGGTCTGCAGTGCTCAGAGAAATGATTTACTCAAATAGCAGATGGGCTACCTACAAGGAGCTGTGCAAATGAGTTGGTGAGAGTTCATTTTGCCATGTTAGCCACCTACACTGCATTCCCATAAAACTTTGGAGAATAACACTGTAAGCTAATCCAGTTCCCTCCAAAAGCCTTTTTCTACAGTCAGCTGATATAATGAATATGTGGCTAGAAACATCTGGGATAAGAAGCATCTTCTCTTATCAGGCCATCATTATTTTCAAAATTACATTGAAGTTATTGAAAAATATTTTTTACTCAAAAACTAAACAGCATCGTAGTAACAGATATGCCTATTGCACATCTGCAGCAATACTGCAACAGTTACTTAGCAACCAGTAAGATTTTTCTTTCCTGACAGGACAGGGAAAAAAAACAAGAAATCATGTAAAGGAAGAGAAAAATTGGAAGCAAATTGAGTTGAAAAAAAAAAAAAAAAAAAAAAAAAGGAAATACTGTATTAACATTCAGCAGGCATAATGATCTGGGTATGTTTCTGCTGTATGAACCAGCAATTGCTGCACAGCATTAACTCAACGTACACGTTTAAAATCAAGGACCAATCTAGTTTGTTTTTCTATCATTAAGAAGCATTATCTACCATCTTCTGACTACATTCTCTTACCTGTATCATGCTACACGCAGAAAGAGGCAGAAAAAAGACAAGTGTCATGATGACTGAAATTTCCATAGGCAAGCATGGTTCCTTGCACTGCCCGGGGAAGGCATTCTCACCTGGAGCAGAGGTCTGCAGGCAGCAAGAAACAACAGGAACCTGCCTGTGCCTTTTGCTGATCTGGAAACTGGCTGTTGCATAAGGAAGAGGAGAAGCACGTCTGTGCACCCTGCCCTAGCTGGCTAGCAGGTGTTAAAAACCACTGGGACAGATAGACAGACAGAAATACACACACACACCCCTCCCTTGAGTGGGTCATCCTCCTTCCTCACTGCTCCCTACCACCTCAGGCAGAATTTAAAAGTTGCTTTGATTCACTTCAAACAGTGAAGATTTAATGTACATTCTGGCATGGAGCAAACTTAATGAAATTTCTATACATTAACTGATCAAATATAATTTTTTTTTTGGCCTGGCTTTTATGATTTAGGAAGGAACGAATCATAGTCTGAAGGAAATTACAGACTTAATTACTGAAAGTAATGGTGCTATGAATAAGCATTTAGATTCTCAGCAGGAGGTAATTACATTTATGATAGTTTTGAAAATTTAACACTGCAGCTTTCTCTATAACACAGCAGGGTTTCATCAGGATGCTATTATATATATATATTACCTTCCAAGGCAATAAGAGTCTTAAGTATAAAATACCAGAGACCAACATTCCATTCAGTACTTAATTATTACATTGTTTTTTTTATGGTACATTTGAGCAAAGATATTAACAGTTAGCATTTATTGAACATTTTCTATGGAAAGCGTTGATCAAAATAGAATAGTATTTTACCTGGTGTTTCCCACTGAAATACTTTTTGCCAATAAAAACTAAAAACTTTTGTTTTCTTATTTACTTGCAGGTAAAATCATTTCAGGATGAAGTCCCTCCAAACTCTGTTTATACATATACACACAAACACACATATATTTATATATATATATTTTTTCCCCCACTGAAAACACTAGAAAAAAATTCCAACCTGTTCTTCCACAGCATTAGATGTGGCACAGGTCTGCCACCATAACATTTTATATTTCTATAAAACAAGTCAAACTCAGGAGAAATTAAAGGATTTTTGCAAAGCATCAAAGAAAGAGAAGGGGTTGTGCACTTGGGCCTTGTTAATCTGAATTTTCAGTTAAGCATTCACTTTTGTAAGAGGCCTAAGGGAAAGGCCATGGTGAGTGGTGGCCACCAGGACCACAATTGCAGCATCTCTTTACTGAAGCCTATTTCTCCCTGATTTCTTGTATTTGGTATCCCTTCCTTGTACAACAAATGTTTTGTTTTATTTTTATTTTTTTTTTGTTTGTTTTGTTTTGCACAGTGTTTGACCTTCCTTAAGCAGGCCACTTTATTTTTACAGCACAAGTGGAGTTGTGGCTGTCAGAGGTAGGCACACCAGTTTCAGCAGACCTGAGATGACTGTAGGCTTTGTGAAGGGCATGAAGGTGCCATGAGGAGCAGATAAGACACTGGAGCTTCTTCTTTGCTCCAACCACTAAGTGAGACAACTGATCCAAAGGAAACCTACCCTACAGTAACTCAGCTTTCAGCATGCTGGGCAATTTCAGCAATTCAAGCATTTTGTGCACTTGCAGGATACTACCTCACCTTGCCTATGAGCTTCTTCCTGAACAACAAATTCATCAATGGGGTTTTCGGGATCTCAGTGCAGAACACCCATGACACACCACATCTCCAGTTTCTGCAGGGTAAGATTCCCCTCTTGCTATTTCCAAACATTCCCAAGCAAGGAAGTATTTTATTGTCTAATGATGAGCAGTATAAGAGCTGGCTTCGTTTTGGCTCTGTGCAACCAGCCTGATGTACATTTTCATTTTCACCTGTGCTTGGTAGAAGGATCTTCTCAACAAGGAAGTACCAGTATCAGTGTCTGCTTGCTGCTTTTAGCCTAGTCTGTCACTGCCAAAAGAGGCTCTCCTTGCTTCTGAATGTGATAAATCAGATTTCTCTGCAGCTTGTCCGAGAAGGCAAGGGAAGCTATAAAAACCTGTGGTGAAGTGGGAAGTTCTGACTTACAGCAAGCAGAGTCAAAAAGGACTGTGAAAGCTTAACTGAAGACACAAGAATTTTAAGAGGCTCAAATAGGTATCAATGCATAGCCTTCTCTTTTTTTCAGCCTTTCAAACACTGCAAGAATTGCCACTCTGTTAGCATAGATCTGAAAAGCTACTGCACATTCTCCATGGCCATGGCAAATGTGATATTGTTGCTACCAGCCTGAACGAGACAGCTCGACTCCTCCACTGCAGAAGCAGCAGCAGGCAGATTGAATTTCCATGGTGATCTTAGTCCTATAGACCTCTTGACACTTGAGAGAGAGATCTTTCTTATGATTGTTTCTTTATTCATATTACACCTTCAATGTCCTTCCAGTAGGATAGTCACAGGACTGTTTTATTTTAAAGAATTTCTAGTTTCTCTTTTTGTTACTTGCAGCTAAATTAAGTTTTCTATATGAATCCTGGAAAGCCTGAAATTCAACTGTATGCAATTCAAAAGAAAATAGAAATAGACATCCATGTAAACAGATAAATGAATACCAGCATCCTGGTGTGGACCAGGTGCTCTACCTGGGCTCATGGAGCACACAGGAGGCTTGCAGTTCCAGGCTGGGATTCTGCCAGACATGTTTAAACCCAAGATTACACGTAGCTGATTTTCCTTCCCCCTTTAAAATGAGAAGTTCATTATCTCTTCTTTCCATCTACATGCCTCACTCCAAACCTTTAATTAAGAGAAGGATACAATAGTTTTTTAAACTCCCCTATTTTAGACTTGCTTCTTCACTTTCAGTGATTCATCACATTAAGGAGACTTGCTTATAGAGGAATTAACTCTGAGAACAGGTAAATTAGCTAAACAGGCTGGCGTCTGTCATCAGGAATGGATGAAAGTGACCTTTTAAAGCATGGGACCAGGTTCATAATTACCTGTGGTCATACTGAGGTGTCTGCACCATGCTGCAGGGAATGCAGGACAAAACGTGGCTGCTCTTTGAACTGTGTGGGTGGAGGGACAGTCTGTATTAACTCTTGCTTTTTGGGAAGCTTATTGTTTGTAAACCCCACTAAGTGTTCAAAACAGAATGATGGCAAGAAAACAGACCAAGAAAGGCTTACTTTGGCTCCTTAGGGAAAAAAAAAAAATTCCCTGTGAGGCCTTAAGTAGGAAGACACAGAACTTTAAGCTTATCACCTAGACAAATATCTGTATTCAAGCAGCAGCCAAAGCTAGTTTCTAGGCACCAGAACAGTTTTGTCTCCTTCAGTCAAGCCAATCTATTTCTGTGCTATTTGCTTCTGAAGCAAAAAAACAAAACAAAACAAAAAAAAAAAAACACAAAGAAACACACAAGATAAGCATGATATTGCAGCCTGTTAGTGTAAGTTACCAACTAAATGTGTAAAAATTTGGTAGAGCTTTGCTACCCAGGAAGTATATACATGTACATTCAAAAACAATGATGCGATTTCAGCTTCATTAAGTCAAGAAACCTGAAATCACATGTGAATTATCACAGTGAGAGATGTGTCCAAACAGATTGATTTGGACCAAAACCCAAACAAGTAACTGAAAGTAGACTATTTACCAAAGGATCAGCAGAAGGACAACTCTCGAGCTTTGTTATCAGATGTGATGTCTAATTTCTAACCAGCACTGACTGCACTTCAAACCAGAACAGGCTTCAAGAACCAACTTTTCATATAGCACAAAGACTTGCAGGTGTTCAGGCAGAGGTCTATCCACAGGACTGGCTATCTTAAGTTTTAGTTTTCAAAGTCTTTAGAACAAGAATCACTCTTTAGATTGACTAGGCACCAAAACAGTAGAATCAATACTGACAACATAGCATTGCTATCTATGAAAGACATTGTACTGATCAAACTGCTTTCTGCAATAGGCACTGTGCCTGAGTGAAGTGTTAGAGATCTCATGTCAGTTGAACTCAACGAAACATGGCTTGCTTAACTACTCTTTAAATATGCATTATAAAAATGCAGAAGCTCTACCTTGCTTAGTAAACATCCATCTTTAGAGGTAATAAAGCTCTTGATAGAAGATTGTTCCTGTTACCTGTAAGTGACAGTCCATACCTGCAAATGAAGGCCTGTTTGGAAAGGTAGCAAGGGAGCAACAGAGGATCTGGTCTTCAAAAACTCAAGTATTGAAATAAATCTGATTTTGAAACCTAATACCAGCCTTGAAAGGTAAGAGATCCTCTTTAGAACTGAAAGAAAAAAAAAAAAAAAAGGTAAATGCTAAAAAATGGTTCACAGTTTCAGTGAGGAAGACACATCTTGAGACAAGTGAGTGAGGGTTCAAAGGAAGGCATCATGTGGGAGATACAATCCTTTGCTTTTTTTTTTTTTTTTCTTTAAAAGCACAGTGCTGGAAAGCTTAGTGAATGGGCTTTCTAAACAAGTGAGAGCAAGGTGCTGAGTCAGAGAAAACATCTACCCAGGCTAAGGACCAGCATCTCTTAAAGTAACCTGAACAATTGCAGAAAAAGTCCTAGAGTGAATGACACCTAAAAGCAAGTGGCACCAATATGAACTAAGGGGTAAAGATGACTAGATCTGATCACTGTAGAAGCCATGAAAAGAATACTTATCCCCAAAAGCTGGATGTGCAAAAGCAGACTCTTCTTTCTCTGGAAAAGAGATGCAGTCATAGCATAATAGCTACATGCTAACAACAGAATGGAACGGGAATGCCATTTCTATTACTATGATTCTCTGTTCGTCCTATTCTCCCCCCCCCCCACTTTTTTTTTTTTTTTTTTGTCTTGCCATATACCTAAGCTGTAGGTTTTCTGGAGCAAGACCATCATTTCTGATATGCATGAGCAGTAACAAGCACAGTGGATGCCTGATTGCAGGCTAATATTACTTACAATATAAATACCCAACAAGAAATGCTGGGGTAGATGAAGGGTTACCTATCAGCACATAAAAGATGATAATGGATGCTTGAGTCTTGCTCAGAAGTTTTACTTACCCAGCATTATACAATAAAAACAAGACTTACTATGTTAGCACTGAACCTATTTTCAACCATTTTTATATGTTTTGCTTAACTTAAACCACATTTCTTACCTGTTTAAGATTGGCTAGATCCAAAGTATTCACCCTTTCACTTGAGAGGCTGATGAAGGCCCTTGTCCCTGCTAGGCTCAGATGCTTTTTCACAGGCACAGAGAAACATCTCCTTGAAGGTGTTTTAGCTGCCATCAGTGCCTGTAAAGGTGAGAACTGTGGACTCATAAGGAAGTTCTGAGCTCCAGACATGAACATTTCTCTCAGCAATGTTAAACTGCATGAAAAATACATACCTAGGGTTTCAAAGAAGTAAAATGTCTGGAAGAGTATGCTTTTAATTGACTGTCCATTCCTCTTACTTAGCATAACTATATTTCACTGTATCTGGAACAGATACTGCATTTCTCAAAGCAAAAGTGACTTTTGGAAACTCTTTGGTATACAGCCAGATAGGATTGCTGATGAACTCTGTGGTCTTCTTGGAAAAACATCAGCTTCAGCAGCTACTCTTCTAGTGTTGTTCTCAGTTTTGCTGTTAGCATTCAAGGGATAGTTAAGTTCCCTGCATTCCAGATAGCCTTTTCAGTCAATGCAAAAAAACTGTGTAACAAATTTCTTTTCTTTGCAAAGCTGACATTTAAAAAGACTTCACAATTTAGTTCAGAGCCATTCCATTTAGTAGACTGGTGATTTAAGCCTTCCATGGCAAATGAATCATAAATGCTGAAATCTAGCTCAGCTTTAGTTTTACTGTTGTGATAGGCATCTGCACTGAACAATCTATAAAAAAAGGAATGTGGGGGACTATACATCATAAATATTTATTTCCCAGTTTATGTTTCCCTATCCATCAGACAGACCTGTGGCTGAGGCTGAAAATGTATTTGTGACTAACACTTCTAGCAGCTGCAAAACGAGCAGTGGGGACATCTCATGGTCTTTATTAATTTAGAGGTAGTGGGAAAGTGGGACCAAGTTTCTTAAAACTGCGTCCCAGTGGCTTTCCTGACACATTTCACAACATGAGCTAGCCAGATGTTCTCATTGCCTCTGGAGACAAAATGAACATAGCTTTTGATATCAGTGTGACTTCTGTCTCTGTCAGAGAGCCACCCCCACAAGTGAAGAGCCGCTCTCAGCAGTTGCTGCCCACAAGCCCACATCCATTCTGCACTGCCAGGTATGTGGCAAGAAAAGCAACAGAAAGACTGCAAGAGGTAATGTTAAGTTTAGTTCTCTGAAATCTTGAATAACTAAGATTTTCCAAGAAAAAGTGTATCCTTGATGGAAATGCATTCATCTACTAGGAAGGCCACAAGCCTTTGTCATTATGCAAGCAGTTGACATTGTAAAATCTTTAATTCTAAAGCCTTTGAGGGGAAAAGGGAACAAATATTTCACTCAGTGCTCTCAGTTTCTGCTTTTTGCTGCAGAGTATTTTTAACAGCATTAATTATTGTTTGCACTTGAAGTGTTCTCTATGAGTCAGGCTACAAGTTAACCCACACTAAATAATAATATAGAAGCAGCCGATTAGTAAAAGTGCATCAAAGCTCTCTGTAATACAACCGTACTAGTGGCTGATATGGGACTTTTGATTTAATTACTGGGTCTAAGATGTCAAATGATTGAACAAACCAGCAAATCAATGAACCTTGCATATACAGACTTAAAATCTGTGGTGGCAAGGGATCTTAAAGTACCAGTCAACACATTACTCTTCAGTGAGTCATTTTTGGCAAAAGTTTGCTGAGAGGTTATGAAATCTCTGATGTAGGTTTTCAGAACAAAGCCTAAGCAATCAACGCCAATGCTTACTCACCTGAACTATGAGATTTTTTTCCCCTAACGTCTAATTTAAATCTTCATTCCTCAAATTTAAGCTTGTTACCTGTCCTGCTAGCCTCAGTCAATATGAAGAGCACTTTCTTCCCTCCCTTTCTACTGCAGCCTGTTACAGACTCTACCTGTAAGCGCAGAGTGTGCAGGGGCTGGAGTGAAGGGACCCCCTTCCTGTGTGGTGCACACAGCTCCCACTGCAAGTGGCAGCAGGTCTGGGTGGGATCCGTACCACGTCCAGTGATGTAAAGAGCTAAATCAGCCCTGGAGCCACAAATCATTGTAAATCCCATCCCTGCTACCCAAGCCTCCACAGGGACTCTTGTTTATTTCCATAGATGAGAGCACTGGAAACCAGAATTGCTGTTGTTGAGGCTGGATAATGTATTGGCCTTAAATATGACTCTAAGTTGGAAATACATGCTTAATTCTCTCCTTGTAAGCAAAAATAACTCTTGCTTTGGCTAGAGCTTGTCCAACTTGCCTAAGCTAGAGCTTGGCCACTTTTGTGTACAGTCTTCACTTGCATATTGTGAGTATATCAATATTTTATTTCTTCTTCACAAATTTTTGTTTGACCTATTTAAATTATACAATTTGGAAAAACAAGCCCACAAACATTATCAAGACAAGTTTTAAATAACACAAAAGAGCATCTCATATCTGGCTTTTAAAGATTGGGGTTATTGCTCTAACAGGAGAAAAAATACTGAGAAGTTGCTGGGGGCAGAAAGTGAAAGTTTACTGCTTGCTTTCTTTTCTAGAGAGTCCTGAAAGTGGAGCAAATGCTGACCTCTAACTGTGATACTGCAAAGTGAAAATGAGGACATTCTGACAGAAAAATGGAGCTGTGTGCGCCACTGTGTACAAGTTGCATTACCAGTGCCCTCAAATTATTAGATATTTAAATTTAGAGACCCATAATTTAGATGAAGAGTCTAACTTCTTAAAACAAACAAATTGAACAAGAACAAATAGACAAAAAAAAAAAAAAAAAAAGCCTAGCACAAAATTTAAGGTAATAGAAAGTATGGAATGGGGAAAGATGAAGTTTTCAGAGATATAAAAGAGAAAAACAACTTAAATTTCACCTCTCCACGAAGTATAAGCCATTACATTTTTTAAATGAATGTTCAGTCAACTGAGGAATCTCAAACTGATAGCTCAGTTGTGCCCTTAGCCCTAAGGATAGCAGGCTGAATGCAACCCCAGTGTTTCCATTACAAGACACGTGACAAGAGATGGAGAGGATGATACTCATGGCAGGGTTACAACAGCCTCCATTTCTGTGTAAATATCTCCCTATTTATACAATCTATTAGCAGACATCACATGGGAACTAGGAGCTGAAGTGAAACTTCTGAGGTGATTTCAGGGCTGTTTCTATCAAGCAAACAGAAAATAGCATACAAATGCAGTGTGCAAAATAGACAAGCTACTGAAAGGTGCCAAAAGCCTTTATAGTGAAAGAAATTGTTCTTTGTGAGGTAGGATAGAAAACTAGAGTATTTGGCAGGTCTGTAACAATGGTGGCAGACTTCCCTACAGAATTCGTTCACAAAACACAACAATTATTTTTGAAGAATAAAGAAACTAAAAAAAAATTAACACGTCTTCAGTAAAAGGACTTTCTTGGGGATCATGCCTGAGAGTGGAACTGCTGGCATACTGCCCTAGTAGCCTCACAGATGCAGCCTGGCAATACAAGAAGCGAAGGAGAGCATCCTCCAAGAGCCTCCCCCAGCTCATTGGGGCCGCCCGTGGAGGCTGTGGTCTCCTCCCCAGTGCTGCACTGCAGGCTTGGGGCTGGCTCCCTCCCCTTCTGCAAGGCATGCACCGGCACTGGTAAGCCTTGCAACTTCTGCTCTGAACAGGGTTTTTTCCTCGCCAGATTCACTTCATGAAGCATTATCTAGAACACCCTATTTATTACCCTGAAGCTCGTATTCCCAGTTATATTGCATGAGCAATACTTGAAGTCACTTGAATGGTATCCAAGGATACAACTTTACACAGCTAAGCTAATTGGTCATATCTTATTGCTATCTGCACTTGCTTCTAAATAGACAGTAACTGATCCCAGAGAGCCCATTACAGTTTCTTTATACAGAATATTTTATAAAGATACGCAACACATTTATTAGAGCTGGTTTTGCTACTAAAAATAATGTCGTTAAGCTCCTCTACCCCATTCACAACGTATTATTTTCTACTTCTTGCTGTCAGGCTCCAGCTCATATTATGCTCCCCCTGGATCTCGTTTTCCTTTAGTGTCAGTGACCCCGATGTCACCCATGTGTCCTCCCTGCCGCATTATCCCCGTTTGCCACCAGGTGTCATCAAACCTCCCACCAGCAACGTGGCTCTGCTTACTGCGGGATTTGGGATTTCCCCCCCCCCCCTTTTTTTTTTTTTTTGGGGGGGGGGGGGGGGGGGGGGGGGTGGAATGGAGAAGTGAAATCCTCATTAGCTGCCAACAAATTCACACAACAGTAAGAGGGCCACTTTTCAGATTTACCCACACCTTTTTCTGTTTGTATCAGAGCAACAAGATGCAAACAGAACCCTCCAAACATGTACCCTTGAGTAGTTAGCATCGGCTCACCTGGCATTTGTTAGGATTTTCTCCAAAGCGTGTCTGGACACACAGTGCTCACCATCAAGCCTAGAAAAAGTTTTCTTTGTGTCCGGCTGTCCTCACGTTTCAACAAGGTGTCAGAGTTCCCAATTACACTGCATCTACAGGGTGGAAAAAGGTGTGAATTGAAAAGGCACTAGAAGGAACATATTTATTCAGGTTTCACTTAAAAAGAAGACAAAAACAAACAAAAATGAAAACCCCACAACTCTTTGTGTATGGCTTCCACCTCTACCTCCCCAAATCTTTGCATTTTCAACAAAAATTTTAAGTGCTGTTTCTACCAGTCACAGTCTAAACGTCCCTTTCAGTCATTTGTCCAGTTCTTCATTTCTATACTCATTTGAGATGCAGGGGATTTTGTTTTATTTTTTAAACCATCTGGACCAGAAGCTTGAATAAATTACAGGCAGTCACCAGGGCTGTTAATCAGATCCCTGGTACAAAATCATTACCTGTCAAATGTAGAAATAAACCTACCCTGAAATCCCACAGGGATGGTAGTACTTGCTGCGTACTTGGGGGAGAACAAACCCAGCCCAAAGTGCGCACATCATTTATCAGCAAATACAGCAAATTACACATTGCAAAAAAAAATTGTGTCACCAAAGCTTCCAGTATCTTTCCAAAAAGCAAATCAGATCCAGTAAGTAAATAAATTATGTATTTCCCAGTCTGTTATTTTGTTTCAGCTCACGTAAGACAAAACCTTTTCATTGATCTGCCTTTCTGGAAAGGCCCTTTTCTTTTTTTTTTTTTTTTGGTACATTTTGAGGGAGCTAGGCTGGACTGGATGTTACCCAGTACTGTTCAGCTCAGCTGCCTCCTGCCCAGGTCAGCAAAGATTCTGTTTTCTTCCTGGATCTGAGGGAAGCACCCATGTCTTCACTTGTGGTTATTTTTTTGTGAGGCAGTTTGCAGGGTCTCTTTCACTTATTAAATAAGTGAAATTACCTATTATTTAATAATAGGTAGAAAGAAAATAAATTAAAAAAGGATAAGGAAAATTGCAACCTAGAGACTCTCTCCTTTCTGTGCCTGTGATGCCCAGAATTGCTCATAGAGGAGGCAAGCACACCAGAGAAGAATGATTTGGGGGGAGTTTCCAAAATCTACAGAATTCCAGGCAATTCTGGCTTTGGCCTGTGCAAAACTTACCAAAAAAAAAAAAAAATCAGTTAATTCTGTAGAATCCTGCAATGCCTTTCTGTTAAATATAACCCATAGATTTCACACAGAACTGGTTATTATTAATATCACATCTATTTGACCTAGATTCAGTAGCCTGCAAAGTGCTACATTTAACTTCTAAAGTAAAAAATAATTAAATTGAAGAATAAGTCACCAGGCAATTTCCTATTCAGTTCATTTAAAGTCAGATTCTTGCTGCCTTAGAGAACATGAGTTATACTACTTTAAGTTTTCTTAATGGACCAAGTTCAGAAGTGTTGTGAAATTAGGCATAATTGGGTACTGGCTGATGAGTCTGAATTGGCATATAGCAAACATATTGAGAGAGATGCACACATTTACATCCTCTTTGAGGCTCAAGAGCACAATGGGCAGGAAGTGCTAATAGATGTTATGGATAGCTCAAAAGATTGTGGCTCAGTGGATACATACCTGCTTCTTTCCTACTTGGGCAAACACTCAAAGCCTGGATTTGGCAGAGGGATCATTGGGCTGTTTCCAAAGGATATGTTTGCTGCTATGCAGGACCTGCTATGTTAGATGTGCTCTGCAATGGGTGATCAACTTTTGTGATCTCAGCGGTTCCATTTCTGCTGTGTTGCCTCTCTCTAGGGTGCTTTCTTTAAGAAAACAAAACAAAACAAAACAAAACAAACAACTGGGATGTAACAAACGTTGTACAGGCTGCTTCAAATTTTATTCCCCTTTAATCATCAACTCTATGAGTTATGTTTTGAATATGTGTTGAAATAGCATCCCTAATTAGATTGTTATAGGTTTTAGTCTTACATCTAACTAATTCTCCAGTTAGAGGTTCTCTAGGTTTGCACCCCCCCCCCTTTTTTTTTCCAAATTACAGTAATTACATTCAGCTCAGAACATTTTCAACAGAAATTCTTAGTATTGTGAAGTATAAATATTTCCTATTTTCATCATTATATATATGTATCTCCATTGTTCAGAGACTTTAGCCCAGTGTAGTTTGGATCCAGATTAAGATATATAATTAAAAAATTAAGGATTTCAGGATTTTTTTATTTTTATTTTTTTTTAAGTTTCCAGTCTATGACTAATGAAGTATAGAAGTTTTTTAAGGTCTTTACAAGATGCTGTTACAAGATGCAACTTTTTATTCTATACTGTATTTTCGAAGCGTCTTGTTATGTCCTGTGGCAAACAATTCTATTGACTTGCAACAGTAAACCAAAGTAAAAAAGTGTTTTGGTTACTTATTGTTTTAATGCTGCTAGAAGATTCTTTTTATTAATTCAGAATTAATAAATAGATAATATCACCATCAGTAACGTATGCAAGCCAAGTATCATGCCTTCTTAACACTACACAGAAACAAGCACATGAATCACTCTGGTCTTCTGTTTTGTCAAGATACAAATAACTTTGAAAAGTGGATTTTTCTCTTTACAATACCTGCACATACTTCCCAGAGATCAGCTTCTGCATGGCTCCAGGTTCTTCACCAGAAGGAAACAGCCCCATGCAGGCTAGCTGTAGAGTCACAAATTTTGGGATCATTTCCAAAGCTCAAAAAAAAAACCAACAATCAAGGTTTCTAGGAATCACAACTCAGCTGGTTAAAGGTTTCACCCTTTCCTCCTTGCCATTGTAAAGCCACCTCCAAACATCATAATAATTTTAAAAAGCGATGTGATCACCATTTTGCTCTTCTAGCTCTTCCATTTAATAACAAATAGAGGGTGAGGCTAATTTCCCATCAGCAGAGTGGCTTGGCAGATGGTTTCACAGGCTGTTTTGATTCAGTCCTAGTAGAAATGCCCATTGTTTCCACTTTGCAAAGAATCACCAGCTGTTTTTAAGGCTGTGGTCTTTCTTTTCATCAGCAGACAATAATAAAAACTGCCTGTATCACAATTATATATGAATGAGATGCTCACAGAGCTGATTTTTTTTTAATTTTAAATGAAATTAGAAAGAAAGTGGGTCATCTGTTGAAATGCATTGTTGTAAGAATTGCTTGTTGGAAGCCTACAGACAGGTAGGCTAGTGTTGAGTAAAGTCCACTCCTTGATGGCCCACTTAATAAGATCTATCAAAAAACTTTTTGGTTTATTTCTTTAGATATTCTTTAAGGCACAACACAGAAGTGCACTGCAAATCACAACTGAATTCTTGATTACTCAGAAAGTAAAACAAACATTGGCAATGTGAAAACACACCTTCACAAGCACATTTTCCTTCTTAAATATGTGAGTGCGTTGTACCTCCTAGCAGCTCACAAACCACACCAGTGTTATGAGAGCTCCCTTTCCTTTTGTGTCCCACCCTGCCCACTCTCATTTTTTAAAGGAACTCTGGTTGCCTCTTTGCTTGGGGAAGGAGGCAGGAGGCCCAGACACAAGAAGGGCACTTCTGCCCCAGGGAAGAAGCAAGGCCTAAACTCAGGTGCTCCAAAGAATCAACTTTTCAAGATATGAAAGGGGATTGCTGTAGTCTTGTCTTGGTGGCAGACAGGCAAGAGGAGACAGACCTCTTACATCATCCAAACCCCTACCATTTTCTCTGCCCTGTTTGGCAAGAGGTAGGCTCATGCTGTTCAATCATGTCAGCCCTCTGAGCAGTTCCCGTGAAGTCAGGCAGTGAAGACCCATTTTTCACTCAGCCTCTGCAGAAGATGTTAGAGAAGATTTTAAAATTTGAATTGCTTGTGAAAACCTGATCTGGCACAGTTGAGACCAAGAATTAACTTTGAATGAAGCTGCCACCTGCCTTTCTGAGGAGATAATATATCCCAAAAAGGAAGGGTTTGCAGGCATCACTGGACCTCTAAAGCAAGCATCAGATCTGGCAGAAAATGTGCTTAATGCAGTCAAGGCTGACAGAGCTTAGATGAAAAGAGAAGGGTCATGGCTGTATTGTCCCCTATTCTTAGGTGTTCTTATGTACTAAAATTGACATCACAAAATCTCCCTGAAGTTGTGGTGGTTCTTTATTTATTATTGGTGTGTGTGTGTGTGCATACAGGGAGCTAAGGGAGAGATGGGAGGTGGGTTTTTGCTTCTGTAAGTGGGCTGTAGGGAGGATTTTGAAGATGGACTCTTTGGTGACTTTGTTATTTAGGGACCAACTTTCAAGTTCAAATGCAGAATGGAACAAAACCTCACAACTTGCTAGAAAATGAAGATGGATTTCAGTCACAAAATGGAGGATGGAGCTTTGTTGGGAGACAAGAGAGCTGATACTCAGGAGAAACAAGTGACGCGGTTTGATGTGGTCAAGAAAGGAGCTGGAGAGAGGATCAAAGTCAGCTGATGCAATCAGAAGGCTAAGCAGGATGCTGCTGCAATAGCTTGTGATGTAAGATGGTGAGATCTTGGCTAGCAGAAACTGGTCCTTGAACAGTGGGAAAAACCTCCCTCTTACAGCTGGAGTGGAGGAAGTGTCTGAACAGAAAAATAACTTGGATGGGTTGCTCAGTGGAGAAAGCTTAACCAAAAATGGCATCTTCTTATGAGCATGAGAGTTACTGAAGGAAACACAAAATCCCAAGGAAAAGAAATGTAAATATTTCTTGCTTAAGAAGAACCATTTTGGGGTCTGCAACACAGGAGGGGGGCTCATTGCCAGAAATATCCTGAAAAACAGGGATCAGATTTAGTGGTTTGACAGTACCAACAGGCTGCTGTCCATGTTGAGCATTTAAATCTGCCAAAATTACATTGTATAGCTAAAGCATAAACTGCAGTCTCTGAAGAAGAAGTCTGTGTGCCCTGGTAACACTGGCTGCACCTAGCCCAGGGAAGGAGATAACAGCAGTTAACACCTCCTTACCAATGCATCTTCCAACACCACTGCAGACAAACAATATTATGTAAGACTGACCTAAACTTGGCAGCACCCTTCCTGTTGCAAGAGACTTCACCAAGCTAGACGTGGCCATCCTGCCGCTTGTGCTGCCCGTGTTGTGCGGCTGCAAGCCTGTCTATGCCTGTTCCTCTCCTCAGTACAGCTGGTGGAGAAGGGCTTCTGTGCAAGTCAAAGTGGTATCTGGTTTCTCACTGCTTTCTCATTTAACAAAGACACAGCAGAACCCTGCACGTACCCAGCCTCAAGTAAAGGGGATAGCCTGATTCTGCCTCTTCACACAACATATGAAAATGCTGATGGGATTTCTTTTACTACTGTTTATTTCAATTTCATAGGAATCGCTGTACCTCCAACCTGAGCTGTGATGTTAACACATCACCTTTGCCATTACATTGCATGTAACTTAGACAAGTATAACTAGGTGGCTAAGGTGTGAACACCAACTTCCATTTTTGTTCCATTTTCATCTGTTTTGCACAATAAAATCACAATATTTGCCTACATTTATTTCAGGGGGAAGAAAAGAATCATTTCTGTTTATATGGTTATACAGCTCTGGATTTGTTTTCAGAGAGAACATTTCTGAGAAGTGCATTTACATTAAAAAGAACATCTACGTCCTGCAGACCAGAAACTCCAGACACAGAAAGCTGTCTCTAGCTTCTGTAGCCCTTCTGTTGCAATTCAGAATCTTATCTGCATAATTCAAAATATTACCTGCATAAACCAGTGCATATTCATCAGGTTCAGCTAGCTGTGGCCTTACTGCCTGTTGCAGTGTCCTATTATAATCCATCCTCTTGCTAGTTGGCTACATTGCCAACACATCCTTTAATAGACCATGCCTAAAAGAAAAATGACTAATTTTTATATAAATCTTTTATTATTAGGTCTGATGAGTGCGAAATAAATACACAATTCAAAAACAAAACAGTCAATTGCTCCAGAACACACTTACTGAGAAATAAATGCAGAACCAGTGTTAGTCCTGGTACTTGATGCAATAATGGAAGTTGCTTGGCTGCAAACACATTAGGTGACCAAGACTGGCAAGAAATTTTTCAGCAAAAAATATTTCAGGTTAAAGTGTTTCATATCACCTAAACAAATTAAGCTCTGTGAAAACATATTTGTTTTAGCAAAACTCACCAGGCCCCAAAAAACACCATGCTGCAATTACTGCAATATCCCTTCTTCTAGATTGAAAAATACAACCTCAGAACCTCCAGAACGTAGCCACAAACCTGTAGTAAAAATAATTTCCCAACCCTGTAACTTTCACTCTTACCTTTCCATATACACCCTCTTTTAATCTCTCCTTTTTCATCCCATTAGAGATAAGATGCTTGTCTTCATTTTGTCAACGCTTCATAGCCAGTCCCACTGTGCTGTGAATGCTCGGTATATTCAGCACCACAAAGTACAAGGGTTTGTGACCTGCTGCACTCTGAGCTTCCCCAGGGTTGGACACAGCAATAACCTGCCTGGACATCATGTTCCACTTCTACTGTGAAAACTTGTTGCCTATATACAGCCAGAACATCCCTTCCTGCTGCTTGTGACCATCACCTCTCACCCTTTATGGGCTGCTCTGAGAAATCTCTGTCGCTCTTCTCTACAACCACCAATTGGACATCTGGGGACAGCAGTGAGAACTGCCATCCCCAGCAAACCCATCTCACCTCACTCTCTTGTAAAACACACGTGCATATCCTAACCATCGTCCTAACCTCTTATACTTGCTCCTATTTGGCAACATCTCGCTTGTGTCAGGGGCCCCAAACTGGACAATGAAACCAGGCACAGCTTCAAAAGTAACCAACACGAGAGTTACCATGTCCCTTAACCAGCCGGCCGTGGTTTTGCTAACGCAGCACAGTTTTCAGTTAAGCCCTGCTGCCACAAGGGTGCAGTGCAGACTTGTGTTCAAGTTGTCCACCACAAAATTTGGGTTTACCACCACCCCAGGGCCCTGTCCTGCAAAGCTGCTGTGGTGAGGGGTCCCCGGGCTGCTGTATTGCAGGGGTGAAGCTGATGTAGGACCTGGCGTTTGTCCAACTGTTCCTACAGCTTGCACAGATCCCTCTGGATGGCAGCCTTCCCTCTGGATGGCAGCCTTCCCTCCCAGACCTCTGCCTGGGAGAGCAGGCTCCCCTGTACGGTATGACCCACACATTTGTTGAGGGTGGTCTTCATCCCATTGCACAGGTCGCTGATGAGCATGTTGTGCCTTCCTGAATGTGAAGTAGTGGCATCCCCAGCTCTCCCCCTCAACGGTCATCTCATCACGGACAACATCAGACTGCCCTGGCATGATTTTGCCTTTGGTAAACCTATGTCAGCTAGTCCCAAACTATTTGTCTTCATAGGCCTAGATCCTTGGATCCTCCTTGTTGACTTTATTGAAGATGGGTATAACATTTTGTGGTCACTGGGGACCTCCCTCAATGGCAACCTGTCAAAGGCGACAGGCTGGATACAGCCTCCTCCATGCCTCATGCTCAGCACCAGTTCACTGTCAGCATTCTGCAGCACGTGCAGGTTCACTGGGTCTGCCCAGTGCCTAGCACCACACTGCAGCAATACAGATAAACATGACTAGGCTGCTAAACCAAAGAGAAACATTTGTATCTCAATTTTACTTTAATCCCCAAACATTATATATAAGAATTTTAAATACTTAAAAATATACACTTTCACCTGAAATGCTGCTCTTTTCAATAAATACTTGGGAATATTTAGGATGCCACTTGAAACAACAATAAGAAGAAGAAAGAAAAAAAAAAGGAAAGAAAAACAGTTAAAAAATATACTAGGTATCATAAGAAAATCATCATGACCACTGTGACCAGAAGGTGACAGCTGTGGAGATTTACTCTCCAACCAAGCATGAATAAACAGGACAGTACCTCACTTATTCAAGGTGATGTACAAAAACATACAGTGGGGCCCACTGGGTTGCTGCCAGGTGCATAAAGATAGTGAAATACTTTCTGGAGAGCTTAAAACAGCCATGTCCTTTTTAGATACAAAGGTGACAAATCCTTTGCAAAACTTCTGAGCATAAAATTTATAGGTCAAGAGTAAAGGTGTAAAAATAAGGTAATTTTGTTTTTAATAAAAGAATTTCTTCTAACAGGAAATGTTTATTAGGTCATCAGAACATGGAAATTAATTCCCAGTGTAATGTTATCATAGGGGTTCAGGTGGTGATATGGTCAGAGTAGTGTGTACACTAGCTTCTGTCTTCTTTCTTCTGCCATCTGACCAAACTGAGAAGGAAAGATTTTTGTTAGTTTTCTGAACTGCAGCAATGAGAGGCACACAAGTATCCTGCAGCAGTCATAAACAATCTTATTTCTTTGTCCTAAAAGCATTTATCTGTATAGACTACCGGACCACATCCTCTGTTTGATAGCCCTTCTAGAAATCTTTTGCAATACAGGGACTGTGGTCCAGCCACATGCATCAGCAGCAAAGAAACCCATCTGATGTGCCTGTGCCCAGTCAGGATCCTCCTTCTGTTGCAGGAAGATGGCAGTGCCAGGTGACAATCCCTGGCTGACACAGTGCCCACTGTAAGCCTTCTTCTGGTGGCACAAACTTGGCTTCGTGCACAGGAACAACTTGCAAGCCAGAGGTAGAGCAAGCGCCCAGCATTAGTGCCCCTTCACACTGTGACGATTCCTGCAGTGAACAGACCTGAAGTAACAGACCTATGAGGGGATCAGACCCTGTTACCGAAACAATCAGCTCGTGGTTTGTGTGTTCAGTGTATTTATTCAAAATGGCAACTGCACTGTAAATACACATTTCAGAACTGTTCTTGGCTAAAATAAATAAATAAATAAACATAGCCAGCTACCTGTGAAATTTCACCTCAGGAGAAAACATCCTAATGGATCAAAAAAACAGATGATGGCCTTTGTACAAGTTTGACACAAAATCTTCATTTAGAGCTCATTTCCAAAATTAAAGACCTCAGCAGGCATAAAGGGAGGCTTTGCCATTTATCGTCTAATTATTATCTCAAATGCTCAATCCTGTGTGTCATGGACAACACTTTAGTGGCAAAAGGAGCTACAGTGCACAAAATGTAAGTTAACACAGCAGAGTACAAAGGGCTTTGAATACGGCTCTGAACACCAGTCCTCCTTGGGTCACAGTTGCAGTCTTTTAGCTCCTTGTGTTGCACAGGTTAAATAATTCCACTCATTGCTGGATGATGTGACAGAGCGTTTCATTCCCAGTGACCTAAATATTCCTCCCATGAAACATATTCTTGGAAAAAATCAATTTTACAACAAATCTTCATATCACTGACCTGTCCCCTCCTTAGCACAGGTTTTCTGTATTTTATATGGTAACATTTCCAATGGCAGAAACTAGTAATTATTTTCGATTTCTTATGAACAATAGTAAGCTATAAAAAGCAGACAAAATAATGTTTTAATTCATGGACAACATCTGTTTCCTGAACATCCAACTAAAATGCATGCTGCTGTAAATGTACCTCATGTCAAACAGAAGTCAGTTCCTCATGCAAGGCAGTCCTCTGGAAGTGCCAAGTGGTTGAACCTGACTCCATCCGAGCATGAGTTACAAAATCAGACACAAACAGGTACACATGGAGGAGTGTCTCTGTACCACCTTGTAATTCTCACTGACTACAAGATTAATACAGCCATGGCTGCTTCCCCAGAGGATGGTAAAAGCCTGGGCTCCCTTTCCTATCCATTTGTAGGTTGTTCTCCAGCCAGTTATCCTCTCACACCACAGTTGACTGTTCCACTGAATAATGGAAACTGGGCAGAATTACATTTGCAGAAAATGCTCTCTAATGCCTTGCAACTATGAGGTATATATTGGTTGTAAACTCTGTATTGCAAAGTACCTGACATTTTTACTCCTTGGCCTTTATGGACTTGCAGTGGTACTGTCGGACCAATAGTTAAGTCTTTTTACTCTTGAACTCCTTACTTTTCACTTTGTAGTTATGAAGAAAGGATTTTTACAGGGCAGATGAAGCTTTTCAGCAGGGAAAAGGATCATTTCAAAGCTTCCGCAAACACCTGTCTTCAACAGCCTGCTGTGGCAAGCAGCTGCCTGCTCTGCCCATGCTTCAGAGCAAGTCCTGGCTGCAAAGCAACCTGCTTGCAGCCTCAGGTATGCCCAGGCTGGCTTTAAAGTTAATCCTTAACCTCATCAAGAGATGGCATTACCATGTCACAGTACATTGGTGGTGCAATAATAAAAACCATTATCGCCCACCTGGCTCTCCTGCCTCTTTCTCCAACTCTCAGATATACTGAATGTTTACAGTCTTACTGCAAAAAAGCCCCAGAAAAGGCTGTAACAGGATGTAGCAAGGCAAAGAAATTAAGATATTAGGGAAGTAAATACAGGTTCTGTAATTATACTTTATTGCAACTTGAATGCTTTGCTTGCTCCTAAAGACTCCTTTAGCTAAATTTGTTTGTTCCAAGTGTTTTCTTCTGTACCAACAAATAAACACAAGAAGCATGTATATTTTCCTTATTATTTTATTGAAAAGATACATTTAAAAAAATACACAGACATTTTACTATTATGGATTGCAGATAAAGATGCTCTAAAAGTTAATTCTATATATATTTTTTTGTTCCTTTCTTCCATGTTTTCCCCCATTGTCACATAATGACTTCAGTCTGAGTACTGCATATTGATATCACCTTTATAAAAGGGTTGGGGAGGTAAGAAGAGAGGAGGGGCATTACTGCAATATAATAAGTAAACAGATAAGACAGTCAATTATAAATATTTCATGTTCTGTACATTATTGCATTAGGGAGCCACAACATTATGCAGCATCGTTACAAAGGAAACTAGTTAGAAATGAAGAAAAAGGATATTTACGTACAAATACATGGATCCATTGTCTTCTTGAACAATGCATGTGAGCTCTGGTAATGTGCAATTGAAAAGCTTTTTTTTTTTTTTTTTTTTTCTCTTTAAACATTGCTTAGCAACACCAGTGAGGAAACAACAAAAATAAATTAAATAAAAGTAGCAAACAAGTAGTAATCTTAACTATATGTTATATGGCTTTCTAGTTTTAATCTCTCTAAATAAAGTGTGACACGAAAGAATTAAAACAAAACAAAACAAAACTTTAGCGCTGCATTGTGTTCAAACATCTGCACAGAAACTAAAAACCTTAAAATCAGACGTGATACATCTTCAGTACTACACAAGATACACCAGTACTGGGGCCTAGGACAGTATACAATCCCTGTCAACAAGAGCACATTGAAAAGAAAAGGACACAGTTCATTTTTGAGATGTTACCCACGATCAAGCACTTGGCTCATCTATCTTTTTCCATGCTAGATTGTACCCCATTGGTTTCCAGAGAGCTATTTACATAAGTGTGAGCGAGGAAGACCCTAGTTTTCAAGTCTGCCAGGAAAATACTTCATGTTCCTTGTTTCCAAGGTGTGTCATACACATTGCAAAAAATAATAATTAATAGATACATGAATCTTTAATGATATAATTTTATGAGCATTTAAATTTTTAGTAAATCACTGTCTATTTGGATTAAAAGAGAGAGAGAGAGAGACTGAGAAAGAGAGCTGTCTAGACTCCAAATGCAGTACCATCAGTGATGACTTTTATGGTGCAGTGGGTTGAGGTGTCACACCAAATGGCATTTCAAAAGAGAAAGACCCCTTGCTTGCTTTTCTTTCACCCTTTCTACTGGCCATAGCTATCTCTTGTTTACATCGATCAAATCAGTACGGTGCAAAAAGTATCGAGGCGGGTGTTGCACGGATGGGCCCATGGCCTGGCCGGAGGAGAGCTGGGGGTATCGCTGGTGCCTGGAAGAGGGAAGTGGAGGGACGGGGAGGGAGGGACAGAGCAGATGACACTGCTGCAGCTGCCGCCAGCGGAGAGGAGAGAAATGCAGGTGCCAGAGGCTTGATCATATCCTTCTGGAATGCAAGTTTTGCCTGGAATAAAGCAAACAAAAAGGGCAGTGAAGTACATTTCTCCCCATGACCATTCATTCATAGGGGAAGAACGAACCCTGATGCACAGAGCATGGTGTTGGCTGCTCAGGGGTGACACCCACATTACCCTCTTGCTCTTGAGGCAATTAAAGCAACTGAACTATATTCCACAACACACAAATCTCAAGAGTAGGGCAGTCAGGCAGGTTTAGAAGGGAGCGCGATTTGCAAGTGAGCAAGAGTAAATTATATAAATCATTACTGTTTGAAAAAAAAATAATTTAAAAAAATATATATATATATAAACCACAACTAAGACTTCAATGTAAAAAGTCAAGTTTTTCACTTGCAAAAATAAATTGTAGAAATGTCCAGTGGTCAGATTGGAAAGCTGATACTAGAGTTCAGCCATCTTTTTACCTGCTGATGCAGAGCTGTTCTTATCAACACACACACACACATTTTAATATCAACACCATAAATTTTTTTGAAAAAAATTATCACTCAGCTTAGCTTGTGGTGAAACTTATCACTCAGAACTACCTTGTGGTGAAAAAGCTAACCAGAAACACATACAATACAGTTTCACTGAAAATGGCAGGTATCACAACACATACATGTTTGTGGAGCAAAGATGCTCACATCTTTCCTTTGTTAGTGGAGGCCTCTGCATACCTGATACATTATAAAACGGTGCACACAAATGGGAAAGGTTATTGAATAGGGAGACTCACAAAAAGCCCTCAGCATTTTCATTTGCCTCTATACAATTAGAGAGACCCATTAGTAGCTTAGCTTTTAAAGGCTTTTCAGTGCTTACTCTTGCACACACATTTGCATGTCTCTCTTTCCAGCCTATGACTTGTTTTTGCACCATAGATGACATGCACTTTCCCTTAATGAATAGAATACAGGCTGAGTCACGAGCAAATAAACATACAATCTGTGTTGTGCTGCAGCCAGCCTGAACTTAGGCTGCATTGGACTGGCATAGCCAGCTTGAGGAATTCTTGGAAATGCAGATGGGTGTGAGAGGGGAACAGCAGGGGGCACAGAGGGAGGCAAGGTGTTTTGATAGTGACAGACACTACCCAAGCATGCTGATAGGCAATCGATTCTCCTAAAGAACTGATAACTCTTTTTCAGCAACATAATACATCTGCTCAGCCCTCTGCTTTGCTACATAGAGCATTAGTATTTTTATATATTAACATCATATGTCCTTTTCCCTGATTGCATCTGTCATAACTGAGAGTTATCTCAGGTGCCTGGAAAGACAGAATATATGTTTCAGACTTCAAGAAGTGCACCAATGCAACAGAGCTGATACCTTTCCACAGGGCATGTGGTTCCCATTCCACATCCCACTGATTATTCCTTCCTTCCTAGAGGTAAATAACACTCCCAGAGACGTCTGCATGCCTTTGATGGGGCAGACAGCATACATAACTATCTTCAAATCTGATCCCAGCACAGAGCAAGCCTGCAGGGGGAGAAGCTCTGTACAAGTGTCAGGTCTGTCATGCTCCTGTCTCTGTGTGGTGGGAGTCCCCAAGGTCACAAATTCACACAGACAATGATGAGAAAAAAAAATACTTACTGCTAAAATACTTGGGCTGCGCTGCAGTTTGTTGTAAGGACTATATTTAGGTTTCATAGGCTTTCCTGCAACTCTGTCCTTATGCCTTCGGCTGGAAATGTGCTGAAATAAATATTCTCACATTTAATTAACTGGTTAAACATTTCTCAACTTTGAGTTTCAGACTGATTTATCAGCAGGGTATGCCTAAGCCCCTGTTTGTAAGATACAGTAGGTTCTTTAGAGAGAGCAAAGATGAGTTTTGCTAAATTAAACATAATCATTTGGAGCACATCAAACAGAGAATGAGAAACTAATCGAATACAGCGAATTCTGTGATCCAAGACAGGCTCTGCAAATTATTGGTATTTTGGTTAGTACTTCCGTTTTCTACTTGAGAAGCTTTGAACCAGGCCAAGCGGTAATCACTAGGTCATAAGGATATTCAGACATAGGAGGCGAACTTCAGTCTCTCTAATGCTGTTCAGTTGCATAAATAATTCATTATTAACTGAAGGAAGAACCAGTACCCAGGGATATGTGTACACCATGCAATTTAATACTGTCTTAGAGATAACTGAAATAACTGTGAAGGAGAGCACAGGTTCACACAGCACAGCACCATCCAGTTGGAGATTCCAGTTTGGGTATCAGAAACAACAAATTTGTATTGCATTGCTCTGAACCCAGGGCTCATTGGCTTGGTCAGGGCAGAGCTGCATCTTCATGCAGCTATGCTGATATTGCAGTGCTAATTATAGGGGTGCTCCACACAGTTGAGACATATCCCTGGTATTACCCTCCCACTGATTGTCCTAAACCAATAGATTCAAGTCACATTCTCCCTCTTGTATTCAAAGATTATTAAAAAATATCCCAACAGATTAAACCAGAACCAAAACAGGAATTCAGAGAACCTCAGCCCAGGATTTCTGGTTGTTGGGGGACCAAAGTTAAAATTTCTTGAGCCACAGAAAACTTTTAAACTAGATCTACTGTGCTATTAATTGATAGTGACATTTTGTCCACCTCTGCTTTACAACTCTCAAGTCACCTTCCCCCCCCACACACTTTTTTTTTCTCAGTTGTAACAATTAGGTGAATTCAATGGATATTTAGAAATATTTGTGGGGTGATGGAAAAGAAATACTTCGTAGAAGTTCATTTTATGGAAAAATATCTTCACACAGATCTATATCCCACCTATAATATTGCAACATAACTAACAACAAGAGATTTAAGCCTCAGACACACACAAACTACCTGTTTAAGTTGAATTTCTGAATTAACATGGACATCGCAGATTTCACAATGAAATGTCTTGTTCTGCAGTCCTGAGCCTTTATTGCCATTCTGAACCTTCAGCCGGGATCCAGGTCTAGGGTAAGACTTAATGGGGCCAGCACCATTTCGAGCCTCGACCATTGTCTTGTGCTTGGAGCCTAATGGGCACACAGGTTGAAGATGAATTAATGACCAGCATCATAAAACCTTGTCCATTAGCCATGGCACTTCTTGTAACACATTTATTTTCAAGACAGAATAATCAGAACTACCACAGGTCAGGATTAACAAAGACCTTGCTTTTGGTCAGCATTGTTCCCACTTCCTCAGTCCAAGGGGAAGCACAACAGAAGCATTTGTACAGAAAGGAGTTGCAGGGAGACTGGGCTGCTGGCTCCTGTGTGGGGGCAGTGTGTGGCTGCATGACCTGGTTTGCCAAAACCCTTCGAACAAAATCCAGAAGCTAGTGGATCACAGTATGAAAAGGACATTAGCCAAGAGAAAAACCAGAGGGATCATTCAAAATCTGTGAATTTGTGACTAAGCCAGCAGCCACAATACAGATGGATGATATGTGGAAGAAAAAGAGACTGCATGGTATATTGGCTCTGTTACTTGGATTCATTTTTTTTTCCAAGGATTTACCCAGGGCCAGAATTCAACCTTTGGCTTTAAATGTGGGAACTGATAAACGGTCAATGAGGAAATACTTATCTTAAAGATTTCCCCTGAATCTATATGATTTTGGAGGTCCTGGTCACCCTGAAACTTGAGGTGTAAAGAAAGACTATACTAACCAGAGACAGGAGTTTTCTGGATTAATCTCTTTGAGAAAACTTTTATGCACAGGCCATCATAGCAATTTCTCTAGTACAGGTGCCTCAGAAATAAATCTATACTGACTTCTGCTGAAGTGGAGGAAGGCAGATTTAAGAGCAGCACATATTTCTAAGAATTTTAATAATTAAAACAGAATGGTGACTGTGGGACCATCCAGGAAGGTGTAAAGTGAGAGACTGTACAGGCACACAGTTATTACCACAGCTTGTCATCAGAGGTGGTGGCGGTGATGGAGACTGCAATAAGTATCCCCGATTTGGAAGAAGTGGCTGCTTTCGCCATTTCAAAAATGGATTACAGCTGTAAAACCAGCTTCAATGGTTTGTTAACAAGCTTTACATCACCAGCACATCACAGAGCAGCCAGAGTACATTAGAGATTGCTGCTTGTGGCCTTTTAAAAGATTTATGAGAGGAATGAGGAGAGCATAGCTGATTCTCAATAATCCAAAGATTCTAGGACATCTAGGAAATTTAAGGAGCCCACACTAAAAATAGCAAAAATATCAAATAACAAAAGTTACTAAAAATTGTGCCAGCCAAAAGCAGACACCAGAGACAGACAGCTCAAATATGAAAGAGATACAGAACTGATATTTTAGAAACCTTGGTGCTACAGAAACCACAATGGAGAGATATCATGGAGTATGACAAAGTAACATGAACTGTAGGGATATTGTCAGCTAAAAGCTTATAGAGTACTTGACAGACAGTTCCAAAATTTATAGAGAGCTTTAATAAAATATCAAACATCACACATCAAATTGCCATTAACACAAAAGTTTTAGCAACTTGCCATTGTAAATTTTAACTAAAAGACTCTTCAGTGAATTCTGGCTACCATGGTATCAGAAAGCCAGTTTTTACCTTGAATTTTTGGAAATTAACACAAAACTCACGTTGTGTACCTACTCACCTGTATTGTGTGCTTCTAGTTGTGACAGAGAATTTACAGCCACTTTGCATAATGAACAGTAAAGTAGTTTTTTGGCTTTTTCCTCTTCTGACTCAGACACTGTGCTAGGAGCCCCATTTGTGCTCTTGGAGGATGATGCAGGTGTTACAAGTGCCGCTGCTGCTGCTCCAGGCTTTGGAAGAAAAGCACCCGCTTCTGTACTGGAATTCTGACTTGCACTATTGGTTTTTGCTTTCCCTTTGTCTTCTAAAAGAATCAAAATATCTGTCAAATATGCTGCGCACAAACAATCATACAGCAATAGTCCTGTGGTTTTAGTGAAGCTAACACAACAGGGGCCTAAGTCATCCAATTTTATACAGGACAGCAGCATCCTTGAAATCTTGTTAAAATCCAACCACAAAATGTGTGTAATGACTTTCCTGCTTTTAAGTTTACCATTACCAATGACTTCAACAAAGTCATGCCAGCTGCTGTTGCTGTCATGCTGCAGCTCTGTCCAGCTGAAAGGAGCCCAAGAAAGCTCAAAGGCAGCCAGGGTTAAAGAGTGAAGAGTGCTTAGAAACACATGAGGCTTTGTACTGGGGATTACAAAAATACTCCCAAAAAGCAATGTATTGTCTTTGGAATGGCTCGAATTTCTCAAAGTCACTGGGAGGACACTCAAAGGCTCCAGCACTGTCTTGGCATATGATATCCCTCCATTCAGCTAGGGTTGAGTATGGTGCTACACTATACACATGAGCACAGCTGTTAATATTTTTAGATTTTTCCAAGAACTATTCCCCACATATCCGGAGATCTGATGGCTCTGATGTGCATTCAGCATATTCCTTTATCACTTCTCAACCATGAATCAATAATCTGTCCTCTTATGAGACAGGTAGGCAGGTATTACTTCATTTTACAGATGGTAATCACAAGGCAGAGAGATTAAATATCTTAAATGTGTCTAAAGAGGAACTTTGAACCAGAGCCAATATTCAAATTGTCCTTGCGTACGTGTTGTCTACAAGAACTCATTGCATTTTAAGTTATTCAGTTGCAGTCCTCCTGACCACAAGCTATACTGGTACCAGCTCACCTATAAAGTACAAGGGATGAGAGGGGGAAAAAGTGCAGTGTTGTTGGTATGAGCAGCCCTGACAAAATGGGCACATGAAATGAAAGCCTGAGACCTGTTATCACTGAACAAACTGCCACCATCAGTGGAACAAAAGATGACAAAGTTTCAATTCTATTAAATAACAGTAGCATCTGCCAGTTTGCATTTTAAGATATTTTTTTTTTATTATTTTTTAAATATATAGAAAAGGACTATAGATCTAATTTTATTAAAGACCAACCAATATCAGCCTAGACATTTCTGTATCTCTGAGATTTATGCAGTATCAAAGGCCAGCTCTACATTTAGGATTAATCATAGTTCCATCACTTGCATCACAAGCCCAAATAGGACATGATACAAAACGTATGGGATAAAGTGCATAAAGTAATATGTATATGATGATGCAGATTAGCATCTTCTCAAAATTAATGTTTCTTTCTTGTTTTATCAGAACAAATTAGAAACTCATATAGCTACTTTTACATTGTATTTTTTTTTCCATGCACATCATTTATACTTTATACTTCAAAACACTTAATCTCTAGTGAGGAATACCACAAATTTATTAGTACTGTAATTTCTCTAAGTCCACAAATGACTGTTCCCTCTACTTCAGAGAAGAAAATCTGGAAAGGGATGAGGAGAGCATTTCTTATTCATTCACCCACTGCAATTAATATTTAAATGGCTTGTATAAATAATGTCCTTAGTCATTCTTTATGACCACTGCTAGATTCTGTCTTGACTTACATGACAGTTTCTTCTGGTTAAGATGTGACGTTTTGATGTCCTTCAGATTCAAAAGAACCCTAAAGTATTAAGTAACTGCAACAGGAACCAATGTCTAAGTACAATCACTTAACAGCAACCTCTTCAAAATTACTTATATCCCATCTGAAACCTATGGCATATTTTAAAATGTGTTGAACCAATTAAAAAGCTAGGTTCTATTTTGAACACTCAGTTATTTTTAAATACTGCTCCTTGAAATATGTTTACAGCTACCAGACTCTGTTGTAACATCACTCTGTGCATCATCCCAATGCTGCATTACCAAGAATTCTGAAAACAGGATTGTATCCCCTACAAGAAATTGAGAGCACGTGTGAACTGTGAACAGGCATTTTGATACTCAAAATGCATGGGTTTTGGCATATTTCCCAGAAGTGCATTGCAGTACATCAATTTTAAATTGTTAAAAAACAGCAGAAAGGAAATTCTAATAAAAGAATTGATTATTTTTTAAAATAGCTATAAAAATACTTTGAAATTAAACAATATGAAATATACAGGACATAAAATGATCAAGTATGAAGCCTGCTATTAGGACTGAATATATGATAAAGCCAGATTCTGAAAGTATTTTGATTGATAATGTATGACAAAAGAAAGCAATGTTAAATCACAGTTCATAGACTATTCAATTTTAATGTCACTGTAGTAATCAGTTACATCTGCAAAAACCTCAAACAGCATATGACTTGTGAGCATACATAAAATTAAGGGTTTTGATAAATTACATCTGCTAACATGCTAAATTAAAGAGTTTTCAGTATGGAAAGTTCTCAGCAGTGCTAATATCTACAGGGAAAGCATTCTGAATTGCTGCCATTTGTGAGTTCACATTACAGGATAATAGATTTCTTGTTGTTGTTGTTCTATGTGATAAACTGCCAGACTGCAAGAGGCATCATGTCCAAATGTGTAGGGGCCTGACTCAAGCAGAGGAAGGTTCTTTGGTATTTTGCCTTTCAGGCCATAAAAGAAAAATACACTTACAGAACTGCAAGTCTTATGTTAGTGTATATATAAACTATACTTCTACTTGGTCTGTCTTATATTGTTTCCCATTATTTATTTATTTATTTATTGATGTAAGTTTGGTGCTTGGTGGTTTTGAAACACTCCCTGGAGACTGAGATGGGCTTGCCCAGCAGAGGAGCCCAGCAGAGAGGGGTGGCCCTCACTGCCCCATGTGCAGGCACTGCACAGGTCTGTTCTGCAACCCCTCTGTTACACAGAGGAACAGATTTCCAGTTGTGGATTTTGCCATTAAGCGCCTGTAAAGTAGGATCCTAAACAACGGAGAAAGATCCATTTTACACAGGTCACCAATCACCATCAGAGAGTGACAGCTTTCCATTGCTGAATTTAAAAGCTGATTGAAAAATGCTAGATTTCATTTTCCATTTCTCCTCACTTCGCCAGCCACCATTAAGGGATATTTAGTTCTGAGGCTCAAATGCCAGCAGATGTAGTATGTCAATATTTAAAATATTCCCAAGGTTTACAGTGTTTTCACTCTTCATAATACAAAGCAATTCTAGAGTATATAATGCATAACGGGATGACGAGAAAACTTCTGGAAAGCTAGAGAGAAGTTAGCAGCATCCAGCTGGGCAAAATTCTGCCACTGTCTGGGCTTTTGGAAAGAACTACAGTTCACATAGTAATTGTATCATTTGGAGAGCTTCCTCACACTGATCAGCTCCATGTGCCTGTGTGTTTATATGGAGAGATACATGCCTCTATATAAGTTGATGTTTCCTTCCACTGTTTTAAGTGTTTAATGCAGAACATCTTCAAAAGTCGTAATTGGAAGGTTATTAGACAGTTTAACTCCCACAGAAAGTTCAGTGAGCTAAGTACATATTTATCACTGCAGTGGGGCAAGGTTTTTTTTTCCTGCCTTCTAAATCAGACAATTGCACTTCCCCAAATGGGCTTTGGATAATAACTTATTGTTTTCAGTCTACAGAATTCAAAACACCATTACCTACAGTTTTGTTTGAGACAAATGCCTACCAAGTATTCAACTGTGCAAAGCACAGGAAATGCAGATCATATATATATATATATAGAAAGCAGGAAGATCATCATCCTACAGCTCCTCAGAAGGGAACTGGAATCAGAAGACCCAGACGGTGTCAGTCTCCTCCCAGCAAGCTGCAGCTGTGATTCAGTCTGACCCAGGGTTAACTTGAAATGCCCACATCACAACTCACATGCAAGGAGTCCATTGAAAATCTAATTCGTACTGCTGCACTGTACTGGACTATGTTTGTTTTCCAGACAGAAGGCCATACTTCATTTGTGTTAAATTTCTGTCTTTTAATTAAGTCTGCCTTTTCCTCAGGACTCCAGAGAAATAAATCAGTGTTTCATTTTAGCTCTTACTGAAGCCTGAATTTATTTTGAAATAGAGCCCAAGGAAAAAATAAAGCAAGCTAATTAAGTATTGCTTTGGGCTTAGTAATACCAATGCTCTTGTTGCCTACTTACATTGTTTCAATTCTGCTTTGAAGTTGTTTTCATATATTTGTGGTTGTTTGCCTCATGTCTGCGTCAGCACCGTTAGAATTCAAGACTTATTTATTTAATTAGTAGTTAAAAATTTTGGCTTTATGTATCCAAGTTAGAAAACAGCATAGGATAACATCTGACAGCCTTAAATCTAGCCGGTTCTAGCTCCCTACCAGTCCAAGTGACGTACCGCCCTGTGTAGTTCATGTTTCTCTCACTACTGTTGCTGTTACAGAGCTCAAGACGGGGCAAAGCCACTACCATACAACTTCTTCCCTGTGACACTCAACCTGCATTTCCTCTGTGCAGTTGTATCCTCTCCTGGTTCCTAATAATGGCACGTCAATGCTCCATCCCCATGCACAGACTGACCATCAGTGCAGGCCATACAGAAAACAACACAATTTTTTTTCCCCTAACCATTTCATCATTTATTTAAGCAGTTTAGTTAACAAGGTACTTTTAAGAGAAATCACTTTGCTTACTTTGTAATTTGTGTCAAGTGTTTATAATTTTATAATATATGTATATCTGTACCTTAGAAATTTATATTTTAAAATGGTCTCTTACCATATGAAAATGTACTAAATAGGTCTTGCTTTTTACAGCTAGGAAATCACTATATATATATATATAAAATTTTATTTTTTTCTCTAGAGTGTGAGTGATGATTTCCATACACAATAGATAGAAGTTTTCACTTGGAATTTATGATGAAAATATAGGTGCTGTTTTTAATGGAGAAATAAATTAAAATTCATGTTTCTTAATCCAGATTCCTAATAAAAATAAAAACAAGCAGAATTATAAAACTCGTGTATAAACCTAGAAATTCAAATGATACCAGTTTTCTGTATCAATAATAGCTATTTCTACTTACATCCTACAACATGCCTACCTACAGTTTTTATCACTGAAGATGTACATAACATATATTTGCAATAAACTTCTGCTTCACAAGCTTGTTCAAATAGCAACTGAAATAAAATTTACAGGTTATCCAAGATTTAGATTATGTATGGGATACACCTGCAGAAGCCCTTTCCATCACATATACCAAAAGCTTTTAGGTAGAGAGTACTGCTACAATCCTAATAACCCTTACAGAACTGTCATGTACATTTTCTACCTATACTTAAATAAATCTGCTCAGAAGTAACAATGTACTATTTACTGAGAATACATTTCTGCGTGTGTGTATGTATGCTTCACACTTATCTTTGTTACTTGGTCATACCTGGCATCACCCAGATGAGCTGTAGCCTTACACAAACTAAGTAGTACTTACACAAACTAAGGCTACAACCAAAACACAGTACACCAGTTGTAAAGTGGCCACTGCTGCTCTACACAGCCCTGCACCAGAGCTCTTTTGAGGAATTTGCTAATTTCTCATCCCACAAATTGAGATTAGATTTTATGAAAGATTATATTATTATTATATAGTTTTCACCTTCTCAAAGAACAAAGCGTACTTCCATCCTGGAAAAGAGCAAAATTGGAAAAACTGTTTCTGGTAGTCTAGATATTTTTGATTCTCTTTTATAAAAGTAAGAAAATAGTAAATACCTGAAATACTTATGGTCCCTTTCATCTTGAAGAACCTAAAAGAAACAGTTGTGCAATTTCCAGTGCAACTTCCAGCCTCAAGTGGCTATGTTAGGAGACACACAAGGAACAAACTAAAGCACAGCTTGATCACTGAGTGGTTATCAGTGCCATGCTACCAGAGAACAGATGATGCACGGTTAAGTGCAAAGCCTCTGGCAGTATCAGCCTTATTTACAGCTCTATGCTACACCACATCACTGCTGATGGAACAGCTTTAAAGAACTTGGATAGCTTGATGATTCTGACCACCTTATATTAATTTCTGACTATGGAGTTTCCTATGGTAACAACAATAACGAAAGTGATTTCTGAAAGGAAGAGTTTCTGTTTTATTTATGGGTTTTACAACTTTGAATAGCTTTAGGTTGTCACTAGAAATGAGGTGCAAAGAGGTACGACAGCCCTGAGTTCACATGGACTGTGTGACTGGGCACCAGTATTAACCTGAAGTGCTTATTTTTTAGACTATTTGAGACTCTGAGGTAAAGCAGGCATATCTCCCAAACAAGCAGAGCTGTACTTAGGGAAACCATCTTTCAGGTTCTCCCTGTAATTTCAACAGCTCCAAATATGACTATGACAATTGGGCTGCATTAAACAACCTTTGAAGCATTCAGTGACTGCAGAATGAGACAAGGAGATCAATCACGTTGTTAGACTGTTGTATAAATATTTATACAACAAGTTATACAACCTTATCAAGTGCATAGCAAAGGTAAACTAAGTTATATTAATTACACCCATATAGAATCCAAGAAATTTTGCTGAAAAACTAATAGTTGTTGTTAAATTGTTCTTACTAAAGGCAGAGTAAAAATGTATTTATTGAAAGATAAAATTCTAACTCAGTTAAAACTCGATATTTTAGATTGTTGGCATATCTGACACAAAACTAAGTGAAACTTAGTTTCTTCCTACTCTCCTTTATAAAGCCACTGACAATGCTAAAAAGAGGCCAGTTAGTTGGTATTACTGCAGCTTTTCATTTGACCTTGCCGTTCCAAGGTTTCTGCACATAACAGCAAGACAGTCGCCAGACCAAATGATCAACAGTTTAAAAGCAGAGATCACAGCTGCAGACAGACATATATGAAATCACAGGAGACAGAACAGGTCACCAACATACGCATTGGTGTGGCAGCCAAACTTTTCATAAGCTTTCTTCTGTTTTTCACTCCATCACTGAAAAAAAAATATCTCAGGTGATGGTAACAAAAGTAAGTGTGGCAGCTGTTTGTAGGAAGATCTTCACAAACAGAAGAACCAGACAAGGTGTGAAGCTGGTCACAATGGCTGAGGGGTGGTAAGTGCAAGTCAGCACCTTAAAAGCACACTATAACAGAGAAACAATGCACAGAGAGCTTTGAAAGTGATGGATTTGAAGAATTTGGAGAGAGAAAATCAGCTGCTTTAGTTCATTTCACAATAAAATGGTGAAATAACATAGAAAAGCTACTGCTTTCCTCCCACTGAGAGTCCAGAAGTATCCCTGCAGCATTGCTTCTGAACATACCTGGCTTTGACCTAGCTGCATTTGTCAAAGACAATAATGCCATTATGAAAATGGAAAACTATGAAAAATAGTAATAAGAAATAGTACAGGGAAGAAAGAACTGGATATTAAAAGCTGCACATAGAAATACCATAACAAAATTCACAGTATTTAAGTCAAAAATACAGAAGTAGAGAGATAACCAAAGAGGTTGCAAGGCTGTCTGAAATTTTTAGCTTAAATATTTAGCTTATATACATAATATATAAATATAAATAATTATATATGTATACATATATAAATATTTTATATTTATATAAACATAAATAGATATTTTAGCTGAAATATTTAGCTTAGTTCTGTTTGCCCTGAAACAAGATACGGAGGAAGAAGAGGATCAATGACTGAATTAATAGGAGGACAAAAAGGGCCTTTCTCAATCTATCAGCAGAAAAACTCTACTGAATAGAAATGCAGACAATAGTTCCAGTAAAAAAAAAAAAAAAAAGAAAAAAAAGAAAAAAAAGAAAAGCATCAAACCATTGTTCTTCACAGAAAGTCTTATCTTCTGCTGGCTCACACTGTTACAAAGGAATAAAGGGTGCATTTAAACAATTAATTATCCTTTTCATGAAGAAAAAGATGAACACTGAGTAATATATGCCATGAAGCCAATAGAAGGAAAGCAATTAAGTCAGTGGTGGTCACAACCTTTACAGCATTTGTAAGCACTCCATCCTGCATCTCATCATCACCCAAAAAAAATAAATAAATAAAAATAAAAAGAGCATTAGATTATTTCTTGACACTCATTAAGACAGAGTTAGCTAACTTTGATAAGGGATTTTGAAATCTTTTTTGTTTTATCTCCACATTTGCTGACTAATGAGACTCTAATGGCTGTCAGACAAAATATCTACTTTCTCACCACTTGTGCAGTCTACTGAGAAATGAGGCTGAAAAACCCATAGGGCTCTGTTCTAGAAAAATTCCACTGCAAACCTACATGCAAATCAGGCAGCACAGAGTATCCATTAACCCTCTGGCTACCTTTAGCTTTTGTAAAACGCTCTTCCTTGTACCTCAGGCCTGTCTGAAAAAAAAATGGCTAGGTGTTATATAATGAAAGGTACTTACATGAAATAAATGGTTGACACATTCTAAAGAAAACCAATTTTGTTTCCATACAAAAATGAGAAACAAATGGAAGCTATAAATATGAAGCTTTTCATCTCAAGCACATATGTGCACTGAAATAAGCTACAACACATTTTGTCAAGATACTGAAGCTACATCAGGAAACGTTTGGATGGCTCTGCAATATTGAGTGAGCTCTGTAGCTAGACTGATTATTTGATTTACTGCATCACTACTCTCCAATTGGCTTAACTGAAAGATCATTTTCATTTCAGAAGTATTGCTTGCTTGGCTATGGTACAACAGGGATGTTGATACTTAATTTCTTAGATATTTTATTTCTGAATTGGCATAGCAAAGACTCTAGGGAATTCTTTTACAAAGGAACCTGTCTCTTTTTCAGAGTACAAAATAAATTTGCAACTAATTGGAGTAAATGTTATAAAGGTTTGTTTTAGAAAATTTGGATGCTCCTAATTCTTATGAAAGTAGATTGCTGAGAATCAGAAAATACTCAGAAGTCCACATAGTTCTGCCACTGCAAAATCTTGACCTGAAATATTTATTTCTGCACCTACCTGTACAACTTCTTCAACAGAGAACGTCTGCTGTTCCAACTACTTGGTGCCTGTGAGATGACCCTACAGCATCACCTACAGTTTTTAGTCAATTATTTGCATACTTGCAGACATTTTTCCATACATAAAAACTTATATTTAAGTAACTGTGCAAAAGTTATGGATCAACAAGGAAGACTCACATTTCAAACATTCCTCAGTTACAGCAGTATTCTTAAGTGAGAATATCCCACACTTTGCATTCTTCAGTACTGTTGCTCTATGACTTGGTAAATTTACTTTAAAACTATCTTAACCTTTCATGTTTTCTAAGGTATGCCACTCTTTACTGGCTGGAATGGAAAAAATTAAAACAGACTTGGAGAACTATTATATAGTTTGGGCAAAGTTTGAAATATAGTATATGACATGATAATAATAATAATAATAAAAAAATGACACCCAGGATAAAGAAAAAAAGTTTTACTGGTAAAACTTATCTTTCTCTAACACCAGACACTATTGTGTTTTGTAAATATTTTATATTCCTATTACAGACTGCCACATTTATTTCACTAAAACAGGAATGCAAGTTTTCCATAGTATTTTATTGTCTTTTAAACATTTTAATAATATAGGAATATTTAGAAAAATATTATTCAAAAATTATAACAGCGTATTCTACCAGACATCCTTCAACTTCTTAAAAATGCTTTGGGTCCTCTCCTCAACCATACAATTAATGTTATGTCCTCCATCTATGAATCTGAAATACATTACTAGAAACACATTGTACTTGCAGTTTGTGCTTAAATAATCTTAAAATTCTACCCACAGCTTCTAAAGTGATTTGGAACTCAATACAAAATTTATGGGTGTCTAAATAAATTAATCAAGAAGAATGGACATTCAAGTATGTACATGCAAGTACGTTCTCACGGGTCTGTGTCTGAACTACTGACTCAGTACTTGCCTGGGCAGATCTGCCATTGAAGCTGACTATGAAACACTCATCTTCATTTCAGTTAAATGACATCTGTAATTGTGCATTCTTACTGATTTCAGTGGCAGGTTTGCCTGAAGACTGCAAGTATGTAGTCACGTCCTCAAGATTTGACCAATAAATTGCATATAACTTGCCTAACAGACATGCAAGTTGACTTACTCTCCTTGAAAGAAAAAAAAAAATAAAAAAATTATGCTATAGGAAATGTAGCATGTTTCTCACACCAATTCAGTAATGCAGCAGCTGTAGAATTAAGGTTGAAAGGATAATAAAATAAATTTTCAAAAGACCTATTTAAATGTCTGATGTACCAGCCAGGGATATTTTTGCTTTTGTTTTCAATTCTGGATTTCTGAACTATTTTGTATCAAAACCGACTCACCAACTTCATGGTCTCAGTTGTCTGCCATGCCCTAGCAACAAGCATTTTTTCTTGAGCATTGTATTCAAAATGTTGCCTACTTTTATGCATATAAAATAAATATGACAAATATAAAGATGAGTAAAAACAACGTTTACCAAAAAAAATCTAGACACAGTATTGATGTATGGAAGTTGCTACTAGACTAGACTGGCTTGTACTCTTCGAAGTCTTTTCCTTTACTTAAATAGTTGGTGAAAAAATACAGAGGGGAATAAAAGGCCACCAGCAAAACTATTTTTCTCACTTGTAAGTGCATGTTTTCCAGGAAAAAAAGGTTCAAAAATAGAACATTTACTTCATTTAGAGGCCAAACCAAAGCATCCTGAAGAAACAGTATTGGGTCTTACCCATTGTTTTACATGTGGACACTAAGATCACTCAAAGCCTGAGAAAAAGAAAGACCTTTAATTCTCAAATTTTAGAGACTTGACACCACCTCCAACTTTGGCACAACTAGACACAGACGAAACTCCATTCAACTACTAATTGCACTAGTTGTCATAAGCATTCTGTTATTTATTCTCTGATTATGTGGGAAAGCTAAATGTCTGGCATCAGATGAACAGTCTTACTTCTTTAGCAATACCTTCAATAAGCTTTGGGGAATTATTAGATACAGATAAAGCAACTCCATCCCAGGCTTGTTATAAAAACAAAACAAAAAACAAACAAACAAACAAAAAAACCCCTGCAGATATCTTTATTGGGAATTATCCATTCTAATGAATTTAAAGGTCTAATTTAAGTCCTGCTGAGAATATGAGAACATCCACTGATTTGAATTTCTTAGTCATCTAAAAACAAACTTCATTCTTGGATCACAAATGAATTTTTTCTTATGCAAATAATACTGTCATTTGCCATCAGAATAACTATCTTGAGGTGACAAAAAAGGATATATCATTTCTCTCTTTTGGAATTTTTACAAAATCTCATTCAAAAACCTTCACTTTTTAAGATTCTTCTGGATCTTCTTTCTTCCTACTAGAAAATTGCAAAGCAGATGAGTGACATTGGTATCTCAATGTTACACTCATTTTTTGCTAGCTGCTTCTTTTATTCTCATTTTCCCTCCTTCTCCACTTCCATACCTGAAGACTTGAGAACTCTTGTAATATATTGCATAACCAATTATGAATAAAGAATGATGTCATACATACTAGTTCTGCTAGGTTAGGGACATTGTGCCAGCTCTGGCATCCTCTATGGAAATATATATTTAATCATTTGCTAGTATATTGTGACATTCCATATTTATTTTTTCATTCAGTTATCATCCAAAAAAAATTGGATATTCAACAGGCACATCATTAGCAGAACAAGCAAGAAAAACAGATACCCAATATAACAAGAAAAGAGTTGCCAAGAGATTCAATGTATATAGGTGGATTCTTTAAATGACTGTATACATATAGATAAAAACAAATAAACGAAAAAGTAGCTGAGAACATCCCTGGGCTCTGCTCCAATGATCAGCTGTATCTGTAGTCACTCTTGCTTAGCCCAATGCCTATCTTTACCTCTACCCAAAGTAAGAAAAAAGTGCATAATTTTAAAGATGCTAATGAAAAAATATGCAACAAATTTCCAGTTTTTATAACTGGAATAATTTATAGTAGTATACTGCTTTAGTGATCTAGAGCACATGAATATTCTGTCACACAGCAAAGCACAGAGTAGTATTTAATCTTACAGTATACTTCTAATGTGGAGCTTCTGCTTTTAAATAAATACAGGAGAAAAAGGTTACCATTTCTTCAAAACAATCTTGTGCTTACATGTACTTCTGATTTATATAATGACTGGAGAAAGAAAAGATTGACCTTTTCCAATTTGAACAGGAATTGGAAAAGCTTAACAATGTAATTGTGTCAGTCACAGAACTTATTTTTTTTCAGTTAATTTCCTATAATCAGTTTGCAGTAGAGGTGCAGAATTTGATCTGTGCTAGTTAATATTATAGGCAGGCTGAAGAAACACCTGAAGAATTCCTTGGAGCTCCTGGAAGTCATCAACACCAAACCATGCAGAACAACTGCTTTCCCATTTAGCTTGTTAGAAGACACACGTGGGAAAGATGAGGCTTGAAAATCCTATTCTGAAAAAGTATGACCAGTAAGAATGACAGGGAAGAAAGTGTTTCAAAAGTTCAAACCTAATAAAATGATTTCTTGTTAATAGACTTTGATTTGCTAATAATCCTTTTGATTAAACTTTCATCCTAAGGGCATAAACCAAAGAGCAACATCCTGATGTAGGTGCTGAAATAACCCACCAGAACATGCCCAGAGACTATTTGCTACTAAATCCAATATCAACATTGCATTACTGACAGCATATTTTACATATCAATACTGATAATAAAATGTTCATGTAAATGCATGCATGGTACTTGCACATGAAACAAAAGCATACATGTGATGAATTTATGAGAATTCCTGAATTCTGTTTTAGATTATCCACCAAAAAAGCACTGTGGTCAAGCAGTAGATTCTATACGGTGCCTTTATATCTATTTTAGGGATGGAGTTTCAACAGGTGGCAGTATAGAGCAATATAGAGCATTTTTCTGAGGGCTGTAAAATGCTTAATGAAAAGAGGACAAACCCTACCATCCTCTTAGAGCTGACCATCAACTAACTTCTTTAACATAAATACATCTGTGCTTAGCAGGCACTATCTGAATACACATAAACACGGATGCATTATTATTTTGTAGCATATAATTTCAGTATAATTCTTTATGTAAGTATAAATGTGAAAAACTGATGAGGTTTTTCAGTAGCTTTTGATGGAGACTAGACATAATGACAATCATCTCAGACAGGCATAAGAAAAAAAAACTCTAAATATCACTTGTTAACGTTGATGTACAGCAGGCCAAAGAAATCATTGTCATGTTCCTCTGCTTCTACAGCCTCTTTTCCACAAAATTCAACTTCATCACAATATAAGCAGCATAGACTTTGAGGTCTGGATGACTTGGAAACTTTACAAAGGATTTAAGAATAAATACCCTAGAAACATCCTAAACTTTGAAGTTCTTATAATGACATCTCTATGACAATAGCCTAGAATCCCCCAGAACAGATATACTACAGATAGCTGTGGAAGCTGTATTATCTACTTGGTCTTTCGATAAGATTATTGTGATTTAAAACAAACAAAGAAAAAGTTTATTCCTTTAAAATAAAGTGATGAATTAAAAATAAATATTAAGAGGGTTTTTCAGAATTGGATATCATTTTTAGGATACTCTAAGCACAGAGATGCATATGGAAAAGTTTAGTTTGGCAACTCAAGCAACATGACCAAGGGAGTGTCCTGATGGTTGGCTTGTGAAATATGAACTAAGCCATCCCATGGGACATTATGTCTCATTCATAGTTGATGAATAAATAGCACTGGTAATTGGGACACTGAAGAAATCCAACCCATCATAACGTGCCTGAGTAAATGTGATTCAATATGTAGCACTCTACTACGGAATAAAAGGAATAAAATATACAGGTTTATTTTCAAAGTGCCCACAGAAAGCCTGCAATGAACTAAAATCACTGACAAGACCTCAAGCTCAACTTTTTTTTTTTTTTTTTTTTTTTTTTTTTTTTTTTTTTGGTCTAATGAAGCTTGTAGTTACTGGTGTTACTTCATGGACTAACTTATTACCATATGTCTACATGACAAAGTAGCACTTACGTCTATCAGTCTGTCTGGGCTGTTTTGAAAATCTGAGCTAGCCCACTTGGGCAGCAGACACTATACCATGTTTTAGCATGCTGTAATAACTGGACTAACTCCTAAAAGACCCAGCTGGATCAAGAAACTGGCAAACGAGGTTTCCAGTCACATCTTTTTCTTGCTGTTCTCGCCATACACAACAGACCAGCACAGGACTGCTCATATGCTGGAATATAAAAAGCATGACACTGAACATTTAGCTGCTCTGAGATGCAGTTACAGAACAAAATGGTAGTAAGAGGGGCCAGAACTTGAAACTGGATCCAGAATTTGGCCTGGTTAGGTGCCTGGTATTGCAGATGTACCAGCTGAACAAAAAGGACTTTTCATAAAACATCCAAAGGGTGCATCTGTAACAAGTCCCTGGTAGCAGAGCCTGCTGATCTTATTTGAACAAGAACTGAACTTGAAATGCCCATATATATCTGTATATATATACAGATACACAGACACATATATGTATAATTCACAAACAACTCTCACTGAAAAGGAAAGAGTTCATATACAGAATGGCTCAAAGAAAAAAAAAAGGCTTTATTTTTTAATTCTGAAACCTGTTTTTGACTTTTTAATAGGTTATAGCTGTTGCATTTAATTCTTGATTTCTATATCAAAGCAGAATTTTAAAAAAGTGATTCTGCATCATGTCTCCTTCATTTTGAACAATTTATTTTGATTTAGAAGTGTAATCAAAGAATTCCTCTTCATTTGATAAGTAAATAGTGGCATTTTAGTCCATTTATTATCATAAGCATTCCTGAAGGACTCATCACTATAAGCATCTAGAATATGCTAGACTGGAATCACAGACACCCATCTTCTGTTGCATTCTCAGAGCTATATTTAAAATGCACTCTGCATATTCTAAACATATTCTATGTACTTGTAGCTACCCCTGCCCTTTTCTAAAGGGATGCATTTCACTGGAAATACCTATGTGCACACATGTGTACATTACATTAACACAACATCTTTCAGCCTAAAGTACTTGACAAACTACTGAACAGTGCAGACTTTTTATAAAGTTTCTCCCTTATACACATATATTTCTGTTGGAAGCCATCCTGAAAATCATGGGGTCCCACAGGGAGGGAAGGTGATCTTTGCCCCACATGAAAGAGCAGCTCACAGGCTTGTTAATGCTACCATCCTGTAACTCTCTCTCAAAGCAGCCACAAAAAAGCTTGCAGTATCACAGCACTCATCTTCTAGCATATGAAGCTGTTCCATAGCTGTTACTATACTTGCTTGGGGTGTTTAGAGAAATTGGGAGACAAGTTCAGAAAGGATACCCTATGGACTGCTCCTGTTTGAAAGTACCCATCAGGACAAGTAGGTATAGCCTAATAAGATGTGTGGGAACAACCACATTGCACCCATCATCTATGACTTTTTATTTTTCTCTGCTGAAACAGTGAAAAGGATAAAACAGTGGTACTCCAAACTAGTAGTAAACAAGTATTTTCTAAATGGTGAAGAGTTTTGTGCTTAAAAAATTAGATCACATAACAGTCTGATCGCACCAGAATGCAAAACTTGTGCAATCCAACCCATCAATATATCCACTTACCTGAAGTTGCAGCAGATTCTGCATTCAAGTACTATGGCTTTATCACTACATTTGCTGATGATCAGTTTACAGAAGTTATTTCTGAATCGTATTGTATTAATAACAGCGGCAAACATCTCTTTCACACACATTAGGAATCATCACAATGAGACCAAGTTCCAGAGTTGCCCCTGTCCATGTCTCTGCAGGAGCCCACATTTTCCTGAAAACTCCTCAAAATACCTTAAACATTAGTTTAATTGTTGTAGCTCTAACAGTAGCCACACTTCTCAAGTTGAAAGGAACAGTTGTAGAGGGACCACTGCATCATAAGATGTGAAAAATAAGAACTGGATGAATTGGGGTCTTGCCTGTAATAGATCCATCACACAAGATGAGCTAACACTGAAATTATTTTTCTGATTACTACTGCTTCTGAAAAATAGCATGACATCTAAAATAGTTACGTCTGTCCTACGGAAGAGGTGGCTCTGTAGCAAATTTGACATTTTATTTCAGTATATAGTATCTGTTCTGTCTGGAGAGCTTTGGGTCAGATGCCAACAAGTCACTCAAAATGATAGCAAATCAAAAAAGCTGTTAGTGTCCTTTTATAAACAGACCTTTGTAACGTAACAGTAAATTCAGTTTATCAGTGTACCATGACACTTTCTACCCATTCTGCATTAATACCAGTAGAAGTGCAAAAGGCAACAAAGGAACACTGGAACTTAAGTCTCTTCTCTTCTTAGCTTCTTATTCTCCTCTTCCATACTCAGTGAATGGACATCAGGAACAACATTTCTTGATGAACATTTCTGAGGAACATAGCAATGCTTCAAAATACAACAGTTAAAACAGTTTCACAAGTGGTGGGATTTAATTCCTTTCCTTGATTCCATTTAGCCCCCATCTTCTTCCTATACTTACAATACAATTTTTTCAGGCCTACGCCACACCCAAATAATCCAAACTGAAATCTCCCAGTTTAAGGCAAACAGTGCCAGGCCAGCCAGTAGGCCAAACAAAACAGAGCTCTCTGAAGCTTCTCTCAGGATGGAGTATATGTTAAATCTTCTATCCTACCAAGTTGCCAATTTTCACCATACTTCTACTTATCATACTTCTACTTCTTTAACACACATTCATCTCATTAACTTTTTTACATGAGGCAATAGTTGTAAAAACTCTGCAGAGCATGACAAAGATAAGAATAGATGATATAACTAAGTTTCATTTCCTTAGGAAATCAGGATGAAAATGCCACGGCCACAAACAGAAATTAAACTCTTAGTATTAGATATTATTTTTTTTTTTAAAGGAAAAATGAAATATACCTATACAGTGAATATTTGTTAATCCATTTCTCAAAGAACGAAAGCTCTGTTAGAATATTCAGAAATAAATTAATGGAAAAACACACACACAAAACAAAACAAAAACACCACCGACAAGGACAAAAAAACATCCACCATAGCATTGATTCCCAGCAGCAACATAATGATTCTTCTTGCTGAAATAAGCATTATGTTAAAGAGCTAAACATGTTCAAGAACGCTTTCCCTTACAGAGGCTATTGTTCGTGTGCAGCTAAACAGAATTATGGTTTGGTTTCTTGTCCATTTTTTTGTTTGTTTGTTTCTTGTCTAGTTCACTAAAAATTCCTGTCTCCAAGACATTTCCTGTCTCTGCTAGCAGCACTCCATTTGGATGTGGAGGGTTTGTCACTCCAGGTTTAGAATTTTGTCTTCCTAAACATCTCACCTTCAGTCTTACAAAGAGCAGCAACAGGCTTTGAGCAGCCTGCTCTTCACAGGCAACTCTGCTGTTCCCCAGACTGGAAGAAAGCATATAACTAAATCACCACATAAATTTATTTTGAATGCAGAAACACTTTTAGTGGTGTAGTCCAACAGACACAGATGGCAATCTGTCTAATTTGTGTTGAGTAATTAATAACATGTAACAACATACTGTCAAAACAGGGGCATTATAACAATATCAGGAGCAGGTTTCTCTTGGTGCTTAGATTATTTTATCCTCTCTCAAAAACCGGAAGTAGAGGAGTAAATGATTTTAGATATATTGCACAGAGAAGAAGAAAATTAAGTCACGGACGGATCTTACATGCTGGCCTAAAAAACACATGAGACAGCTCTAGACTTAGAGAAAACATTGAAAAGGAAAATAGAGTTGGTAAAGATGCTGCAACTTGTGTTACTTGGCCATCAGCCTTTGGCACAAGCAGGGCAGGCAGTGCATAACACAACTCCTTAGCAGGCATTCCTACACAACAGTTTATTTCTCTGAAGTTTTAACTAAAATCTTATTAAACAATTGTCTGAGGTTTTAGTGTACATCTGGAGTGGTAAGTTGTTTTAACTAAAGCTATTTTCGGTGTTTCAGAGTGTAAAATATTTACCAAATGTTTTAAATCTCTTCCTTTCGATAATGCACATTTTATTTAGAGCAAACGGTACCTTGCAACTGTTTTATAGTAAATTGGCATGTTTCCCTGAACACATATCATTGCATTCACACTATCTCACTCAAATCTAACATGTGATTTTCTAGGTGATTCAATGTAAAATTTAGCTCATTGTTAAGGAACCAAATGCAGTTTTGTTGCTGTGGGGAGAACAGGACAACAAATACCCATGGGTGTGGAAATAGTTTTGGTCCCTTCTTTCTCTCTCTCTCTTTTTTCTTTTTAATTTTTTTTTGGTCAGAAAACTGTCTGTGCCAATCATCCTATGGCATTCAAATCAGGCTCAGCTCTGCTGAAGATAAATGGATATCAAGGCAGCAGCAAGTCCATCACAACCAGATATCAGACCAACATTTGGGTAACCCACAGTAGGTGCTTTCTCCTGGATGACAAGTACAGTATTTCAGACTGTCAGCAAGTTCAGGAAATTCTCCTGTTTCACTCAGTAACACAACACTGACAGTGCAGAAAGTGACTCAACTCTACTGTAATTAGTGTTACTGACCTTCCTCAAATTACTGGCAGGGGGGGAAAAAAATCATGTTGTTAAAGAGATAATGAGCTGTGGAAGTCAGGCAATATCTGTGCCATAAGGCTTCACTACATTTCCATGGGTGTGTTTCTCATTGGAGTAGTACTATTCTATTCAGAAAGGAAAAAAATTGGGGAGAGATTTCTTGTATTTCAGCAAGAAATGTACATCTCAGATGGATGCCCCACCCATGTCCACCTATTACTATTCTCACATGAACAACATAGCTTATATGAATAAATGTGATAAGAGGGTCTTAACAGTTAATAAGAAACACCAGACATTAGCACTCAGAGACACTACCTATCACAGATGTGGGGAAAAAAAAAAGCTTTGATGGCATCAAAAACAATCAATTCTGTACAAGAAAACATAGCAAATAGTTTAGAAAAGACAAGTCATGGATCAGTATCATGCAATCAGATTCTCTCATACAAACACCAAAAAGTAGAAAATAAACAATGTATAGGACAAAAAGTTTTCATTGACCTGATTTGTCAGAGATGTTGGCTGTGACTGGCGTAGAGCAGCTTGTGTTAGCCTTTGCGCTGTCCTTGGAAGACCCAACTTTTGGTTTATTTTTCGTTGCCTCTAGTGCTTTGACCTTCTTGGCATGTTTACTTCCTTTGTAGTGGGCCTCGGCCTGGCTCTACAAAGGAGAACAAATCAGGCTCACTTTTTTTTCTGTACTTCTGTATAACACAGTGGACAACAAAGCAGAAAAGTGACACTTTCAATAGTAGGCACCATATTATTCCACTTAGAAAGTTTTAGCATCTTTATACTAGTAGTTTTCCTAGATGTATTTTCTCATATATTCAGACAACAGGATTTTAATGAACAGTTTGTGTTTTCACTAACTAGGAAAAAGAGGCCTCAGGATTAGATAAAGCTCTGCCACTTCTAATGTAATTCTTTGTTTCCATGCTGCTTGAAGATTTAAATAACTATACAAATGTAAACAAGACCAATTGAGAAAGATGCTCCTCAATTTTCATGTACTGTTCCCTAGTCTTTATAGCTTGTAGTGTGTAGATGTACCATGCTGTAACACGATTAAATAATCCATTTTTTTCTTCTGTTTGATCTAGTACAAAAGTCAAAGTATTTTCATCATTACACCAACGCCAATTGAAACAGGCATTAATAAAAATGACTTCACTATTAGATCAAGCAGAAAGGGGTAAAAAGAAGAAACACCATACTTCTAAACTTCAATAGGCCCAAGTGAAACATAAGAAATATTTATCAGTCTTGATTGTTTTATAAATTGCCTTCCATAGTTTTTTCCAAACACTAAGAAAATTGGAACCAGAAGGACATGAAGTAGGTAAGCTGATATTTATTATTTTCTCTCTAGTGAAGTGTTGTATATATATATTTACGGGCTGACGAAACAGAACAGCAGAAATATGTACTAAGATGCAATGTTTACTTATCCTTTGTCATCAAACTATCTGTAGAAACTAGGTCAGTGTTTTTGAAACTGCACAGCTAAAAGTAGACGCATAAATAAATGCCTGTTTTTTCAGTGATTTTAGTTCCCTATTATTCTTCCTGAGTGTATATTTGACAAGTCAGGTCACTTCATTAGGTGCAAACTAATGAACTACATGCTTAAGCCAAACCCAAAAGTTTGGAAATATTTGCAAATGACTTTTCAACACTTTTCTCATTTGCTAAGAAATTAATTCACTAAAAATGGATAAAGAACACAGTTTCATACAAAGCCCAATATATTTTCATAACATTTTACGTATTGCTATAACGTTTTCATATTACTATTTAGCAATAGGTTTGTATTTTTACTATTAACAAACAAGGTTTATTTAATGGTTTGAGATATACTACTATGTGCCTCTATTGAAGGTTACATATTAACTATAAAAGTTAATATTGTAGTTCATTTCAATGTAAAATGGTCAGAGAAAGCATGCTTCATGTAAGAAGATGACCACACCTTGGCACCTGACATATAACAACATCAGTGCAAGGAAACTTTTACTATGTTCATGCAAAACCACATTCTCACTATGTTATTTAGTTCATTGCGTTAAATGAAACAAATTACATGCTTTATAAAAAGCAACTATGGAATCCAGACTTCTTAGAGGTTACAAAGAGTGCTGTCATAAAGAGGAAATTGTCGTAAGGTCAGCAGAAATAGGCATTACAGTACAGTCACCTTGGGACAGCATGTAATATATATATATATATATATATATATATATATTTTATACAAAGGAGTGAGCGAACAGCAGAGACAGCTGGAATAGACCAGACAATAGGATAGACAATTTTGTGGAGTCTTCACAAAAATTATATGCACCATTAAAAGTGATGGAGAACTGCTGTTAAAACATAGGAGTTAAGTTCTTACATACTGAACCTTTGTGATTATATACCCTGTGGAACACAGTGCTTTCTAACTCAAAAGGACATGTTGTGGCTGCATTTTTTTTTTCCAGTAGGTTTCAGAAAGCAAGCATTGAGTAAGAAAAGCTCCTATGTAAGTTTTACTTTGATTTCCTTTGAAATTGAGATTTCTAATCTTCGTTAAAAACAGTAAAGGTTCTGCTCAACAGTTGCTATTGAACTATATCATGATTTAAAAATCTTTGAACTATTAATACATGTACAAACACAATGTAGTATAAAGAAAAACTACATGGCTATACCACTACTACTACGTGCACTACTTAAAGGGACACTTGTCAACTTCTGGGTTGGAGCTCCTTGGCTCCTGATGAGGTAGAGAAGTACAAATTGTTCGCATCCTGTTACATCAATGTGCCTTAAGCATGAACAGGAGCAAAGTACCATCACCCTGTCTCTCTCCACCCTTGCTGAGCTTTGTTCATTTCTCTTCATTTTGCTGTTGCCACATGATGCACTAGGAGTGTCAACCACCAAAAAAATTACATCAACTATTCATGTTTTGCACATATGCACATGCTTGTACATATGTACAGAAATTGAAGCTAAAAATTGAGGTGTATGTATACCCTTTTCATTCTGATACTTTCAACTTTAGAAAAAAAACAGTACGTACAAGATTTTCCACTCAAGTGCTCTCAAGTTGATGATGTCCCTTTAAATACCCAAACTCTATGCTTCGTGCATAAGTGTGCTGTTGTACTCCCTGAGACCAAAGCTACAACATAGAAGACATAGGTGCACTCAAGAGAAAGGCTTAGTAAGTCAAATTCTTGATAATAAGCCTTTCTGCTGATATTTGCAATAATAGTGCCAGCAATATCAGTCAGAACCTACTACAGTCTTTGATTCCCTTCATTCAATCCTCATATAGTGTACATGAGACCTGTTGAAAACAAGCAAGCCCAAGCAGGATTAAAATTTAGATTTTCACAAACACAAATGAAGCCTCATGGAATGTGGTGAATGGCTTCACTTTTGATTTAAATTTCATAATTATGATATTTACATTATCAGTTTCATAGTTGTATATTATAAGGACCGAAGGTAGTGCAGTGACAGTCTAAATCTAGCTTCTGAAAACACCTGCCTTTCCCAGAACTTTTTAAACAAGCCAATCATCCTCCAGAGTGGGGCAGGGAGTCCATCTCTGTTTTAAAGTTGCTAGGGATGAAATAACTACCTCAGCTAAATTGTTTCAATAGTTCACCTCATCAGTTAATTACATGCTATTTATTTTTACACTGAAGTTGTGTATTCTCAACTTTCAATGGCTAGATTTTGTTAAACCTTTGGGTTTTAGGCTTTTTAAATGCATGTGTATTTCCATGGCACTGTGCATGGTAACACACAGATACTCTTTTCAAACGTGAAGTTAGAAGAGCATCCCTTGAGGTACTGAAGCAACATTTTCTAACCCCTCCAGAGGCACCTGAAGTTCAGAGCTTGCTTATTATCCACTGTGAGATGAATCATTGGATTCCATTGCTTTCTGGTAACTTAAATGCAGAATCAACATTAATGGTGTTTCCTGTTACTGAATTACAGACTGTATTGCTCTTCAGAGTTTTCTGGAGTCATAGTAAACAAAAGAAAAGGACAGACATGGGAATCTGAAGTTGGAAAGCAAGTTCTAATTATTTCTGGTATCAATCATTCTGATTATTATTGTCCTGGGCATTACTAATCCTATTTTTGTAACATATTTACACAGCTACCACATTATAGGCAAACTTATTTGCTCAGTGTCCCATTTAAAACTTGTTTCTGGCACAATACAGCAATATAATACAGGCAACAAGCTTCTGTAACATGTGACTGAAATATTAAACATATCTTTGAAACAAGCCATGACATTTATTTATTTTCAGTTAAGACAAGAAGCTGAACTTTTATTTTATTTGACAATCCAGAAGTTTAGGACACATAAGTTTTAAAAGACACATGCTGTACAAAAGAAAGGTAACTTAAAAATTTTAATGATACAAAAAGAGCAAAATTGTAAGTTACTATCTTTGGAATATAATATTTTAAATAGATAGCGAATGTACATTTTTTTATCAATATTAACACTATATTAATAACTAACTCATGCAAATTCTTTATAATCAAAACTATATCTGTGAAACAAAAAATGTTGAAAACAACAGAAGTGTTATTTAGTTTCTGAAAACAAGAGCTCTAAAATTAGGAAAAGTCAAAATACCATAACCTTAATGGATCTCACTGTACTCACGTACTATGATGCTTTTTAACTGCATAATAATTTATTACTGTATATAGGGCTGCATTTACTGTAGAGATGAATCAATGAAGGAGAATAATTTTGTTGATGTCATTGTGCCACAATTCAATATTATTGGAATATTTATTTTTTCATTTAAAAAGATCATTACTTCTGTTCCTTATATTATCAAAACTAAATGTCATCATGGAACTTGCATTACTATTATCATTTTAAATGAAATGCTTGCTGGGTCAAGAAGGGCAGGGGTTTTTGTTTGTTCAGTTTTGGGTTTTGTCTGCTTGGTTTTTGTTTTTTGAAAAACCGGAATAAAATATTTCTTATGAAAGAGCTCCCTATCTAAAATGAAAATCTATTTTTCTCTTGTTTCTAAAGCTGAATGTGGTCTACTAGCTTGATATATACACATTTCTCCATTTTAAAACGGAATCCTCCTCGTTATTAGAAATTATAGGAACCCACTGGGTACTGGTTAGGAAGTTTAATGAACAAGAGGAGTGTCAAGCTACAATAAATGTGGAATTAAATAACAGAATGCAAAATATGTCTTTGTACTGATATAGGCCAAATATAGGCCAAATTCCACAAAATTGTTCATACATTTGTCTGGCATTAGTATTTGATCAACAGAATGCCTATTATAAGACACTAAACAAATGTCTGTTTTTAGAATATCATTGCGTAGTGAAAAAGACATGTTTTGAGATCCTTTGCAAAGAGCTTAGAATATACTCAACAAAGACAAAAATATGCAGTTTTTGCCTTTTTTTTTTTTCAAATTTCTGTACCTTAAAATATTTGCCTGTCCACTCTTTAAGCAATATTGATTATCTCCATTCAAACCCATTAAATAGTATGTAAAAACAAACAGATTGTTAAGCCTTTTTTAAAAAACAAACAAACAAACAAATAAAAAAACAGGTTTACAAGGCTAAAACACTAGCTATAAAGGTTAATGACTTGGTTGTAAGGACAAGGTCTTCCTCTCAAAAATATATAAAAATATATTCCATTTGAGACATACAAATCGTCCAAATGTCACATTTTACTCAGAATCTGAAGTTACTTGTAAATTGTTGCTTTCAGCTGTCAATTATTAAGTTTAAAATCTAAGCATCAGGACATTCATCTTCGAGACTACATGAAATACATTTGCGATGATGTATTGCCTTATATACTAGATTCTAATAGAATCTAATAGAACATCAACAATGCAAATCTTCATCTTCTACACATAAACGTGCTTCCTAAGAAAGTGTGACTATCATTAGCAAGTAATATCACGAGTAGCTTTACTTTGCATAAACTTAAATGTATGCATATATAGAGAGATGTATATATAGAGATAAAGATGTATATAGATAAAGATAACCAGGAAGAACACAGATCATATAGATTCATTGAGAGCCATATCACCTTCAAGAACCTATTAAAATTCTGCTAAGTACAAAAGTACAAAATGCAGTACAAAAGATGACAGAAAATTACCCGTCTGGAGCAGTGACTGACAGTATATTTGAAATCAGCGCTATTCATTTTGACAGTTCACAACTGAGTGAGTTTGAGAATCTATTTGCTATGTGAATGACTAATTAAGTGAATTTATTACTACATAGAGAAGGAATATTAACCTATCAGATCTCTTCAATGACAACCTGATGCACCTGAAATGGTGTTGAAAAATTTTATCTCATCTGATATTAAGAATAGATGTAATTGAAGAAACCTGTAACATCGAAGTATTCATGCTTTTGTTACACCAAAGCTGTGTGTTATTTTTAAAATTTTGTTCTCAATATATCTCCAAAATCTAATTGCTCCAAATAGTAAGGTAAGTTACTATTGAAACAGACATGGAGAAAATGCAAAAGCTGTGAAAATCAGTTATGTCATAAGAAAGCAACTAGTCAAACTTAGTTTAAAGCTCTGTTAAATAGCTGTTTTTGAACAGAACTTTCAGCACATTATAACCCTGCACTCTGTAATCATGCAATATTTCTGTCATGTTGAAGCTAACAACTTTCATCATTTTGTCATTTCTGCCTTCAAAACAGAAAATTACCTTCACAAGTTCCTAAGATTTATGCTTTTAATTACCTCCTTTTTGCTTCACTACTCTTCAAACCCAAAGAATCAATATAAATAGTTTATTTATAGGAAAAATGTAAAACATTTGACAAAAGATGATAACAATTATGCAGATTTTTATTTGATGCTATTGATTATTTTGTGTGTTATCTTTATGATAGTACAAGTAATCCATTCAAATTTGCAAAGTTAACATTTGGTAACAGTAGCCTAAATTTCAAAAACTTTCCTTCTGTTTTTTTTTTTTTTTTTTTTTTTTTTTTTTTTTTTTTAAAGAAGATCACAGTCATCACATCATTTTTATTAGCTATAAAAGCATTCAATAAGTTGTCTGTCAGCGTGCCCAACTGTTACATCTGCTTTTTCTGATCTGCCCACAAGGTGTTTTTTCCTTGGTTTCTGAGCCTTTGCAGGCAATAACAAAAAGCAGCACTGATTTAGAGTCATCAATCAGAGAGCACAACATGTTATACAAACACATGTTTATGTCAATGAAATGATATCTTATCAACAAGGTGTTACCTAACTGGCTGCATCACAGCCAGGGACCTTTCTACAAGAAAGGGAAAGTGTGCATTGAGGGAAGCACATACTTCTTTTAGATGTGATCAACAGATGATAAAACTTTTTCAAAAGGAAAACAACAACCAAAACAGCAAACAAACAAACCATGTGGACTGCTGGTGTAACATATTTGTGAATTTGGAGTACAGATGGTGAGGAAAGGGACTGGATTAGCACTGACAGTATCAGCTAGTGCCCAGGCTCCTGAGACTCTGGGGAATATCAATGCAAATAACAAGGGAGAATAGAGCAGAAGAAAGCTTCTTGATTTCTATGCACAAAGAAAAACAATTTTGCCAAAGCCTAACAAGTACCCTTGCAAGCATGACTTACTTTTCTCTTACTGTTGCAATTTGCAGTGCCAGACACTAGAAAAGAGCATAACAGAAAACTTGGGTACAGTCTGGCCAAAGCTCCACAGCTGCTGAAGGGACTTACTGCCACACAGCAGTTATGGGAGATGCTGCAGACTTGTCTGGTGGACAAAGGGAAGAGGAAGAATGAGCCAAGTGTAGGCAGAGAAGAAATCTATGGGGGATAGTAAACAGCCATCTTTCCCTTGCCCTGTTGCCTCTGGACCTTTTATAGATACCATAAAGATACAGCAAACCTTATTTGAACTGCTTTTTGTTTCTGCTAGAATGTCTGCAATATAAATAATTAATATCAACAAACCAGACCTATAAGGTTAATACGAAAACTTATTTAGCAAAGCTTATCTATAGCCTATATAGATACATCACAGGTTTGGAAAGAATCCCAGAATTCTTAAAAGGGGAAGAAAACTAAACAAAATAAACAAACAAAACGAAAAAAAAAAAAAAAAGTGAAAAAAAAATCACCATTTTTCAAAGGTTAAGATACATCTTGCTTGCTCTTGGTAGACTAATTTCATCCCTTGCTCTGCTGGCCTTTACATAAGAGTAAGATCTGACTCACCACTACAATCTGTTCCATGAAGAGGACTCTTTCTCTTCTGGTGGATGTTGTCTGCTGGTAGTAAATGTAACTGAGATATTTCAAAATTTTTCTGAGCTAGATTATTAACACAAAACCAGAACTTGAACTTTACTCAAATACTAGATTTTGCTGTGTTGGAACACATACTGTTTCATCATTGTGTAGAAATTAAACAATAAAAATGGTGGTAACAAAGGTTTTAATGCAAAGATGGAAACACCTATGTCTATTATAATATACTGAAGTGAATCCAACAGCAACAATTAATAAATATTATTTTATTTTAAACAGTTTTCTAAAAAAGGCATAACAGAATAAAGTTTATGCAGGAAGAAATCTATATCTCAATTCTGACTACTCTGATTAATCAGTCTCATCAACCACTAATCCTGACATAGATATCCCTTTTAAATTGATATTTAACTTAATCCAATGCTATTTGACTTCCAGTGCTGACCATCATAAGAGTTTGTTTAGGAAAAAGCTTCTTGCTCTATTTTGTCCTCATTTTTTTTCTCATTTCACTTCCCTTCATGGTTGACAACCCTACTAACTTCCTTTACTTTTTTTTTTCTTCTTCTCCTCCCCTGGAATCATATTCTTTAGGTCAATAAAAATAAATAAAAAATATTCAAACAAAATATTTGATTTTGTAAAATACCATTCCATTCTATTTTAGTTTCCTTATTTTCACTTTTATGAAAATCATACCAAACCCAAATATATTAGCCACAGTCCCCAGTTAAAGTAGCTCAAAACATATCTACAAATGTTACTCTATACAAATTATTAAATAATTCATGAAGAAAAATTCATAATTCATTCAGAAAAATGTATGTGTTCTTGTATTTTACTTTTGCAAATTTTCTTTGAAATATGTTAGAATAAAGCTGAACTATCAGACACACTGTTAGGTCCACTGTGCCATGCGAGTGTCTTGTGCTGCAGTACAGTTTTAACTGTCTGGTTTTAACAAAAGAACTTTAAGTAGTACTTTTATACTGTGTGACAAATACCTGAGCATCTCTCTACAAAAACTGCATCTGCAAACAACTTATGTTCTCTGAAGGAATAATACTGAGTGCCTGAATGTATACCAACAGAAAAACAGGTATGTAAATTTGATTCTCTTTAATTGAGAAAAACATGGTGTTCCTTAATTCGATTGTCTGCCTACTGGCAAAGTTAACTGCATTCATTTCTAAAGGTTCATTTGGGAAATGTTTGTGATTAGTATTAGTGCATTTGCATAAGTGTTGTACAAGTAAAACGTATACCCTGTGCCTTCTAGTAATGGTACATAGCAGGGATGATGGAAAAAAGGACAAAGGGGACATAGAGTTGCACTGACAGTCATTGGTAACATATCGAATCTTCCTTAAATTAATTATATATTCACGCTATAGCATCTTTCTAGAAAAGATGAACTACATTTGTTTTTCATATTTTCTACACAAACCTTGCCTACCAAGTCTCTTCATACTATTTCACATTTCATTCACATTTTCTTCACGAGCTTACACAAGCAAAACAGCATAAGTAGTGAGCAACCAAGGATTTCTCCTTATTCTGCTTTTACTAAACCAGTCTTACAGTGTAATATACCCTTTTGTTCCCTCTGTAAGTCTAAAACCTATAAATTATTCTATTTATAAATCATTGGAACTAAACTCTTTGGTTTTCAACTCTGTAGGTAAACAGTTAACATTTTGGACTCACCTCAATCTTTTCATAAGTACCCTTTCAACCATTTACTATATGACAAAGAAAAATTGCATATATTGTTCCTGCATACTTAATACATTATAATAGGCATAAGTAGTAGAAACTGGAGTCAGGTTCTTGGTATCTTGGTTCTTGTTATCAATGCCCTGTTATACAAATGATTTGTAACAGAGCTTAATTAAAAAAATAATGCTGACCACCTTGCAACCTTTTTCCTATTTTTCCTTGCAACCTGTTTTCCTATTTTTGCTATTTAGGCTTTGCTTCTTTGAAACACAAAGAAAAACAATGCATGATTGTTTTGCATGAAAAACAATGCATGTTTGAAAAAACGCATGATTAACAACAAAAAGAAATCCAATATGACTGTGAAGAAGAAACAAGATGAAGGACAGAAGTACTACTGACAGAGGTCACTTTTGACCTCTGAAATCTGCTATTCCAAAGTCAAAATATTATGTCCTGAAGAGTTTTAAAGATCATAGATATTTTCTTTGCTAACCAAATTATTATCCTGTTTCAGAAAAGAACAGGGGAAGAATAACCTCACCCCTCACTCCCCCCTCCAAACTCCATATAGTTGTTCCCTAAATTACCTTTTGAGATTTGCGAAGCAGAGACAAAATAAGGAAGAGAATATCTTGGAGAGACATATTTATTTCCCACATGTATTGACAGATTAGACTCCAATGCTTAGAAAGAGTATAGTTTGAAGAGTATGAGTCAAAATTAATTTCTGTCTTGAAGGAGGATAAACTGGTCAGACTAAAACTAGACTAAGTTTGCATGCGGATCTTTTCCTTGGTTTTGCTTTTAAAAAATGTTTTAAAATTACAGAAGATTGGAAGATCCTAAAGAATTCAGTTAGAAACTCTTTATGAAACTAAAAACTCCCAGAAAATTTTGCTTCTCAAAATAAAGAAACCATCACTTCAACATTAGGTATGCTTACTCCTGGAGTGAAGACAAATTATTTTAAAATGTGTTCCATCCCTGATATTAGACTTTATCCTCCTGCAGATAGCTGCAGATCCCTGCTTCTGTATCTGATGTCAGGACACTCTTAACAAAGCTAAACCAACAAACACACTAACGGATGAAAAGAAATCTGAAACCTTTGCAATTTACTGCGTTAATTTAATGGGAGGCTGGAAAACAATAAATTGACTAAGTCAGAAATATTTTGGTCTATTGATCCAGACCAGTGAGTACCCACAGTGTGAAAAAAAGATTACAGGCAAGGAAACCAATTTTCTTCTCACAGACAAATATCCAATACTCATGCAGTAGATAGAGCACTACCGGAATCAGGTCAGAAGCTTCAAACACTATGCAGCTGAAATTCATTTAGGAGGAAAAAAAAGTAAGAAAACTACTTAATAGCTATTTTTTGTCATTTTTATTTCATTTGCTTGCATAATTTAGGTCAAAGGAAGTTCAAAGGAACAAAATGCCCATCAACTACAAGGAGCACGTCAGCCTTGTAGAGCTAGAAGAAGGAATTGTAACTATGAAGTGGACGAACTGCAAATTTCATTCTGCAATGTGCTCAAGAGTTTGATGAAAGTTATCATAATTTGATGCCGCCAGAAAGGGTTTCAAAACATTCTTCGAATGTTGCACAGTAGAACAGATCCACTGAAAGATTCAACAGATGTAAAGACTGTTCCACACCCCAAATAAAATTTCACATTATAAAGGTCCAAAAAGAAAAATACAAGCAAAGAGCCCAGGTTTTTATTTTTATGAAGGAGGTTACAAGCTAAGAAGGAACTATGCATCATCATTTCAAGGAGTAACAGACACAAGAAAATACTTGTATGCAAGCATGTAAAAAAAAAAAAAAATCAAGAGATTACGAAGGAGTCTGCAGAGCTGATTGGAAAGGGCATTATCTCTGAAATTATGATAATACAGATTACCACAGGCTGTGGGGAAGGAATAATATTTAAATAAAAATAAAATCACACACAAGGAAAAAAAAAAAGGCAACACACACACAGATGAATAACTCTCAAGGTTATAAGACTGAACCTGGAGAAAAGGTTTAAAATCTTATGTAAGCCTCCCAGGAGAAACTGAATAATGTGATGAAAGGCTAGACAGATTTTACAGTAGTAGTGCTATTCTATGAAAACTTGTTTTCCAAATATTTTTGTATGCTCTGGTTATGAAATGTTTTTGAAACTTTAAGTATTTTCTAGTATTAATAACACTACTAGAGTCTCAGCACATTCTAAAATCAAATTTCCAGGTTGCTTATGAATGCCCTGTTAAAACAAGCTGCTGTAGAAAGTAAGGAACTGCTTTTTATCACTACCAGCAACATGGTCTTGATGCCTCATCCATTCTTAAAACCATCCATTACAAAAGGATTTTATCTCCTAGTAGCTAGAACAGAGCATTTTGAGCATGTTTAGAAAGAAAGGAGTATGACAGAGTATGAATACAGCCACCCCAGAAGAGGGAACAAGGCTGTAATCTGACATGCTCTTGTGATGTCACCATTTAAAGCAGAATACAATATGCATTGTTTGTTCTACCTTGTCAGCAAGTCTAGATAGGAAAAATTGCTCAGTTGGCAGATGTACAAAATGATACACTATTTCATCTCTTTTTTGTTTTGTGCCACTGAGTTGCGATGTAAGCTATCTGCCTTGAAGTACTGTTTGTCCATCCAAATGTCACTGTAGACAAAATGAACAACTCCTCTAGTTACCTGACCCACGAGCAGGCAGGACACTGACCTCAGAAAGAGAGGGAAGAGAAGGAACAGGCTGAGCCAGCTTCTCAGTGACAAAAGAAGGCTGAACTCAGAAGCAGAACTTTATTGGTTCCTTGTTCTAATCAGTAGAAGTAGGTATTTGGACCAATAATCAGAGCAAAAAGATTTTTTAAACTTAAACCTTAACCTTAAAGAGAAATGACAAGTGAACTAAGTTTAAAAAAAAAAAAAAAAAAAAATGCTTTTGAAATCTGTTAAGTAGATATTAACCACTTCAAAGAAAGTTTAATAAGCTTGTGAAACGATGACAGATTTTTGATTCAGAAATCAATTTGAAGGTAAGACTGCAATGCTTCAAAATCCTCGCCAGCCTAGACAAGAAAGTCAAACTGGGGAAATCACATTACAAGTCACTTCAAAATAGAATGGTAGAGGCAAGAGCAAGAAAAGCAGAGCAAAAGGTACCAATGCTTTATTGTGAAACTCCAGTAGTACCAACCACTCAATAGCCTTGAGGAGTGGTCTTCAAAGTATTTTAGACTGAAATTATGATAGCAAAATATTTAATCATGCATCACTTAAGTAATAGTTCTTACACTTGAGAGCAAGTACAGAAAAATACAGAGGTGCTGTTTCATTGTATGTTTTTACTGAAAATCATGCCTAAAGATTTACTATCTGGAACCTGAGAAAAAAAGTATAGTCTAGTCCTCAAATCCAAGAACAAAGGTGCATGGTAGCAGTCAGCACCAGTCACTCAGCTGGTCTGTTTGCCTTGGCAGTATCACTCTCAATCAATTAGTTAAGGTTATGTGTGAAGACCACTACTTTCCAGATACTTTCAAGAAAAATGAAGAACAATGTACCACTACAGACTTCCACTCTGAGTGGGCAAGGCAACAGCCCAGCAGGTTGAGCAACATGTATGCAGAACTATGACTGACTTTGGAAAAAAAAAAAAAAGAGCCTTGGATTAATTATTCATATTGTTACCAAATAAAATAGACAAGGGGTGGGCTGGAAGGGATGAAAACAACCAATACTCACATCAGAGTTAAAGCGAAGCTGGCAGACATTACAGGAAATGACTTGTTTCTTCTTTGGGGGAACGGACACTCCAAAGGTATGGTTTATGACTGCTTTTTGCACAGGATCCATCTGGAGAACAAACAACGATCCATTTACAACTTCTCAGGGCAATATACAGTAAAGAAAAAATAAATAAATAAAAAGTAGCTTTCTACTGGAAGCCTATTCTTTTTTTTTTTTTTTTTTTTTTTTTTTTTTTTTTTTTGAGATAAACAAAGGGAAATAATATTTCAGTCCTCATAATAATTAGATTTAACACAGGTTGGGGATTTTGTAGCCTGCCAGAGCTTATAAAAACAACAGGCAGCTCCATCACTGCTGCCACCCCCAGGCTACCAAATAACCTCTCTCCAAACCCTACACATCCTCCACATTCTCAGCACCTGACAGTCACATCTGAATTGCAAAGAGGCCCCAAAAGCCTCCCCATGTTATTCAGCAGGCATTATGAAAATCAATTTTGCCCCGTAACAAATCCACGTCATTTGTCTCTATTTGTTTTTCTGTTCAGTGATAGATATCATCAGTTATTTGGAATATATTATCTCCTGGAGATTTCTTTGTCAGAGAAGGTCCTTTGCCGGCTCCATTAGAAACATCATTTGCTTAGAAAATGGTCACAATCTCTAAACATTTCTATGTAGAACTGGTGAGTGACAGAGCCTGTGGTAAGACTCAGGTTCAGAGGAGCAGGCAGGGTACGTTTGCACCAGGAAAAAGTAACCAAAGTTACCACAGTTCAAAAAACACTTTGACACTCTGAAAAACTGGAGATAAGTAAAGCACTGACTATAATAATCCTAAATTTGATCATTTTCACGATTTGGAAATGATTACATCTATGCTAAATTCCAGGACCACTGCTAAACACTAGTTGAGAATATCTATTTGAGAAGTCTGCAGAGAGCTCTGTTGTTAACTCTACCGGCATGGGGGAACAGGTCTGGAAGTTAAAGAAGGGTAATAACTGCTACTGCATTAAGGTCTCAGTTAAGCATAATGTCTTGTTCATAATGCAGTATAGATACAGATTAAAATGAATTTATTGAATCAAAGATTCAATCATTTTATCAATTCGTATAAAATAGTATATTTGGAGTGATCTCACAGCTGACACTGCTCTGAGCAGGAGGTTGGACCAGATGACCTCTGAGGCCCCTTCCAACCTCCATCATCCTATGAGCACTTGTGCATGCATGGTCTCAATTTTTAAATTAAGATATGAAATAGATTCTGAAAAGGAGAGGAGGAAAAAGGCGATCTACAAGAAAAGATAAATGCTCATTTCCCAACCTTGTCTTTAAACCAGCACAGGAGAAAATAGTTCAATTTGCTTGAAAGTTACATTTTTCTGAAGCTTGTTTTGCAGTCACAGTGATGATTTTTCCTTTACAGTACTATTTTAAGAAATGAAACCTGGCTGTTTAATATTAGATGATACACATCACATATCAGATAGTAAACTGACTTATAAAAGGAAAAAAGGAAGTTGAAGTTAATGATTTATTAATTAAAGAATTATAATTTTAAGTTAGCTGTTTCCAGAGTTTCTAAACCTGAGAATAAAGATTGTAATTTATCCTTAGAACAAAACCATGCTTCCAGAGAAACCTGCATTATCAAGGATTTGCTCTGTATATATGCACATCTACAAACTCAAAAATGTAAGAAAAACCTTTTGCATCTTATTTGCCTAAAAATAGATTCTCTAATAATCCATTACCTAACATTCAACTCCTACTAAGCAATTTTATTTTTATTTTTGGGACTAAAGCTACAGTGGTTTCTTGCTAGATTCCTGTTAAACCAAATGCATGGTTTTGTAGATGTTATTGCTATCTAATTTTCTGGAGATAATATCATTTTTAATCATCTTTTGCTATTAAATTCTGGATTTCATTGCCACAGCGGTACTATGTTAATACAAACAGCTACAAAAGTAAAAACATCGTTTAGAATGAAATAGCGGATTATTAAATGACACTACAGTGTTGCCACAACAAATGTGATAAAGTCTAAAATAAAAATTGAAATAAACATCCTTATTTTGTGTTTCCTCATGGACTACAATTACAGTTTAAAGTTTAATAGTTTAAAATAAAACAAAAACCCTGTTTCTGTCTTGTTCCACTTATTGCATACCCCACATAATATAGCACAATTATACATGCAGATTAAAAGTTTTTTTTTTAACATTCATTTTATAATAGATATGCTACTTGATACACATTATCACATTTATAATATATTAAAAGATTGCTGTATCATTAGGGAACAGCATTTTTTTATTCTTTTTTTTTAAATGGCGCATATGTTTTACTTTTCAACTTAACTACTAGATCTGGTAATCTACAACAAAAAAGTAATGCTGAAAAGTACCTCAACCATTTGAAGCATCTGAGTTCAGTGAGAAGTAATAGCAAAAATACCCACTAGTGTCTGCAGTCCCATTAAAAAAAAAAAAAAAAAAAAAAATAAGAAGCATTGCTCAATGATCCCTCTGTGTGTTCCAGATAGCAATCCACAGTGCTAACATTAGCAGTCGTCAGTCCAAAAACATACAAGGCAGACTATGCACAGAGTTCCAGTTTCAGACAGATGCAGCAGCACAAGGACAAACTCTCACAAATAGCAGAGCCTGTGCTGTCTTCAGAAAGTACCACTCGGGCTCCCCTGGGAGCAGTCACTGATCCTTCCCCAAACCAGAGCCCCACATGTAGTCACAATTAGAATTCAAGAAGCACAACCTATTAACAATTAACAGGTTTTACACATATCAGAAACTGGGGTAGATTACAGCATGCTGGAAAAAAATAAAATAGTATCTCTCTGTTGGAAGATTAATGCTGCAGGGTAAACTGATCTCAGATTACTAAACAAAATTATCCTCTTCATTGCAGGGAGGAAGGGCGTGGGGAAGAGGGAGCAAATTATTTATTGAGGTATATATTAGGAAATGTCGCAGCGCAGTTCGCACAGTTGGGAGCACCAGTATTTAATAAACAGTTCTATATTAAAAAAAAATTAGTAACTAAATAGCTACCACAAATTCAAATAAAAACTTGCACTATGCTGTTTATGCTACAGAATAAGAATAAGTGAATAAATAATTGATTCTGGTAGCCATAAACAAGTTTAACAACCTTTTAGTCTTGCTCTCTTATTTCAGTTCATTTAATAAAAAGTTAAATTAAAAACCATGTTTCCAACAAAGTTGGATATACTATTGTTTTGCAATGAGTCTGCCTAAACCCATCTGAACTATTACAATGTGCAAGGATTATTATTACAGTGAGCAAGGAATCTGTACTGGTTTCAGCAGTAATCTCCCACTAGTACTTCTTTTTCTCCTGTTTCAGAATATGTAAATATAAGAGACATCTACAGCCACTGAGGTTGGTGACAGTGACTTTCGAAGCACTTCTGAAACGTTAATGCAGCAACAGGCAATCAAAAAGCATAGAAGAACACAGGAGCTAAACGCTACTGCACCTCCACCTCATTTTGCCCCCTGCAAACAGCCATATGCAGTCATCAAGAGAAAAACAAGAGCAGCACAAACATACATGGCATTTCCCCCAAATATATTTGCATTTGATCTACGTATTTTTTCCTATCAGAAATTTTGCAGAACCAAGTATGTTTTATATGTATTTGATAAATCCCAATGACCTTCTCTTCCGTATGCTTTCCCAGGCACTCGCTAAACATTAGAAAACTTCACTCTTTGCACTGAACTCCATTCCCTACAACCTGCTGTGTCAAGAAACAATTTTTCTTCTTTAAGCCTGACTCCATACAACTCATTTTTCTAAGGTCTGTACCCCATACAAAATTGTATCTGCATTGCTTGATCATTCTGCACTTAGAAGTTGTCCCATCCTTGGACCATCCTTGCTGCCCTTTTCAATTCTAAGAAATTGGTACAAATTCTATCTAACTTCTCAAAATGCTTCATATATTACTCAGGGTGGATCAGAGCTGAACTCTGAGCAGATGTTTTTCACAGAATTCCATATCATAAACGCAAGTTTCCACTCCCAAGTGAGAATGGCCAACTCATAGCACATTATGTTGCATGTGAAGTTTTGTGAACTTTTCCTTCATCATTTCCTGTACATCACTTTATATTTATCTAGGTGGAATTTAACCAGCTATTTCTTGTGTACATTCTCAGTCTCGTTACAATCTTTCACTTATTTATTTATTTTTGTCTTATCTTTGTTCTTACTACCTTGAAAAACAATTTCCCCATTAGAAAACTTCCCCAACTCACCGCTCAAGTACCTTTTTGGCTTGCAGTAATCCTCTTATGCCAGGTTTCTTCAAAATCTTTGCTAAGGGGCTTTGTAAAAAATCTTATGGTAATTCAAAATATCTCAGTCAAAACATCCTTACATATTTGTTGACCCCTTTTGAACATGCTTGTAAAGAAAATTTCCCCTTTAAAAAGTAATTTATGATGACAATTTCCAAACAGTTTACAGTATGATGTGTCCTCTCATACTATTCTTACTAAGGTTCCTATTAATTTGCTTGGCAAAAATATGTCATCTAATAGCTTACATTTTCCACAGAATGCATTTTAAGAACTTGCATTACATTTCACACAATTCAGCCCTCAGGTACAAAAGCAGTTTATATGAGCTGTTACACACTATCATCAGTAATTCATTTTATCCTTGAGTTCTGTTATAACACTTGCTAACAGAAAGTCTCCCTGCCCTATTTTTAAAAAAATTTTTTTTCATGGTACCACAGATTCTTCTTTTGTGCCCTTTAGGAAGCAATCCAGACTACATGTATACTAAGAGACATCAAAATAGGCACAAGAAGGAGGGGAAAAAATTGAGTAAGGGCATCAGGAGAACTTCTTCCATGAAACTGAAGTTCTTGTTATTTTAGCATGTCTCTACACATAGCAGACAGCACAAACAACAACTTGTAGGCCTCAGAAATAACTGTAGTGATCCTGTTAAGAGGTAAGCTGCTGCAAACAAACAAACAAAAAGGCTGGATATCATTTCTAAGCCTTTTGATTGAATAAATTGAACCTACATTGCAAGAAGGGCTGCTTTTTGTGATATTGGAAAAAATACTTTCATTATTTTTTGCTCAGGTGTGATCCCCAATTTAAAAGTTTGGATAAACTTAGATGTTTATCTGAACTGAAGCTTTTGGTGCTTGCCTAGTATCTAGTTAATAACAACGCAAGCTGCTGATAAAGTAGCAAGGCTAAATTGCTCATTAGACATCTACACTTGCGATGGTGCATTGATCTACATTTGCCATTTCTACCTAATGACCTACTCTCTAAACTTTCATTCTGTTCCTGATCTACTTATCTATCAATACATGGTAAGCAAGTGTCATACATACTATTGCCACCACTTCAATGAAAATCTACACCCAAAAGCTATCTTCTCATAACAGCAGCAATAGAGCCTCTGCTTCATGTCAGTGGAACCCAAGGATCTCCAAATCAAAGTTTAAAATTGTGACTGGTAATTTATGCCCTCCACTCAGTTACTTTCTATCATGACAACTTGCAGGTCAAATCTAAAGTTTTCTGTCAGAAAAATATTTGTAAACAGAATATTGATAGGTGGCTATGAGAAATTTAATGAAGTATCTCTTAAGAAACTTCTGTACAAACACTGACAGTGGCTCTAAGGCATACTGTGCTGTTTTACTCTGATAAAATAAAATTTTTAACCGTATATGGAACAAACTGATAATACAATTCAGTGCTTCCCTCTGGCAATCAAGGGGAGCAAACAGTGACATATATAAATTACCAATGCAGGGCAGCATCTAAAATAAATTCTGGTATTTTCTAAACTGCTGGGCTACCCTCTTTACGAGTGTGCCTTTTAAAAAATATTATAAGCAAGTACCTAGGCAAACAGCAACAAACATCCTGCAGATCAGATCTTTTCAACATCCTTCTTGATCATGAAGCTGTGTGCTGACATGGGCTCATTCTGTGCTTGAGCTTGAACTGTCAAGAAAGCTGAGCATGCTACTATCATGGAAAGTGGTGATATGCTGAAGTTTATCATTAATTCTGCCAGATACACACAGCCTTCTACCGCAACAGTACATATAACGATGGCCAAAGCAGTTATGGAAGTGAATAGCCATACTCAACAGAGCACATAGTTAAAATGTCTTGCACAAAATCAGAAAATTCAGCACTGCGATGCAACATTTGACATGATTAGCAAGCCCAGACTGTCAATAATCTGTTCTCTCCACGTTCGTGATGCTTTTGTCACAAGAGAGAACATATTTCTCATTGGGCTAATGCTAGGAATAATATACTGTTCAAGTGGACACTACACCATTTCACATTTCCTTGGTTATTTTACAATACCAGGAACATCTGCTAAGGCACACCTCTCACCTTTTTTGAGGCAGCTCTGTCATCAATGCCCATGTATTGGCCCTGCTCAGCTAGCACAGAGCACATCCCCAGAGAAGTGCTTCTATACAGTAAACATGCAGGTCTCCAACCCCAACCTCCCCACATTTCTATCTCAATGCTCATTGCAATGTTTTGGGGTTCAAAAAATCAGACATGTAAATGTCTAGTAGGTGAGCCAGCAGATGTAAATGGCTAGTAGGTGAGCCAGGGGAGAGCTCCTTCCAGATTGTCTGCAGCTGATTCAAAGATTCGTGCAAATATTTAATTAGAATAGAAAGAATAATGAACTTGTGACATTATAGTTTTTTACCATAATCCTATGGTCTAACTGAGGATTACTCTTATCATATTTTGTTGTTTAATTACATCTCTTTGTACTTGCACATCATGCATTCACATATAGCATGAAATTTGGATCTTACTGAGTCAAACCCGACCATATTCAGACTGCATTAAGTCCATAACTTTACCATGAGTGTCTTTGGAGCAGCATCTCTCCATTTTGTTCTTTTTAAAAGTCTGAGTAAGTGCATTTTTCCAAGTTCAGAAATACATAAGCCTGCACTTCTTGCATTCACTGAGGCAAGGCAGGCTGCAGGGACTAATATCTCCCTTCCCTCCCACATGGTTCCCAAAATACAGGAACAGCATTGTACTCTGAACACAAATGTCCCCGAGTACAACTCCTCACTGTGTTTGCCTCTTCCCCTCTTGATCAATTTGGCAGCAAGCTCTAGCTTCCCCAAGGAAAACAGTGGCTGTGATAGCTGTGACCTCCGCACACTACTACTAGTAAGGGAAATCAGCCTGAAGACATTTTAAAGCAAAACAAAAATCTTGCTGTAATTCAGCTGCTAACATGTCAGACATTACAGATACCCAGAAAGAGTTCTTGAAATAACAGTGAGTACTTAAAAATAAAAAATAAATAAAAAGGAAAGAGAAAGCTTCGGAGTTTACTTTTCGACATCATTTTTAGTACAAGACAACCAAAAGCACACCCAGAGCTGGGAACAACCTTTTATGTGTTAAAAGAGATGAAATATTAATAAATTCAGCTTCATCATTTTCCTTTTAGAGGTTAGTGTTGAGCTAATTTCATTTTTGAAAATTCTACATTATTTCTGCCAACATAGCTGCAGGGCTGGAACCCTGGGCTCGGGACATTGATTTTCTGTCTCTTGCCAGCGGCAGTTAGGCTCCCCTCCCTGCTTATGTCCACTCCTACAGCGTAATGCAGAGTCCCTTAGTGTACTATCATCTTGCTTGTTCCCCTTTTGAAGTCCAGCCTGCACAGGAAAATGAAAAAGGGTGATTCTCTCTTTGTACCTGTATCTGCAATCATACAGAATACTGAAAGCAACATCTACAGCAATTTACAGATTTGTTTTAAGTTAGAAGAAACCATTACATCTGATTTCCCGAAAAATGCATGACAGTTTCTCATATACTGGAGAGCTTCAGTCCTTCCTATTACAAAGTCTAATAATGTGTGGTCAACCAGAACCTAATTTATTTTTTTGGGGGGAAGGAGGGAACGTGACCTTGATTTAAAAGTTTCCAACTAAGATAAATTTACACCATCACTGGGGAGGCAATGCTAATGATCAACTATTCCCACAGCTAACATCCACACTGTGTCTGTTACAAACCACTCAATCTAGTTGTGCCTCACTCAATTAGATTAAAGGGCACCCTAATGTCTGAAAGTGTAGGCACTTGTATACACTGCAATCAGATCAGCTCTTAACTGTCTCTTGGATAAATCAAATAAGCTGAATTCCTTAAGCCTCTCATTATAAAAGCCTTGATTCATTCAATAGTTTTTCCTCTGACTCCTCTTCAGATTTTCAATATGCCATTGAACTATAGGCACTAGAAGTGACAACAGTATGCTCAAATACACTCTCTCTTTACCTACTTAATTAAATCTTATTTCTTTTAACAAGAAATGCATTCATCTTTCCTCAGCATCAACTTGGGAAGCATAGCCCTACATCTTTACTGACAGGCCCATTTATTCATCTTGTAGTCTAGCACAAACAATTTTGCTGTATTTTGACCTAGTCAGAGGAGCAGAGCTGGCTGAAACACCACCAGCCTGGGAGTCTTCTGTCGGAGCAGAGGCTGCTTTCAGTTGGGGTTTCATTTAGAAAGTCTAATTCACAAGAACTTGTCTGACTGAGCTCAGGAGGCCAAGTGTGAATCCTGGCCTTCTCAGCAAAATTTTTTCTCTCCTAAACCAGTGCAAAATAGTTGCTTAGAATAACATAAACAAAAGTAAAAATGTTCTACACTGTCTGACTGAATTAAAACCAGGGATTTCCTGATCTTTTGCTCTTCTGTTAACCCTGTCTTTGCATTTCTTTGACTTAAATCAAGAAAATCAAATATTAAATAAATAAATAAGTCATGTAATTATTTTAATCTCTCCCTTCCCTTCTCCCTATATAATAGGGTATGATTAAGCATAGAGATCAAAAGAGAAATGAAAAAAACATCTTTTAATTCTTTTTTTTATTACCTCTCTCTCTCTCTTTTTTTTTTTTTTTTTTTTTTTTTTCCCAGTGCTAAGACTATTCCCTCTTATCCGCCCTGCCCTTCCTTCCTTTCACCCATGGATATATTTATTGTACATTAAAAATAAATTCTGGTTTAGAAAATCATTAGGAGAGCCTTAGAAAAAAATTGCTCTAAAAATTAAATTCCACTGCTGTTTTAGAAATTGTAGTAATTAAAAATAAGTAAATAAATATATATATATTATAATATTTGATGTCTATAGAAAGACAACCCAACAAAACAAAGAATTGGCAGGCACCACAGTAAAAACTTCTGAATTTGGTCTCAGTTTCTTATAAGGCTTATCCACAAGTGAGGATACAGGTACATAAAAGGACCGAGTTTGCAAATGTGAACACCAAATTATGCTGCTGGCATCGTTTAAACAGAGGATGCCTCCATTTAAAATAGGTTAAACTTATGGGGGAAAAAAAAAAAAAGAAAAAAAGAAAGGTTAAAATTTTCTGCTCTTGACAGGAGTGGAGATTCTTGTAGTTGAAATAAATAACAGAAAGCTGCTCAAAATGTTTTGGGACAAAAGCAGGGACAAAGGAGAATTCCCCCCCATATGCAAATGGAAAACAAGGAAAAAAGTAAATACCGAAGGTTTAATGCTTTGTTTTATACTAAACTGAACCAGCTAAAAGAAATCAGCAGCTTTATTTTCAAAGCATGCAGATTACTCCTTTACTACCATACAAGACTTTGCATCTGTACGATGAGTTTTGAGGACTATGACAGACTAAAATTGAGAAAAACAAAGTAAAACCCCAAAGGCTAAAGCAATACTTAAGTGATATTACAATTTCCCTTCCATTTGTGATTCTAGTGGCTCCAAAGTTTAACTGTACTTGTATTATTCATCTCAAAAATGTGGAAAAATATATTTGCAATCTCGGGAAAAAAAAAAAAAAAAGTTGAAAGGTCTAAATAACATGTTTACAACTCTTCAAAATTCTCTGATGGAAAATGCTATATAGCTGCTATTTATTATTAAGGCTGCTGTTATTCAGAACACTTGGCTGTGTTAAGTTAAATGAAAAACACTACCAGCAATATCTTCCCTTCAGATGCAGAAAAAAATAAAAACATACTACTGTATGAGACAAGCTGGAAATCAAACCAATAGCATATCCCGAGAGCACAGCTCTTCTTTTTACACTATTACCATATGACGATAAAAAAATGCTAATGGGTAAACTAATATGAAAAATTACCTTTCAGTAGAATCCTGACAGAAGACTCAAGCCGAGGAGGTACTAGTCAGAAAAACTTAGATAATGTGTGGGGTGAGCAAGATTCCTAATTCTTGCTTTCCTCTTTAAGGATGCCTTTAGACCTCATGATTTTATTTTTGAGGGTCTGCTTTAAGTTTTGCTGGCAGTTCTCTTGCTCCCAGCCTGTTCCAGAACACCAATATCACATGCACATAAGAGGTATCCTCTTAGGTAGATATGAATTTCTTCCGCATTTCTGAACCATGTTAAGAGAAGTTAGAGCCAAATTCATGGCCTCAATCAATTCTTTGAAAAGGAAAGAATAAGGACGCGGGAAACCTAGTCTTCTGAAATTAATTAGCTTTGTTACCTTTCACATAATAAAAATATGTATCTAAAAATTGATAAATTATATGTATATATGCATTTTAGCATAATTGTATAAAATAGATGAATATAAATTAGAATCAAGTCGGAACTGAAAATTTCTTATGTTAGCTGACAACTGTAATCTACTCTCTCCAGCAATGGATAAGGCTTTCTTCACACAAAAAACATGATAATGTTTCTGTTTGTTTTCTTAATCTTATCAGTACCACACACTACACAAGCAGTTTTTAAAATGCTTGTGATTAAAATAAAAGAATAACACTGTATTCATATAAGAGTCTCTAAAAGAGAATTCCATTTCTAATCAAACCTGCCCTGAAAATTAATGCAGAATCAAAATCTGATTGTTCGTATTTGTTTGTAAATCTAAGTAAATGAGATACAGAGTAGGCAAAGGGAAAAACTGGTCTTTTCTAATACATCTCATTCTCTTTCCATAGCATTAACTTGGGGTAGCATATGAAGTTTGTACATATCCACTGTGGGATGAGACAGATCGTGTACAGAGAAGACCAGGTTGAAAACTACAGATCTTGAAATGAGCCCTGCTCAGGTAGTTGAAATGGGCTGGTCAGGGCCTCAGACCTGTGTACCATCAGCTTTCAGGAACGCCAACAAAAGACAGCTTTCACACTATGACTATAAATTGCCATACGCTATTCTTAAATTCCTGTAAAACTGAGTGCATTTAAATTAAAAGACCAGCAGCTATACCCACATTCAGAAAGAGAGAGTACAACAGCCATTAATTCCTGGCTAATTCTTGTCATTTATTAATTAATCACTTCAGTAATTTTTACTTTCTCATGGTGGGATGCAAGCAAGCTGTAAGTGAGGGCAGGAATGCTGAGCAGGTACAGGCAGCATGCCACATGAGCAGGTGCTTCTGCATTCAGCTGACACATCAAGAATTGAGACTTTTCTAAAGGTGCTCTGGATTCTTTCCTAGGACAAGAGATCTTGTGATTAGAAACTACTGACATCTCTATAAGCTCAGTGGTGAAACACACGCTCCCTGTTTGTCTTAGACTGCAATTTTGCAACTGCCTGCTGTGAGAGGAGACATTTGCCTCATAGTCCATCTTTCTGTGGTCTAATGTCTGAAATATTTATGGTTAATAATCTTCTTCCTTTAAATATCTTCCTTGTGTCATGAAGACACTACTAACTTAAGAAAGCAATTCAATGAAGATAAAAGCTTTTCAGCTACTCCGTGTGCTGACAAGGAGAAGGAATATGTACTGTGGAAGTGTCAGGGAGACTAATTCCCAGCTTTCTGTAAAGACAGATGAAACAGGCAGCCAAGGAATTGATCTTCTGAAGGACTCAGGAAATGTTAGAATTTGTATGCAGAAACTGTAGTTCTTTAAGGAATTAGGCTGGTGACCTAATTACTTGTATGGACAATAACAGAAACAGTGGAACAATTCAGGAACCATTTTTCAAAAACCACACCATCAACACTGAATTCCGTTAAGGCAGTAGAAGGCCAGTGTGCTGGGAGACATCTGCTTCATGCTGGCGTGTGGCAATGCATTTGCTCCTTAGAGACAGGGCTTCCTATCTGGCTGCTGAAACTGGGAAGTTAAAGAACCAGGCTTATCCATCCAGATCCTGCTAGAGAAAATGCAAGATAATGGGAATCTTCAAACAATTATTGTTTGAGGAGAATCACCTGTAAAGACAGTCTATTATTTTAGAGTTGTTTCCCCCCCACTCCCCCAAGAATAACATGCGTTAGAGACTAGAAACAAGTCAGAAAAATATTTATTTAGACTCTTATTTAACAGAGAGTTGTTCTTTGAAGAGATTTCTGACAGGAGCTAAGGAACCTACATCTTTAAACTGAAATACCACAACTGTAAAACCTGTCAAAGAGTGAGTGACAACTCCCTGGTTTTGGCAGCACTTCTCCCTCCAGTGTTCCCTCTCCACCCCCCTTTCCACAGACTCAATGTATCTTACCAGGTGTGTGCTTCAAGCTCAATCTTTTTTGAAAATTTCAACAGAAATAGCTCAAGTACTTTGTGGGAAAAATACAATGCTTTGAATAAACATTTTTCAGGGCCTCCAAAGACTAAGAATCTTTCCAGAAATTCATGCCACGTTTGAAAGAGGTTTCTGATGATTTGCATCAGAGCCATAGAAGGACAAGGAGGATTCCCTGGCTTGGTGTGAAAAGACTAAGGACACAAAGGGAAGGGACAGACACTGCCAGAGGAAAACTGTGTCACAGCAGCAAGAATTAGCCTATGAACACAGCAGCAGCAGCCTGTGCTTCCACAGTTCAGGCTTTATTATGGGGTTCCTGAACATCTTTTCTCTTTTGTAAACAACTGGGAAAATATGCATTATGCTCTGTCTCTCTCTCTCTTTTTTTTTTTTCCCCCCTCTGTTATTCATAAAAGGTATCCCTCAATTCCTCATATTGTAGTTTGGATGATTTTGGCTATGCTCTGGAAAACATGCATTATTCAGACTACAGAATAACTAAAGGTAAAGGAGGGTAACTTTGAAGTGCTCCATGAAGTGCACCAGAGGAAAACCTGAGGAGATCCGTGCGCCTGTACTAACTATAAAAAAGGGCACATAAGAGGCCTGTAAAAGAAAAAAATCTTGCTTTTTTTTTTTTTTTTAAGACAAAAAAAATCAAAACATAATCAAGCCAGGCCAAACCAAATATCCAGCTACTCTACAAAACACTGCTTTTAAATTATTTGCTTCATTTTTTTCCTGTGTTGTTAGGTAATGAGATCAAGGTATTGCCCTTATGAAACTTCACCTGTTCTCAGGAGCAGAATATGTCTGAGGGAGACGAACAGAGCAGGTTCTGTTCCCTTGGCACTGTGCCAAGGGAAGAAGAGGAAGAAGGGGAAATGAGAGCACAAGGACAGGCTGCATGGGACAGGGGACAGTAGATAATAGCCTGGCACCATCCAGTTGGCTGCATCTGGAATCCACTCCTCCTGTATACAAGCCTGAGCTCCAGTGTGTACTTTGGCATGGCAGCAGAGCTAAGTGGCTGAAATTCAGATTCTGCGAAGGAAACAGAAAGCTCCTGCACTGCAGAGCAGTGCCAAAAGGAGGAGAGGCTCTTGGCACGCAGGGTGAGTAGCCGGCGATATGAGGCACAGCGCTCTGATCTGCTTGATTAGGGGGCCCTTCAATTTTGAGGGAGAGCAAACAAGAACCAGAGAGGTAGCATCTAAAAATGAGGGACATAATTGAAAATGCAGAAGAGGAAAGAGCAAATTAGTCCCTGCCGGTAGTCTTGTTGGGTACAGGCCAGAGATACTTAGTCCAGGCAAGGCTAATGATGGAGAAAAGACAGAGATATCTGACTACGTTACCAGTCAGCTCCTCTTTCCCTTCCTGTAGCCTATTCCAGCTGGCTCACCTTCCCTGGCAAATGTAAAATATTTCTGGTCTGCTTTGCAAGGGGAGATCTGAACTCTAATGCAAAGACTCAGCATAACCTACTGGAAGAGAAATAGACTCTGAGGCAGCAACCAGGCCACATTAACCCCTGAGTCCTCTAAACTATGGAGGCACAAACCAGCATTTAGAAACCAATTGTCATATAGTTAGATGGAAAATTCTCACTAATGTGAATGCTACAAGAGATACTATAATCTTTGATTACCCATGAGGCCATAACAAACTTCGAAGGAAGCATATGAATTGCTGATTATTTTCTATGATGATGGAATCTCAGAAATTGCTGATACTGCTTTTGATACTGCTTTTGTGCAGACCGACAGGTCCCTGGCTACACCACTTCAACTAAATTTGAATCAAGCAGTGCTGCTCTCATTTCAGGACAAGGTAGAATGTGCTGGAGTTTTCAGTGCTCTTTTTTTTTTTTTTTTTTTTTTCCCTGGGGACTATACATCCCTTACAGGGAGATGCAGGCAATGATCATTCAGTTTGCTTTGTAAGATAAAACTTTGCTTTCATCCATTTTAGCTCATGCATAGATATAACCTTCTGTGATGTGACCACAAAGCATATTTTCCTCATACAGTCCGCAGAACAGATGACATAATAAAATGCATCAAGAATGTGCAGAGAAAAGACTGGTACGAAGATGAAGCTTTGTGGTGAAAGCTGGTGAGATAAAATCCCAGATTGCATTATAATAGATGCACAATGGGGACATAATTAAAACTTGTGGTAATCTTACTTTTGATTTTCACTAACATTATATACTTGACTTTGAAGTCTCTCAGATCTTAAAATGTAATCAACATGCAAGATCTTACATGTTAAGGAATCATTAGTCTTTTTTTGCATGTTAAAGAGCATCTGTATTTAAACAATACCTTTTTGCACAGCTTCTGTTCCAAATTGGAGGTACCAATTTGGGAACCTCCTGGATGCCATTCTACTATAAATAAAAAATATTCTAAGTCATACTAGCCAAAAATTTGATTCAAGTTATGCATTTCATACGGGGGGGTACAAGTAACTGAGTAAGAGTTTACAGAACTTGATGCCAGGACTAACATGCTGTCCCCCTGTTGCTGCAGCACTTCTGAGAGCACTCCTGTCCTTCCATGCACCAGCCACGTTCAGGCTGTGACAGCCTGATCACACTTGTCCTAAAATGACAAAACTAGTTGCCAGTGCTCCGAAAAGTCCAGGAAAGAACTGTGCACCAGTTCTGCAACACCTTGCTGCTTGGAGTCCTTTATTCTGCACTCAGAAGATCCCTTTCTGGCTGATGCATTGAAATAAATAATAAAGTAAAAAAGAGCTCCCTAGCTGAGGAATAAAGGCATGTATCCAAAAGAGTCAGTACCAGCATCCCCAACTAATTTGGCCTACATTATAAGGCCAAGTCATAAGGAACAAGAAAAAATCATTTGGAGCATGAATTGCTAAGTACTATGCACACACCCACATTATTTTTAGAACTACTGCTGATTTATGAGAAACAGAAGAGAGGTATCTTAAACTAAATCACACGATTCTGTCAAGAAAATAAGATATACATAGGGTATTCTTTCCTTTTAAAAAATCAGGGTCTGCCTCAGCATTTTGTCTGAACAGTACCCCATGTGGAGAGAAGCATGTGATCAGAAAATGTTCACAAAGGAAATGGGAACACTGATGTTTCATCTGTAGCACCACAGATGTTTTCAGAATTGAAAACTGTCAAAGTTACCTATATAAAAAGAGGATTTACCTCAGATTTTAAATATATTTCCATAAATAAAGGAAGTTATTTTGGAAACACGGTAGGGGGTATTCCTTTAAACATGTTTCTATTTAATATAATTTACCTTATTCTTTGTGACCTGGTAGTGGCAGTATCAAGCTCTTCAAAGAGAAGAAACAAGAAACTTTTATTTTTCAGGCCACTGAAATTAAGTTAGAAATCACCTCCTGACAGGATTTAGAAAAAACACTTCTGTATCTGGCTGCCACTGAAAAATAAACAGGTTGATGCAGAGAAGTTTTCTCTTGAGACCACATTTCTTTTTTCTACCTTCAGTGAACATATGAAAGGATGAACAGTGGCCCTGGCATGTGCTGGCGGTTCCCTCAGTCCTACCAAATGCAAAGAGATTCAGAGTTGCATGCCAGAGGTGTCACTGTCCACAGCCTTTGACAAGTCCTCTTGTGATTAATTTGTATGGCAAATGATTGTGTGTATGTGCATGTGTGTGGCAAAAGCTCTTCCAATACTCTGGTACTGCACGAGAAGAAAAATTAAGGAACTTTTGAAGATGCATACATCATGAGTGAACTGAGTTTTGGTTATGTTTACTCAAATTTGATCTTCTGGAAAAAGGATTTAGACTTTATTATATTTATTTATTTACACATCTTCCCTCTCCACCCTCCCCCCATTTGTATTTACTTTGATAAAAAGAAGAAAAAAAAAAAGCATAGAAATGCACATTTGCAAAGGTTGTGCTAAGTTAAAAAGAAGGGAAATGTATGACAACTGGTGTTCACTGTGCCTGTCAGAAGATAACTATGAATGATTTAGTTTTCCAATGAGCTTTAAAGTCCATTATAAAAGGCTATTAAGGAAAATCAATACATACAAGATAAATGGCAAAGTCTATGAATTAGAAATAGTGTAGTGCTGAAATACTGATTCTCCAAAAGGAACATTTAAGAATGTGGTGTCTGTGGTGCATGACAGTGTGATTTTAGATAATTATCAAGAATTCCAAGGGAGGAATAGAAGATATTTGCTGATGACCCCAGGCTTCTCTTTTAATAAAACTCATAGAAGTTTGGAGAGAAATGGCAGGTGTGAAGGATAAACACTCTGGCAATTAGGCAAATAGAATGTAACCTAGATAAATGTAAGCTAGTGTACATAGGCAAAAACAGTCTAAATATACAAATTAATCTGCCTCTAGAGGCTACAGCAGCTCAGAAATTCAATAAAAACACTAGCAAGCAAATAATGGTTGACTACAACCAGAGCATCCCTAAAGAAAAGGTTCTCTAAGACTTATGTACACTTCTGTGACAAAGCTCAGCTATAATATCAGTGCAACTGGAAAACAGACAAATCAATAACAAAATTCTCAACTGTATTAGACGAATGAAAATGAATATGAATTTCATCATGCCCCGGAGATGAGAATGACATACTGCTATCTAAAATTGTATTAAGTTTTGACTCCTGCACTTTAAAAATACCTGAATTTTTATCTTTTCTCTCTTTGTACATAAGTATGTGTATGTACCCCTCAGATCTGTACACATGAATAACCTCACATCTCCCACAAACACACAAATTTTACATGCCTGTTTTGTAATGAATTAATAATATTTGCTACAGTTTATAAAATAAGTTGGGCTGCCAACAGTTGAAAGAAGCTGGCTAATATGGTTACCTTATAACCATCCCACAGTACTGTGTGCTCAAACACAAGGCCTGTCAGCAAGATTTATTTGCAAGTCAGGCAGAAGAATAAATCCTCTTGCTGTATTAACTTCAGACAGAAGGAAAATTTACAAAGGAAATGTTTGGTGGTGGCTCAGCTGATCCCTGCCTGCTGGCAGTGACAGTGCTCCCCTTCCCATCCCTCCACAGCAACAGCGACAACCGTGAGGCAACGGTCATGGATGAGCAAAGCATATTTACTGACTCAGCAGAAATGACCTGGAGCAGTTTCTTCCTGTTGCTATTAACTTACTGTTTGCCGATTTGTTCTATGCTGAATTAGCTGCACAAGCAAAACTGAGTGGCAGCATGCAAAATACTAGTTTCAGTGCACTCAACATGTTTAAGTCAGTGGAGGATCTAGGCCTTACCTGCCAGTCTGTTTTTTCCGTTAGCTTTTTCTCTTTCTTGTTCTTTTTCTTTTTTATTATTTTTTTTTCCCAGCTCATGGAAACGTGTACTCCCAGGTAAACACTCAAAATTATTCCATTACTCACTAAAGCTCTACCATGGGCCTTTTTCTGTGTGCAAACAACACCCTCACAGACCAAGTTAAAAAAAAAAAAAAAAAAGATGTTTTGCAGTAAGAAGGTTGGGTAACAGCGTGAGACTTTCACGCGAGGGAACAGTAAGAATCACAGCACAGACAAAAAACAGGGTTCTACTAAAACTAGGCTTGTTTCAATACTGGATATTAGAACTGGCTTGGAAAGCATTACATTGAAACTAAATGCAGAAGCACCTTTACTTACTGTGTTAAAATTTGGGAAGAATCCAACAGCAGAGCTGCTGTCCACTGGGAAGTGCATAAAGGGTTTGATATCCAGGGAAGGCTGCATCATCAAGGCAGGTGTGCGCACAAGGGTGGGAAGTGTAGTAGTGCCTGCCAAGAGCAAACAAAACCAGGAATTCATAGTATTCTCCTTTCCACGTTACACACAGCATAGCTATCCCTTGCTGACACAACCGCCAAGAACAAATAATGCATGGAGGTAATAAAGTGGCTCTGCAGGAGTTAATATCATTAAAAGAAACCTATTTCCACACACTAGAGATGAGGCAGAACACTTCCCTATGGCCATGCATACTCAGAAGCTGCAGAGGAGACATATGGTATATAAATCACCCTGGCAGATAGAATAAATCCTCCTAAAGCTGAAAAATTCTTCTGTGCCAAAAAGGCCAGGATAGGCGCCCATGGAAGTCAGATGCTTTTGCAATTCATGGTTGCCTATTAGATCAGCTAGCACAGGCAGTACATGCAAGCTGAAATCCAGAGGTCTGTTTCCAAATAGTGAGCTGTGTGTTTGTTTTTTCTTCTTCCAGCAGCTTCTGTAACTATTAGGTGCTGCACAAACATCATTTCATATTAGATATATATATATTTAATTCCTTCTGTTTTACAGTGCAATGCAAATATTAGAAAATGGACAACAGATAATCAGCTGGCACACACACGAACTCTCTACATGCAATGCAAATCAACATTTTCTTAATTGGAGCACAAATCTTTCTCCCCAAAAGTGGGCTTTCCAGAAATGCACATACTGGAATTGTTGCTGTATACACTTGAGAATCACTCCCCAACAAGACCCCAAAGGAATGTGAAGGCACAGATGTCCAAACATTCATTTATAACTAACTGTTTGCCCTACCCACACGATAACATGCCTAGCACACTGCTTCCAGCTATGCCTGTGGGAGTAATTTTTCCCCCCTGAAATCATACAAAGTAGACTTCAAACAATATTTCCCTTCACTGAAATCAAAAATTAACTAAAAAAACAAACAACAAAATTCAGATGCTCCTTCCTGGGTTGAATAAATAATTCAACACAGACTTGAGCAGGCACTGGAACACAAGTGTCCCATGTCTTAACAGGAGGGTGAGTCATTCTCTGCCTTTCCTCTAGGTCCCTTCTGCCAGAATTTCTCCATCATTACTTCCCTCTCCTGCTCACCAGTGGCCAGCACATCAGCCAGGAGTGTAACAGTTCTCTAGGGAGCTTCTTTGGTCTCAAACAGAGCTGACACAGAGACTAAACTTTTTTTTTTTTTTTTTTTTTCTCTCTCTCTCTCTCTCTCTCATAGAAGTTGTCAGAGTTTTTTAAACTCAGGAGGGGAAAAAAGGAGAAAAGTAAACCAAGCAGTTTTCCCTCTCTTCTCCCACAAAATCAAATAATTTGCATCTATCTCCCATTCTCCCTATTAAGGACATGCAAAATTCCAGGCAGAGGAATTTTCCTCCTTCTTCATCTCTTCGCTCTGCATCCACAGACGTGACTTCAAAACTGTAGTTTCTTCATTCTATAGTGTCTGAGAGGAAAGCAGAGTTCAGAAGCCAGATGGGGCTGCATGAATTTATTGGATGGCCAAACACTTGAAACTAGCCCTGAGCTCAAATTTTGTAGATGTTGGAGACACAGTCAATTTGATCACAGCTGCAGCATAGTAAACATTGTATTATGGCCTAGCAGATGAGTAACAGGCTATAATCTATTCTCTGTTCCTTCTACAGGCAAAGGGTAAGGATAGCAGAAAGATGGGTCATTGACAACTACGGAGAGAAAACTATTAGGACTCCATCCCAACTGAGCTGCACAACTTGAAAGGAAAAATATGCTTGAGATATTGAGAAAATATTCCAGAATATTTTCTCTCTTCTCCTACCCCAATACTTTCATAGATGCAAGTTTTTTTCAGATCTTTATGTCAGTTAAACCCTGCATTCTGCATGAGCCCCTGTAACTCATTGACACTTGTGCTTATTTAAGTCAAAGCTTATTCAAGTGGAGTCACACATGGCAAAAAACTAAAGGTTGTCTAACATGCCCATAGTTTCTACTTCATATCCATAATGGAAAAAAAAAAAAAAAAAAAGCATCAACAGGAAAGCAGCATCTCAGAGGATTTACCCAAAGAAAATATCTTTGACTGCAAAAATGATGATTATTTCTACTTGCTGGTTCTGAAACAGTAGCTTTACATAATTTAGATTTCAGAGTTGTACTCCAACAGCAGCTACACTGTATTCAATTACCTAAACTCCATAAAGTGCCATCATCATCAAACTTCTACAAGTTTCTCTTTGAAGTTCAGAAGCAATTAAAGATGCATGGAGTTAAAAAAGATCTGTCCTCTCTTTGCATATACACACTTCAATTAAGCTACGAAGCTAAATATGAAGCAATGAAGCTAAATATGGTTACATCTTTTAACTAAATTTTACAGAAAAAAAGAGAACAGAGTTAAATTGTGACTGGTATTTAAAATCAGAACTAAGCGAGGTTTGTGATGCTATATATAACCGAGGTATAGAAAACATTTGGCCTAAAAATTTTAAAAATTAAAAACCTATTAGCATCCTCTGCTAAACAATGCAATCTTCATTGTATGCCTCAGCTGAGTACAGATCATTTAAAATACATCTGAAATCTGCCCACAGTTTAGCAGCCCATGGTGTTTCTGCTGCCAGCATAATGCATGATCACTAAATTAGGATACATTCAGAGTCTCTGTCGAATAGAATACATACACACCTACCAGACTGATTAGTGTAGGCATTAATAATAAATTTGTTCACTTCTGTTTTGCTGTTTACTACTCCTACTATTGCCGACCATATACCAGTGGTCCTGTTTGACTGAAGTTCGATTTTCAGACTCATGTCTGAAAGCCTCTGGAAGAATGATCAGGTAAGGATGACCCAAACTAGAGGAGGAAGCACTTCAGGACAATGATCTGATCCAACAGAACAGGGCATACTTTTCCACTGGCATTTCTTCAAAAAGTCAGATAGATTTTTGCCATCACTACACCAGGTCTGTATGCAGACCTGAGCTAAGCAGGAATACTGGCATAAGAAAGATGTAGCTGACAAGCTTCATTATCATCATAAATTTAACAGATGTTTACCATTTCATTAGCATTTTAATGATAAAGACAATTTACCATGTCAAACACAGATTGTTTTAAACTACTAGTGAGTCTTTGGCATAAATATAACTGATCTTTCTTGTAAATTCATTTGTTCATTTCAAATTTGTAATTTCTAACCTTAAAAACAAACAAACAAAAAAAACCTTCATTTGTGACTACCACTGTGGGAGCTACCTAAGCACAGGGGATGAAAGCAACAGACTGCCAAAATTATGCACCAAACCTCAACTGGTCTGCTTGATTGTTGTCTAGGAGAGGGAAAACAAACTCGTCTGATCTAAAATGTCTCATTTTATAAAAAAACAAAAAACAAAAAACAAAAAACTTTTCTTCCTCCTCCACATCTCAAAAGCAAGTCCCTGTCTAATATGTTCTGCTTGTCTTTACCACGTACACATGGCTTCATGCACTCTGAAACTCATTGGGCCACTGAAGGCTTTATAAAGATTAGACTTTGTCGTCTTTATCCAAACTTGATCTGTGTCTAACAATAAAGGCACATAATTAAGCAATGAAAGCAATATTTTGGAGGAAGCATTTGGAAAGTTTTGTACCGGTCTCTCCCATGGCAGTACCAGTGAAAGATGTGTTACAGACAGCCTGGCAGGTGGCAAAGGGATTCCACCAATCTCCAGCAACTCCCTTGCTCTTCTTTTCCTGCTCCACAGAAAAGCTGCAGAAGGCACAACTGGCAAGATCACAGTCGAGGCAGAGGCAAACACAGCTAGCTTCTGCTACCGGTCATCCTTCTCAAGAGAGGTGTCAAGTCCAGTGAAATCCAAGCACACAACTGCTCCCTTTGCACCCCTCTGAAAACTAGTTGTGAAAATACTACCTCTGATTTTCTCTTGAAGACCATTTTCTATCACATACAAACACACAAAAACATGTAATGCCTGCACGTTAATTCCTCTAATTTGCGTCAGTATTACAGTATTACACATATGAACACATACAAAATCATAAATTACTCATCTAAGACATTTTGTGAAAAATTTCAGCATATTTAAAGAAACAAATTACTCTTTTCAAAGTTGAGAGCATGGTCTTGGAAAGCTTTCACTAAAGGTCACTGTAGAGAAATCTAGCGCCATGTTCAATTCCTTCCCATTTTTAATTAAAGATGTTAATACAACACTACGGTCTTCACATCCAAGGAAGAAGTCCACAGTCAAGCCAGGAGCAAGTGGAAGAGTAACTGAAGTGCTATCAGGACTGAATTAAAGTATCCTGTAAAAAAATTTCTATGGACTGGACAATCTGCATCCACTTCACACTGCATGTGATCATCTTTGTTTAACTTGTGCCCAACACAGTATTGGGTAAAACATTAAAGGGGCCTCATCTGAGTTATCGACACCCACCACCAGTTACACCAAAGTTTCAGTTTAGGGAGAGGACATGCTGGCTTTCTCATCCTTGAATTGTCTGACCATTTCTGGCTATAAGGAGCCATCACTCTCTAGAGCAACGTTTAGTTGTCTCACCCAGTCAGGGAACCGTAGCAACATGTGAACAACTGATGGGATGGGTGAGTCCAGGGTTTTCTCCTCCCTTGACCTTTTTAGTGAAGCATTTTTTAGACACTGCTTGAACCAAAAGTATCCCTTCAAGGGGCAGGGGGTGACAACTTGTCCCTTTTGTTTTGCACGTTGGCTGAATTTGTTACGGATTGCAACCACAGTATGCACAGTCACCCTGCCTTTACACTTCACACTGTCATCTCAATTTACAGCTTTTTCCTTCAAAGTTCAAGTACAGCCTTAAGACCAGGCAGAACATGTTTGAAATGTTTCATGGAACGATTCTGTGAGAATTCTGCATGCATTCACCCATAACCTTTATCTGAGTCTCCACGGCTTTCAGTTAAATTTATTAATTTTGTCAGTGGAAGCTTTGAATGTTGTCAGAAACATTTATTTCAGCATGTGCCTCAAAAACTGTTCTATAAACAGGTTAGAGCCAGAGGTAGTACCTAGGCTTTCATAAATATAAAACTCTCTTCAGCTCTATTGCCTGTGACGTAAAACAAAACAAACACAGGAACAAAAAAAAAAACGAAAACAAAAACACAGCCAAGCCTACACTTGCTTTTATGCACCTTTATGGGAAAATTGGTATAATTACATTATTTTTAAAAAAAGAAATCAACACCTAACTACAGAAAAGCACCCCATTAAAAAAAAAAAAAAAAAAAATCAATAGGTATCTTGCCAAGGTTCCAATACCTCCATTTCATCATGTCGCAGACCTAGCTACACTCAATAGCATGATTTTTTTCACCATAAATGAGAGGCAAAATTAGTCACTTGAATGTTACTACATTTTTTAATTTTGGTATTCATATGACATCTGTCACCAGAGCACCTACCATATCTCTCTATATTGAGCAATAGAATACTAGTCTTTTTTTCCTTCTCAAAGCTTACATGATTTAAGAATCTTCTAATATTGCTTGTTGTATATTGCTATACATGGGCATTACAGAATGTCACGTGCTCTTCTTCACACATAAGATAATCTGCTAAAAAAAAAAAAAGTGGATTCCAAGTAAAATACTTCTGAGTTTCTGAAAAGTAGGTGCTGATATCAAAATGCTTAAGGTAAAAGCTATTCAAGGATATTCATTAATATTCATGAAGTTTAAGACATTCTCGCTTCTTTTTCACAAAACAATGTGAAGAAATAAAGCATTTTTTTTTTTTAGAATTCAATCAGCAAAACATTGATTCCTTATAATACAAAATTATGATAAATGAGATTTATGATATCCATAAATGCCATTGTGTTGAAACTAAAGTAATAAAGAAGAGAGAAGGCCACTCCTTCAGCAGCTTCCCTAACAGCAAATTAACATGATCCGAAAACATATTCTCTATCCAGACAATGTAACTTGTTTTTAAAAATACCTTGAAACAAAACCTCAGTATGTGTGAGATATGACACAGCCCCCAGTTGACAATAGGAAAAATACTAAGAACTTCTGTGTCCCCAGGGCATCATGCACACTAATTCATTAATGAACGAGGATGCAGGTCCTTTGAGGGTTAATATGGTTATCACCAGAGCTAGTAACTTACATGTCTTTTAAAACTTGGAATGCACTGAATTCATACTTCAAATGTTATTCAGAAACCAAAGGACCAATCAGACCTTCCACTGAGATGTTAACTGATTTAAACAGCACAAATCATACATGTACACCCTCATCCAAGTCTGACAACTAAAAATGGATACAATCCTCAAAGATTTTTTTTTTTATTTTCTTTTTATTTTTTTTTCCTTCAGAAGCCACAAGGAGAGACAGCAAGAACTGTTACAGAGCTTACAACTATTCAACAGCATTCTTAAGCAAGAAGCACTCTGTATAAGCATCTTAACACAAGTTATGAGAAAGCATTAGCCCAGGCCTATGTTGCAAAGCAACATACGCATACAAAATTTATTTTGTATTTATTTTGTATTTATTTTTTCAGTGGTTGTTTCAAAAAAGCCAGAGGCATTTGATGCAACTTCACTGCAACGTACAAATAACCTATATAATGTGCAGTTTAAGATCTTTGTGCTCAAGTATGAACTATCTAAGAAACACGTCAGATGATGAAAATAGTTCTGTCCCTGCAAATTAAAATGTGATTTACAGTATGCTTTAAGTTACTATTTCCATTATCATCTAGAAATAAATGTATTATTAAGACATGCTAACAGAATTCCATATTCTCTTTTTGTATAAAATCAGATACCATGAAATGAAGTATTTCTACTTTTCAAATACATGTAGGATTCCACTGACTAGGTCAATACCAAAAATTAATTGAAACTTGATGTTTCTGAAATGAATGGAATTTCTGCCATTTCATCAATCCAAAAAGTCGACCATTACTTACTTATCTAGTGTTGATGATTATATATAGCTTATTTACAATCAAAAAGAAAAGAAGTATAGCTATATATTGCATGTATTTCTTAAAAGGATTCTGAAATAAAAACATAAATCTGACTGACTTGGAATCACTAATTTCTATGATTTGTTAATATTCTTTCTCCAATGTTTTATGCAGACTAAATATTGTAAATACTATACATATGTTTGATATGAAGGCAATCATAGAAAAGCTGATATTTAAAATCTTTACTGTAATAATAATAATAATATATAGAGAGAAATACAATAATATTTCTTCTCCTAATCTCAACACTTCGTACACCAAAATCATGGAGAACAAATAGCGATGTCTATCAATAGTAGGGGGTGGGAGCATAGATGGATAACAGAAAACCGTAATTTCATTATTCTAGAGACACGTAGATCAAAACATTGATCAAGAAATTCTTACTCTCCTTGCAGTTGTACTGCATTTCTAGTAGTTTGAAATAACTAGAATCGCTGTAGGTTTTATATATAAGATAGCACAAAGATGGAATATGCAGAATAGTCCAATAATTAGAAATTGAACAGACAACCTTACATTTTCCTTAAATAACTTACAATTATCTGCTCCTAACTTTTGGGAGAGCTCCATCCCTTCCCAGGTTTACAGAATGTGACCCACACCAGCATTCTTCCTCCTTTTGCCTCCAGTCTTCCCTGGATTCTTGCAGCTGAGAATCCAGTGCACACTAGTGCAATACCCAGATTGAATTTTACAGCAATCATGCTACATTGCTCCACACACTTTTTGCAATATTTATATTCCCAAGTCAAACAAACTCTAGAAGTATTATACTAGTATTAATACATATCTGTTGGTACTGGCTCCTTCTCAAGCTTAAGCAATTAGGTAAAATGAGGACCATTCTTCACTAATACATGTATTCAGAAGAAACATTCTGGCTGCAGCAGAACCACAATTTCTTATTATGTATAGGCAGTATGGAAATATTTGTCATTAGTAATTTAAAGAGCTAATTTTCTTATAATTTTCTAAACTAAACAAGATGATTTGTTTGACCGAAAAGCAGAGCGGCTTGTTACATCTTAACACCATCTAGTTCTGTAAGTTGGATTTTAATCTAAACAAACAGTGACAACTATTAATAAATGCAATACTCCTGCCTGCATTGAGGTCAGCTAGTTTTGCAGTCCACTCCAGCTTCTTTTTCTTGGAAAGTCCTGGCTTGCTCAGACCTCTTCCTCTGGTACCCACAGCCTTAGCAACTCTGCCCTCTCCTCTGTTCCCACCTGGTTCTGGGAAATGCTGCTTTGGAGTGGTTTTCTCTTTTGAAGTTGTCCAAATATGACAGAAAAAAAAATAAATAAAACACAGCGAAAACAGCTGTTTCTTTTTCAGCTCTCTTGCCATTTATACAGAGATCTTTCTGAAATCCTAAGGATCTCTTTTGTTGTTTTACTCAAATCATCTGCCCCCCCCTTGCGTTTTCCACTCTCCCAATGCAAAGGTGCAATGAGAAAGCACTATTTGCTTTTATGCTGTCAACTCTAATAAAAAGAAAAAATATCACCACCAGCCTACTGAAGCCACAATCTTGTCCAGAGCATAGGTCAACTTACATCCCGTGTTTGTTTTTATTGTTTTTTGTTTTGTTTTGTCTTAAATGCGTGTTCTTGGGTCCTGGACATTGAAACAGTTAGTGTCCCAGGATGAAGCACAGTAACTATCTCAGGATCTCAACACAGTAACTAAACTGTGCCAACAGTTTATTACCATGCCAGTACAAGCCCAAGTGCTTTTTCCCCTTTAGGGAACTGCTGTATAGTGATGAGCAACCTCTTAAAATAAGTACCTTTATCTAGAAAATGGAAAACTTATTAGGGGGGAGTATAAAAGTACCTTTTGATTTAACACAGTGTTTCCTTACAAACTAAAGTGTCCCTACTAAGGAATAGCTGCAAAAAAAAGGACTCAATTTACACCACCTTAAAAGTTCCATAATACTGGGGATAGAACCTGGTTGCACTTTGCTTTCTAGAGAGTGAATTTCCCCTACACTTCTCATATGATAAGATGTTTCTCAATATCTAGTCCTTTTATCCCAAATTCTGACACCACTGAGCTCATCATCTAATTTTTAGTGAAGCTCAACACAGCCTTTCCTTCAGGACGTCCTGAGTTGCTATCCACTAACAACAAACAAGTATATCAAAGAGAATGCTGATGGGTTACCATTTTGTTAATGCTCACATAACGCCATCACACCTTATCTTTTACATTTGGAGCATTTATGTCTGCACTTGGCTTCTTTCTCCTTATTCCACTTCAATACCCCAACACAGCAGCTTGGCAACAGTGTACACAAAGTTAAAAGTGAGTCTAGACCCAGACACAACCTCACAGATGTGTCTAACCATTTAACCAATTAGACAATTATCAACTCTCTTAAAAGTCGTCATGGCTCAGATAATTCATGCTTCATTTGCTTTTCCCACTTTCTACACAGTCACCTCTAGAAAACTCGGTTACCCAACTTGTTTCTCATTTTCCTTTTCTAAGATCTTCTTTTGGCATTACTCCCTAAATGTCCATCAGATAAAAAGATTGTATCAACAGGCAATACAGGTTTTTGAAAGTGCTCTACTGAAACTGTCTGCCATGGAAACCAGGTTCACTGATGAATAAAGTTTAGCTTTCTGTCTAATAAAAAATTGTCAATGTTTCAGAAAATAGAAGTGCTATAGATCACCAGTGCCTTAGAGTATTCAGAAGCTGCAGAGGTTAGCTAAGATCACACAACCGTGAATCATTTTAGCAAAACAAAAGCATAAAACAGACCATGCAGTCCCAGTTCCCACTGCTAATCGGTGTCATGATGCTTACCTTAGTACCCAAGGCTACAGTCCACCTCCACCACAGCATTTAAACATACGCACAGTGTGAGACTCAGAAATAAATAATCCTTTCATTTCAACATGGTGCGTTTGTGATGTTAGGTGCTATGAGACAGTGGGCAACCAACAAGTCCAAACAAATCAGGGCTTCTGTAATTGTGTGCTTAACTTTAATTACCCTCGAGGACAGTGTTTGCAACATGACTCCAGAGGGAGGGCAGCCTACTATTGACATCACCACACAGTGGCACCTTTTCCATTTCTTGTAATTAAAGTTAGGGGTTACTGTTTTAGATGGCTAGCTCGCAGCTACAGAGCTGTATCTTTTAAATAAGTTCTTTTTATTTTATATATTTTTTTTATATTTTTATTTTTAAAAGGGATGGTGTCTGAATTTTTGAAAAAGTTAATAAAAGGGGACCTTGGAGTGCAGGCTTACAGAGACACTTCAGGGTCATGAGATTCAGAAGAACAGAGTCCTCAAATCCTCAAATGCGAATTAAGGAATACTGATTTATGTATTCTCAAAGTTGGGATTGATGAATAAGTAAAAAATTAAAAATCTATAAAATTATAATACATGGTATGTACCCTCTCTTACATGGGAAGGAATGAATAAATAGATTTAAAACTAATAGATCTGGTAGCACAGATCACCACATTAGTAGTGTTACTGAACATTCATTAATGACTGGCATTCAACTAGAAACATTTTTGCTTTTGGAAGCAGCAGTGCACCAGCTCTGGCAGGGATATATCATAAAGAGTTTCAATGCTGTTATGTTTTCAAAGACTGCATGACAAGAACTTGGGCAACCCTACCCTTACTTGCATTCACAGTCAAAAAAAAAAAAAAAAAAAAAAAAAGTGTACTTAACAGAATGTTTTTGTAAAATTAAATTGAAATTGGACCAAAACAAACAAACAAACAAAAAACACTTTAATATATTCATTGACTTTCAACAGAACTTCAGATAGTGTAACTCTTGGAAAAAAAAGTCACCCCTAACTTCTCAAAGAATAGTTAGTATCACTTTAATATCACATTTCATAAATTAAATCTAATTAATCAAATAACATGGAAATAAACAGAAGGTAATAGTCGATGTGAAAACAGCATGAAAGGAGTTTTATGAAAACTTCCATGCAGCATGCATCTAATCTACTTTCCATGACCACACTTGAGCAGACTGGGCAGCCCCACTACCCCTCCATTCCCAACTCTTCCCTTGAGCTAGCACAGCGAGTCAGGCCACCTGGAAACAAACCAGCAACAAAACAACAGAAGATAAATTTCCTTTCAACCAGACCCATGAGCTGATTAAACTGAATCCACGATAGTGCAATGGAGAGTACTGAGATGGGGGTGTATGAAAAATGAGAAGTGTTGTGACCAGTGCTGTTTCTCACTCCTACTCAGACTCACCTGAACCGTCCCTCAGCTTCCTGGCAACATAGCAGACAAATTTAATGCCTGCCAAATTGTTTCTGGTTTTCTCTCTCGCAGGACAGCATCTGTCGAATGTGGCAATGTTAACTCAAAATCAGCTTGTGATATGCAGCAATCCTTTTCTGCATTCACAGAGCAGCGATCCCTGCTTGTGTACCCTATTGCTTTTTGCTCAGATCCTGTTCTCCTTCGTATGCTTTGGCACAAATTCATTTGTCTGCTTTTTCAAAGGGAAGATAACACATTAGTTCTTAAACTCAGTTTGGTCCTTCTCCTTTTTTACAAACACTGTGACCCATCTGGTCTCTTTTAATGCTCTGGGACTTCCTCTTCTCTTCACAAGTGGTAAGAGCTCCAGAATTCCACTAGCACAAATGTCCCTGTACAGCATTTGTCAGATCCAGCATTTTGAAGATCCCAGTTCAGCAAAACACTAACTCGTTCTTACATTGCAATCTCCCCCTTTCACTTAACTTCCCCTCTTCACTTATTAAGACGATCATCATGTTAAAACAATTGATCTTTCTAACACCAATAATGCAAAAATGGCACCACGCAATCCCAGCTTCTTGACTTCCTGACATCCATATAATAACAATCCAGCTTTTTCCCTGGTGTTTTGTAAGCAGTGTAAGTGAATTTACAGAAAAACTTCTTAAAGTTTGATGCTTATTCCAGTTTCATTTCTTGCTCTTTTTTTGTTTGTTGTTTCTGTTTTAATGTTGTCCTATATATTTATATTACTCTTTCTTTATTATTGTTTGTAATTTGAACTACTTTCCATTTCCTATCTATACATACAGTCTTTGTGCTTTAGTACACAAAGAGCTTATATTTTAGTCAAATTATCCTTGCTGCACTTCCTGATAATTTGCACTTAGATGTCTTTAAAGGAACTTGCAAACTCTCACAGTAAGTTTGATAAAAGAAGTAGTCAGATATGTGAGTCTAGAAGAAAAAAAACATTCAATCCTCTGTGCAAAAGTCCCTTCACTACTGGTCATTTCAGGTGCTACATTTTTTCTATTAACAAATAGACGGTAACTTTTTGGTGCATAACTTAACAAGAAAGAAAATTAGGTAAGATGCCTATCCTGTTCTTATGCCTATTAAGAATATAACTCCCTCTTATCTCTAAAACATATTTTCACTATCTTCAAATGTAATATTTTACTCTGTTTTTAAAAGCAGTAATCTTTATTTAACATTTAGTTTCCTCAGTGCTAATAAACTGGACAGATCTAAGCAGCATACAGGCTTTGACCTGCATCCTGGAATGGGTAGAAATATTTGCCTTGTCCATTCTCTTTTTAACCCCCTGACTGTTTACCAAAGTAAAGATTAAGCCTATGATTTTGAGAAGTAAAAATGAAGCAATGCACAATCTTCCATGCATTTTTCTCTGTTCTGAACTTTACTTCTCCTGTATTAAGAAATAGACCATGTTTCCAATCACTGGTCTTTAAATTCTTGTTTGAACCTTTTCCTTAATTCTCTTGAGTGCCATGCACATTTGCTATTGCTTCATACTTAGTTCTTGGCAAGACTGAAGTAATAGAGGCTTTTCTGATTGAAAGGCAATACGCATTAGACACGGCAAAAAAAAAACTATAACATATCTCTGCTCTTTTCCTTTTAATTACATATATTTGCTATTGAGAAATACTGAGGGAAGTAAAACTACTTGTGTACCTGGAAGTATAATGTGCAATGTACAAAACTCCAGCAAATGGTCCAAACCTGCATGCATTACCCTGGTGTGAATCCATCGTTCCTTTTAAGTCCCCAGACTCACTGGAATTAGCAGCAGTACAAGAGTGAAATTTGGCCAGTTAACTTGAGCAGAAGGAGCTCTGTGTAGACACACCAGCTGACAGGCCAGATGCTATAGCTAGCATTTTGCAGTGCAAAGGAGTAACAAGAGGAGGTATTAGGACATTTGTTAACGCACTTATACATTAACAAAAAACGCTACATGCTATTCATTGGCTAATACTTCCTAAGCTGCTGCACAAAGACACCCAGTAAATGCGTGGGATACACAAACACCGAATGGAAAAAGGGAAACAACCATGATACCACAGAGATGACAGCATCTGCATCAGGAGGACCAGAGCAACAAGCCATGCAGAACAACCTGTAGCCTGAGGAGGTGATCACAGCTTATACCCCTCTATCTACCACCACATATTCTGTTCCACATGCTGCAGTTTCCTCATCACAAACACTCTCTTTCCATTGCTTTGCAAACATCCTGAATCACAACATCTCCTTGCACTAATTATTGCCACAGTAGCGTGCTAAATTGGGCAAGAGAAGTTTGCAAAGATAGAGATGAAAGACTGGTTCCTTAGTTAAGGCCCAGGTTTATACATTCCTGTGGATACAGCAATCATGTTTTCACAGTCGCCTACATTCCAGAATGGGTTTAAAATATGCCATATATTTCTGCAATAGAACAGCCTTTCAGAGTGAAACCATACTCCAGAATACGCTCACTGCTGTTAGGGAATCTAACCAATCTAAACAGAGTCACTAATTCAGGAGCCGGGGTTGATTAAGGTAATTAAGAACTAGGCTCTGAACTTGCATTTTCAGAAGTGTTCCCTGGAGGTCAACCACCTACAGGAAGAGCTCATACTTTTAACATGGTCACCGCCAACAGATAACATGAGTAATCTCCCTCTACCTCCACTAAGTACACCCTTATAATTTGTCTCTTTTTCCAGAATTTTCAAAACCATTCTCTGGAAGGATTTGATATTAGAATCTGCTTGAAACTCGTCCATAACTATAGTATATGCCTTTAAGCACAGGAAGAAATCAGGCAACTGAACTTACCATTAATCTGCTTTTATGTACTCTAATCAGAAAGATCGGGATGGCCTAAGTTGCTTCAAAATGGAAAAAACGTCCTTAGGTATTTAATTATAGCCAGAGTGCAGAAGAGAACTGGAAAGAGAAGAATAAATCTTTTTTTTATTTATTTATTTTTTTTTCCAGTAGTAGAATGTTTACAACAGAGAGAAGTAATCTACATCTACCCTTTAAGTTACACATATTAAGATTTTTGTTTATTTTGCCCTTTTATTTTTTTTTTTTTTGTTTTAATTGAAGGTCTATTTCACTAGTTTTGTTTTGCAAAGACAATTTCTATCTTACAGCTTACTGCCAACACAGAAATGCCTACCTCTACAACACTTTTTCCCTGGACAAGAATCTCAAACATCTTCTATTACACACTTCTGAAAATTACACAAAACAAAAATGAGTCATGCAAAGTGAAACTTAATCCTCAGATGTCTTTTCTATAACAGAAAAACAGAAATGTATGTAGCATATTTTAAAGCCCTCATGAAACACACATTTGAATACAGATCAGTGACCGATACCTCAATTAAAAAAAAGAAACAAAAACCCCTTGTTTTTAAACAACAATGCAGCCAGAATGGGGAAATAAATCAAATCAAATAAATAAAATAAAATAAAATAAATCTCACCATTTTTTTCCCCCAGATTTAACAGCATTGATTTCAACAATAAACATAGCCATCATTTTACAACAAAACTTAAGGAAAAATGTCTTCTGGCATATTTTAAATTAATTTCCAATATTAACTGCGAAATGTTCATCTTATGGGGTAGGATCTCATGGTATTTAAGTCTTGGCATCCATGATGAAATAAAGGGAGAATGAACTCAAGCTGGAAATAACTTCTAAGCTCAGCCGGATTCCACTGTGGTCAGAAGAAAACTTCAACAAGATTTGAGATTGTAAACCACTATGCCTACATTAACAGGGGTACGGACCTGATGAGCTTTGTCCAATATTTCCATTTCTGTATGTGTATATTCAATCATAACAGTAGAGTAAATCTGTAAATCAATATAAAACCATGTGGTCTTCATATGCAGGGACAGGTACAGATCATAGATTGACAAATCAATCTATCAGGCAGCTGTATAGCAAAAATAAGACAGACAAAAAGCTACAGAAAAGAAAAATATCTGGACGTTCTATCTGAAACGTTTATTATTATTGTTTGTTTGTTTATCCTTCTAAAGATAACCTTGGTTACGTAGCAAGAAATATGAAAAGGTACACACAATAAAAACATCTGGTATGTTTCCAAATAATACTTGAGTTGCAAGAGTGAGGGACTAACCTGCCAGAGTAGCAATTAAGGTTAATGAGGGAAAAGCCCAGTTCTCTCTTCCACATAAAACTATCATGTTTGAAGCCTAATAACCTGACCACAGCATGAGGGACAAAGCTCAAAGAATCAATATACATTTTCCATGAAGCAAGGAATTATTGGTCCCTTACTGACAATGCTTACTGTGTTAAGCAGTGGGTGCCTTTCAAATTGGAAAGGATTTACAAATTGAAGAGACTGATATAAGAAGCAAGCTGTGGAAAGTCTAGCATATATAAAGAGTTACATATGTATGTGCTACAATACACAACAGACAGAGAGGCAAGAGGGCAGACTGGGTATTAGAAAGACTAGTAAAGAATTGTGGAAAGGTTTGAAAAATAGAGAGAACTGAAATAAAAAGACACACATACACATGGGTCTGAACATTGGGGAAAGTTTCTCAAAACCAAGATTACGCTCAGTGACATTTAATGTTCATGGTGGCACTCTCTGAGCTGAACCAGACTGTGGGAATAACCTCCCAAGAGAATTTTGGAGTCTCAGCAGCATGCACATCAGTATCAAGACAATAAAATAGTGTTATACATACAGCAGAAGCAAAGCTATATGGGCAACTAAAGAATTAAATGATCACCAATGGATACAGTCACTGCAGACATTAAAGACAAATTACAATAAAGATATTTACAGCCAGTGTCATATACTTTTCTTTTTTTTGTAGTATAAACATGGCCTTTCTTGATTTCAAGGAAACTGTGTCTTTCAGAGATAGTTTTATCACAAATTCTAGGTAATAGGTAGATAAAACAAATTTTAACAGAAGAAAACAAAACCACAAACATATCCCACAATTTGCATCAGTGACGTCACAAGTGCAGTGGATTTTACCCTGTGCAGACCACAGCACAGAAGTGGGTCCTTCCTGCACAAACAGGATTGTCAAAATCTTAACATCATAATATGAAAGCGTATAGAAATATCTACTTTTTTGTTGTATAAAGAAATAAGAAACTTTCATGTAATGTTTAAAGTAATTCACTTATTTTGTATCTGAAATTTGCGTTTTTGTTTTCCTGTTGTACTTGCACGTTCTTGCATTTTAAATTGAGAGAACAGTATAAACAGTAACAGAATCACTCTTAGAGTTATATATCAATTCCTGCAGAAAATTAAAGCGAACAAAAAAAAATTCACATCTAGACTTCCGTCAAATATGATTGTTGACAACTGAATAGTTTATAGTGCCCAACACACTACTTGCAAATTCTGGGAAAAGAAGGTTGCTAAAATTCCCTCTCACTCTGAAGGTGGAATTTTCCACTTTATATAATACTATTTTTGTCAAAGCAATTTGTACAGAGTCCTGCTACCACCATACATGAAATGGAAAGTTCCATAGCTGTAATGAAACTGGGAACTTTTGTTCATGGAACACTTTTATTTTCATATTTTCATTAAGGACTAACATATCGTAGTCAAGAACAGGGTTTCTGATCTGTGCAATAAATATATAAAAATTACAGTTTTATTCACAAATATAATTTGCATCTGTTTTTAAATGTTATTTTTCTATAAGACATTTCTAGCAAAGTTCATGATAACACATCGTAAGCACTGCTGCTCATTGCCTTATACGCACTGTAACAATTTGTTTGCACGCAAGTTGCTGAGAGCTCAATCAGTGAAAAGGACAGACAGCTTGCATTTGGGGACGTTAGGGTTTGTGCAAGTTACAAAGAAAGATATTTATTAAAGAATTTATTTTCTTTATTTTATTTTTATTTATTTTCTAGGGTGACTAGCGACTTTCATCCATTATTACTAGATGCATCAACAATCACTGCAAAATAGGACTAGACAGAATCTAAAGAAGTCATCCAATCCATCTACATAAAATGAAACCTCTTGATAATCTGGAAAGAATTCTACTTTTAAATCTATGGCATCTGTCTAGCTCTATGCTATTTGAAAATCCCTTTACTATAAAAAGGACTTGAAACACAGGGAAAATAAGTAAAGGTAAGAAAAAAGCTGGCAGAAGAAAAAGTCTGCTACTGGCTTCATGGTATTTAGTGAGATTCCTGTGCATGTGTGTAGCTCAAAAAGTTAAAATCAGATCTTTGAGACAGATCTTAGTGAACTCTAAAGAGATATCCATTAAAAACTACAAAAATCCGTAAGATGTCTCACATTTAAAAGAATGGTCAGCAAGATTACTTGCTACTTACTTTGCATATATTACATAATGAGAAGCATCAAGATCTTGCTTAAAGACTGGAACTTCAATTTCGTGATAGAAAATTTGGAGGAAAATAATCAGAGATTATTTTTATTAATTATACAGATTAATTGATGGAGTTATAACAACTGTTTAGGCATTTCAATGTTCATCCTTTGATAGCAACTAGATTAACAATGTAGTCAGGCACTGGAACAGGTTGCTGAGGGAGGTGGCGGAGGCATTGTCCCTGGTGGTGTTTAAGGAAAGGTTGGACATTGAGATTAGGGATATGGTTTAGTGGGTAATGTTGGCGTCTGGGGGACAGTTGGACCGGATGATCTTGGAGGCTTTTTCCAAACTTAATAATGTTTCTGTAATTCTAGCTATTGAGAGATCTGTTCTAATACCAGTGAAAGCAATTAAGACATGTGGTCCATCTTTCCTTGAGACTCTGGAATCCCACTTCTCAAAGTTTTGCTCACACTGAAAAAGTTAGTTTCAAAAGTATAAATACATTTTTGACTTGCAAAAATATTCCACTGGTGATAGATCACACAAAAATGAATTGTATGCAACCTTTAGTTTTCAAAAGTGTTTATAGAGATGGATTTAGAAAAATAGTAACTTTGTTTTATAGGTTAAGCAACTTTGTTAGATTTAACAGAGAACATATCAGAAGGCAAATACTCCCTGGAAGATTCAAACAAAGAGGGGATAGGATGGCAACAGGATAAAAAATGTCACCGTAAGACAAGGTACAGAACTAAGCCTGAAGTGATAATGATTTAAAGCAGGCACTGCTTGGCTTGGAGCCAGTCTGGAGTCAGCTGGTGGCCTTCAGTTCCTCCTGGTGTACACAAGACAGACATGCAGGCATATTTGGCACTATTATATATGTAGTTGTCTTTCTCAGGAAACAAAATGGGTATAGAGAAGCCTCTATTACTCAAGTAAAATGGAGCCTGTCAATCTCAAGTGTTGCTGCTCTCTTGTCTCTCATAAAAATAAAGTTAATTTTTCTAATCGACTACAGTCCTGCAATTCCATCAACTCATACCAATTAATCTCATCAAAAACACCAGAGTACATTTGCCTACATTTATTTCAGTTTCATTTAGATTCCCTCCATTCTGTCTTGTTTCTTTTACATATTACATATATTAGCATATACTGCATATATGCTTCTTTTACATATTACATATATTAGCATATATTACATATATGCTTCAGGTTTATCTACAGACCTTCAAAACCAGAGGTCTGCTCAGAAAGCTTTTGGAATTGAGACAAATGAAAACAAATAAGGAAACTGAGCTTCTTGAGTGGGAGATGAGGCACTAGCAGCCCTGAAAGCTTTGAAGTTTTGTTTTATGAATATCCCCTCTATTACCCCCACCACACCCTCCAAAAAAATAAAAACAAAACAAAACAAACAAACAAAAAAAAAGGCAAGAAATTTTTTTTCCACGCATAAGGCAAGGAGACAGTGAGAGCTGGACATGTTTCTTAATGCAAACAAGTATTTGAATAAAAGAAAACTAAAAAAAAAAAAAAAATCTGTTGCCTTTATTAAGGAGGGATAGAAACAGGTGTAACTGAAGCCATGAGTAACCAAGGACCACATGAATATCTGTCCAGTTCTCTGAAGTCTAGAACAGACATCAGATGGTGTCTTGTACTTTTGTTACTGAACGAAGTTGTTCGGTTTATCTGTGTCAAATGAGGGCTTGTGTGATGCTGTCAAGTCTGAAAAACACCTGGCTGCAATCTCCACCTTCCATCTTTCCTATAGAGTAGAAAAGCCTTCTTTGATAACAGACAGCTCAAATCAGGAGCCTTGGATTAAAGAAATGAAGTGACACCTTTACAAAATACAGAGCACTAACAACACATTTATTGGAGAAAGTAGCATTTGAATTCAGCTAATTTAATACTCCAGAAGATATTTTGGTACATGCTGTATTGATAGGATACATATATATTAAGAGGCAGAATTTCCACAGTACATCTCATTGCCAATAGTTTAAAGAGAATTGTCAAATATTGGACAAAAATTACTTAAAAGAATACAGTTTTATTTTCATTGACTCATCCATCATTACTTTTGTTTATGAACAGATTTCCTCATTCAGTACCTCTCAACTACATAAAAACTACTTTAATTCCAATTCTCCCAGCTCTAACATCAAGCATCTTTCTTAAAATCATTCGTCTCTCACAGCTGGTTTCCAGCACTAGTCTCAGTCTGATTTACTTAAGGCTTTTTCTCCAAGAATGATTTTCAATTCTACATGTCAGTAAAATATCCAAGCCCCTGGAACCATGGGATTGAGATCAAAAGTGGCAATAGCCCCCTTTTATTTTATTTATCTGTAAGAAAAGCATTGCTTTTTCTTTTTTACATGCTTCCTTTTTAGATCAACACTGAAAGTAGATGAGAACATTTACCTTTAACTTTTACCCTATTTAGGAGCTTTGTTCTCTATTCCATTGACAAACCAAGCAGAAACCTTGAGTTCTCCTCTTGAGGTGGCATATATTGTATATACTATGAGCGTGCAACTCATGCCATTACAGAAGGCAAACCACAGCTTTCTGTTGAATTTTGAAACAGTACCTCATGCATAATTTATAAAATCTGCTGATTGCATCAACCTTACTTTGTGATATGCTTTCTGCTTTAAAATGTCACATGCAATACTTCTGTCATAGGTGCAATATCTATTACTGACTGTATGTGACCCTGCACTGGCATCCATTTTGTTGTTATCAACAATCACTTGAGCATTACAGATTTTTATTTATTTATTTATTTATTTGGCTGATAACATCACCTGCTTCTTTGTTGTTACTCTTTAAGTTGCCATGGAAACAAAAGAACAGCTGAATAGCAATTTTAATGCTTGAGAAATGCTTATTCTTTAGTAATAGGATGCTACTTGCCAGTATGAACTCTCAGGGTTTAATGGAAGCTATTATAAATAGTAACTTTTGAATCAAAGCCTTACTCAAAAAAAAAAAAAAAAAAAAATCCAAAAAAAGAGACTTGTGTTTCTTCCTACCTGCCTTAGTTCTACTAATAATGAACTGATGCAGAGATCTCCCTGCTGTGACACAATGCAGCAACACAGGAGAATCCTGCCCCATATTCTGAAGTAGACAACAGTTGCTGCACAGAGAAACAGTGCTTACCTTTTCTCTCCAAGTGTCTCTATGTTGCAAGTAATCTCAAAATGGAAAAGAATAAGAAAATTCCATATTTCATCTTCCTCACCAACTCAGGTAAATTGCTGCTACATCCACAGAAACACAACACAAGCTATGAAAATATCAAGGATAGTCTCTTTGAATTAATTCTCTTAGCCACACAGTTCTCCTCTTTCTCTAGCGCAATCCTTCCTACACAGAGTAGGAAGCTCAGACTAACAGCTGAGTCCTGCTGCTGTCTGCCCATAATCCACGAACTCACATAACTGTACAACTTGCCACTGATGGGAACTGAGCGCACTCAGCCCGTGGATACTTGGCACATTTCAGATTCCTGTCCTAGATGCCCAATTCCTCTCATCTCCCCACAGTTGCTGAGCAGACAGAACACAAGGGATCAACATGAGTATCACCTGAAGCCTCTTCTACCTTAAATCCTGTTGTTAATCAGTCAGAGAATTTCTAGAGGTGATTATAAGCAGCAGAATATGACTGATTTGGTACAGAGACAACATGCAATACAGCAGAGTCTTGCTCTGCAAAGCCAACCAGTAGGCAACGTGCAGCTGTCAGAGACAGCTGAATGAATATTTTCCTACACAAGAGCTTTCCCCTCACCCTGCTGACAGCTAGTACTTGGCACTGCTGCCCCTCTCCCAAGACCTCAATGGCAACAAGAATGCAAACCCTGCCCCCAGGGACTGCAGGGTGATTCTCTCCCAGCAGCAGAAGCAGCTTTGGCTCCTCAAGCTTTGGCCCCGTGAAGACTGAGGACTGACTTTCCCTTTCCCATGATGTACAGGATAATAGTCAGGAAGAAATATTCTAGCAGGGGAGCAAGTGCTAGAGGAGACGATGAGGAAGACTGGGATGAAAAATATTTATCTTTCTTCACCAGACATCCCGGCAGAAAGATGGCTGCACACCCTTTCCCAGTCACTGAATCATCTCTGCCTTTGTTGCCCACAGCCCTGACTCCACACTGTTGCTCCTCTAGCTTTTCTCTAGCTTTTACAGAAACCTTCCTGTAAAAACCCACAGCTTTCAACAATGCCATCTCTATGTCAAGATGCATTCTGTTGACACCTGGAAGATCACTTCACACTGAGGATTATGATCTTTTACTTGGGTTGGACAAAAACTGCTTTAGCTAAGAAGCCTTGAATTGACTTTGGAGCTCAGGGAAGCAAAAGCATTAAATGTTAATACACGAAAGAACATGCAGGCTCTGAGAGCAGGGGGTTGTTTCTCTAGCTTGGGAATTTCCAGCTGAGTGAGAACCTTCTATTGATAAACTGAATTAAACACAGGTTGATTAGTTTTACAAATTCTGTGATCCATAGCAAAGGTGTTTAAAGTGGAAATAAAATTCTGAAGTAGCACTTTTTTGGTTCTTTTGAGCCAATACTTTTTTATTACTTTAGAGGGAAGAGGGGAGACAATGAGGAAATAAATTCTCACAGTTGTTTAACATCTCAGACACTTGCCTGTAATGCTAAGACCTAAGGGACATGATGCAAATGATCAAAACAACAAAGAGGAATGAAAACATTAAGAGCAACTTCATCAAAAAGAGTGAAACCACACTTCACATACACTCCTGGCCCACTCCTCAGAGTTTCATTATTCCAGCCTCAGTTTTGCTTAAGCAGATCCTTGTTCTAAACATAGCCTACACAGTACATCTTTACAGACATCCAGTGAGAAAGGAACTCTGTTCTTACAATAGGCAGTTCAGAGGCATCAACAGCCCAAGGACAGAGTGCAGATCCACTCTGGGAGAGCTCCCAGGGGAGCAGGACCTGGTCATCAATCACCCCACCAACACTGCAGCAGCTGCTGATTCCCAAGGGGCCTGAGCGATCCCACTGGTCTTGGGCTGCAGGCAGAAAAATAGAGCCCAGCACATCACGTCTGACAGGACCAATCCCACACCTCTCAAAGTCAGAGATGGAGGCAGAAGATAAATCTGCTAACAAAATAATGTGGTTTCTGATCTGATGGAAGGGAAGGAAGTTCACTCACCATGAAACAAGGTAAAATTCAAAGAGAAGAGGAAAGACTGGCAGCGTCGGCTTAATCCTATTAGCATTTTTATCAAATATGTTTGGAATTGTTCCCATTTTGGAAGAAGATATTCTCTGAAACACAATTTAAAGAAATGTGTGACAGTGCACAAAATAGAAGGGCTTCAATTTAAAAGGTTATATGGAAAGACCATGCTATATGAGGAAGACTTTCAGAAAAGTTTGTTCAGTGAAAAAAATCCAGATGGAATTCAAAAAGAAATAAAAGAGGAAACTGATAACTTTAGGGTTACACTGTATTTGAGGACTGACATATATTCAGAAATTATGAGGAATATGAGAGAATGAGCATTTAAAGTATAATAGCTATTCACATAATCTGTGAGACGTGCTGGTCTAGCATCTATGTGAAGTCTAGCTTAATTCACTTTGTTTAAGGAAACTGGGGACATGGGGGGACATAACTTACTCAAAGCGAGAGGTGTTCTTTCACCTCAGGCATGACAACTATGTATGAAAAAAGAAAATCAATGCCCTGAGATAAATTATAGACAGTTGTCTTGTAGTGGTAAAGGTTTGCCTAACATTTCAGCTCCTATATTTGTATTTTAAGTATCTTAAAGAAGGACAATGACTGGGCTAGCTAGGGGTGTGGGAGAAGGGTACTCAGACTACTCAAGTGCAGAGGAAGAAAAACATTTAAAACAAAACAAGTGGAGGTCAAATGCATGTAGTATTAGAAAGGATCCAATCAAATTTGAGAATGAAGAACAGTGAAGAAATTGGCAAACTAACAAAGATCATTGGGAAACTTCTAGCAATAAAGACAAAAACGAATTAACAGTTTTCTTGCCATATTAGTTTAGTACTTTCTATCTAGGCCTTAGTCAATGAAATGAGTGATTCCTTGGTGTGCAGGTATAGACCTGGGAAGCCATTCTGTCTAGAGGTTTGGCAGAGAGGAGCCACACTGCTACTCACAGCAAGGGGCTCTGGGAAGAAGCTGGTAAGGTGATTAGAGCATCCATGCAATGGCCTTGTAGCACCTCACATGAAGAAACTGCTGCCTTTCCAGTAAATCCACCTTCGTTTCTCATGGTGCAATCATTCCAGATGCAGTTTAATGGGAGTTTGCATATTTCTTCAGAGGTCAGCATCAGGTACTGGGTTATTTATGTTTCTGGTTCATTAGGGTATGACAGCATCAAGAGGATTTTCAAAATTCTTATGAAAGGTTTTAAAATTCCACCTGGAATTGTATTCATAATTGGCAGTATTATATAATTTTTAAGTACAGAATGACTCAGAATTGGATATCAAATACTGACTTTATAGCAACTTTGTTATGCTTCTTAAAATTTCTTACACTTTCCTTGCTCTAAGGGTCTAAGATTTCAATCCCTGATGTTTGGATTTACAAGTAATAATTCCTCTCTTTCATGTAGAAGTCTTTCCTTTGTTTAATTTTAAAAAGCAAAGACAGTGCTGAAATCCTCATGTTTGTTAGACTTGCATAACTACCTCTCAAAGCACTTCTCAAATAGCTGTAACAGAAGGATTTCCCAAATATTACAGTTAGTCCTCTAAGAGCAAAATAAATCCCTGTGCTTTATAGACTCAGCATGTTAAATGTATATGGATGAACATTTTCTATGTAGACCAAGAATTAGAAAGTTTTTTTTTTTTTTTTTTTTTTTTTTTTTTTTTTGTTGTTCTGTGGTTAGTTTTCCTGTAAACAGCCCACTCTCTTCCTCTCTTCTTCCACAAATGCTGCTCATTCTTTTAAACTCTAAGATCTATTCAGATCTTGTAACCTATCTTTGAAATAAAGACTATTACTATACTGTAGTGATACTGGGGAAGCTAGTAATAGCTACTTTTATTTACTTTTATTTTATTACTTAATACTTTTATTTAAATCTTCTTATTCCTATCCAGGAATCCAGATGAATTTTGTTTTGTTTGCTTGTTTCTTTCACTATTATTAAGTCTTAATAGAATTCCATCCCTTTCATTATCTCATACCATTTCTCAATGGCCAAACTTGAACAGGGACTCAAAAAGTAAAATGATACTGTTATTAATATCCCAACAGCAGACAGCTAAAAAAGTAAGTTGACACCATTTACAGCTGTTGGAAGTAAGTATTTGGCTTAAAGAACTTCTATGTAATCTAAAAAAATATTTCAAACACCATATATACAGAGTATGCCACTAAAAGTAACTGCAAGATTACTGCATACAAAAGAAACATCAATAATCAAGTGGCAGAACACCAAACATCACCTTTATGAACCCGGCACACAGGATAGGAACCACAGACTAACATGATCACAGGGAAAGTGATATTCAAAAAGTATTTACAAGTTCTCTAAATAAAGACAATTTTGAAATAAAATATTTTAATGAGAGAACACCATTTCTAATGCTGTTACTATGATTAGTTTAGAAGGAAATAGTATATGTATCCCTCACTGTAGCACAAATGTTTGAGGAGTAAATATTGTAAGCAAAGAATAGTCCTTAACTTGATGCACTGGGACATAATAACCATGAGTGATAAGATTGAAATAGGAAATGAATGGTATTCCTAAGGATGAATACTGGGAAAACCAGCAGGGCAACTTGACCAATAAAGCAAAAGGAGAGCATCCCATGAGAAAGGTGGGAAAGCCAAATGGCATAGTACCTCTGCAAGAAGCTCAGAAAATAATGAAGATGGTGAGTGTAGCCAATTTTCAGATATTTTAATATCAATTTCACTAATGTTTCAATTTTATTTTTAGTATTCAACTATCAGATGAGTTTTCAATGTGATAATTACTGTAATTTTGAAATTTTAAGAGCACAGAGCCATGGAGTAATCTTGTAGTCTCTAAAATTGCTGATTTTGAAGTATATATTTTACTATCGAGTGCATTCAGTGAAAAGCTGATTGATTTTGTTCTACAGCTGGAGTTGAACTTCATCAGAAACCACACATCACTCCTGGTGGATGACTGCACTCAAGATGCAGAACCAAATGGAAAATGACCTCCCTTCTAAGATTTTACTTCTCTCTCATTTAAATCAGATAAATACCAGATCTTAAAGATTTCTGAGCCTATTTCTGTTCTCACATATGCTCACGTCAATGAGATTAATTTCATTAACCTCACAGGGTGCCCAACAATAAAAAAAAAAATAACTAATTAATTTAAACAAAACAAAATAAAGCAAAATAAAACAAAAAAAATACACAAGAGAAAGAGACAGAACGAGCCAGTCAGAAGACAGTTTCAAGTGAAGCCTGTGTCCCACACCACACTGATCTGCAGTACATAAGGCACCTGATACACCACGGACATGCTAATCAGCACATCAGAGCTGCAATACATAACTTCAGGAACCAACTCCTCATTCCACTGTAATAAGTGGCAAAAATGCCAGCAAAACCATAATTAGAAGCTAACAATTCAATGCTTAGGAATAACATTTACAGGAAAATTGAATACACAGTGCTTCTACTTCATAGCCTGTCACAGCACAAATTATAAGGACACTGGTAAAAAGGGACACTTCACCACTTACTCTGTCTCCAAATATTCCCTGTATCTTTTATTGTTTGAACAGCTACCCTGTCAGTGCCATCAAAATCCCACAGGCACAGAAATTACTTTTTCAGTAAAACTGTAAGATTGAATCTCTATCCTTATTCCTCAATCTTTTCAAAACCTTTAAACAATTTGAATTAGTCTCCTTTTATGTCTACAGTGCCCTTAGTTTCCTATAGCTCTAAACACACCTGGAGTCAAGTCTCTCTTCCCACCTTCAGTGATATCCTTACTCTGCTCTTGACTGTATTTTGTTTTCAGTTCAGCAGCCTCACTGCTTCTGTAATTCTATCTACCATAATACTGTTGATACTTGTTCTGATATCTCTTCTGTTCTTCAGTTTTTGACAGCACAGTTAAAAAGCAAAACCAACAAAAATAAACAAATAAATAAATAAAAAACAGGAGTTTCAAAGGGATGATTCTTACAAAACACACACTTCACCCATACAGAGTTTCTTATCAGCTCCAGCCATTGATTCACTCTCATCGGCATCTTGAAAGCTAAGTTTTAAAAGGCATATTCCAAACACTGTAACTAACAAATCCCCTATTTATAAAGCAGCATTTTACTAAGTTTCCCTTAATTCTAGAACTTTGGGCTACCTGAAAGAAAATAGTCTGGCATTTGGATTAAACTAAATGAAGTTTCTCTGCTTTGCCAGAACATGGGATGGGAGACAACAGGCATTTATGGAGAGCTTTAGCTCTGGATGTTTTCTTTCAGGACAAATTAATGAATTCCTATGAGTTTTTAATTATTATTATTATTTCTTTAGGACTTACAGCTTTTTTTTTATTTTTTAATAAGTGAATAAATCTAAGTTCCTAAATTAATATTTTATAGTTAAATTAATATTCATACATCAAAGTAGACAAAACTGGATTTCTAGTCAGGGCCAATTTTTCTATGATTTACTCATACACACAGTTCTTTGGCTCTCTGTCAGGAGATAAACTCACCAATATCACAGGGCTGCTTTCTTGTCCTATTGTGCTACTATCTGTCATGCAAGAAAGCTGACAGTAACTTTTCAAAGAACTTTTCAGAACTATTTTTAGATCTATTACTGACATCTCTACCTAAGTTTCAGCTGTGCCACCATGACATGCTGACAGTCATTAATATACTGTAACTCAAGTCACTAAAGAGCAGCTGTTGATGTCAACAAACTGATTAATTTTTAATCACAGGACAAAGCACGTGAATCAACCAAAGAAAAGGCCTGGAAGTTATCATCAAACAACCTCTGATCTATATAATTCTCCTAAATTCAAGCAAAACAGAAATAAAAATATTTAATATTTATTCTTAAATAGCACAGAACTTCCAAAATAGATGGGAAAAAATGCTTTAAGATTTCTGGGAAAAGCATAATTCTTTTGATATTTTAGCTATTTTTCTGGGATTAAGAATTAGATGTCTATTCATAATTCTAATTTTGGATTAAGCGTCTAAGATTTATGCTACAAAAAATCAAGAAACATAGAACTGCATATGTTTTCCTATCTTTCTTTTAAGGTAATTTTGGATGTTGTTTTTTATATCACATTTTCCAGGGCTAACTCATTAGCCTCTTGCCATAATTATATCATTTAGTCTAAGTCTGGTTTCATGAAGCACCTCATTTTGGAAAGACCCACCAAACAGACTGCTAAACAAGAAACCTGAACCACATAAGATTGAAAGGGCAGCCCTTGTGCATCCCCAGTGGTGGTGAAAAGAAAGAGCCTTTCAATTCAAGTCCAACAAGCAAAAATGAGGGTTCTGGTCTATCATTACAAGTATGTTTGATAAATGATTCTGAAAATATATTCTTAATCTCTGAACTACAGCTAATATTTCATCTTCAACAGTACAACTTTGTATCAGGGAACTACTTTTTCCACAGAAATCATTATCAGCCTGTATCCAAATGCAAGTTATGAAATTGAATGTTTACTATTAAATTCCAGAAGAGAAATTTGAAAGTGTTTGTTATACCCAGCAGCTTGGTCAAATACTTCTTACTGTTTAGTCTTTGATAAAATTTTTTGTTTTCAGAAATACAATCACCAGAGTTGACTGGTATTTAATGTCCTTATGAAAGTTCCAAGATATTTTTCCTTCAAGACTGTATATAACAAGTATAGCAGCTAAATTATTAATGATCCCCACTGCGGTTTAATCTTCCATTTAGAATTTAATTAAGTCTGAGGAAAAAAAGTGCAAAAAACCTATTGGCTGATTTGTGCCAATTAAATGCCTAAGCCTTTCACACCTCTTTGCATATGCTGGTCTTTACTTTCGGTCCACTCTCTAAAACAACACTAACAACACTAAGCAGCCAATTTCACCACCTTTTTTTTTTTTTTTTTTTTTTTACCCTGAAGTCAGCTGCTAATGCAAAGGCATTTCACAAACACACGGGCAGCCACAATGTTATGTTGTGCTATTACCACAACAGAGAGACAGAGGTAACATGAGAGTATTCCTTTTCATCTAGCATGGTGTCTCACCATGGCAGACACTGACAAAACTTGTATTACTAAAACTTCAGGTAGTCTATATATGAAGCCATCTTTTCATTTACTAAATTACCATGATATTTCCTAAATGCAGATGACAGAGATAGATGAAAATGATGCTGACCACTCCAGAACCTCCAGCCTTCTATGACAATATTCGTGAAATGTTTGGAAATGACCACACCCTTACTATGGTATGGTTTAAAAAAACTTCTAATACCTGTTTAATATTACTATGAAATCTCACATAAGAAGCTAATCTGACACCATCCAAGTTATTAAGCAATATGGTGTTTTAGTGTAATATCGTAAAGTGTATGACTGAATGCTTTCATGAGCAAGAACAAGAAACGCTGGTAAAAGGAGCAAAATATAGTAGGATGAACTTGAGCATTCTTTTGTGTTGAGCAAATGCCTTGACGTTTAACACTACATGTATCGTTGAAGAATTACGAAGAGTAAGAGTTCAAAAAGAAATTTTCTTTACTCCATTATGAAAACTCTCTTTCTTCAGGTTCCCAATAAAATTTGGAAGGAACCATCTAATTCTTTAGCCATAACCTTCAGTTCAGTAAAAAGCACAGCTTCTCTGAGGACATGTATTTTAGTCTAAATACTTGTAAAAGTAGAGGGAAAAAATGCTTAGAATCTAATTTAGCTAAACATGAAAACCTCAATGTGCATTCTCTTTCTCTTTTTTTCTAGTACCACACAAGCACAACCGTATAAGCAATATGCTAAGCAAGAAAGCAATACCAGATAGAGACATGAAGATCTGAGTTGGCCAAACACTGTTGGTTTTTTTTTGTTTTTTTTTGAAAATAACGTTAAAAAGTACCTTGTAAACGCTGCTGAGATGCCTCATCTCTTGTGGATAATTGCATTTATCCATGTTATAACAATTATTATCTCTTTAAGTGAAGGAACTTGCTTTATCAGGTAACCCTGGACACCAATTTGGATCTGTGCCTAAAGAGCACATATAACAGTTCTCTGGGTAGCATTGCCCTTTGAAATATATGTCTGAGCTTCATTTCTCATTGGTAATAATGGTTAATGAAATCACCAAACAAAAACTTCAATCGCAAAGACTAGAAGATTAAATTAGGTTTCGTAATGTGAGCTGAACTTCACTTACTGGCTTGTATTATTACAATATGTAACACACTTAGAATAACTAGGGGGGTTGCAGGATACTTTTTATTATTAAGACCATGTTTTTTTCAGTAGCCTATAATCTGTCAGTCTGACAGCTGAAATTTTCCTTGCCTAGTTTAAATTTTTGTTATTATTTTAAATTTTAACTCTCTTCTGAGAACACATTAAAAATAAACTAGAGGGCATATATGCTTAAAAAAAAAAAAAAAAAAAAAAAGAGAAAAATTGATAGATATCATCCAATTATGATTACCTGATAATCTCCATTATTTAGAATTCTTAAACCTTTTGCGGAGGACTACTCACACTTCTATTGACTACAGATATTTGAAGAATCTCCTGTGTCTGTCCACCTGATCTTTTATCTACTGACAAAACTTCTGAAGAGTTAAAAATCATCAGTTCTTACCCTCACCATTATCCCACAGAGACTTCAACAACTTTCCAAGAACTCCAACTAATCTCAGAAACAATCCTGTTACTTCTAAAGCTCGTGTCATACCTTCAACCTCCACACACTTGTTCCCCTACAACAGTTGGAGCAGTGAAAAAGAACACCAGGGTAGTGAACAAAATGTCCACTCTCAAAACTGAAATTTAGCACAGTGTCTCAATACTTCAGCTACCTGTCCTCCCTCCAATAAGCAGTCCTCCTCAAGGAGTAAGGGGGCAGGCAGGTCTTTCTCTCAATAATTCTTTGCACATAGCACATGCCATTCACAATCATTCTTAGCCACAGAATTTAGGGAACAACATTTTTCAGAGTCCTCACAATAAGTATGTTGGAAAGAAAAGGAACCAAGACAGGTTTGACTTCAGAAAAGTTCCTGGATCCAGCAACCTTCCTCTAGAATTGAAAAATTTCATCTTATATTGTCAGTTAATATTATCAGCCCTACAGTTTAGACAATTACAAGTATTAAGTATGCTGTCCCCTCTTGCCCCTTTCTGGTTGCACTGAAGTAGGCTGTGTTCTTGCTTCCCTTGCCTACAAGCCTGAGAACATGCCCCTGAAGGCACCCAGAACAAACAGAAATAAATATCACAACAAAGATTGCAGGAAGATTTATATTCTGTATATCATACAGAAAGAAATTATGACAAGCCATATCAGGACCAGATTGTTCCACAACTAATATACGGAGTCTCACAAAAATGCAAATGAAAGACCTGATCAAAATCCCAGGAATTAAGCCAGGAGAAATCTGTTCCAAATACATTTTTAAACAATCCCTTGCTTTAATTGCACAACTCCAAATCTCAGCCAAAAGGTTCTACAGAATTCAAGCCAAACCCATCCGCAACTGTACCCATCTTTAACTATAAAGAAAGTTGTTGTTCACAGGGATCCTACCTTCTTTTACCAGCTAAACCAAGTTTTGTAGGAGAGAGTACTGCTTGTCTTTGTGTCCACTACCCTATTGATTGTAGTGTAAATATTAGGCTTCCTGCTTGTGGAGAAACTACTGCAAAGTTTCTTTCAGTTCTGTTTGCACATTTCAAACGTGTGCGTGGTTCAGAACAGGGAAGTTTATGTAATGTTCCAGAGAAACAGCAGTACATCACGGCTCATTTTAATTCAGGTATGAATACATGACACAGATGAATTCACAAAACGCTCCTTTCATCTGAAATTTAAGTAGTAACCCTATTTCCCCTGAAGGTTTAAGCTGCTTTAAGTGACGAAATGATTATATTTTCCTGTTTCTTTAAAGCAGTACTGGATAGAAACAGCTTAGGATGAATCTCCTGAATTTATTCAAAAGAGAGCACACCATCAGCTATAAGGATATTTGAATAAGTCAATCCAAAAGATCTCAGTGTTCTCTGCAACTCCAGAACATGATGATTTTAAAGTTTGCTGGAAGCACTTTAGTGGTAGAGCATATAAAATCATCTTTTCCCCAAAGGCCAAATTTTCAAGTATTGAACAAAGCCAACTATCTACTTGCAGAAAACAAGAAATCTGTATGTGCACCTGGAATATTCACCTATCTAAACACAAACATATGACACAAATTTTATATGCATGCTGTCCTTCACTTCCCATTACTGAACATCCTGCTTAACTTAAAGCTGGCTTCATCTTTCCTATAGAAAGGGCTTTTTAAAGTTATTGTTATTAAGAAATATCATTGGCAAAGTGACAGTGGAGTACTTCTGTACTTCTGGATTGCTCTTGCTATCCAGACACCCACCATAAGCCCAGGGTCCTGTTCAAACACACCCTTTTCTGCTCTCACTGCTGCTTTGTGCTCCTACCCTTGCTAAAACTCACATTATCTTCCATTCACAAGTTTTCACATTCTATTGGGTTTCCTCTTTCATTTGGGTCTCAGTTCAATAGAGCTGTATGTTCTGTATAAAGCAGTTTTGATAAGTTAAAACAACCCTTTTGCTCTGTTTCTTTGTTTGTTCTTTAAACTTTCTGCACAGACAGAATTTTCTCTGCAGTTTTCATTACATTGTAACTGTCCCCTAAGGCTTGATACCAACTCTGGGACTCTCACTTCTCTCCCTCTGCTTGCAAGCCACGTTGCCAGGACAGTGTCACCTTGGGCTCACCAGCTCTTGGCCAAGAGCAACAGACAGCCACTGCCTGGCCGAAACACAGACCACCCAGCACCTAGACCTTACCTCCTGGGAGCAGGCAGTACTGAGATTTGGGGCTGTCTGCACTGCCCAGCAGCCCTTTGCTGCAAGTGACACGCAGCAGCCTTGCTCGTCTTGTGGGCCGTCACTTGAGCCAGTGAGAAACTGCAGGTAAACATGAATCTTGCTGTTACCTTGCTGTCTGGTAGTACGCAGGGAAGTTCTGACCAGTGATATTAAATATGCATCCTGAAGAAGGCATGGAATGCTCCAAGTTCAGAGAGAACAAATACATTTCTAATACAGAATGCTGAAATCACTGAGCAAGCAGTAAGAACAACCAAAGAGGCAGATTTCTCTCAGACTTTGCTGTTAAAACCTTCCATAGCACACATTTCTTCACAACACAGCAAATTATCATCATGACTGTGACCTAATACACAAGATGAGACAGGGAAGCAAAGGTCTAGAAAAATCAGAGGGCATTTCCCTACCACAAACACTTCAGCACCCAAGCTGCAATACTGCGGTCATCAAATGAAACATGAGCACAATGTCTTGGGAACATACGGAGAGAGACCGGGCAAGGCATAAATGCTTACAAAATAGCTGTACTTGCAGTCCTGAAGCACCTACAAATATGCAACTTACTTTGCTTAAATATGACCAATTTAAAAACTACACGAATCCTAAACTCTTAATAAAATCATCTCCCTAGGGCATTTGCTTGCCTTTAGAATATTAAAACAAGAATATGGCAACCAAAAATGATGGTCAATGGATACATGTCTTTCTCGGTAAACTGAGAGGAAAAAAAAAATGTTTTAAAAACAATGAAAGCCTATGAAGCTAAATTTTCCACAGCCCAGAGATGATGATACACAGAGCAGAGAGTTTTATAATGTTCAATTCACTGCAAATGAGCATTTCATCAGTATTTATTTTGATATCTGAAAAAAAATTCCAATTGCATTCCTCCCAATAAGGTTGCCTTGTATGACATAAAAATGTTTTCTACAAGGTAATATTTTAACTACAAGCAGGACTTTGAGGATAGAAGGAGAGAATTTATCTGTTTTCAACCTAACAAGACATCCTAAGAGGAACTTTCTGAAAGCTTCATGCAGATATTTAACATTGGTGTTAAGCAGTACAGTGAAATCTGAAACATATTAACATTTCATAAGCTCAATAATTTGAAGTTGTTCTTTAAAATACACAAGAAGGCATTCCCTATTTCAAATGTTATTACTATTTATGGTTGTTGGAACTCTCATATAACACTGTATCAGTCAACAGGATTTAGCAGCATAATACTAAAAGGAAATTAAATACATTCAATAATCAGGCATTAAATTTTTACGCTCAATTATCAGCATGTTCACAAGTAAGAAACAAATTTATTTTAATATTTAATATATTCTTCCAATGGGCTTACTAACAAGAATTTTCATTTATAGCTTTCCTTCAGAAAATGTCATGATTACCATCTTAACAAGGGAAAAAAAAGAGAAAGTTCAAATGCTGATTTTGGCATTTGTATTTCTCTGATGTAGTTTACCTAAAGATGAAAAAGTATCTAGAAAAATAGATCATAGACACTCACAAAGTTAATATTTCCTAATTCAACTACCCAGCTCCTAATCTATAGCACACAATTACAGCTTTCACTAATGGGTTGCTATTAAAAAATAAATCAGCAGAAACACTGCGTGCATTTTTGCTTCCGTTCAGCCGGAGCAAGCATACAGTGTTGTATTATGCAGCTAGGTGAGACAGCTTTCAACCTCCACATGGTATTACTTACCCAGAAGCATGTTTCTCATCTACAGTTAGTTCAGCAGAATATGAAGCTCTGCACAATAGATCTAGCAAAGGGAATGTTCCCACAAACTCCTTTTTTGACTTGGGTTGAGTTTTGAGTAGGGTTTGAACTCGAGCTGCTGAGAAATATGCCTTGCCCCATAAAGCCGCAGGGATACTTTACTTCACTCTCATTGGTGAATGACACCTCTTCAGACTACACTGAAGTGATGCAGACAGTCAGTAGCTGGTGCCACTTTAATTTGAAGAAACAAAACCACAAGAGAAAGAAAAAAGCAAGTAGACACTACTCTAAAGTTTTAAAGTGGTATATTTTAATAAAGCTGCCCTGAAACTGCTTTTAGTTGCCTAATCTTTGAGCAAGGCAAAGACCCCTTGCAGAACTCCTGTGTTACACAGGGTGTTTATTTACACAAAACTAAGTGTCTCAACAGTAGGCTAAATTCAGGTTCTATAAAAGAGATTGTCTGATGTTACCACAGTGCTTGATTACCTCACAGCTGAATTTGTCTCATTAGATACAAGACACTTCTTTTAAAGAAATATCAGCAGTGAGCTGGTTTGAGATTTTTTTTAACCTGTAATTGCATGGCTCAAAAATCACCTCCAACCCTAATCTGAACATGGAATAGAAATGTTTAGAATGCTACTGCTACCATGGTAAGTACCACAAGTCCATTAAACCCCATGACAGACTGGTTCTGTGCAATCACTGTTAACCCCTTATTGTAAAAGCAAAAGGCAAGACACATAAAAGCTGGGACTGGAACAATAAATTGCTAAAGGAAAGAGGTGTCCATGCCCTCGATCACCTTGCTTTGGAATGTGCTGTTGCAGCACATACACAGTCTGTACAGAACTTCTGATGCCTCAGAAGAATGCTTCCAAGAACTAAATCAGGATGCTTGAAAAAAAAAGTTTATCAAAACAAACACACACTCATGCATCACCAGGAAGTCCAAGAGCATTAGGGACAGTTCTTTATCTGATGCAAATTTGTGCAGTTGTAGTAAAGTCAGACAATCCCTCATAGTCAAACTGAGGATTATGAAACAAACTTTGTGTAGAACCCTCCAACTTCAGTGCTTTGCCTTAGATGTACAGAGATAAGAACTACTTAATTTCTCTGTTTGCTTTTATAAAAATGAGAGGATGGGAGGAGGGGGAGAATAGGATTTTTAAAAGCAAACTACTTGAAACAAATTTCCTCAAACCTAGAAATAATAGACAAAATGTTTCTGAAAAGATTAATTTTATATTCAGTCCTTCATAAAACATTGTTCCAGTGACAACACCCTTCTTTAGGGTGTGACTATTGGTTACTCAAAGCAGCACACATGAAACTTCAGCCTAATCTTCTTATTGTATTCTAGAGCCTGCCACTCCTCATCCTCTCTACTGAAAAGCAGTTTACTTCAATAATTACCTGCCAACATGAATTGGCAGCAATTACTTGATTTTGTTACATGTCCTGAACTATTCGGTACTCTTAAGAGTCCCCTCAATTTTTATTTTTATTTAAAAGGAGGGACATTGCTAGTAGTAACAATCTCAGGAAAAAAAAAAAAAAAAGTGGAAAAAAATGAATCAGTTCTGACATAAAAAGGCAAATAAAAATGAAACCCAATTAAAAATAAACCTCTCTGTTTCTAAGCAAAGCTTGTGATCTTGGAAGATGTGACTCATTCTTATTGCGCACTTGGGATTGGCAGCACCAAAACACTATGAAACTTTATGTGGGTTTTATATAGACTCAGATGACTTAGCAAGATGACCAGTATTCCCAAGTAAAAACTACATTCTCTCATGCTGACAATTATACTACTACTTGTATTTTCTGTGAAGTCTGAAAGGTTTTTTTTTTTTTTAAGTACACTGTAAACTGCAAAAGTGTTTCATACGTTCCATAAGCATGTGGTATATTTGTGCATTATAAGACGATGAAATGGCAAGGACTATATGCCCCTGAACCAGCAGGCATGCTTCCCTGACTCCCTCCATTTGTTCAATGTCTGTAACATCTCCTTTTTGGCAATGCTTGATAGCTTCTTGTTAAAGCCATTACAATGCACTGGTATGCTCAGGTCCAACCATGTAGCTGCTTCAATGTAGCTCCCTTCTATTTCCCTCAACAGCACACAGCAGCTGGTCTCACAGAGACTAGCCTTCAGTTGCAGGCATGCTTTCAGGACTCACTAACCACAGTTTCAGGGTTTTGGCCTGCCCTCGAGCTCACATTAAAAATGTGATTTCTGGGACTAGACAGTCCAAGTTTTAACTCCAAATCTCCCTTCCCTCCCATTTAAAACACATTAACTCCCATCTACTCCTACCAGTGCCCACTGTCCCACAATTGTGGGAGTTCCCTTGATTATTTTTGGGCCTGACCAGGCCCCTTTGGTGATACCCAGACAGTGCCGGTACTGCCATGGCTCCTCCACACTGTGAGCGCGTTAGCCTGCTGGGCCACGAGGGCTCACCAAATGCGTGTGCAGGCCCAACTGAAAGGACGGGGGTGAGGAGGGAAGCCAGAGGAGAATACTCCTTTCAAGCACCAGACTGAAGTGGTCATGCAGCTACTGCATTATAGATGGTGCTAAAGAGCTAAAGAAGGAAGAAAGGTTAGGGAAGGTGCTGGAAAAGAAACTAGAGAGAGAAACAGTAGAACACAGAGGAGAAAGATGGGGGGAAAAGGGCTTAAAAAAAACGCACAGCATAGTATGTGAGAGAAGAATGGAATAAAAGGCAAGGCAAAATGCTATTGTAAGATATCGAAAGGCAGATAGGGAGAACTGAAAAGAAACCAAAAACATTAGGGAGAAAATAAAGTAAAAAAAGGCAAAGAACAATGGTAAATGAAATATGACAAAAATGAATGCATTTTTTCCCAGCTAGCTATCAGGTGCCGACCTTCCAGAAGATAAGGCGGTACAATATTCACTGCAAGCCTGGTACCTACCACCACAAACCTAATTAAAGGAAAGAAAGCATGCACAAGAGCATGCACGCTGGGACTGCAGAGCAGCAAGAAGATAAGCAGTTGTTGAGCCGCTTATCTGAGGGCAAGTACACTCAGGACTTGCTTACAAGCAGCTCCCATAGCCAAGAATGAAAAGCTGACAGACAGCTCAACTGGTAAGATCCTCAGGTGGTATCTTTTTACCAAAGTTAATGCTTTAAATTTCCATACACACCCTGTGTTTTTCTGCCATCTCTCATGTGTAAAGGCTAGAGAAGTGATACTTGAGCATTTGTAATAAGTTATTTATTATCTTTGGCTAACAAGTTTTAATAACAAAAGTAACTTAGAATCCAACAATATCTACATAAAACATGGTGTTTGGACTTCCATTCTTTCTGCTGCTTTGATACAGACAAGTCTCCCTAGCAGGCTGTGATATAACAGGTTTATATTTTGGCTGATTCTTAGAAACCTGGAGAATTGTACCGTCAGGATGTGACTGAAGCAAAATGAACAGTATATGTAGATGTACTTTATTTTCAGCTTGAGCACAGAGCAAGTCATCCTTCCAGAATTCCAAACTTTAGCACTTGGGACTTCCATAGAGATTAGTGTCAAACAGTAATAATGGCATCCTGCTGTCAAACCCATAAGAGGCTTCTCTGCATGACTATGCTTAGATTCTTTAGGTTTAGTCCTTTGCTTTCTGTGCACGAACAATTCTTCAGGTTTGTTGTACTTGTTCTCAAGGTTGTATCTTCAGTGCAACATCTACTAATTGCATATAGAAGTGTTGCAGAAGTTTTTCACAAAAAGAAAAACTGACTATAGCTACTACATCTAGTAATAGCTAGTAAGTTCTGTTTTTATGCTAAGTTTTTGACCATATTATTATTGTACTCCCCATAATGATTCTTAACCTTCATTTCTGTCTACCAAATATTTTCATATATATATGCTGAATAGAAGAATGTTAGTGTTAAGATCTTGATGAATTCATAATGAAGACAGATAGATGGAATATTGCAATGCACACCAATGAACTGCAAGTACTCTCCAGAGAGACTGACTTAAAACAGCAGCTAGTATATGAAAAAAGACCTTTGTTCAATGAAAAACACAGCTGTCCTACCTCTTGTAATAAAGGATTCACACCCATGCTCCAAATTCTGCTAAATACAGGAAGTACCAAATCACACACATTTTGTTTTTAAAATTCAAGGCAGGATTCAAAGCAAAAGCAAGGAAGGTAGCTTCACCAGGCAACAGTGCAAACCTGTCACACATGCATGGGTTTCTGAAGGTCACATTCAAGCACCATTTTTGTCCAATGCATTTTATGCAATCCCTAAGAATCATCTCAATTTGAAGGAGCAAAACAGAAGTCAGGAGACTGGTAGCATAACATGATCCTACTGTACAGACACTCAGGAACATGCAGGAGACACTGTCAAGCACAGATGAAATTTTGACCTAAGATAAATATTTGTCATTATAAGATCCAGATGACAGCAGGCATTTCAGAGTCATTCCAATAAGTAAGTACTTCACTGCAGTCAGAAAACAAGAATAACAAATTTATTTTCTGCTTTGGATCTTGTGCTACCAGGCACCACTGGAAAACAAACTTTCACGTGCAGTACATCAGATTCCCTTACCCCCTCCTTATTGCCATAAGCACAGATTCTGAAAGACTCATTGCCTTCCAGTTCTCCAACTCAGTTTGCACTGGATTCCTCTATAACCTTCAGAAAAGTTTAGAATAGAAAAAAAGGTTATACTTAAAAACAGCAAAATTTTAAGTCGCACATATATCTTCCCCAGCTTTTGCTTCTAAAATTCAAATAGATATATATTCATCATAATGTTAATGATAAAAAGAGTTCATAAATAATGTGAATAGAGGAGAATCACAGAGCTTAACTAGCTGCAAGCTAGTCTATACAAAATTCTGTAAAACATCCCTTGATGATTTTTAATTTTATGTATTACAGTGATGCTGAGAGGTGTCAAGTGACATTAAGCTTCACAGTACTAAGAGCTCTGCATACAAGAATTCCTGACCTAAGAGATTTCGATGTAAGTAAGCAGTACCAAAAACGATACAGATGACAAGTACATCAGGTTTTCTATGTAATGAATTAAAGCATCTGTGACTTTCCCAAAATCAAAAAGAAAGTGCTTGATACGCCCTGCTATATAATACCAAATCTTCTTTACTATGTTCTATTCTGATTTTTTTTTTTAAATGACCTGTTCAGACATTTTTACTAGAGCTAGAAAGCAGTTATCCCATCACAACAGATAAATGCCAGTGACATTGTTCCTTAAACATAATCAGCTTTCTTAGAAAGTGATGACACAACATTTAAAGAAAGAAAAAATACACAACAACCACCAAAGGCTTAACCATTCGTATGCCATTTGCAAACCACTTTGTTGCTGAGGAAGAAGCAACTCTCATGCCCTAGAGATTTCAAATTGTGGTGCAAAGAATTTCATGGTCAAGTTGGGGAATATTTTTGTGCTTGAATGAAAGCATGAGTGCTTTCAGGGCAAAAGAAAATAGGAAAAGGCAATAGGGGACAGGATTCAGACTACTGAAAGTACTTCCTACAACTTGTACAAGGGTAGGCATATTGTAGCATATAGTGATACCAGAAAGAGATACTGTCTCATTTGTACCGAAAGTATTTGACTCTGCTATCAAGAATACCTTGAAAGGAACTCTATCTTGAGAGCCACCCTTTCATTTGACACCAGAAATATGAAAATATGGTAAAGGCTCTGGGAGATGAGTATGCTCATGACTTTTTTTTAATCAGCATGCTTCTCTCTGTTGTTAAGGGATAATGGACTTTAGCAAACCAATCATCAATTCATGGCATAAATGGAAGCAGAGTAGGTTGCAGTCACAGAAATGTCAGATTAATGATAAAAAATGAGAAAGACATTTATACTGACATGAAAATGTAAGTTTAATACAGCCTTCTGAGTAATTATTTAGTTTGAAAATACATTCAAATCCTTCCAATGACTGTAAGAAGCTTAGGAATTTAAAAAAAAAAAAAAAAAAAAAAAAAAAAGAAAAGAAAAGAAGAGAAAAGAAAAGAAAAAGTTTCTCAGTACAAATATGCCAAGAAGTTTAACATAGACAAGAAGTATAAAAAGACAGTTTTTTATGAAGTCATAAAAAAAAATGAATGACACATCCAGGTGTACTATACTCAGGGCTAATAGTTTAAACCCCATTAATCCCATTTTAAAGACAATCTCATAAAAGCTGCTCATTTGCCCTTTTTGCCCCTCTCTGTAGCATTTCAAAACAAAATTTTAAATTAGAAGCAGCAGCATAGCAAATGTAAAAAATAAATAAATATAAACAGCTGAGGCACTGATTTATTTTATTTTATATTTACATTTTTTAAGCAGATAATGGCATATTGATCAGTTTAAAGTTCATATTTTTGGCAGGACTGGCCTTTTTCATAAATAACACTCAGAGTGGATAGAGCGAGCCAATGACTTGTTCAAATTTGTACTAGTAATGTCTCAAAATTACTTTGTGATGTTTGAGTGCTGGGTTATGAAAATAACATCCTGATGCAAGAAGGAACAGAAGATAAATGAAACCATGTAAGGAACTACCATCCCTAATTCACAGGTTCACTCATTAGGGGAATTTATTGACAGACTTATCTGAGACATTAATGTCTGTTTCTGCTCAGATTTTACTCCGCTCCTCCTTCCCCTCCTTCCCCCCCCTCCCCCAAATGGACATTCTCATTTAATGACAGGGCACAACAGGAAATTTCCACAGATGAAAACACTTCTGATAAAATATAGGGCTGGAAGGCTATGCAGTCTCATCCTAATCCGGGTGTTTCAAAAGGATTCAAGTATGACAGAGTGCAACTCACTCAGCATTTGTGTTAAGCTATAGTTGTAAAACAGATGCTGAGAAAAGTCTCCTGCTTTCAGGGGCTGAGTTGCTTAACTGGCGCAATCCGAGCAGCACAATTTCCACCCCTGCTCTGTAAATGTGAAGCAAGATGTCTGTTCTTCTGTGGACTGTGTATTCGCTCCAATCTTCTCCCACACAGCCTCTCCAAATTAAAAGAGAACTGCATATTCCCCAAACTCCCTTCCCTTCAATCCTTCCTCTCCATTTGCCACTTTCTCTGTTTTCCTGTTCTTTGTCTTTCCATCTATCATTTCTCTACTTAATTAGCACTTAATTGCACTGTGTGCAGCTATGATGATACTGGCCTCTTTGTTTGCTCTTCTTGTACATTGAATCCTTTTCCTCTTTGGTGATGGTCAAGTTAGCAGCTATTTTTTCTGGGTTTGCACTGGATCTCATACTGCAACCTTAAAATATTTCTGCAGTCCACCAGAGCAGTGCTCTGAGCAGAGCACCACTGCAGAGCTGGCTGGAGTGAAAGCACACTCCTGTCCTGGCACAGCTACTTTGCAGGTCATGGGAAGGGAGAAAGCTGCAAGGAACGGAGACACCCAGCACATGAAAATCCATGTCAGTGTATTTTGGAAGTGGAAGATGTGACCGAGAAGTAGACCAAGGGCTCTGCACTGCAGGGTGGGGGAAAGTTTCTGGGCTTAGGCAGCTGAATGCCAGTATGATAGGACAGGGTCTGTTGTAATGAATTCCCTCTGAAACAGACAGATGTGTGCTACTCTACAAAAAGAACAGTCTCCCCCAGAGCATGGTGACAAGTAGTAGCTCGTTTTTATTTCAGCCTTAGGTGTGAAAGCCAATTAAACTGCTTAACTGACACAAGACACTGAGTTAATTTTTCTTGGCAGCCAGCCTTCTCTTTCTACAAAGCCATCAAATTGTGCACGAGCTTTCCAGAGATGGCATCTGTACAAACGCATCAGAACTAGAAGCAGATTTACACCTGTTAAAATCCATCCCCAAAGGTTTGCAGGTTCACAGATGCACATGGTTGTTTGAATGTCTGTGAGACTCCATAAGTATTTATATCTAATACGAATACAAACATATGCTCCTAAGGCTGTGTATGAACAAGTGTGAGATGTACAGAAGGTTGGCTGAAAATTTCCAGGCTTTGGATGGGAACAGAAAACAGCACCGCAGACCTGGACTCACTATCAGACCTCCACCCCTGCATTTCTGATGGAAAATTCCATCAGTTTGCACTTTGGCATCCAAAGCTTACACTTCTAAAAGCGTCACATGATTTTTGTGTAAGGTATGTTGCTACCAGCCCAAAAGCTCAGTATTTCAAAATGAAATAATTGCCTTCTCTCTGAATCACGTTATATTTAGTAAGCTTTTTGCCCAAAAGGTTATTTGCAATATATCGATGACGTCCTCTCTTTCCAGTCTGGATAAAATACTAATCTTACAATGTTAACATCTGAGCTTCTTATTGATACCTTAGCTGCCTTTTTCTGCATGCATTTAGGTATGATTATTTCCTCCAGGGAATAGGAGACATACTTGCTTTATCCGTTTGGGAAAACCTGCTCACAGAAGACGCCCTTCCTTCATCAGAGTATTTACTCAGCTAATCCAAGTTCACCAAAGACATTTAAAGCACTGATTGCAGTAAGGTCATTCCAGATACCTGTTAAGAATTTCTGAGCAATCCAATTTAATTAGTCATCTGAGTTTGCTCATTTGGAATGGCATACATTTTCACCAATTACTTAAAATGAATTGCTGTGTTCTTCAACAGATTAGCACTGCAGTCTGCCACCTCTTTGGCAAAGTACCAGCATATTGCAATCCATGACATGACAAATTTATGCCCATTCAAGTATAATTGAGTTTTTAATTGTCATAGAGAAAAACAGATAAGCATCACATATTTATTTATTTTTTTAATGCAACAAGCATGAATATTCCTTTTTTCCGTCTATATCTCATTCAAATTCACTTAGTTCAGTAGTGTTGTTATCTAAATAAAAATAGAACTGTAAGGCTGTTTGACTAATTTTTCCTAATCTGGTGATCATTCCTGAGGGCTATTTCAATATTATCTACCATTCAGACCAGTTTCAAAAAGCCTCTGAAGCTACACAGAAGCAGAAAGAAATTGCAGATACTGTGTCCTTGGATAACTGGGTCATATCTGTATGGGACTTGAACCCTTAAATAAAATAAAATAAAATAAAATAAAATCACTATTCAAGCAAATGTTGCTGAAGCAGTGCAATTGCAGTTTTGCCTGCTTATCTAATTATGGAATTAACTAATTCCAGGTACCATGATAGTCCAGTCCTAAACAAAATACGGACAAAACCTTCTAATATGGATGAGGATTACATGTGTCCTACTTGAAATGATACTACAAGACAGATTTTGTTTAGCTAGTCAGTTCCCTAGGGAAGCATTATACTTCCCTACACAGAATGAAACACCGATAATAAGTGTATAGGAACAGAGGAACTAAGAAGAGCTGATAGACATGGACTCCGCACTACAGTCCATTACCTCCTTTAGCCAGACAGCATTTAGGCACCTAACAGGATAAAGACAGTTTAATGGAAATTAGAGACAAATACATTTTCTTTAAAGCATGCGAAGCAGTTTTGGACACTTTCCTTGAAGTACTCAAGATAAATCAAACCTTCAGAGGAAGGCTTGTCATCAGTCCTCTCTTTCCAAACATACCCGATTATTCCCAGGTTGCTTTCTCCAGTAACATCTGGCCTCATGGTCTCAGTAAAAAATTGATATTACTTTTTTTTTTTTTTTTTTTTTTTTTTTAATAAAAAGCTTAATTTTAGAGAAGTAAATTTTGTCTTAAGCAGAGGACCACTTTTTGTGCCTGAGTCAGTGTTTAAAGCCTGCTCATCTTGACAGCTGTAAAACTGTACCTTAAAAAGATAACTTGCACCATAATTATTATTATTTCTGAGGTAACAGTAAATTACCTTCCATGTCTACTCTAGCAATCAAATAATGATGATAAAATGCCCTACCCCTCTTTATTTATATCAAAAAAAACTTCCATATCATTCTTCCTAACTGCTCCAAAATTCTTTGGTCCAGCACCAAGCATCTGATAGGATCACAGTGGAGGGTTCTTCTTTTATGCTCACCCCCATCCACCAAATGCAAATCAGTTCTTGCACCAAGACCATGAGGCTAGAGAAACAAGTCTACGGGACCTGTTAAATGCTGTATCAGGCAGCAGATGGAGCCAGCACCTACCTACAAGCCTAACAGAAGAACATTAAAGCCCTACATTCACTTGTCTAAATTTGCCCTGTGAGTCAGGCTGGCAAAGTAGTTAAGAGTGCTTCCAGCATATGAATTTGGGCCTGAAAAGTCACCTGCTTCTCATCTCCCCAGACTTTCTGACTGGTGTAGTGACTCTCTGTACCTCAGCCCTGCTATTCTGGGCTTTACACTATTTCATGGCAACTCCAGGTCACTACTTCAGTGGATTTGTACGTTACCTGGGATGTTCTCTTTCAGATCCAAGGAAGATGTGAGCATCTAACAATAGGGCTGCACAGAGCAGTCTGCAAGGCTAGGGCACCCTATCTCCTTTCAAAGGTAGATGAATAATGGTGGTCTGTACTTTTAAATCTCATTTTCACTTCCTCTTGCAATACACAAAAGTATGTTTTGCTGGGAATGGATTAGCTAAGTGGTTCAGGCTTGCTGACTGCAGTAGTGCCAGTTAAAGTAAGTGCTTTAACAAGTGCCTGCACTCAGCGAAGGGCAGTGGGAGAAAGGAGCTCCCTCGCTCCTGACCGATCTGCACTTATTTAAGAAGAAGAGTATAATTTTACTATTCCTGCATTTTTCTCCATGCCTGTTACTCTACTGAGCATGTCATACCTTCTTTCATTTTATCAGTTTCAAAGGAAAATTTAACTAGTACACAGTAGTTAAGCAGACTTTATGGAAGATGAGCAGAAATGGTTGACCTTAGGGTAACTCAGACTAAGATTTTCTCTTCTCAGTTTCACATTCTGTAGGTAAAAATAACATCTTTCTTTACAATGTTCTTCCAAAAATTCACTTCTTAGAGAGAAACTCAATAATGGAAAGACTGACTTTGGTTTCATATTTAAAAAAAAAAAAAAAAAAAAAAAAAGGGACCTCTAGAGAAAGTCTAAAGAAGGGCATACAGGTAAACAAGCATTTCATTTTTTATCTTAAGTCATTAAAAGTAGTTATATTTCGTATACAAGAAAATAATTATCTCAGGAAGATGTATAGGATAAAAGATGTATACAAGGCAAAAATAATCTATACAAAAAGTGGTGCAAAAAAATAAAGTTTGTGTAATTACTCAGATTGTTTTTAAAATCCTACAAGTCTAGAACTTTTAGTCCTTCAAAATCAGAGAGAAGACAGACCAATATCCATCTTGTCACAGAACATATTCTCTCTGCAGTGGGATAGCCTGCAACCGTCGCCATTCTCGAACATATCACGAGACAGAGATAGGTCTCTCCTGAAAATCAGAATGGACCCTTACATAAAATCTTTGTGCTCTTCAGAAATGAATTGGACCTGCAGCCAAGCAACTTTCTCCCATCATTGTAAGCAAAGAATAACAATAATGGAACTGTGAAATACAAATATTTCAACACTAAGAAATCAGCTAAACAAAAATGTATTTTATTTCTGGACTACTCTGAACAGAATAACACGAGTAAACTCCTGTCTGTCCCTCCCAGACAGTTCACATCCATTTGTATCAGTCAGCATTACTGGCCCTTGACAAGAGAAAAACTGACTAATGAGACAAGCGTTGCATCTATACCAGAGTCAGATTTAGATCTGTACGGAAACTTGAGATGCAAAGAAATGCCAGAGCAGCTTTATCTCAATCCTTCATGTAACCTTTTATTTTCATTGGAAAGGCTGACCAGACTATATAGTTAAATAAAGTCTGGCATCAAACTTTATTTTCCAACCTCACATCTCCATTTTGAGGTAGACTGATATCCTACTTTTTCCTCACAGATAAATGGACTTTTTTTTTTTTTTTTTTTATTATTATTGTTTTTCCCAACAAGAACATATGCATAAAGGAAGAGAAAACAGCAACCATGTCTGAAAAGACTGGCCGTGAATCCAAACACAAAGACTGAAGAACCACATAACCAGCCCTGGTCATTTCAACTACTTTCTGAAATTTCAGTATGAAACAAAAACATGCTTAATCTTAACCAGTTTTGCAACAACATATAATAAAGTTTATAAGTATACATACATCTGCTGATCATGAGAAAAATGTGCTAAAAAGTCACAAGAACGGTAAATTAACCAGATCAAAGAGCTTATCTCCTGTTCACCCTTTTTCAAAACAGCTATTGGAACTCTGCAATGACTTCCATAGTTCAGCGTGTACAGAGTTTCTTGCTTAAATTCCAAGTCACTCCCACTACATATCCGTATAGTCCATATACAGTCCATAGGAAAAGAGACATTTTGCCTAGCAATGTATGGAAGACCTAAACATAACATTCGATAACATAAAAACAAGATCAAGATATCTCATGAAAACTGTAAGTATCAACCTAGAAGACAAAGTTGCCACCTATGTTGCTAACAGCTGCAGACCATGTGAAATGATTAAGAGTCCATTTTTGGTACAGATCTCTGAGACATTAAAACTATTGGTTCTTATGACTAAATAATCAAAATTTGAAACATTGTGACTTAAAAATTTCCAGAAAAAAATTAAAAAAAAATAAACAAAATCTGAGAATGATCCAGTTAAGAGGCCTTTTAAAGACCTTTACTCTTTCAAGTATTTCTTGAGGCTCTAGTTTGAAAATTATAGGAAATCCACTTCTATTTTCAAATTATAGAAATAAGATGTGTAACATAATGCTTTGGAAAGGTAAATATGAAAAACGTCTAGTCTTCTTCTTCAGTTGGTGAAACAGGAAGGGAATCAAAAAACAACAACAAAAAACACTATGGCTTGTCAGGTTTTATTTTCTCTTCTTATAACATGGAAAAAAAAAAGTGCTTGTAGACTGTAAACCCCTGAAATAGCACCTCAGACTACATACCCTCTGCTCCTCTTCTTCAGACAAAGCATTTGCTGTAGCAGATAACAATAACCTGTTCACACTGATATTGAAATGGGATCATTACCACCTCACATAAGACTAGTGTCTTATTATGAAACTTACTCATTAGATTTACAATTAGGTAAAATCCTAAATCCTTTACTCATCTTGTACCTCTTACTTCTGTGTCATCCAGTGAAAATTTAACTCTCTAGAAAGAAGTCATATCACTTTTTGGTATCACTATGCCACAATTTTTCCTCCTCCCTATCTTACTGATAGGAACTTTATTACTGCAATTTTAGTTACCATTTTAACTTAAATAATTTTCCCTTTTTTACATATTAAGATAAAGCAACACATAGGGCAGACCAGAAGAAAATTGCAGCTGAACCTCAAATGAAAAATTTTATGTTAGGAGTTCATAAGCAAAGCAAGCATTGGACCTATTAAGAAAAACTTGAAATATGCATCAACTCACAAGTCCCTGGATAAAGAATATTGAAGAAAAAACAGTTTATTATTTATATATTTATTTATTAAAGTGAGTATTCACTTTAATCACACCTGTCACTTCACCTCTGCTTAACATCACTAACACTCAAATGAAAAACAGAAAAATAAGTTCTGCTAAACATTAGTTCAGGAAACGAGAGACTGGCTGATCAATACAAGAAACTAACTTAAAATTCAGACGTCTCAGACATCTTCAAGAAATAAACTAGTTGGATGTTGATAAGATCCTTTCAAACATCTCTGCACAAATGACACGCATGTACTAAGGGTGAAGCATTTACTGTTTTAAATACATTGACCAGATGTTAATATTTATGAGCTTTAATATTGCTCATAATAAATGGATTTGTTTTTTAAAAGAAGCCATCACATATTGTAATTAGATCATTAAATTCACTTGGACTAAAGAGAAACAAATTATAAAGAAAACATGCTTTTTTTTTTTTCCTCCTTTCTACCTTCTATAAATATATATATATATTTTTAATATTTTTTTTTATTTCTCTTCCTTGCATGCACAATAGAGGACATGTTTAAGCATGCACAGCTACCTTACTCAAAAGGACATTAATGCTTAAGATCCCAAAAGCAGACATTTTCATAACTTAAATTCATTAAAATTAAAGGAGAAAGCTCAAACCACATTATATATTTTTTTTTCAAATTGTTATTATATATTATGTAATTTCTGTTTTTTCTCAACTTTTTAACAAGAACAAAACAGTTTGTGCTTTAACATAATTTCCCCCTTGTTTTGAAAAGCTTTCCATGAGAAAACCCTCCCAAAATGGGTAATTCCTGGTCTGGTCCTTTTTGTCAGCTATATGTTTGAGAATCAGAGCTGCTTTCACTAAATAACGGAACAGCTGAATAAAAATTCTGCTCATTTAACATCAAATATTTTGAAATGCTAAGAGTAAAATTTAAGAAATTTTTCACATAGCAGCCACTGGCAAAGTCCACAATTATGATAAAAAATGTGAGCTTTTTTTTTTTTTTTTTTTTTTTTTTTTATCACAAGTCTTCATTCTAAAACAGATAAAATTGTTTGAGAATTGCAATTACATTATCCCTTGGTGCTTCTTGATTTTACAGATTACTATGACAGTTAACATTTAAGAGAGCACAACAATGTTTTCAGCTGTAAAATGCCCAGTATCCAACTTCTATTAACAGCATTGTGTACGAAGGTGAAGTTCAGCATTCCACATGGGAACTGAAAAACTGAAATGTATCTTAACATTAACTACAGGAAATACAGCATATTCATTTTTATGTCTGAAGTCACAGAAGCTGTGACAATTTTGAAATCAATTAAGGATCTGTCACAAAGATCATTTCCTCAGATGACTCTGCAACCCTAGTTTCTGAAAAGTGGAATGGGTTCCTTGCCAGATAGATGTATCTGCAGATATGCTTAAACGTGTTCAGGCTCAGAAGCCACATGATGCATACCTCAGTGTGAAATAGCCTGGGTTTTAGATCATTATGAGCCCACTCTGCTTTCCCCTGCTCCTCCCCAAAATGCACTTTCACCAAGAATTTGTGTTAGGTAAGCTTATTATAGTTGCAGATGACTTCCAGATCTTTAAAAAGAAGATATATAACTTAACACAAATGAACTGCATTTCAGTCTTGATCAGATTGCAAGAATACAGTTTCATTGATTCTACACCCAGGCAAATTAAAATATATATTAAATACTTAGAGAAAAAACAAAATCTTAGTCTTGTATTTCAGCTCCACTTTACTCTTCTTTCTCCTTGAACAGAGACAAACTGGACTGTCCTGAAAACTCTTCAGTCAAGTTTAGAAACCATTAACTTAAGCTACAAGGTCATCAGGATAAGAACAAAATCAATAGGATTGTCCTTCTGGGCTCATTTCAGATATGGTTAGGAAGTCCCTACAGCACTTTCTTCTCCACACTGGTTCCTTTTTATTCAAATATTTACCTTGGTTGTAATTTAACCTATAGTTTGTTTTGTAAGGTGTCAGTGTTCTGGTTTTGTCTCTAGCACAATTTCTCACATCAAGGGGGACTGAACTGCTGTATGGCCTATACACATCACATCTAAATTGAGCTGAGGTAACCCACAGCTTGCTGAAGAGAATGAAAAACATGATCTTCACGCTAACAGAAGATAGTACTCGGATATTGAAGTTATTTATGACCACCATTATAAGCTGAAATGAAAGTCTATGTTAAATTTGATGTTATTCATTGAACATAGTAGCAGAAATAAAACTATCTTGAAACTCTGTGATTCTGTGATTCTGTGATTCAACAGACAACAACTCCAGCATGAGGCAGGGACTGGACTCCTTATGGCTGACCAGAGCCACCACAGCTCGCTTGCATCAGCTGCTAGTCGAAGAGCCCTCATCAGGCAACAAGGAGTATCAGCATAGTTACATGTATGTTTAGGTGTTGAACAGAAACTTCTAAGGCCCTTTGCAATTAGGTCTCTCTCCCACCAATCCTTCCACAAATAATGTGAGCATCAACTCATTTGTCTTGCAAGCAGATAATACCTTATGCCACCCCTTATCTTGGAAATTCCTGTCCAATGGCCACCCTGTTCATCATCATGAACTTCGTAAAGGATTATTTTAAACAAACTGTCATCTTCTAGTAGCTAAGTAGAAGAAGTAGCTAAGATAGCTAAGTAGCTAAGATAGTTTGGGAGAGAATTAATATTTAACCTATTTATATTGTACAGCTTTTGAAATAGCAACAGCGATACATTTCTGGGTTATATATCAGCTATTTTCTACATCAACTTGTTTATTTTGGCCTATAACCTTGTTCATTGCCTTTATCTGTAAACCCATGCTTCCCACGTCTGGTTGTGCAGTACCCTGCAGATCTGGAAATCAGCATCATCTTGGGCACTTTACCTTGGGGAGCCTACCACAACACCACCAATATGCACAAAGGGGACACATGCAAAAAATATATATTTTCATCAGGATACTGAAGTTACTGTTGCAAACATAATAAACCAAAGCAAGAATTTTGGGGAAAAAATGAGGAAGACTTAATAGATACAGTCAGGTGTAAAACTTTACATTATTTAACTCCAAGTTGTTATCTTTACCCTCAGGATTCTTCTAACCTTTTAAACGGGCATAGCCTGTAACAATGGAGTGCTTACTTAATTTAATCTCATTTACTTAAGTGCTTCTAAAAGAGTTACGAAAGTATGCTAAAAATGTATACTAATAAACTCCAGAAATTCAAATGAAACAAAGCATAATGCATATGAATTAATTCACATTTAACTTATATGGGAAAGTATATAGCATGATAAAAAAAAACAGTTGGTTTATCAACGAATAAACTGTTTTTCAACAGCAACAACTGCAATGGAAAAAAAATAAAAATAGGTACTTGGATACCACTGAAATCATATTAAAAGACAATTTGTATTCAAAATTTATTTCATAATTACGGATTAAATTTAGCTATTTGTTCCAATTCAGTGACAGGCACATATTACACATGTGGCTGGAAAAATGACAAACCTATGATATGTAAAACTCTAAAGCTCAGAGTCATAAATATGGTGAAATAATGAAAATACCGTACCCATATTTATAACTCAAAAATGAATGATATTTAAGTAAATTAGTACTATACAGAGCCTTTCAGCCACTCCCCTTTAGTTTACCTGGATTAATGTATTGTAGATTTGTTTATTTTAGGAATAAGAGCAAAGAAATTCTAAATGTTATAAAACTGATCAGCCACATATTCACTGACTACATAAATCTTACAGAGGTAACGAGTTAAATTTCAGTACCATAATCATAAAGCCTGAAAATGTTCATAAACAATATGAAATTTCCAAAATAACTGCACATCTAATATTGTGAGGATTTGCAGCCTTATGAATGTTCTTGATTCAAAAAAAAAAAAAAAAGCAGTTAATCTAAGAAAGGTATACTTGTGAATATTATTTATGGAGAAAAGAGAATTACTAAGAAATATTCTAGGAAGTGTGCAGACACAATTTCTCACACAATGTAATTTTGGTGTATCTTACTGTATGTGCAATTATAAACAAAGCATGCAGCAGTGCAGACATAAGACTTGTTATTTCAACATGAAAAATTTAGCTCTGAAGTTCCATTCTTTCTTTTGAAATTATTCAACACTAAGATCGGGTACAACCACAAGTCTGTCACTAATAAAATTAGATAAAACTTTCTTTTTATCAGCTACATTTGAAATTTGAATGTTACTAAAGAAGAGAATATATTGATTGAATTTGAGTAGTACTGCTAATATGTTTAGACACAGTAATACAAGTTGAGGTTTATTAGGTGTTAAATATACAAACTTTTCTAGTTTACTGTAGAAACACAATCTACTTTATTTAATTAAGCAACTCTTACAGATTAAAATAGACAAAGTCTAGAAACACATTAAAAGTAGTTCTCCATCAATTGTGTAGAGTTTTGTAACATCAATACTGCTTTTTATAATTTTTGATGACAACACATTTCAATAAAATCACATTGGAAGTTTACTTAAAAATGAAAATAATCTACCAAAGTAATAAAAAAAAAGGAAAAAAAAAAGAAAAAAAGCTCACAAATAAAAGGATGTGGGTGATATCATCTGAATTCAAATAAAATTAAACAAATTCCAAGAAGTCTCCAATTATGACACATTGGACCTCAAATTTTCCACATGTAGCTCAGGATTTGCAAAAAAACAGCTGGAGTACTTGACTCATCTCACAGAATGCTCCTGACTGTTTGACCTTGCTGTAACATACCATCGGAGTGGTACTCCATATCAGTGGTGAAGCTCCAGGGTACAAAAGGTTGCATTGGTTTTACTGCCTGAGTCACTGAAGAGAAACTTGTGTTTAATTACAAAGCTTCAAGACAGTTACTTAAAAACTTAAGCACATACTCAAGTGCTCTGTTGGACTGCAAACTCAACACCTTGCTGACACCAAAACGTATGCCATTTAGTTTAACCATTAAGCTGATATGCACAGGATGAAGTAGAATACAAGTTTGCCTTGAGTTTTCCTAGCTTTGCTAATTTTGCTTTGTATCAGCAATAGTGATATTTTAAAAAATAATAATAATACTGTTTTTTCCCTCAACAATAGCCCAAAGCTGAGTTTTCAGAGGAAAAAAAAAAAGTAGTAACAAGAGCACTTCACATTAATAGATGAATAGAGGCTCACATTATTATGCAAGAAGCGCTGGTGGGTTTATTTTTTTTATTTTTTTTAGCATAAATTGTAAGCCAACTTGCCCTGTGGTATCATTTTATTTTATTTTATTTTCTGATAAGATTATCATATTAGTCATTCCTGGGGTCTATCACAAATAAATGTAGCTAGTAATTGAAAAATCAGGACCTAATTCAGCCATGAACCATAATTTTGCATTATTACATAGGTTTCTGCCAATTTAATATTCATATACTAAGATAGTTTAATGTTTTCCACAGGTGTTTGAAGACAGTATGACCTGTCTAAAAGCAGAAGTTTCAAGATCCTCAACTCAATTCTTTGCACACTACCACCTTGAACAGGGAAATCAGGAACACATTTCTGGAATGGAAATTGTTTCAAGACTCCTACTGGATAAAGTAAGTGAGCCGCAGAAACCTTCCCTGAAGAGTGCTCAGTAGAAAGCAGCTTGGCAACATAAAACTTCACAAACCTTTCAAATCTCAGAGGATCAAATGCACAATTCTAGATTTGTGGCACAACGATCTGTAACTGCTTATGAGACATATTTTAGAAACTAATTAATAGTAGTAGTTGGTAAAACTTATTGTTTATTCTTGTGCAATAGCTAAACTGTGCACAATACTTTTCTATGACAAACACACTGTGATTCAGCTTGAGTTTCATGAAGTGCGACTTGATCGCAGCTACAACAGTACATTTCTTCACAGATCTAATTTTGTAAGTGATAATTCTCCTTTGATGGGTTGCTAAGTTGAGAAGATAATTGAAGGACAGAGAATATCTGAAATCAACTACATAGGACACGTTAAAAATACAAACAAGCTATGAAAACAAGAGCAACCCATCTTCTTTAACAAACTCAGTATAGCAGTATTCCCCATAAATGGACAACAAATGATCAATGCCCTCACATTAGGGGCAATACCACCATGGTGTGCTAATCATGAATATCCTTGCACAACCATTGACAGGCTAAGCTTAATGACATGCCAGAAAAAGAATGTGAGGAATAGACAGTAATACCTACTATGGATGCCAAATTAGCCTATCTAGCTTCTGTTTTCAACATCTGGAAAAGACAAAAGAAAAAAAAAATCAAACTTTCTTTTTTTGAACTATGCAGTGTTGCTTCTATCTCTTGCTCTTGGAGAAGGAGAAAGGTCTTTATCTAATAAACTAAACAATGAAGGCAGTAACTGCCTTTACAAATACAGTTGAGAATCATCTCTGTCCTTTGGATCAATAATACACCCAAAAACTGCCAGTGAATATCCACTCCCTCCATTGAAGACATCTTCATTCACAAGGGATACTGTCTGGAAGGAGTTTTCCTAATGGCATATACAGATCTGAACTGTTCTCCTCCAAGATGCTGACAACCATGGCCATTTCATCATTCTCAACTGACAAAAATGAGAGTAAACACAGTAGTTGAAAAAAAAAAAAAAAAAAAAAAAAAAAAAGAAAAAAAGAGCCATAAAGTTTACTGGGCTAAAAAATAACAAAAGGACAAAACCAACCAAGCAAACAACAACACAACTCAACCCCAGTGTCACAAGTACAAGACACAGATACTTAAACTTGTTATTCCTAAAGCCTGTGATTCCTCTTGCCAGGCACCCCAGAATACACCACTACATACATACCCCAATACATACACCACTATGTATTTAGTTCATAAAACCTTCCTTCCTTGCAGTTTCCTTCTGTTTGCAGAAAGGAAGAACTGCATGCAACATAAGGTCGACACAACTCGAAGTAATTCTGAGGGCATTCAGTATGACAGTGATAAGTGTATAATATAATAAATACAACATATTATAATTTTATGCACAGTTGTTTACCTTACATATTAACAACCCAAAGGTAAATAGCAAAAAATTCTAAAAAAGCAGACAAAACCAATTTTAGTCTTATTTATGGTTATAACACACAACTGAGAAAAATGATTATTCTGAGGTTACTCTAGAAAAGCATCAAGATTTGAGTTAGCTGAAAACCCAAACTATGGATTTCCAAATACTTCCAGATGTTTCTCCAGTAAGATTTTAGTAATTTATGTCAATGCCACAAAAAGCTTGCCATATTTTTGAACAGCTGTAATTAAAGCACTGCAATTACATTATGAAAGACATTTAAGTAATACATATCTCTCAGTGACTTGAACTAGTATGTCTTTTCCACTTTTGCTAGATGCTGTAGTCCTGAATTCCCAAGCATATTTCCTATGCTTAGATATAACAGGAAATAAATTGAAATGAGAGCCAAATAATTTATGCCCTCATTATGAATATGCACACCTCTGAACTAAATGCAATTCACTGAAGTCATCTATCATTGCTTAGATGACTAGCACAGTACTTCTCTGCCAGCCTCCATTTCGTAGTCTGGAATTAACTTCAGTTATTTTTGAACTCTACATGTGTGTATATTACACACAAGTATATATATGCCTATAAAAGTATAAATTGAAACACTGCTGTTTTAACCCATTGGACAAAAGACTAATAACCAAATCATTCTGAAAATCAAATCATGCTTTGAACAATGGCTTCAGTAATAGATTAGGTCATGCCTTTATCCTTGAAAGCCCAGTTATGAAGAAATACACTTCGAATCAATTCCACATGCCCATAAAACTGCATGCAGAACTTGATTTCTTATTTTTAAGTTCTGTAATACTGTACTCTGCTTATTTCCAATATCTCCTTGGGATATGTTCTTGCACTCAGGTATTTCCTTGAGTTACATTCACGTACTTTAAGTGTTTTTACTTTCAGAAATTACTCAGGACTTGCTTCCCTTTTCTGTTTTTTTCATTATTGAAATGTTTAAAAGCATTTCAGAAGTTTCCTGTGATACAATCTTTACCGACTCCTATAAAAATAGCACAGTTTTTCTTTATCCTTACCCTTTCCACACAACCTCAATCTCCTAATGTTTGAAAGAACCGTGTTCTTCTTCAAACTGTTTAGATCTTATTTTCTTTTGGTGTTTAAGATTTACTACCTGCGACATATTTTATTGCCTTATTTACTGGCTTCAGTGGCCCATTCTGGGAAAGTAGGCAGATCAGCTACATGCACCCCTAAAGACAACGATGTTAATGACTCCAGCTGATGTTTCTACTTTTCCAGCCAATGGAAATGTGAGCCCTGCTCCTGCAAGCGGCGTGTTTCCTGAAGCACTGCCCCAGCTCACTCCAAGTGCTCACTACCTGGAGCAACGCCAAATATATACCCTGTCCTGTTTCACAAGACTGTAGAAGACTATACTCAGTCACCTAACAAAGAAAGAGAAGTCATTTATATTTTCCATGAGCAGGACTATTCAACATAAAACCAGGTGAGATGTCGGAAGGAAAAAAAAAAAAGGCTTATTGTCTCCAAGAAAGTGGCTAAAGGCAAAGATAGTTCAGTAACATTAAAATAAAAATCTGAAAGAGTATTTCCATGAAGCCTTTCATTTAAGGATCCCCAAGTCATGTAAAGACATTAATTCACTTAGCCTTCTAACACATCATTTCTTTGTTCACATACCAATGAAAAAAAATCAATATGCAAGCCTTTGCTCACAAATCTGACATGCATAAAACCAAGAAAAAAAGATTAAAAAAATGTATGTTTTGGAAATGGTTCAGTTGCACACATTGTAAAACACCCTAACAATGCTAAATTTCCTTTGTCCAGCAGTATAAAACTGGCCATTGAATCATCAATGAATAAACAACAGAAATGAAAATTCATGCAACAAATACCTGTGACTAAGAAATTTGATTCTTCTCTTAAGCAATGAGAAAGAGGTGACAAAACTGAGGGAAACTATCCTGCTACTAGCTCCTTCCAATTACTGTGGCTTCCCAGACAGACTGTGTAGACCTATCAGCAGTCACTCCAACTTTCTTGATACTCTTGTAGATACTTACATTCTAAGACATATGGACAAAATATTTAACACCATCCCAACATCTCATGGTCAAAAAGCACTTTAACAGCATTTGACAGATGAAAAGAACGAACAGACAGTGTACAAGGACACTGATTGCAATGATCAGCTTACAGACATGTTTTAAAAACCCTTAAAATATATGCAATTTTATGTTTATATTTCAACTGAAGTACAGAAATCTAAGATTCAGGAAGCATAAAATTTGGACTCTGTGCATTTATCGCTGAGGAACTGGAATCAAGATGCTGAAAACCTGGGCATGAGCAACATAGCCCAGACACCACAACCCAAGACAGGGAGTTAGAAGGTCTCTGATTTCTTCCTCTTACATTCTTCATAGCAAGAAAATCACTTGACTTTAGCAGAGTGATCGTTTTTAGATTTTTTTTTTTCTCCTACTTGATATAGTATCTTCATGCATTATATTTCAAAGTAGATTTTAAAGTTTGGGGGATAAAAGTCTTTCCCATAATTTTGTACAAGTCTAGCATAACAAAACTTGATTTTAAGACACGCTTGCAATATAAATAACCATTCACTTGATTCTTATGGCATAAAAGACAACAAGCTCTGAGTAAAATGCATCTCATAATGATGATCATGACTGGTCCTATGCCAAGACAATCCTGAACACGTTTTAAGAAATAAGAATATCTCAAAGAAGTATAAAATCTTTTTTCAAGTGTTTTTGTTGTTGTTGTTATTTTCGCCACAAGGCTATATGAAGAATTATATATATTTTTTTCCATCTTGAAATCAAGATATACAGTACCTCCATATGTAAGATTCCCTTAATGGACATTCACTCGCAGGTATTTTGCGTTATAATTTATAATATCTGTTCTGGTTGGTTTTGTTTTGTTTCATTTTTAAAGGCATTTTATTAAGCCTCCATGCTCCACATCCTCACCAATTCTTATTACCATTTTGATACCCTATGGTGAAGCTGACAAGAAGCACTGTTGATGTGACAACCAGAAGCACAGAAATCTAGCAAGAAATTACTATGCAAATGTGTCTGGGAGAAGATAACATTAATAAATATTTGCTGACGGGCCTTTTGCTGTAGTAGGTGGCACATTTATAATGAAAACTTAACAATATTTTAAACCAAAGACCAGAAACCTCAGATGTACTTCTGGCTGATGGATGACAAAAAGGAAAAACACTTCCATGTGTTGTCATTTTAGAGAAAGCAAGCCAATCTCACTACCTGAGATGAAAATATTTTCTTTCCAACTTCTCACATTCTATAGTTTATTTTATTTATTATTATTATTATTATTATTATTTTGTAAATAAAACAAGCCTTTTTGTTCAGCTGTTACTATCAACTTCCAAAACTGTGTATTTCAAAATACTCAGATAATCTCAGAGATGAAACATGGAAGCTTAACAGGTAAAATTAGGTCATTATCTTTGCCATTAAAAATAATAACAATAATAATAATAAAAAAAAGTAAGTAGCTATTTACAAAAAGTTTTATACATGCTAAACTTGAGTTAATTCTACAGCTAAAGGAATGTACATCACAGGAAAACATTCCACATTTTGACTTCACTGTAGAGAAAAAACAGTTCTAAAATTTGACACAAAATAAAATATAAGAGAAGAGGAGGAGATACTAGCAAGTGATCACAAAAAGAAAACATTTAGTTCTCAGTTTAGACTATAAAAGCATAAGATGTTTCAGAAAAAAACTGGCCTTGGGCAACTACTTAACCACAGCAGGGGGAACCAGAGGGAGTGCTCCTATGGCAGGAAAAAAGGAAGCAATTCAGAAGTGACCAATTTTTACCAGTCAATGACATGCAGAAGAGAGAACTCTGCTTCTATTTTAGTTTGAGTGGCTCCACACTAGAAAATGCTATAAAGCAACTTCCTTTTTTTTTTTTTTTTTAAAAAAAAAAAAAAAAAAAACACTACTAACTGTGATTTTTTTCTTTTAAAACAACAAATTGCAACATCGTTTTGGATCTATTCATGGCCTGTAGTCTCAAAATCCTTCCACCCTGAATGAATAGAGGAACACATATGGATCAGGGGTCATCCTGACACCAAAGCATGGGCTTAGATAAACAGCAGCTTATTACATTAAAAGGTGAAGTTTGCAAGCAATACAGAATTCACAAAAATAAATTCCTAGCAATGTTTAAATTTACAGAGCTTTTTCACTTCTACGTCTGTGGGAGAAAATTTAGTAACAGAAGAAGGCCATATTCTGTCAGCAGGCCCTTTGGAGTCAAAAATCCTGAACAACAATTTGTAAGGTACAGAGAGATTAGCATTACACATTACAGTCACAGGCTTAAGAGTAAGCCTGTTAACGGGGACATGTTGTCCAGGCAGTTTTTTGCAATTAAACTGTAAGCACTACTTTAAGTAAAACAGGAAGGAATTAGTCATCCAAATAAATTAGTATGCTTACGCTGTGCCTCCACTACTCCCACAAACTACAGAAAGAAAGCTTTGTAGATGGATGGATGCGGGTGCTGTGGACACACTTCAAACAAGTTGAAGACATCCCAAGGATAATAGTCTGAATATCACATGGCATGGTATTGTTCCTAAACAGTACAGATGAAACAGGAAAAGACAAAACATAACAGGCCAGGTACTAGTACTGGTGTACCGAAAAAGACAGACTCTATGAAGCTGTTTACATGGTTGGATTGTGGATATTATTGGTTTCAAAACTTCAGGTAAAAATATATGCAAAACTTCTGTCAGGTGAATCACATGCTGTGTCTTTACAAACTGCCTAGGAAATAGGCAGAAGATTCTGTACTCCCTATTTTCTGTGTCTTTACTGAAGATATGCTTTAGATAAAAGTCTCTTAAATTAATACTGATAAAATTATGTGAAATATTAAATGTGATATAATGGAAATCCAACTAAAACTAAAATCCCTTTTTTGATATTAAGCTTCATGTGTCTGAAAAAAAAAAAAAAAAAACCACAAAGATGAAACGATGGTTAGCATAAGTTTAGGTGACAAAAGTCACTGCATAATCATGCATAAACACCATCCTAGGTGGTATCAAGAAATGGTCGCACAACTGCTGCATAGCTGTCATTCCCTATTTAACATACAGGGCTAGAATGGAGGCTAACCTCTACAGAAGAGCAAAATAGACTGGGTATACCACAGGTGGGGGATTCAACCTGGAAAACAACTGTCCTTTCACAAGTGCTCTCTGAGAAAAGCTTGAGCCTGCCAGCTGAAAATTAACTGCAGGAGAGGAAAGAATAGCAGAAGTCCAGAAAAATCTTACGAAAAACTGGTAACATGCCACTAACTTGATACTAAGAAAAAGAGTTTTATGCACACAGTTCCGACTGAAAGAATATTTTGGGTAAGAGTACAATGTGAAGACTTCAAAAATCAGGACCCACCATCCCGCTATTGTGGAGGAAAAACTGTCATTTTGATTCACCGGAGAGTACCTGAGACCACAGATGAAAACCATCTTATTAAAAAAAAAAAAAAAAAAAAAAAAAAAAAAAGGTAATAGATACTCTTTCCAGATGTTGCATGATTTGTAATTGTATACTTAATATAAACAGTGCTGGACTTTAAATCAAGCTACCTGGGCATTTTAAAAGGAGAATGTATCTAATACGCGATTTAATAGTAGGGAAGAAAAGGCACTTCACAGCTTATAATTAGAAAATTTGAATTAGAATTAAAATTAAATTCTCAGCTACAAGGGTAAAGGATTCTTTAAACAATTTAGCAGTGTAACAGATAAATTCATCAAGTCCTGAAGTCCTCAAGTTATTTAGAGACACATTCAAGTTCAATACGTTCTACTTCAGTTGCAGAGTTATTGGACTTAACACCAAGCATTCACATACTAGGGAAACAATTTCTTCTATTGAAGAAATTAATGTTTGCGATTATTTTGTCTGTTACTGTACGAGAGGTATGCCTAGGTGATTCCTTTAGTCCTCAAAATCTTCTAGCCCCATTACGCATTTGATTCTGATTTTGCTTATACCAGAAGAACCAGGCTAGACCGTACATGGGATACAAATTCTTTGACTTCCAAATATCTTTGTAACAAGCTCGCTTTGGTCCGTGTAACAGGAATCTTTTCCTCATTATTCTCAGTTAATTGGTATATGTCCCTTCAGACTTCGCTTGGCTCTGGCAGAAAATTGCTCCACAAGCTTTCAGCAACAAGGACAAAAAAAGATTGTCCTGTTTCTTGAAGACAGTGATTCTACAAATGGTACTGTGTGTCTGCACTGTTACTTGGTTTTGCTCCGATACCTGAAACTTGAGTTTGCAAAACAATTTCTACTGACCCCAGAACTCTATTAAAGGTAGGTAATAAACAATGTGTTCATGCAAATGGTCTAGAAAACAACATAGTGAGGTAAAGAGATTTCAGTTTCAGGATAGGTAGCATATTTCCAATAGGACATTAGTTTCTTGCAGATTATCACCACTCACCAAGTTGCTATTTTGATATATTTTATGATGCATCATTTCTAGCTACATTTTGTGACCATTCAAGATAAAAATTGCTATTTTTTCACCCATGTTCCACACATGCTCTCTGTCTTATACATAGGCACCTCGCCCAGTCTTTCCAAACCCCTGACATTTTTCCAGCAGCGTGTCTTTGCCACAGAGAGATCAGCACTGAATAAATGAGGCATATCCTCTTTCAGAGGGGCTGAATCAGTTCCCTTCCGCACAGTACACAGCTGTCAGTCGTGAGAATGAAAACCCCTGGTGCAGGAGGGATCAGGCTTAGAGCAGTCGAACAGGCTGCTAATCAGCAACCAGCAGAAAGAACACTCTCCTGCTGCTCTCCACTCTGTAGTTATTCAATTAATTCATGACAATTCTTGTGATTTGCATTTTTATCTTAGTATATTTAAAACAGTTAAAGTAACTTTGATGCATTGCATCAACATTGCAAAAGGAAGACTTGAAGCAACCCGGGTAATGTGCTCACTATCAATGTAACCCCAGGTTTTCAAACGGGGAGAGTAGTAGAAGTACAAATACTAGAATTGAAATCTATTTGCACAGTTTATCCACTTCAAGTCTGGAAAATCATAACATAACCGAAGCAAAACAACAACACCAACAACAAACAAAAAATGACTGTAGTTAGTCTAAGACAGGTTATGGAATGATAGATATATGCATTCTGTTAGGTATTTATGCAAAAGAGATGAATATTACGATCATAAACACGGCTTGTCTTTGCCAGAGTAGATAGCCCAGTGCAATTAAGTGCAAAAGACAGGATCATTATCTACTAAAACCTGCTCTTTCCTTTTGCCATTGGAGTCTCGACATGAAATGTGAGTGAAATCTATAATTTTATCTTCATATAGGTCCATGAATTTCACAGTGATGCTTAGTTTTCAATAAATTATGAGTCGTTCAAATGTATTTCCTGTATATAAAAGACCACCACCTAGAAAAACCTATACTAACAATCAGAGAACTCCACAAAGCTTCTCTCTGAAAGTATACAATTTTTCAGTGAAGGTGGCTTGAAGTTCTACTTGAAACAATAATAATAAAAGTTAAATCATCTAACAAAGTTATTATTTAGTAAGCTATTCTTAACCTTTTGAATATTGTTCTATTTAAAAACATACCTATTAGGCACAAAATGGACTTCTAAAGAAAACAGATCAATTTGGTACATTAAATTGCATTTCATAACACAGATAAGAATGTGAAGTACATCATATTTATTCAAATACTAGTCTTTTGCTGTACAAATATAAATCAATACAAAATACTTAAAATCAAAACACTTGTTTTTCTTTAAAATTATTTTTCTGTTAAGTTGTACACTTCCTTAAAACAAATTTTAACTTTCTCTACAAAGAAGTTTCCCAGATTTCTTAAAAATATATTTTTAAATCTAACCAAAACAAAAAAATACACTGCAAAATTCATGTTTTCCAGCCATTTGCCTAGTCAGCTGTGATCAACTTCATTTCTAGCTTACAAACACAGTGAATGGAGACAAAACTTGAGAATGCTTAGCATCCCTCACCTCATGGGGTAGAATGCTGCACTGCTGCACCCCTCACATTAGCTTCACTTTCTGCAGACAGAAAGATGAGAGACCAGATCAAGCTAGCAGCCAGGAAGTGAAGAAAAAAACAAACAAAACAACAGTGCGTATCTCTTTAGTATTTCTTTACACCTATCCCCCCAAATACCATGTTACTTTGCATCTTGATATCATGTAAAAATTCAAAGGTGGAATTATATGTGACCAGAAGCTGTATTTTCTTCTGACCTAATTCAAACTCCTATTCATGAAAAATACCCAACATTCTGTGAACACTAACATAAATTTATAATGTTAAATGCAAGAATAATCACCACTAATGTCTCAGGTAAAGCATGAGTGGGAGTGTAGGTGGCTTTAGAAGTTTGGAGCACCCTGACTCAAGTGGAGCTGCTGTTTCATTTCATGCATCAGGATGCAACAAAGCCTTCTGCTCTCACAAGTGTCTTCTTATTTTAATTTACTTCTTAACTGCTACATTATAAGGAAAAGCTCTACTCTAAATTTCTCCCTCTTCACCACCATGCACATTAACGTCTTTCCAACAAGTGAGCATAAGTATCAAAAACATGAGGAGCCACGTGTTCAGATTGCAGAGCACAAGAGCACAGAAAGCCCTACTGTTTATAATCCATTCTTGCCATAGTTCATTCGGTCCCTTCTCAGAAGACTCTCATAAACTTGGACCTGATCATTGAATATTTCTGTGAACATTGATACATTCATACATTAACTGTATGAAGTTCAACAAGGCCGAGTGCCAGGTCCTGCACCTGGGGTGCAACAACCCCAAGCAGAGCTACAGGCTGGGAGATGAGTGGTTGGAAAGCTGCCTGGCGGAGAAGGACCTGGGAGTATTGGTGGATAGTTGGCTGAATATGAGCCAGCAGTGTGCTCAGGTGGCCAAGAAGGCCAACAGCATCCTGGCTTGTATAAGAAGCAGTGTGGCCCGCAGGGCTAGGGAAGTGATCGCCCCCTGTACTCAGCTCTGGTGAGGCCGCACCTCGAGTACTGTGTTCAGTTTTGGGCCCCTGGCTACAAGAAGGACATGGAGGTGCTCGAGCGAGTCCAGAGAAGGGCGACGAAGCTGGTGAGGGGTCTGGAAAACAAGTCCTACGAGGAGTGGCTGAGGGAGCTGAGTTAGTTCAGCCTGGAGAAAAGGAGGCTCAGGGGCGACCTTATCGCTCTTTATAAGTACATTAAATGAGGCTGTAGAGAGGTGGGGGTTGGTCTGTTCTCCCACGTGCCTGGAGACAGGACAAGGGGGAATGGGCTAAAGTTGCACCAGGGGTGTTTTAGGTTGGATATTAGGAAGAACTTCTTACCAAGAGGGTTGTTAGGCATTGGAATGATCTGCCCAGGGAAGTGGTGGAGCCACCATCCCTGGAGGTCTTTAAAAGACACTTAGATGTTGAACTTAGCGATATGGTTTAGTGGAGGACTTGTTAGTGTTAGGTCAGAGGTTGGACTTGATGATCTTGAGGTCTTTTCCAACCTAGACAATTCTGTGTGATTCTGTGATCACAATAGTTTTGAGTAAAATCTGATCAAACCATTTGTAAAATTCTTCTGAATTGATACCTGTTTATAAACTAGAAAACACAATCATATAATAAATCACTTAAGAAATTATATCAATTTAAAGGTTTTTTAATAATTACCTAATAGTTTGAATACATACTTTCAAACTAATTGTTCTCCAAGTTAATTTTTACTCATTTTATCACTTCACTTCTTTGCCAGTGGGTATCTTGATACACTTGAGAGCAACAGGATGTTTCTGCCTCAACTGAGTAACCACTAATGAATAATATGAAAAATCCTAAATCCCAAACACTGCCAATTTGCAACAAAAATCTTGTAGACTTCAGGAATTTATAAAGCATTTAGATAAATAACTGTTACGCAAATAGTCCTGGGTGAATATTCTCTTACAAAGCATAACTAGCTAACAGACCATTCATTAGTAGTTGCTAAATTATTACTTCTTTGATTTGGATTTTAAACTTCATTGATTATCCAATTCAGAAACATTACCCACAGAATGATTCCAACAGCACAGATACCATGCTGTAACAATGGTTTCAGTGTAGAAGTCTGCTATGTAATTAAGAGAACAATATCAACTGAAATCTTTTTTTTTCCCCAACAAAAGTAATCTGAAGGAATCTCTAAAAGAAAGTCTTCTCACTTGTTTGTCTTGAGGAAGAAAGAAAGAAATTTCTTCCCCGGAAAGAGAAATGCTTGATAGAGAAGATAAATTATTAAAATGAACAAATCCTAGCATATGTTAAACAGAATGAAAAAGGGACTACAATATTTTTGCTTGTTTCTGCCAAATCATAACTTGTTTCTATCAATAGTTCTGAACAAAAAATCTGGTATTACAAACTTCTGGTGCTCAAGCTTTGGCTTTTCGGAAAGTCTGCACCCTGCTCACCAGCTAGAGTGACTGAAAAGCTTGAACGTTTCAGAAGTAAACTGGATACGTAGGTGCCCAGTTTACTTTTTTTTTTTTTCCTTAAAGAAATTGCTACAATGCTCATCCAATATTCATCCAATATAGGATGAATATTTACTATTCAGGACCTTACCAGAGACGTATCAGGCTTCAGTGGTACCACTAACAAAGCTGGCCACAATACACTAATTGCAATTCCTAACAATAAACTTCAGTAACTTCAGTGCTTTCCAACTAGTCTGCTTTTTCTTGATGAAGTGATTTCTATGACTCTTTATCCAGATGTGCCACTCTAAAGCCTAGAAATCTTCCTCACCTCTTTATTTTCTCTATGGTCTATTTAAGCATTTTCTGCTGATTAAAAAAAATAAAAATAACAAAATAAAAAATGCTGCCTTTTCTACTCAGTCCCAGAAATATGATTTAATTCTACATATTATGAAACAAAATGTTTCAGTGTATCATCATTGGGAACACTCTACACTGAGTGAGAAGAGACTGCACATATGTGAAAATTTAGAATCCAGTTTGAACAAAATGAAAACAATTTTTAGAACAACCTTCATTGATTTCTACCCTTGTCTTCCTCTCTGTTTCCCCTCGTATGAAATATCCTAAATAAGGAAATGGAGGCCCCTGGGTAGAAGTCACAAGCTTCCATATGATAAGTTCTGACTTCTGAATCATGTTCTTACAGAATGCTTGACGAAAGCAGAGGAGAAACAACAGTAATGTTGTCTTGTATTAAATCCCACTATAGAGAACTACATAAGCTAAATTTTATGTATAAATAAAATAAATAAATTAAATAAATAAAAATATAAATTTATTTATAAATAAATAAAAATGAAGGCAGGGAAGAGCTCCTGGGTAGGTTCTTGGCTCAAGAACAGGTTCTAGCCAGTACACTAGGGACTTGTCTTATGTCTCTTCCTCTAACTCAGTAAGAGTATAAATATCACCCAACTGAACAGCTCTACCACACCAGAAGAAAAAAAAACAAAACAAAACAACAAAACAAAACAAACAAACAAAACAAACAAAAACAAACAAACAAAAACACAAAAACAAAACAAAACAAAACAACAACAAAAAAAAACCACAACCAACACCCACAGACAAGAACAGCTCAGAATTCCCTGGACCTGTAAACACCTTTTAACCACCAGTCTCTCAAGAGCAGGAGTTCAAGCTCACACATATTGAGCCAAACATAGATTTCATATGCTGTCCAAAGCAACTGCAGAAATGAGCAAGTGGTATCACCAAATGCATCATGCCAAGAATTCTTATCTAGCCAGAAGTCTGACATTCTCACGTTGCTTAGCAAGAAAAGTTTACCCACCAATATGCTTTCAGTCATATCTTTTCACTCACCTACCTCCTAAAACACACTGTATGGATCTGAAAAATCTCAGTCCTTAATTTGAAGAAAATATATTTCTCTATTCAGAGATAAAAACAATCTCCTCCTCCCTTCAATCCCCCTCCCCCTCCAAAAACAAAAACAAACAAACAAAAAAAAACCACCACCTTTATCATCCCCTCTGAACATCTGCACTGATCATTCGCTGTCAAAAACTTTCCTTGGGGTAGGTCCAAGACCTACCCAAAGCTAAGGAATTTTGCCTTTTATCTGTCCCAACTGCTGGTGTCAATACAAAACCACCCTTCTTAGACCCTTACAGGTCAAAAAGTACCCTGCTTTCCTCACTTCTGAAAACAAAATCCTTACAGGAACAAAAGACATACATGAAAGGAAAGTTATTCAGTTCATTTTCCCATGAAAGACATGTTATGAGCACTGCCCAGAATCCAGCAGCTCAGAAAGCATGTGAAAAAAGCACACAGTTTCTTGGCTGAACATTCTGGATGAGACCTCCAGAACATCTCAACTCCCACCTGGCTCCCCAGCCTATCGGCAGCGAACAACATGCATAAACTCCAGCTTCAGCAGTAGGCTTCAACAGGGCTGACACAGTGAGCTACAGTTCTCAGTTTACTCTTCTCTTCTGGCCGGCATCATTGATGACCTTCACTAAAAAAAGGCAAACTCAAGATTTCCACAATGTGCTTGCCTAGTTTCAAGTCCCAAAGTCAAGTCAACAACATGGTATTGCTTACAACTCCAAACCACTTCCCCAGTCATTTTGACAGTATCCTCTCCTCCTTCAGTTTCCTTGTAAGTAAAATTGCAGTAGTGAAGCTGCTATCCCCTAAACTGTCTCAAACTGTAAAGGATCCCATACATTAACATTCATGTCTTCCAAAGGAGAAGAAATTGAAGCTATGGTGCCATGAGAAAATTGGCAATCTGATACAGAAATGCTCCCTTTAAGCAGTAGGGCACCCTACCAAGAAGTTAAGTAGCTTCGTCCAGTGTAACCAGCACTCTGGATCTCACTTCTCTCATTACTTACCAATGTGAAACGTCAGGAGAGGAAACGTGCACCAATAAAGGCACTTGGAAGAGGATGCAAGATCTCTGAAGCTAAAAGCACCTTACATGCAACAAAGTCTTGGAACAGAACTAGCCAGCTTGAAATGTGACAAGCATATATTTATAGTGAAAAAAAGCATGGATAAAAGAATTCCACAAAGAATAAAAGGACAAGGAAAGGCATTCTAGCTGAAGTACTTAAATAAAACAAGTTTTATATGTCATGGTAGTGACATGTCACACATCGTTTTCCAAATGTTCATAACAATATTTGATGCCTCTAACCTCGAAACACGTGCTAGAGAATAGCAAGCAAATTTATTCAAAGGTCCTAAAATGACAGCAACCATATTTTTTAAAGCTGTATATAAAAGAAACTGTCAGTCTGCCTCTATTTCATGACTGCAGGATGCTCCAAGTCAACACGGCTTTGAGAAAGGAGGAGCTCTGTTGAGCTGATACTCTGCTGCACCTTCCAAGTGACTTCTGCAAAGAGAAGTAGTCTCCATAGTTTCCACTTTTCTTCTTTCTCCATGATGATGGAAGGATCAAAAACTGCTACACTCACTTAAATTCACTTTTTATCAGGTACAGCTTCCAGCTCCTCCTTTCCCAGAAAGGTGTATCAGTAAGTGATAAGAATCTTTCCTCAGCACTTAGAGAAGAAGTCTACCACTTCTAGAGCCCACGGGACCTTCCATACAAAGTGCAGTCAGATTTTACCCAGGGTCAACAAATTGGCAGAAAAGTAAATATTGTATCATAAAAAAATGCTCATTACGGGATCAAAGTACAGGAAATCAAAATTATGTAAATCCATATAAAAGCAGCGCAGTCTAAAGTTACCTAATATACAGCAGAGATTAATGTAAACTGGACAAAGCAACCCAAGTGAAGTCTAACATTATACAATGTTAATCACCTTAATCTTTTACTGTGGGTAGCTGCTATTGAGGGGATAGTCTGTAATCTCACAGGGTTAGACTCTCCCAAGAATGGAATATGGCTAAAAATATTACCTCATCAGTTTACAAATTACATGTATTAAGGAACATTTTTTAAAAGTGTTTACTAACAACTTCTTGAGACTCCTACAAGTTTCCAAACAAACTAACATGTTCTACACATGCATTGTAAAAAAAAAAAAAAAAAAAAAAAAAAAAGTCTCTCCTGAATGTTTAGGGTGTTTCATACACTTTTGACAACTGTATTTTGTCCCTGATCACTGAATAAGCACACAGAGCAAAACAACACTGAGGGATAATAAATTTTCCATATCATGAAAAAGTTTATTGCAAAATGATTAAAAACCACTGTATGAAGTGTAAGAAGGTGACAATTTAATATCTTTATGTCACAGTTGACAAGCATATGCTTAGGAATGTTATCTATAAAACTATAAAGTCCAAAATGCTAACAGGAATGTGAGTAGTTTAGGTCACTGGGGACAGTTACCCTTTATTAAAGTCTCTCTAGATCTCCATCACGACCCACTTTTGTTGGTTTTTGTTTTGTCTTTTTTTTTTTTTTTTAGAGGGCAGGGGAGTGTGGGGTAGTTTTAAATTTTCTTAATCTCCAAAGAACACCTTAGCATGAGCTATCAGCTTTGACAGAACACCAAAATTCTGGCAGTGAACCATAAATTGACCATTACCATAAAAAGAACTGCTAAATGAGAAACCATGTGCTCAGTATAAAACTAATTTCATGCTTTCAAAAGCACACAGTGGCTTCTAGCAAGATAGTGGCCCTGGGACTTGCAAAGACAGATTGGCTAATACAAATGGTGTGTGCTCCTGATGCAGTCTGCTTAGCCAAGCTTTACATGTACTGGCAGTAAATGGAAATTCTCGAATCTTCTGTCAAACAAATACACACTTATCTATAACTTTAGAGCTGAAAGCTATAAAACAGCTGCCTCATAAATATATTTAGCAGGAAAATGCATGAGCTGTCCTAGTTCCTCAAAAAAAAAAAAAAAAAAAAAAAAAGAAAACCAAAAAACACAGCAGTCTTTACACAGTAAGCATAGACATTTTTAGCAAGGAAAAAAATATTTTTAAGCATCTTTAGCACCCTACTTTTATTAGAATAATTACTATCAGCAGATGTGAATATAATCATAGCTGGTCTCACGACAAACTAAAAACATTAACAGAACAATACTGCTTAACAAGAAACTGAGTTTAATAATTCTGTGTGTTCTACAGATGAAATTTTTTAAAAAATATATTTAAACAGGTATGAAGTCCATTTAGGTTTTGATAATGCTTCTTTAAAACTTAAAAGATTTACTACTAGAACTTCACAGGCTACCTTTAGCACACTATCTGTTCCCTTAAATAAAACTTACTGCACTAAATCTCAAATTTAACCGGTTAGGGAGAAGTGACAGTAATTTTATACCCTTCTCAAAGCAAGCTGTCAGTGAATGAATTATTGGAAGCTATCCTGGGCATGACAAGTCATAACTTTTAATATTAACAGTGACAGACATATACAACACTTCGAATCCAGTATACAATTTATTTCCTTCTTCACTTCCATAGTTTATCTGGGAGAATTCAGCAGCTCTTATGCTTTACATATCATTATAACTATAATTTGATATTTAACAAGCCAGAAAGCAAGCTCTTGTAACAGGCAGTTAGTCACACTGTTAATTAGCTTCTTTCTGTAACAATAATACAGCATCACTGACGTGTTCCAAAAACATTTAAAATGCATAGGAAGTCACCTACTGGAAAGATGCCCTCTGCAAACAGCAAGCAAGGAAAGGGAGCTTGCCACATATTTAGAGTTACTTTGAATACTGAAATAAGAAGAGAACTAAACTATGCATTGTATATTTTGCCATTTTTCTTATCCTTTCCATTGGAGTAACTAAAATACAAATGACATGCACACAGAAATACTGCCAAACATGTAATCATCCACTACTAATATCACATCACAAAGCAATTCAGTGAAGTTTAATAATAAAAATCATGCTCACCTCTACTGGGAAGTCCACTCCACATTATGGCAATACTATTTAACCAGCTCAAATAGCAACCAAGTTACGTAAACAGAACTTCCAATATGTGACCAATATGATCTACGGTGCTACAGAGCCTTTGCTCCAGCTCTGCTCCTCTGTGACAGTGCACCGGTACACCAGTGCTGCTCCAAACCTTCCCAGATGCTGGCTTATTGCATTGCTCATTGAAAATCCTTCACACGCTGGCAACATTTTAGGGAAGGACAAGCACACTCTGAGTCATTTTGTAAAGAAAGCAAAGCAATTTCAGTTCTGTATCTTCATGCGTACAGAAACACAGAGCACTGTCAAAGTAGAAGTCTGAGGTGAATTTATGCTGAGAAACAGGCAACCTAAGCCGTCATTATCAATGCATGAAATCAGCTAGTGATCAAATTCAAATAAACCATAAAAAAAGGCATGATTATGAAAGGCTCTACAGATTCAGCTCCGAACCATACAGAAAGCAGAATCATCTATCTAGCCTGTGTAAATGTTAAAAATAGCTCTGTCTTTTCTACAATGAACACGAGACAGAGGAGAAGCAGTAGCCTGTATTGTGGTAATGAAGCTCACTGGGAAAAAATCTAGCAGTAAAAATTAATGATTCCTTACAGCTTCTGTAAGTAAGATTAATTTACAATTACACAGATGAACAAATAAGTACTTTTTAACCATGTAACTGACAAAGTCTATTAGCAAATATCATATTTGTTTATATCTAAGGAGAAGCACATATACCTAGACGAAGAATTTTAGAATACCGACCCATCCATACAATCCGGCAGATCAAGTATTTGTACAAACAATTCAGCAACTAAAAGCATTACATGAACATTGCCTTTGCTTTTGAAAAACAACAATATTTTTTAATTACTTACTATGAAAAATCTCCATGGCTTATTAAATTAATGTTCTTCCTACTCCCACAGAGCCCTCCCAGAGTGTAAATCCTTGTCTTTTCAGGTAGTTCATGCATTTTCTTTCCCAAAAAAGGTAAGAGGGCATGTGCCACTGTACACGCTCCCACCCACAAAGATTTTAAATGCACACTGTAATAAGAATCAGATGTAACCATGAAGAGGTTAAGTTTACAAAGAAATAGAAAGACACAGGAGTTTTTATTACTATACCTGTATAGTTATCCATATATACTACTGTGTCATGAGACAACTATGAGAGAAATTTTGGCAGGACCTGTTCCCAGATTGAGATACTTACCGTACAGAGTATCTGATTTACTTTTCCAAGATAAAAACAGTAAAAAATATATATTAATTAAAAAATACACACACACCTCTGACTTCATTTTATTGTTTCAGTCATGCTTGTATAAAATCACTGTTGGATATACACACTGAACAAAAATGACAACTCTACACATAAAGAAACCATGACAAGTGACCAACCTTTTTTTTTTTTTTTTTTTTTTTTTTTTTTTTTTTTTTAAGTCCTAAACTCTAGAACATCTGATTATCAAACATCTAAATGCTGTTTCTTTACTACAACGTAATTGCTTCCTGAAGAGAGGTTAAACTATCCAGAAAGGAATTCTGCAGAGAATTTTGATACAATAACATATTTATGCACACTCATGTATCAGGGACTAGAGCAACAAGTGATGACTGTAGTAGCCAATTTTATTTTGAAACACTTCACTACGCATTCCACCCAAAACAAATCCCCCCTCCTCCCCCCCAAACCATTTTTGGTCTATACTAGTCATATAACCAGCTTGCTTACGAGGGTCAATTATGTGCTTACTGCCTCCAAGAGAATGATGTAGAGACTACAGATGGATAATTGGTCTGATACCCATTAACAACTTTAAAAAAAAGTTTTGCTTTTATTTTTTTTTCCTTTATTAGAGCATTTTTGAATATCTCACTTTAAATCAATTTACCGATTACTTAAAAAAAAATAGAATTTTCTTGATGACAGTGGTAGTAGTCTTTTTTTATTACCTTTACCTGTACTTGTCACAGTGCAACTATTCAAACACAGAACAAAGTATTATAGATACAGTTTCCAGCTATTAGCAAACAAGAGACTATCTTTCACATCAGCTCTGTCCCTTGGTACTCACTCCCATCATCATTTTCTAAGAAGTATCAAGAGCACCAAAACAATACAATAAAGGTCCCTAGTTTCAGAGCAACTAATTAGAACTGTTATGAAAGAAAAATAGCAGTCAGATACCATAAATGGATACTGTTTTCTTACATACTGTAAGAAAAATTATAACTTGCATAATAACACATATTTCCTAAGGAAATTGTGGGATATACTCAAGATGGGACATACTGTCTACCAAATGCAATCTATTTGGAACACTGAATAGGTAAAGAAGTCAATATACATGGCAGTGAGAAGGGGAATACTAACATAGTTTCTCAACAGCTCACGAATCTAAATTAACATTACAAGAGACATTCTACCCCTCCCCCCTTAAAAAAAAAAAAAAAAATACACCAGAGGGAGGAAATGGTCTTGCTTTCTATTGAGACCCTAATATTTTCCAAACAGACAGATTTTGCCCAGAGTAGGACAGCAAAGAGGGGAAGGGGGGAGGGCACCTCTCTTTCATAGAGGAAGCATGGGTACAAAGCCCCCAGATGCCACCCCATTTTGTGTCTCCAGCAGCTGAGCAGTCTCTCAGCAGCTTTCTTCACACTCCTTCCCAACAGATTGGGCTGTTGGCAGCAGACAGAGAAGGCAGAACAAGGCTGGCCTTACACAAGTCTAAAACAGGTTTGTGAATAAGGCAAGAAAGAGTAAACTCACAGTGCTTCCTCCCCTACACGCTAATATCCTCCTCTACACACTAACCATATAGCTACATATGAAGAAATTTAGGAGGACTCAGCTCAACAACTTTTTCAAGTTACTTTGGTTGCTGCTTAGCATTCCTTTGAGTACTCACTAGAATAATTAATAAAAATATTGTGTAATAAAAATCAGATTTTTTTTTTTATTTTTTATTGTTTTTTAGGAAAAAGGACAGATAAATGCTGACAAGGAATTTGAGGACCTAGATCAAGAGGCTTAAAGCAAACAAAAATTTTGTTCTCTGTTAAGTTCACACAAATTTTATACGGCAAATAATCTACATGGCAAAAAGCTAGTCTGGGCTCAGCTCAGGATTCAAATCTACATACAAAGGCAGACCTTTAGGATTGGATTCCACTGACAATTAAAATCAATGAAAAATTTCACTGAGATAAGAGAACCCAATGCAGGTTCATTCAGTTGTAACATCCCTGAGTTTAATCTTTGATTTCTGATACTCATCACTGATCACAAAGTTGCACTGACATGGTCAAAGTGATTTCTCTACAGTTTCATAAAGCAGAGTCTTTCTCACAGGCATCTGTGCAAATACGAGTATGTAGATGTGTGGCTACCTGGAATATTTAAGAACCATTTCTTGAGGTTCACCAATAGCCAATTTTATTATTTATTTATTTATTTTCAAATAAAAAGAGTCAGATGCTTAGAAAATTAGTTATTAATTTAAATGAGCTCTTTAAGAAAGTGCTTTTCATTTGAAGTAGCTGAGGGCACTTCCTGCAAGTTACCTGTATAGCCCATGGATCCTTTAAAGGATAATTCAGAGTACTTTAGCTGTGAGCCTCGCTGCCTCCATTAAACGGAAACGATGCCCAGACTTCCCACTTAACATGGCACTACACAAGGAGGCAAAGCAGATCTATTCTCTGTTGCCAAAAGTGTGTATGTGTGTGGTGGGGGGGACCCAACACCCGACCTCTCCCCTATTCTCCCGTGCCACGGCTGCAGCTGGGAGAAGCCCAGGGGTCCGACCTACGGGGGTAAGGAGCGGAGCTGGGGGAGCAAAAGCAGCGCTCAGGGACACAGCGGTGCCCCTCACAAGACGGGCACTGCCTGCAGCTCGCCGCTCTTAGCGCAGATCTCTCTCCCTTACAAACAACGGCTAATATTAAGGACAGGCGCCGAGCATGGCGCAGGCTGCAGCCCCCCCTGCTGGCCGCGGGCCCGGCCGCCGCCCGCGGAGGGAGAGGACCCGGCCCGGCATCTAGCCCCCCACCAGCCCTGCAGCCGGCCCTCCGTGGCCTGGAGGGGGTGACGCGAAACGGCCGAGGCCGCGCCGCGACCCCTGAGGGCTCCCCCGTCCACCGCGGGGCTGCCGCCGGGGTCAGCTGCGCGGCAGCAGCGGGCCGTAGCCCGAGGCTGCCCCAAAAACACAGCGCTTCCTTCTCCGGCCGTAGGAAATCAGTGAAGGGACTCCAGGTCCAAGCTGCACCAGCAGGTGGACGCTTGATTTTCCCAGAGCTTGTAATTATTGCCTTCTGGCAGAAAGCTGGCAGGGTGTCAGAGGACAGAGAAAGGCCTTTGGCACAGTACTGCGGGGTACTGCCCCAGCTAGGGCAAGACAGGAGGGGTATCAGAATTATTAAGGTTGGAAAAGACTTGCAAGATCATCTGGTCCAACCATACCCCTACCACCAACATGACCTACCAAAACACATCCCAAATACCACACTGAGCCTTTCCCTAAACAGCCCCAGGGATGGTGACTCCACTACTTCCTTGAGCAACCTGTCCCAATGCTTGGCTACTCTTCCTGAGAAGAAATGTCTCCTCCTTTCCAACCTGAACCTCCCCTGACACAACCGGAGGCCATTCCCTCTAGTCCTATCACTAGTTATATGTAAGAACTTGTGTTCCAGGCCTTTCAACCAGCTTTGTAGCCCTCCTCCAGACACACTCCAGGGCCTCGATGCCTTTCTTGTACTGAGGCACCCAAAACTGAACGCAGTACTTGAGGTGAGGCCTACCCACAGCAGAGAGTACAGGGGAACAATCACCTCCCTGGTCCTGCTGGCCACACTATTCCTGATACAAGCCAGGATACCGTTGGCCTTCTTGGCCACCTGGGCATGCTGCTGGCTCATATTCAGGCAAGCGTCAACCAACACCCCTGGATCCTTGTCTTCTGCACAGCCTTCAAGCCACTCTGCCCATAGCCTGTGGCACTGCTTGGGGATGTTGTGGCCAAAGTGCAGGACCCAGCCCTTCACCATATTGAACCTCACCCCATTGGCCTCTGCCCATCGGTCTAACCTGTCCAGGTCCCTCTGCAGGGCCTTCCTACTGTCTGGCAGATCAATGTTTCCCCCCAACTTGGTGTTGGCTGCAAACTTATGATGCACTCAAACTTATGATTCGCTCATCCAAATCATCAATAAATATAGTAAAAAGGGTAGGCCCCAATACCCAGGGGAACACCACTTGTGCCCGGTCACAAGATGGCTTTAACACCATTCTTTACAAATGGGTAGGAATTGTCAGTGGCAAGGAGAGCAGCAGAGGTTCTAATCCCCAGCAAAGTGACATTGTAGTAGCCTAGCCCCTCACTTCTATCACCAAGCTAATGAAAATGAGTAACTAGATTAGTGTATCAAGTCACCCAAACCTTTAATTTAGTCAATGAAGTTCTTGATTTGGTCAAATCAAGGAAACGGTAAACTTTAATTTGTGTGCAACATAAAGAAAAGCAACTGTTGAACTTGCTTTTGATTGTTTTAATTTTAAAATGCTATGGAGCTATTGACTTGTACAGGCAGGGTAGTGAAGCTATTTCTAGATTCAGTAATGGGGAGAGACGGAGTCAAAATAAACAGACTACAGAAACAGATCATACTTTTTGTAAATACATGTTGCTAAATACCTTTTGAAATTCTATGACAATTGTACCCTTATTATAGAGAGTAACTTAAAGTCCAAATATCACTTTAGAGAAAACTTAAGTATATAGACCCTGTCATCTATACACTACAGTATTATTGCCAGGACCTGGAATTCCAGTTAGTAAGTTTTTCCACAAGGACTATTACCTATTACTGAAAGTTAAAAGCAGTGAATTGGGATTAAATCCATGAAACACAGTGGAGGTCAACAATTAAAAGGATGCTTTATAACATCCTGAGGCCACCCATCACAGAGAGGACCTCTGAAGAGGAGGGATATGAAAACATGCTGCATGACTCCTTCATGTTCATCCCTGTTTGGAAGGAAGCCCACCAAGAGCCACGTAGGCTGGAGGGCAGCAGTGGTGCAGAGATCAGTTCTGTTGCACAGGTTCAAACCAGTTCTGGCAGGTCTATAATCCTGGTCTCTGTATTGTCAACATACATTTACAGGCACATATATTCAGAAGTACTTTATTTTCAACAGAAATATTATTCATTTCACTTTCATTTTGTGCAGACAAAAGAACCCCCCCCATAGATTAGCAGGAACCTTTGCAGAAAGCTTCCTGCGGCTTGCAGAACTGCTCACCAATTGGTTCATTAGAAGGGTACTTAGTTTTAACAGTGAGGTATGAGAAGGGCTATTTGCTTTCTTCACACAAGTAATAAAGTCTGTTCATTGGTGAAGTGAGATGAACAGAATTGTTCTCTTACCATCTGCACAATTAATTGTTTACAGTGTTAGCCAAAGAAATGGGAGAGGCAGACTCCCATTACAAGGGCTAATAACACTCCAGAGGACATGGATTAAAACTAAGCCCGGATAACATAAATTTATAAGAAAATAAATTTCTACTTTTTTTTTTTTTTTGAGAAGTGTTCTTTGAGAATGACATTTTGGTAAACATTGTTCCCCTAATGTCTCTTAAGCATTATATTAAACTGTCCATGCAATTATAGAAAACTGCCTATGCAAGGCATTTTTTTCCTCTAAATGCTTATGGAACTAACATCCTTCAGCTATGAAAACAGCATGCCTATTTCAACATGCACTGGGCAAAACAGCATAGCTAGAAAGTAAGTGGGATGCAATCAAATATACAGATCAGGAAACAAAGCACACTGCTAAAAAAACAAACAAACAAACAAAAAAAACATGAGTTTAACTCCTATGCCATATGGTAACCCCAAAGCATGTGTTCCAGCAAACTTAAAATGTTCTCAGCTTCAGAGCGTTCTCTGGGCAGCAGTGCCAGAGCATCAGCTGCAATCCCCAGGAATGACTGCAAAGACATCGGGTACAGGTGTCAAACGAACAAAACAGCAACAGAAAATATACAGTCCAAACATTTTGTTTTCTGTCAACACAAAATAAATTAATTGAGAATGTCTCATTCAAAATTAAGATACTTGAAGAATGCACAGAACTACATTATTTAGGTGTTTTTCAGTAGACATTTTGGGGGCCACAGGACTTGTATAAGTGATACCCTTACACTACTTGGTTCTAAACAAAGCAAAAAAAAAAAGTGTAAACAAAAACCACTTAAAAATCAAAATAAAGGAAAATGAGACATTTTGCATATTTTTTTTTCTTACCCTCTACTGAAGTTTGATTGTATCAATACACAGAAAAATCAAAGTAAATCTCACTCATATGGCTTATTAAAAAAAAAAAATACAACTTTTCGTGAATATTTGAGGTCTGTTACTTATCAAAACTAATGTACTAACAGTTAATATGCAGCAGCATTAGCTTCTTCGAGATGACAATTCCTTAGAGCTGCAGTGTTTTCTTGTCTCAGAAACAGTATGATTTGCTATACCTCTTTTAATGTGACATGTAAGGAATGCTTTTTAAGATCAACTTTAGCACTTTGGGATTTTAAAGAAAAAAGAAGAAAAAAACACACCTGATATTTGTTTAACAGAATAACAGAAAGGGAAAAAATATCTACTTCAACTATCAGTAAGAAAAGCATCCTTAAAATGCTCTAACAAATTTCCTTCAATGTTTTTAGAGCATCGCAGAGAAAGGATAATCCTGCAACAAAATCCTTAAACACAGAACATCAAAGCAACTGACCATCTGGCATACCAGGACCCTTTATAAAAAGGGAAGGAGAGTTCCAGCATCCTTTCCCTTACAACTGTACAACTTTAAGTTATTTGTTTGATGTGTTCAAATTCCTACATGCCTAGAGAAGCATGGAAATACTACGTTTTTCTCAGAATAGATAATAGTGATAACAGCTAAGTCTAACACTTCAAAAAAACTTTTAAGACGTTATGTACACCTTTACATACTACACACTAGGTGTATTTCGCCCAAGCATTTGGGACCTTTGCTTTGCCCAGAAAATAAATACTATTTCATATTACTTTTTTACTTGGATGAGAGCAATTAAAATTCAGGACAGTAGAAGCAAAAATGATGAAAGGCCCAGGCCAAGATGTAGCTTTCCACTCCTCTTCCCACCACTACATTCCTTTAAACATTTCTCCTGCACATATAGCATCCTTCCAGAAATTTGTTTTTTAAACAAAGATAGATGACAAATGCATGACTATTAGAAGCCAGGACAGCTACTTTTAAATAGGCTATAATCTCAACTACATATGGCCCAACCCAGTCATCAATCATGCAGTGATGTAATACTGCCTAAACAAAATTGGCTTTACAAGAGAAAATAACAGTACTAATGCTGAACATGACAAAATATTAATTACTAATATTAAGCATAATGGTTATTCTGGGTTGGGAAAGTCGAGCTTAAAAGCTTCCTCAAATTTCTTGACCGAAACCCAGCATCTCCTACTGATCATTTACCTGTGCTTGTACTTGCAAACAAGGTGCCAGGAGCTGTACTTGTAGGGAGTTTTCCATTATTTAACTGCTTCACTCTTTTCAGGTGAGACTTCCCATTGTAATGAACTTGAGCTTGTGCTGCAGAGTTCAGCTGTATATTGCACACTTCACAGAATGAAAATAGTATCTTCTTCTTTTCTTTGTTTAACTGATAGTCCTGTCTGTCGTTCCTCAGTCCCTTTTCTTCAAAGCCCCACAGAACAGCTGGCTGATTCATAATCCCATCTTCAAAGACATGGTCAGGACTTAATGGACGCTTCATTCCTACAAAATACACAACATTGTTACTGGAAACCGACTAGTAATGCTTAATACCAAAAATTAGCATTTCTGTTGTCTAAATGCATGAACCAAAGACCAGTTCCAACAAACAAGGTTCCATGTTACAAAAGTATCTCTTCAGAGAGAAAAGCATGCATCGTGACACCTCAGAGCTCAGAAATAAAAAGGTGAGCAGTATCTCACACTGTGCCAATGACAACTCATGTACTCTGTTCTGTAAGCTATTTTAAAACAGGTTTATTACTGCCTCCCTAGAAGAGGTTAAGATCATCTTCAAATTTATTTCAACTGCCTCACTACAAACTGGTTCCAGAGATTTTCACTTGCCAGTGCCCATAATAGTAACTGCTGCCCGAATACAATCATTTGACCAAAGCAATGCCAACAATAGATTTTCTTGAAACATTGTTTGGAAGACAGCATATTGTTAAGTAAGACTAATGCATACTTTCCACTGTTACCTACACCCAAATCTTCAGCCTTCATATGAGCATTAAGATGTCTATAATAGGCCACTTAAGATGTCTGTAACACACTTTCAACTCCTTTGCTACTAAAGCTGTTACACAAAGAAATGCCAACTCAAAGATTGTTCTGTGGAAGCTAAACAAATGCACAGTAAGTGACAGTCCCTGGACAACAACCCAAGAGCCTGGAATATTCACTTGTCCCTAGAGAATAAATCCTCATCGTGATAAATTAACCAAGTTGCACAAATAATAGTTTATATAAAGTTTATATATAGTTTATACTAAACCAGTAGAGGAGTGGGGGTGCAGCAGGTTTATTTCTTTATGGTCATTTAAAGGATCATTTCTATGGAGGGATAGAGTATTTCATCACATTCCTTACTCTAGTCCATGCTTAAAATGTTAGTATTTGTACTAACTCCTCCCCAGGCATGAGTCACTCATCCAGTATTCCAAGTAAACAGAGCTCATAGTCACATATCTGTTTCATACAGCTCACAGTTCTGCCATTAAACAAATAAAATATAAACAATACATTCATTAAGATGTACATCAAATATTAAAACCAAAAACCATTATTGCAGGTTCCAGGTACCTAATTGCTTTTTAAAACAAATACGAGTGGATCCTGAAAACCTAGGCTAGATGCTGTCACACTAAATCATTTAAGCATAAGTATCATATTTCAAGGCAAGCAACCAAGATCCTCAACTCAGCTGAGCTTAAATGACATTTTCATCTGAAAATTTAATCTGCTTTGGTATTTGTTACTTTTCAATGTATTTTTAAACCATAAATAACTTCCCCCTACTCCCTTTGTTCTGTTTTCTTTCTTTCTTTTTTTTTTTTTTTTTATTAATGTTATTTCTAAAGCACTGCTGTAGTTTCTCTCTCTGGAGTAAATGGTTCTGGAAAAAAAAAAGTTATATATATATATTTTTAGATGCTACTAACGTATTTATATTTAATAAAATTTATATATTTATATTTAATAAAATAGATAACAAAAATCTCAGCTCGTCAGATTTCTCATAAGTTTGATTGCAGAAAGCAAATGGTAATTCAATATGTAATTCAGTAATTATCTCGGTAATTCAGTGAAGTTTAAGCTCTTTATGAAACTCCATTAGTGGGGATGCATTTAAAACTGGCAGAGGCTAATGTCTGCATTAGGAAGCAGCAGGGACTGGAGGACAGATTCACAGAGCAGACAGCTGGTGCGAGGTGCCTGCAGCAGCACCACCACCTTTCAAGGAGGTTATTTTGGAAAGCAGCAGCCTGGCGCTGAATTAGCCCACAGTCACTGGAGCAGGGGATGCACACACTCCCGGACTGCATGTTTTGGTTTAATTTCACACAGAACAACGAAGCCTTTCAGTTGGTAAAATCTGAGACTGCTCTGCAATATAGCCAAAGCAAAGCAAGTGGGGAAGATTTGAAGTCTTCCCTTAAAAGCGCACTCCTGACGTGACCCAAACTGTTTTTCATGTAGACACACCCAGGAAGAACAACCAAGAGCAGCAAGGACTTGAACACCGCACCTACACCCTAGGGCAGCATCCCAGCTGCCAGACAAGCAAGAAAAATAATCTTCAGACCAAAAAAAAAAAAATTAAAAAATAATAATAAAAAAAAAAACAGCCATGGTCCAATTTTATTCTATCTGTATTTTCTTTTTTTAAAAAAAGGTTATAAACTCACTTTTTTTTTTTTTTCCTCCTACAGACTACTGTCGTAGCTACATTAACACAGGACAAACAAGTTATACTGGAAGCAATACATTTCTACTAATTTAAGAATTAAAAAACACAAGCTGAAGTTTTAAAATAACCCGTGCTGCCTAGAGCTACATGTGTAAGTTAAAATGTGACTTCACTGCAGGTAGTACTGGCCTCCCAACAGCTGCTGGTAGCAGCAGATGCAGAGCACTTCAGAACCAATACCTGCACCAAGCATCTCCAGCCTCAGCTTCAGAAGCGCAAGCAGCTGCATGCTTGGGTCCGATCCTGGAGAGGACCCATACGTGCAACCAGATACTAAACCCTGCCAGCCCTCTGAAGTCAGTCTGTTCCCACGCAGAAATCCCAGCCTTTGTTTTCCTGGGATTTGGGACCTGAACATTTGTCACTGCAAAGCACTTCAAATAAGGTATTACATAGGCAGAAGCAAAGCTGTGCTCCTGCCTGCTGCAATGAGCTTAGGGGACCCCATGCATGCCCTGAATGAGCAGACAGGTTGCTGCCCCACTGCACAGCTGGCTTCAGTGACTAACTGGGGAAACACTGCACCTCCAGAAACCAATGCAGGCATCTTCCCAACATGTCCTACAGCCAAGAGTGGTTCAACACACTATGAACATGCAGGCACAGTCACAAAACACCTTCCCCTCCTCTCTCAAATTGCTCTTATCAGAGAGAACTGCTGAGGTCTTGCCCATTTCCGTAGGTCCCATCAAGTAGCTGGCATTTGTAAAAGGCCACTTCCAATTACACTTAAAATACAGACAGGGATGATCTGTACTTGAAAAACCTTGAACACTTGAAGTGATGGGATAAGAAGAAATTGTTGGTGACAAACATTCACTAGGATTTTACTGCAGTAATAAAGTTTCTACCATAACTGAACAGTTTCTATGGTGTATATATTTGCCTAGAAAAAGTTATCACATGAAAGGTCCTATCTGTCCTTAAGAGTCTGTCTCCTTTCTTCTTTAAATTGAGGGTTGGAAAAACACCTTTAAAAATCTCTGCTGAAACACCCTGGCTCTCGAGTACGTAGCACATGTACAGTTCTGCATTGGGTCAGCATAAGAATCTCAGCATGAATGCAGATGTATTTCCCAAGAGATAGCCTTCTAAATAAACGTTACCTGAATGTTTTGCGCTTCTCTGAAATAAACTTGTACATTAATTAAAAAAACACACACAAAACAAAATGCACAAACATAAGACTTGTGTATTCTTCCTACCCTCTAAATAATTTCCTAGTCAATTGAGTTTATGCAAGCAAGCATCAGCAAGTTTTATTTTCCTTAAACAAAAAAAAAAAAAAAAGCCTTTTACTGCAGACAGACTTTGAGGAGTTCTGGATAGTATTTGTTCTCACTTAGCAGGAGTCAGATATGAAATGGGGCCAACTAGTTCCTCAGGCTAAGCTGAGGAACTCAGCACACTAACACACAGCTCACTAACATTATCATGTAACAGGAACAGCTACTTGAGACTGCAGTCAGTGAACTGAGAATTACGAGAAGTTACATGATCTTTATACTCTGTGAAATCAAAAAAGTCCATTTAGAGTAATTGCTATATATGAGATTGTGATGTTTTTAGAAGCAGCTTTAAGACTAAACAGAAAACTATGATATCACTACATAGGAGAAAGGATGGAAATTATCATATGGGGAAAATACAACAATAGATCAGGACTTCTACTAAATCTGGCTAGACTTAAACCAACGCAGTTGCTTATGTTCACATTTAATTCAACATAAATAGCTATTGAAAATTAAAGTTTTATAGAAAAGATTCTATAGATACTTGGTGAACCTGTGATTAAAAAAAGAGTAAGCCCATAATTAAGACAGGATATATCTATAAATGTTTTCATACTAATGAGTTTTATTAGAGCTGAACATAAAATTAATTTAACTTTAAACAGTAATTTAAGTAAACAAAACTCTTCTGTAATGCAAATATGTTGTTCCTACTACATGTGAAAGATCGCCAATTTCCTTGTGTAACTTGCAACATGTATGCATAGTCTTCACTTAGAAGCCACAGAAATCACTGTTCTTTCTGAACACATATGAAGACAGATCTGCACAACTCCACAATTTGGACAAGAACACATCAAAGTAGTGAGCTTCTAAACCTGAAATATACATGCACAAAAGAAAAAGAAAAAAAAAAAAAAACACAACAACAACCACCACCACTGTAATAATTTACATCCAAGATCTCCATCAGGACACATGTTTATTCCTGCCCTCAAAGAGGCCAGCATTTTGGGTACTTTTCCTAGATGAAAACAAACAAAAGGGTTTGGGCCCCAAACACAGCAGAAGGCACCTTTTGCTCTGTTATTGTTGCCACAATACCTGCTACTTGCCTCAACCCCTTACTTACCAACCCCTCCTTTTGCCTGTAACTGGGTCTTAAATTCTTTGCTCTGTGTAAGGCAATGGAGTACCTTCGTTTTAGAAGCAAAGGGCTATAGCTCAGCAGTAGACATATATTTTTGGCCTTTATTATTTACTGAACAAGCCATTAATGCTACCTGTTTAAGGCTAACAAATTTAATTTGCTTCTGTGAGGTCCCACATTTGTGTAACCTGGATATAGCACAGTATAGGCCAAGTCTCAGCAGCAACCAATGGATTACAACCACAAATTAAAATGTTCCATACAAAAAGCACACTGGCGTGACACACGTATTGCAAAGGCAGTGTCATAGCACTGTAGCTGTATTTACTCAGTTACTTAGATGACTAGACCCAAGTAAAAATTGAAAAGGAAGAGCCTGAAAACAGGAGAAAAAAAAAAAAAAAAAAGAAGAAACAAAGAACATCTACGTATGTTAGGAAACATCCAGCTGAAATCCAAAAAAAAAATCTTAAGTCCATAAATGGACTGCAAGGCATATTCATTTTTCACATTTCCTTGAAAGTCTGCTTCTTTCTCTTGCAAAACTAATGGTTTTTGGTGTCCTCCAATTTAGGGTATTCTATGAATCTAAGTACAATCTCAAACTGGATTAATTTTTACTCTGATTGAGGTCACGCAAGGAAGAAATGTGAGTATAAGAGCTTTTAGGTACTTGAGGTACATTGTTGCCAGACTGAAGTCCTTCCCCTCACATTTCATCCTCTGTGTACAGATCCATCCAATAGATTCTGCAAGCAATACCACAGCAAGAATAAATTAGTGACTTATGACACCACATTAAAATTCTTAGGTGTCATGAGATACCCTGTTTGGATTTCTGAAACCACATCTTCTCAGCCTCTTGCAGCTGGCAAAGAAATCTAAGCATGGACATCCTTTGTATTTGAAGCTCAAGGCAATTAGCCTTTCAATTTAGCTAATTTACTTTTTAAGCAGAGTTGTGCTTTCAGAGGAGCTACAAAGAAGTATTAAATATAGTACACTGCTGTAGGTGAGAATGTGCAAATCTTTACTCAAAGGAAATAAGCTTTTGGTTATCGTAATGAATTAGTGATGGTTACACGAAGCATTCTTTTCCTGAGTGCTGGTCTAAACTTTTGCAATGCCTATTCCTAATTAGCTCATACTTCAAAGAACCACTATGCTGGAAATGTAATGAGAATGCCATTCGTCTGTGGATCTCTGCCAGGTAAGCAAAACAGAAAATGTACTTTAACAACTTGCATACGGGCAGAGAAAATTTTCTTTATTACCCTTTGCAAATAGTCAAATGAGTTATGGAAGATTCAGGAACAAATATAAAAATTAATTGGCTTTTTATATTGCTACTTTTCCAAAAAGGTTCATTCAGACAACTGGGAAGGGAAAAAAAAAAAAAAAAAGGAAAAGAGAAAAAAAGCAGAGACCTAAGACAGTCTTGTGCTGTACACCTCTTAGACACTTCCTATGGGGAAAAAACTATGCATGCAGATGGACCGGTGAAGCCTGTGTGCCTAATGAGCTGCTGTCTCATAGTGGAGCAAGTATGATTCCATAGCTCCTCAAATCTGCCATATAACACTCAAAAACAAAAAGTTCAAATACCTCCAGAGCACTGTCTAAAAGAAATTCACTAGGGCTGCTTTTGAGAAGTCTTATGACCTCTTACATTTTTAGACAGTATTTCCCAAACATAGATAAACTATCAAGAGGCATATGGTTTGCACCATCTGGGCAACAAGTTCTATTGGGATACTGTGGTGAACAGCATATGCATAGTGCCTTGTGCTCAGTATCCTACAGTGTTAAAAAAGCACTAGAGACTATTTTGAAGCCAGCCTTGAAAAATCCCCATATGTTTAAGGGACCAGTTTCCTTTAAGAATATGTTCCTTTTTCTTTTGGTACAAATCAAAACAGAGAACTGCCATGTTTAATCTTTGTCTTGCTCTGAAATTCCTCAAGGAGGCATTGTATTCTGCGATGTCACCACCTGTCAAGCTATTTATTACCCCATCATATACAACCTATCAACTCTTCCCTACTTCCTTCATCTGCTCACAAAGCATACAATGCTTGGCTTCAAAGTTACAATAACAACTGAATGGGTCAGAAAAGGAAGTAATGTTTTATTCCTTGTGCCAGATAAAGAGTAACCAGTTAATCATGCACATCACCCAAGCACAGTTAAATAAGATTTTAGCCTGCACGTATTTTGATACTGGTTTATCAATGGGGATAGGAAGTCAGCTTGCTATTCCTGTACATGAAAAGTTTTGAACGGTGTAGTATGACAAATGGCTGACAGCCTCCTCACTAACACATTTCAGAATATTTAACATTTGAACGAGAATCTCTTTAAACTACAAAAACAGATGGTTGTTTCTCAACACAAACATTAGCTGTTCAGTACAAGGTAATTCATAAAATTGAAAACATTCAAGTAGCTAGTATTTTGCTCTGCTTTACCAGCCCTGAAATTGTCCACTTCAAGGAAGCCTAAAATTAGACCTGCTGTACTAGACTGGGAGCTTTGCTAAACTGGAAATAAAATCACTCTGGATTTAGATTATCACAGACTGTGGTTGCATGTATCCATGTCTGTAGCTACCTCTAATTACAAGGGTTCCTCTTCAGCCTCCATACTCAACAGATTTCTGGCCTTCTTGACATTAACAATAATAGATTTACATATGGATTTATTTGCCAAAGAGATGTATCCTGCCCTGAAATGATATAGCTGACTGCTGCCAAGAAGGTTAATCAAGTTTGAAGTCTAGGCAGCTATCTTGGATTATGCTTCATGAAGAACAGATAGTTTTCCAGCTCACTGTATCACGATTTTGCTCGATGAACCATTTGACAAGTTGATACTTACTTGTTGGAACCCTGTTATTAAACAACGATGTTTTTACTACGTCTGTATTAAGTACCTTTACCTAATTGTACAAGAATATGTAAATACTCAAAGTGTCTAACCTGTGGTTGTATCCTAGGCCTTTATTCTCCCCTTCCAAGTGCATAAATCCACTACAGAGGGTAGACCTACCAGTAAAAAGGCTACTCAGCTCCTTTAAATTTCTTTACCAAACAACACTGATTGTCAGTATCAGGTCATATTTCATCCAAGAATTCTAAGCTTTTATCTATTTATTTTTTTTCTATCCAAAACGTAAATACTCTGAAATTGTGATGCAACACCCAGGAAGGAGGGCAAAAAAATAAATAAGACTCAAAATTAAATGAAATCACTTCCTTGTTGGCCTAAGCCAGGATCTTGCATACCAAAATGCTCAGCAGCCAAGAAAAAATAAATAAATAAATAAAAGAGGATGCTCTTAAAAGGGTAAACATCTGAAAAGTACAAGTCCTTTTAATCACAATGCTGCTTCCTCAAAAGTAGATCAAAGTAACAAAATTGCTTATTTTTCCCCAAGCAGAAATGAAGTGATTTTCTTAAATGTACTCCCCAGTTTTGCCTGTTTTCACAGTCTGCTTACATGAAACTAGGGAACATCTTATTTTATTAAATTGGTAATTGATCAATTGTATCATATTGTCTCTACAGATTTTCTAAGATCATTTCCTATATCTTTAGAATTTTATGAAATTGCTGGTTTGAAGCGTTTGCTTGCATGTTAACAAGTATTGCATCCAAATACTCTTTTAAATCAAAGGACTCCTCTTGTATTCCTAAACAGATATATCCCACAGATAAAGCATCTACATTGAATAGCATAAAACGTTAGATACAGATTTTACAACTCAAAAGACCCAAAAATAAGCTTAAAGAAAAATAAAGAATATATAGTTTGAACCTGCCCTCAGCAGTAATCAGAAGGACCACAAAAATTAAGAACAAATTGCTTTAAGATGTTTTAGAATCATATCTTAAAACAAAGATAACTTAATACCCCCAACTTAACAAGTTAATTAATTGGAGAGTTGCTACAAGATACACAGTACTTCTGGTGAAGCGTATTTTTATTTTAAAGTTAATTTTAGGCAAGAACTTGTGGGAATAAAGATCAAAACCCAGTGACATAATGGGATTCCCACTGGGTGTTTGTACCTGGCTGTTACTTTATCTTGCTAGAGCATAATCACATTTGAGGTATACGCAAAACTTTGGTCACAGAAAGCAAATTATTTCCTACCTTTCTTAAAAATGTCAAGAATTCACCTGAGCATATAAGGAAGCCACGACAGAAAGCCAGGAAGAGTAGGCTGCCTTTGTGTTCATATAGCAGAAATCTGGCATTGGCAGGAGCCGAATATAATTTGTACTGAAAACCATTAATTCCACATAAAGCCCAGCAATGCTGCAAAAGGGCTCCTGGACACAAATGCAAGAACTTTGAGGCCTGTGTGGAAAGAATAGCTGTGCATGAACAGAGAACAAGCAATATTCAAAAATAGCATGAGACTGAGACACGTCAATTTGTCTGACTGTACTAAGACGATGAGCAAGAGATAACCCTGCTCAGAACAGGAAGCGTGACCTGTGGCAGTGAAGGCCTGTCCCAAAGCACTCCTCAAGGGATGGTCCCAACTGAGTCACCCTGAAGAGACTGTCAACTTCCATGTAAACCATTGATTCTCTTTTGGAACGGAAGAGATATTGGAAGCAATGTAATGACAAAGGGACATGACATGTTTTGTCTTAAACTACTTAAGAGTTATGATCAAGTTATAAGAGAACCACCCAGCCAGGAAAGTGACAGCCTGTAAAAAAGCTGAGGTATTACCTAGTTTGAAGCCATCTGCAGGACGTGGCAAGGTTCAGGTTGGCTCTGCCTTGAATGTACCCCTGCACTTTCCATTTTCTGTGTTTGAATGAACCACAGCTAAGTACATGTGGTTCATCCAGCACAGAGAGGCCCCCGGCAGTGCTGCAGATACGGATCGCTCCCTAATTCCGCCTGCTGGGCAGGAAGAGGCTTGAACAAGCATCTCCTAAACTTGAACTGTCGGTCACCTCAGGCTTAGCAACTGCTGCTTGCAACATCCATTCTCACTACCTATCCTAGTCCACACTAAAATACACGCTTCAATTTATAAGGAATGAGACAGCCTTCTACTGGTTTTGCTGAATTAGCATGTATGTGCACTTCCATGCTTCAGATAAGCCATGCTGCTCTCCCTTCAATTCTTTGAACCACCTGTTTGTGTGCATTTGCTCATACAAATTTGAAAGACAAGCCCTCCTTATTTCTTTACATATCTGCAAGTGTAACGAAACTGTTGCGTTAATTTAATCAGCAGTTTATAATCTTCTTTGTGTAACTCTAACCTCTACTTTTTATTTTTAAGCTGAAAGGTACTACTTGAATTTAGTGCTCATTTGAGTTTTTGTTTGGTTTTTCTTCCCTTTTATTATTCATTAGTGTGAATTCATTAGATACTCCAAGATCTAATCAGATTAGGTGCACCAAGTATCCTGGAAGTACTGAAAAACAAGAATAGTCAGGTCAGCTATTTGAATCAGCACAGAAAATGCCATTCTGTTGAACTTCATACTCACTTCAGCAAATACATAGACTGAAGAAGTGTGAATAAAACATGCTTTAACACACACACACACAAAAAAAAAAACACACACATCTTAACTGCAGTATAAAACAAGTTACGCAGCAGATGCAGGTTTCTTCTTTTCAAAGATGTTTATACTCAATGCAACCCAGAGCTTCCTACTGGCTTCACTATCGAAGTTTAAGTAAAGAACTTGTCACATAAGTGACAGGGGACCCTTCCAACCAAAACTGGTCTAAATAGTATTTCTCAAAGCATGCATGTCAGGACAAAGAGGTTTAATGCATAGAGGCAGGAAGAAGCTGAATGAGGAAAAGTTCAAATGTGTGCATCTTCATAGTTTGCCTTTGTCTACTCACAGTTTCCCCCTCTCACAGAAGGGGATGCACAGACACGAGCACCAGATGTGTGCAATTCCACTCCTGCATCTGCAGCAGCAAAGTGGGCTCTTTCCCAAATAATTTTACACCTTTGGGTCCAAATTCTATGATTGATTGAAGTCATCCCCTTCCTTCACCCGTCCACTCAAATTATACTGTCAAAGCAAGGACACGTTTTATGCTGAAAATTTACGCTTATTAAAGCATCAGGTATGATCCGACAAGAGGCATCTAAATACCTCCTCTGACAGAGTGGCTAAGAGTGAGAAGAGTTAGTCTTATCTCAGAAGAACCAATAAACACTAAAGATCTACCAAAAGTGCCATGCAAGTTCACCATCAAAACTAACAAACTATGGAAGAACCAACTCACACCCACCCATACACCAGAGAGAAACCCAGGGCACACAAATTTGTTTTTTGCTGAATACAGCATAACATAAGGTTTTTGCAGTGCTGACTGCATACTAACTACTGTACTAACAAGCAGTGTCTTCCTTCGGACATTTAGAAACATCAGAATGCTTATTCACGACAGTCCCACATATCATCTGCCATCCCAGATGGTGACTGGTGGGATGCTGATTTTGTCCTGAGGCAGTTACCACCCACCAAGACAGTATATGCAGGGCTAAACAAAAGCAAGTGCCATCTGCTGTCAAGTTTGTAAGACTTTTTGAGACCTGCTAGGTTAGTTTATTTTAGATCAGACAGGTCAGGAGGCTATTGCTCTCCAAATGCCCAGTAAAAGAAGGGTGAGCTGTGCTGTTAACAGACATGCAGTAAATCTCAAGAACAAGTTACAAGGTGTTGTGGAGCTGAGCAGCAATGGATTCTCACTGTCATCAGTGGCAAAAGGCTCAGACAGCCCACGAGCTCAGAGGGAATTGGAGAGAAACTGAGACCAAAAACCAAGATTAAGTTCTGCAGAACTTAGACTTCTTTTGCCTCAAGAAATTTTTAGATATTCTCATTCTTGCTGACAGGATGTTTCCTTGCATCTCTCTACTGCTGTCATTTTGACAGCTGTTTTCCATCTTACGATTTCTTTCCTGTTCTTCTCCTACCCTCATATCTCTGTAGACTCTTCTCATCCTCCTGCTTATGTGCTGTCACATTATATACACATAGTAGAAAGAAAAGATAATTAAAAAGCAGAACCATTGTGACATCTTCTGCCTGCTTTACAAACTTCCTCTTACTCCCTTCATCTGTCACATCTATTTGTGGATGGTTAACAGAGAATACAGCAACTTCCCCAATCTGGGACCATTAAACATTCAAACTACATAAAATAACACTACACATTCTCCTTCAATCACCTCATTCTCATTTTACACTAATAAATAATCAAGATCTAAAGAAAGTAAAGCAAACGGGGAAAAACAATATCAACCAGTGCATTTTTTTGTAACATATTGAAGCCACTAGGCACATGAAAACCTTTCACTGTGGCAGGGAATTGTGCAGCGTACAGGTTATATCACCGTCTGTACAGATGGCGAAGAAAGCAGTGCCTCAGCTCACCCCTTAGGAGGAGGAATCTCAAAACACAGCCAAATTGCCTGTAAGTCGTTAAAATCAGAAAAACAGGACACAAAGGAGATGGATCATAAAGGTCAGTACTGTACAGTAATGAGAACTAGGGGTTGCAGAGGTCTCTGCGGGAGCCCAAGGCTGTGAGACCCCCTTGCGCTACAGCCCACGCCAGCATCAGCAGGGATGCTTCAGGAAGCCCAGCAGCAAGTACTGCAGGCAGGTGCCTCCAGCCAGCACAAGCACATCGCTGCCTCCAGCATCCACATCACACAGGGCAAAGGCAGGACAGAAAAAAACGCACCAAATGGTCACCTTCAAGTTGCAGCTTAGCTCTTAAGTAGAGGCCATCTGAAGACATAAAATCTGGACTAGTACATGCAAAGAGAAGGTTATGTCACTCCTGTCCCCACACGCAAGTAACCAAATGCAAAGGGGGCACAGGGTGGAATTTCTCCCTGCCTCCACCAGAAACTTTGCTTAACTCCTTGAAATTACTGTTTGCATAGGTGTCAGTCCTGCACCACCTGAAATCACACCTTTGAATCAGACTGCTTCCTCCACTTCAGGGACCTCAAACACCCATTTATGCATCCTATTGTGGATGAATGTGTAACACACGACTTAATAAAGTTGCCGCGTAATCATAGTGTGATTAAAACTCAATTCCACAATAAAGTTATCTAACAAAAAAATCTGACAAATAAAATTACACAACTTACAGTTAGTTTTATATATCCTGCCAAGAACAAAATTCTGGCATCTCCTTAGGGATATAAATATTTTTCCACCTATCACATTACCACTATGTATCCGAAGTCTCCAGAAATTCATGCATACTGCTCCCATAAAAAGTAAAAATGTCATTTTGAGAGGGGATAAACTTCTGATGAGGGCAGTCACACTGGAAATTGGCCGTTAATCTCCTCTAAATAAATAGAACCCCCAGAAAGATGGAAGTGTGAGCAGAATATATATTTTTTACACTTGAAAATGCTGAGGTGAGCAATAAGAAGCTTTCACTTTAGCGCTTACAGCTGAAGTTATCCTTCAAAAGCCCATTTTACTCTCATGAGATATTTCTCTCCAGTCATTCACTTTTCAAAGCCTTTTGCAACTTTAAGATTGCAGTAAAGCTGACTTTTATACCGTTTCAGTAGCTTTTTCTCCCTCATCCAATCTGTTTCATTCCTTGGAGACATTTGGTGTTTTTTCAATTTCCTCAACACTTAATTAAGAAATAAAGAGAATACTCTTTTTGTGATGTATAGACAGTAGACTTACAATACATCCTTATGATAAAGAATTCCTCCGATAGATCATGCAACTGATGAAGACCTTGCTCTCACACTAGCTTACCTAGTTCACCTGTACTGCAGCTACACTTTGTTAAATAACTGATAATAGGGAACTGAACACAATTTCTGGAAAAAAAAAAATCTTTAAACAGTTTTATTGCCTTAAAAGATCCAGTGGAGTAACTACGCCTCCTGTGCTGATATCACCAATACGGTATTTTGAAACACCAGACATTTGGAAAGGTTCACTTAAGAAAAACTAATTCATCAGTCTGATGCCTCTCTTACTTCTGACACTACACTAGCCAGTCCATGGCTGCTAGCTCTCAAAATTCTCATTATTCAAAAATTCTCAGAACTGCAGCATTAGCCATTTTTCTTAAACCTGGCTCAGGCAGTCATAAAAACCCCTGGGAACTCTTTTTTTTTTTTTTTTTTTTTTTTTTTTTTAAATATCCCTCTAATCCTTGCAGAGAAGACTGGAAACATAAACCCTAAAGGCTCAGAAACTAGAAGGGAATTAAAGAGAAACCAATTCTAGTTTTCTCCTAGGACCAGACACAAGATTTCTGAGTGTTCAGAAGTGACAATATTTCTTGCAGTTAAGCAGAAGTTTTGCTGTCCTCTTAGCCATGCACTTGATCAGGTCCCCTATTATTGCTGTATTTTATTGCTGTCAAACACACAAGACTTAAAAAATACCTTCAAGTCCAGTCCACTTAAACCTCAGCCTTTATCATTTAGCATCATATAGAAAGCTAATTCTCCTGTACTGGGACGTTAGCTTCCCTTATTCCCACTAGTAAACTGCTCCAAATTGGCAAAGCTCTGACAATCAGATCAGTTTGGTCATACAAGGTTTTCATGGGTCATCCCCTGATGCTCGTTCTAGGCCAGCATTGATTGCTGGTTTAAGGTTCCTCCTACCCTGCTATGTGCAGGAAAATAAATAATGTTCTCTGATGTACTTTATTAAAAAAAAAAAAAAAAGCACATGTTTCCTCTTCCCTCATGTTACCACAACCTCCCCATTCTCTTAACCTTTACTCTAAAGCTAAGGAAATCTCCCCATAAAAAAATAGGATCTCACTTTCCCTGATCAGAACCACTCTCTGCACCCATCTGAACTCATTAATAGCAGCAATCACATCTGCCCCCTAAATTCCAGATAAGGGCTCATCAATACTGCAATTCCAAATTAGTGCTTCCTTATCCCTAAAAAGCAGGAAAGCAGGAAGTTCAAGCATCATCAGTTCATTTACCAACATACTTGTAAACAACACACAAATCAACTTTTGATTTGTTTAATCACAATTCATTAGGTGTAGCAATTAAGTAACTGGCAAGTATCAGTGAGAGTTCTCAGCTATTGTAATTCATTCAGCTTATGCTAAATGGCTGATTCAATCAGTAACCAAACTGTCAATTAAATGACACTTTGATTTTAAATATTTATCAGTCCTTTAGCTAAGATGCACAAAGTCCAATTCAACTATCAGCAGAAACAGACTGCCATTTTTCACAGGAAACCACATGGGAAAGCAACTCGAGTTCCAAGACTCAACAAAATATCCTTGCAAAGGAAAGGATATTGTAGATGTAGCTTACAGAGGAAAAAAATAATCCAAATACCTCCCCTGAAAATCCTGGTTTGTAGCCAGTTTTCTCTAGAAGTGAATCCATTTAGTCAACATATTTATTTTTCAGAAATTACACAGCCATTACCATTAAATGGCATCCTGACAACCTGCTTCAATATTTTCAAACAAGCATCACAAATGCAAAGATGAGAAATAACTCTAAATTTTACAGAAGTAACTTTCGAGCTTTTTTGTTGTTGTTGTTTGTTTTCCCATTTGCTTTTAAAGACTTTCCCACAAATTTAAAGTAAGAAACAAAACTGACACCGAGAAGTTAAGTGAGATGGCAGTTTTGGTTTCTCAATACTTTTAACCAACAAGGTCTGTCATTCAGAGATCATTCTTGAACTAGGCTGATATTGCCAAAGTCTCCTCAATCCTGTTAAAGTCTTAAGCTCGGTCATTGGCTCTGGCAACAGCTCTAGCTGTGCTGGCAATGATCAACAGGTACTTTTCAGGAAATGGGACTGTACCCTAAACCTTGCTCTCCTTCTTTGATATATGAAAAATATCTTCCCCAAGAATAACAAAGGAAACATGTAAAGCAATGACAGCAAAGAAAAAAGACACCAAGCATAAGGGAGAAAGAAGCATGCTAAGAGCTAACTCAACACAGTTGTAGAAACTATAGCAGAGCCTTCAGATACAGTACAACTATATCCTGACACTGATCAACCGTGAGGTCTTGGCCATTAAAAATATTCAAGGTTCACATTGGACCATGACAAATTTGCAGGAGAAAATCACAGAACAGACACCATTTGCATGCTATTAAGTTTTCCATTGCGTAATTGTGGCCCAATTTTACATTCCTAACACTGCAAAAATTCTCAAAGATAATCAGTGTGTGAAGAATGGCAGCAAGCTCAAGTCCACCTTTGTGTTTGCTCAGCTTTATAAATGCCAATGACCAAACAATTTACACACCTAATCACCTATGGATTAATCGCAGTCAAGGTGTCAAAAGCCGTAACATATGTTCACTTGGTCAACACAAGAAACAGAATATAGCAGATTAGTCTACCCCATCTTGACATGGAAACAAAGTTCTTGCAGAACTCCTGAGCAAGCACAACACATCATTACAGCACATTGCTACTGCTGGACCAAGCATATACAAGCACGCGTGCATATATAATATATAAACAACATACAGGCACCTTGTCAGATTCTCTCACTTTACCCTTTCCATGAAGTAACATTAAAACAAACATCCAGTTACCCTAATGCACAAGCTAATACTTAAATAATACTTAAATAATTTCATCTGTGAAGATGGCATCTGCAGTTTAGTTACCATTTTCTAGGAACCTGTTTTATCCAGACTTTCAGTAGATTAAAAAAAAACCACACCTTTGCATTTCAAACACTAAGCAGTGACTTCTACATTTATATGAGAATAAACTGAAGTAAGAGACTTCACAGGGTCCAGACCCAAGAAGAGGTAACTCATAAGTTATTTGTCATGATTTTCTAAAGACATTTCAGACTGCTATAACAGCGGTGTTCAAGGTCTCCTTTAAATGTGCAGCAAACAATATCTTCATGGTTCTGCAAAAGCACCAGCTACAGGTTTCCAAACTATATTTTGAATTACACTGTAAATCCAAAGGACAAGGCCCATACCTACTTAAACCTGCTACACCATTAAGCATGCTTCTGGATTTAAGACTACATCAAAAGGCTCAGCTACTAACAACTGCATTTTTACTCTCAAAACAACCTGTAGCATACTGCCAGCTCCTGCCCTGAGGGCATAGGTTATCTAGATTATCTGGATGAATCCTGAACACTAGAGAAATGGTTTAACCATGCAGATTTTTTTTAGATACAAAATTAGGTATATAACTATCATTTTAAAGGACCTAAACTCTTCTTCCTATGTCTGAGTGCTTGGAATGTAAACAGTCATTTATGACCATTTGATCCTTTCTGTTGTTGACCTTCCCAAACCGAACAGACAGATGGACCAGAGAACAACAAAGCTAGATTACTTTCCTTCTGCGGTCATTCATGTGATTCCTTTAATGAACACGCTTATTTCAGGGTTTGCACAAATTCTGCAGGGAAGATTTAGAGAACCTGAAACTGTGTAATCATCAGCTGACTTTCCTAAGCCAATTCATACTAACAATTTACTGCAGAACACTGAAAGAAAAACATAGCAATTTATCCTATGCCCATAAAAATCACAGTGAACTCATTTACTGAAAGTAGGATAGAAATCTAATCAAAGAAAACCATATGGAAGAACTATATTCTACATAGAAGTAATGAATTATATTCCAAAGTAATTCTTGTGCAAGAAAAATAGTTGGGAACAAATAAATCAATGTCCTAAAACTCTGTCAGAGAGTGAACTCATTTGGGAAGTACAGCTGTTGTGCTTTAGAGATTTGGATTAAAATCCATCATTATCTTTCAGTTAATACTCTTTCACCAACCAATCAGCAGTCATATGGTGTTTACCAACCCTGGTCACTTAACCCACTTGAATGGCCTTTGTGCTATAATTTGTACTTCAATACAATCAGATTACTTCTAATCTAAATGATTTGTGTCCTTTATGGGACAGATAAACACTAATCCCAAGGTTCCTAAAACATTGCAAACCTAAACATTGCCAGTATGACACTCAGTGTCTGCAGTTTTAATGGAGTGTTTCATTCAAATTGGAAAATGTTTGATTTGATTGTACTGACCTTGCATTTTAGATGCTTGTTCCAGCTTTCTTTTATGAACAAAGAAGAATTATCAGCAAAAAAGAACACTCAAATTTACAAAACCACCAGCAAATAATTATTATACTGATACTGAGGCACTACTTTTTGATCAAGTCATTTCACACACACAAAAAAATTTATTCTTTAAAAGTAGACTAAGCAATGAGAAACATTTTAGAACTTCTTGCTGAGCAAAGAACTTCTTTGCTGAGCAAAGACACGTGCTGCCCACAGTCCCCAGCTCTCAATTTAAAAAGCCCTCCTTCTCCAGAACACTGTCTGAGGATTCAGCAGTTAAAATGTCCCCTATCATTTGTGTTCTTCAGTTAATCTTGAGTGACACTTGAAATAAATTGCACTACAATGAGAGTCTAACATCCAATTACATTTGCCAGTAATACGCTTAGGCTCTGATCTCATACAGATGGATCAACGAACATGTGACAAACTTCCTAGAAAAGGTGGAACCCACAGATGCAAATACTTTTCCAGGATTGGAACCAGGTGCATCAGTGTATCTGTAACCTCAAAAAACACCAGAGTCAGGAAGAAAAACACAACACTTCAGTAATAGCCTCCTGGGGACAGCAAGTATGCAAACACCTCAGTATATAAAGATTATCAGTGTTACCATATCATATTCACACAACCACTAACATTTTATTTTTATTTTTTTAAAAACATAGAAAAATGGGTTACTAGAGAAAATCATCTTCTAAAATAATTGATTGCCAAATTAGGCAGGGATAAGTGTCCCTGAAAATTGGATAAAAATTTCCCAAGAAAAAATTAAGATGCTGGAAGATGTGTACAGCGTCATAGCTAGTACCTTACGTAAATCTAAACATGTTTACTTATAATACCTAAGCACAGATGCTTGTATTTCATTTCAGCTAAATACTGTTTCCTAGTTGATGGACTAAGAAGAGAAAGCCAAGTTTCTTCTGATATCCCACTCATAAGCAAATTGGTTCTCAGCAGTAACTTCAGCCTACCCTGTAGCAAAGAGTAAACAAATACATGCAGAGAAGTAGGAATTACCACCACTGTCAAAATTTTACTGCCAAGATGTGAGCCTGACAAGTAAACCTTTAAAAAACCTCCATCTGCATTTGAAAGGAGTGATGCAAATCTTGTACAGCAAAATGTAGATCACAAGACAGACTGCAGTATGAAATTTGCCATTCAGCAAAGAGTACTTACTTACAGGATTACTCTGCAAATGGTGCATACCTTATTCTACTTTGGAAATGGCCCTTTTGACATTTCTTTTACTTGGGACAAGATCCCTATTAGATATCATGCAACTGCCTTCTGGAAAAGGCCTAGCAAATATTACAGCTTGTTAGAGATTTCCCATGTGAAGTAACAAATTCACAAGTGCTGGGAAAGCCTCTGAAATTCTGTAATTCATTTTTAGAATTACCAAAACCATTAAAACTATGAAAAAAATCCAGAATTAACTGATTTGAATTTACAGAATTGTAGTTAAGAACATCAGAAACACCATAACAAAGATGTTATAAAGGCAAGTATTCCAAAGCTAACAGAAACATAATTAGAGAAACTTCTGGCATAAGAGTAACAGAGCACACAACTTCTTTTGTCACAAAAGTTACTGAAGTGGACAAAGCAGCCACCTGGGGAATGGAGGGAAAAAAACAAACAAACAAACAAACAAACAAACAAAAAAAAAAACTCCTCAAAAGCCCTCAGCTAACAAAAGCTGTTGGTCTGTTAAGGGTATTCCACCCTATTACTGGAATTCACAATATACAAGCTATACTAGAATACTATTCCAGTCACAATATCACAAGTCATGCTAGAATATTATTTCTCTCAGATTAAGAAAAAGTTAGAGCTAGATTGAGAATACATGTAACAACTACATAGTTTGAAGAACTTAGTTGTTCTTCAAACAACTAAGTTTGAGCAAGAAAGACTACATGTTCATTTCTATTCCTATTGGCTATTTTTGTGCTTTATGGGAGGGCCACATTCCCTCCTCGCTCCAATGAATTGGATATGTGACAAGGAAGCAAACAACCATAAGTCACAGCACCATGGACTTTTACATCCTTGCCATAATAAATGAGAAGATGCTTACAGTTGCTTTCTCCTCCTCCCCAGCATACTAGTCACCTAGCTAGGGAAGGCATTAAACAATTGGAGGTGTGAACCCAGCCTAGACTTCCACTTCATTCATATACCATTTTTACATAGGAGTCAGAGAGCTATAAATCATGTGAGACAGAATGAGAACTATTTCAAGGATCAGCTAAGCATATAATTTTGCAGTTTTGCACATCAGAGAGCTTTAAAATTGGCCATATTTTCTGTAAAATATTATCAAATATTACAAGACATTTCAAGCAGGTAGTTTTTTTTTTTTTTCCTTCCCTCCCCCTAATAAATGGACACTACTATATAAAAAGCATCAATATTTAATTTCCTAGCATGGAAGCACCATGAAACTCCAAGTCAACCTTTTGCTCCTTTTTTAATAACAGACTTAACTCTGCTTCACACCCTTGTAGTGGTGAGTCTTGAAAACAGTGTTTGAATGCAGCCTTTTTTTTTCCTGTTAGACCAAGCTCTTCTGCTTTTGAAAACAGAAATTCAAAATCCAAGAAATCTATACATGTACTAATGCAAAGCATTAATCAAACGCACCTAAATCTAGCAGTTAAACTTAACTGTGAACACTTCAGGCTATTTACAGAATTCCTTTGCCTACAAGCTATGGTTTATTTCAGAAAAACAGTCTATTTCCTGAGACCAGATTTCTAAGTCAATACAAGTACATGATACAACATTTTCTTTGAAGGTTAGAGGTAAATCTATTGGAGACATGTTAACTGAAAGAAAAAAGTAACAACCCAAGAGGGCTTTTAAGTATGCATAATATTACTGTAGCTCCTATACTCATTATACCAGGGTCACATAAAAATAGAGCATGAGGATGATCCTCCAAACCAGAGAGCATTTTCCCTGGGGGATTTTTATATAGGTATGGATATATGTTTTATTTTTATTCCTTATCCATTTTCTCTTTAATGATATAATAATTGCAGCTACTGAAGAAATTCATCATCATAAAATGCAAGAAAATTCATTTCACAGGTTTTCAAAATAAATATATTCATCAATCACAATAATGCATAACTGCAAGGCATAGTCAAGTGCTTATATAGCAATCTTATCTGTTTTCATAAATTTGCTTTCCCATCAAATACTTTAAAATAAGGAAGATCGAGTATTTTTCCACTCTGAATATGTACACAGGATTTGCAACTAAAAAATAAAGGCCATTCTTTTATTCGACTGAATAAAAACCATGTATTAGAAATGTTTTAGAAATAGTTTTATTTCAGGTTTAAATGACTGGAAATAGGGCTCACAGACATTTTTATTAAATATGGGGCAGCATCCATCTGAATATTTGCATTTTACCCTAATATCCTAGTGAGTGTCTGGCCACTCTTCTAATTTTTAGAGATGGGTTTCAACAAGGAAGGGTGGCATGTATCAGATACACAACTAGGCCAAATGCTAAGGTCAACAAGCCACCACAGGTGGCAGGAAATTAGAAAAGTCAAGAAATACAACAACTGAAGCAAAGGCCACAGACGAATGCATTAAGCTGTGTGATGGGATGACAAAGAGGCAAGCTTGGAGGGTGGCCAGGACCAGGAATGGAAGGGAAAGGGACCGAGGAGGGCACAGGCTGCAGCAGCAGTGCCCCAGGCCGAGCCAGGCCGCCAAGCCACCACTTGCTCTCCCACACTCCTTAGTGCCTGCCCCAGCACCTCTCAGATCTCCTGCTGTTGATGTCTGTTGGCACCCCTCTTCTTGCTGCCCACTCTGACCCCAGCCTGAGCCAAAAGGAGGGCAAATCCAGCCCCATCTCCAGCCCAACCCATCCTGCCTTGCCTCTGCCCCAGGAGACGTGAGTCTAGGCTACCCCAACAGCCTGGAGACTGCTGCACACCCTTCAAGAACTCATGAGACCCGACTCCCGTGCCTGATGGGTAGAACAAAACACCCAGTCAAATGCCTTCACCTTGTTTTTCCCAGACCTAATTCCCCATACCTGACTGCAACAAGTTCATCCAGGAAAGGCTTGGCAGGTGTGATGTTTCCTCAAAGACAACATTCCCCAACAGGAAGACCGAATGGAAGCTAAGGATCTCACAGATTCCCTGCTCCCCTCCCTAACCTCCCCACCCAGCAGAATAGAGCAACTATTGCTCCTGCTCCAATTGATTACAGGGCAAGGGTGACCTTCAAGTCTTCAGGATCCCAAGCACCCTTGAGGAAGTTTCTCAGATTCACACTATCCTAATAGCTCTAGCATGTATTTGACAGTACTCTGGTAAGTGAACTGAGTTCCACTGACAGCTTTTTGGAAATACCATGAACTACAAATCCCAGTAACAAACATCGTGGACACAAGAGTGTGACACTGCTTAAAAATAAGTTACTGTCCTTTTTTGAAAACTAGCCCATTCAGAAACGCAAGCTGAAGTGATCAGTTTAAATAGCATAAAATAATCCTTTGGTCCAATGCCAGCATCTTCAACCTTTAAAGATATTTTAAAGTATATCTATTTGTTGCAATAAGTCATTGTCATGAAAAGAATTTGAGGGTTTGCACAACCTGTCAGGATGGAAGAATAAGAATGACAGCAGCATAATAATACACAAAACCAGTGGATTCAACACATATAGTCAAACATACATAATCAGAAACTCAAAACTTTGATGCAGCATGACACAAAACATGATCTCAAACTCTGTGAAGACAGGAGCCACTCCATAGAAAGCCACATTAATATTACAAGCATATTTATACAGTAGTAGTGCATGAAAGCAAATATGCCAAGACCCCCAACGCTCAGCATGAAACAAGCTGTTGACTCCAAATTCCTCATTACAGTTCCCACAGTTATCATAACCACATGGTAAAATAAGCCTCTGATTAACTGCATACAGCACATGGAGCAGGAAGCGGCCGCAGTGCTGCATGCAGAGATTACAAACCCCACACGTTCCTTTCAGCCACAGACTTCTTCTGTGTCATGTCATCTAGCGCTTAAGACCAGCATGCAGGTTTTTGTGCTAGACTTTTTTTAAAAAACAAAACAACAAAAAAACCCTCTAAATCAGATTAGGATAAAGCTTTCCTCTGAACAAGGTCAAAGTTTTCCTGTCCCTATCCATACCTAGATGTCCATTTTAAACATGGAGGGAAAAAAAAAAAAAAAATCAATTCCTTTCTACAAAACTACTATACAGAAACTTGATCAATATTCTAATTTACAGTTAGGGAAGAAAAATGAAAAGCTTTTGAGAGCTACAGACAACACATAATAAAGATCCACAGTGTTCCTCCAAGGGCAGAGGCTTTTCAGGCTTTTAAACTGCAACAAACCACCACTAGGTTATATGAACAAATACTGGCTGATGTGAACTCACTTAAAGAGTTAAAAACAATCATTACAGCATTCCTGTTTTGTCTCGCTCTTCTTCCCCATCCTATGTGCAACACAATAAACTGTAATTATGAGGGGACAAGTGGCACTCACCACATTTACAGAGTTAACACACAGCATTACATTAGTGTTGAAAATATAACCAAATTATGAAGTTAATTATATAATCAAATTATGACATTAATTCTGTCAACATTTATTACTGATCAGTGCAGCTTTCTTTAATGTTTGCCAAAGTTCATAAAGCTTTATTTTTCTGGTTTCTTAAGCTATTTTTGTACTACTCTTGACTTGTAGACTAACCTACACACTGAGGAGAGACAGCAGAATTTGACTTGAAATGTTTTCTCAAATCTGGTTGAAAGGGAAAGAAAATGCTAGTGTGGGCGGCTGTTGTCTAGCCTTTCAAGAACATCACTGCTCAAGAGCATCTGCCACCTGCCTGCTGTGAATAGGCTCCATGTACAGTGGTATTAGACTTGCTCAAACTAGATTAGTAAAACTACAGCAGGCTCAAATACTTCTATGAGAAGAGCAATTTCTATCTAAAAAAAAGTTATTCGTTTGCAGAAAACATTAACTTTGGGCAGTTTAATGCAATATAAAATAAGACAACAGCACCAAATGTCACTACCTATATTGTTAAAGCATTCCATGTTCTTCTGTATTACCTATGGGACCGGTAATGTCATCATCTCACTTTGACTGCCCCAAACTTTTTATCTCTAAGATTCTGCTGCTTCTGAAAAGAACATTCTGTCTAAAAGAACATGCTGAAGTTTTCCATGCTGGGATCTAATGAAATAGGAGAAAATACCAGCAATCAGACAAAGCATGTCAAGCCTAGCCTTTAATGCTCCTCCATACAGTAGTATGAAGTTGATTTCTCCATTGCTTCAGTCATTCCATAACATCCAGAAGCTACACTCTCAACCTAACCATTTGAAATGCACTGATGAACAATGAAAGACTTACCAAGAATCCTTAGGACTGAATTTAGGGATTGTGTAATTTGCTCAAAAAAAAAAAAAAAAAAAAAAAAAAAAAAAAAAAAAAAGCATCAAATAGGCTTTTTAAGTTACAAGACCACATTTTTCCTCCTCTTACAGACCAGAGGTGAATCAAGACAATCAACATAAGTCATGAGAACAGCTACGCCCAAAAACAAACAAACCTGCCTCATTTGGTGTAAACTGCCTCATTTTGGTGGTGGAAGCAGGGGATCACAAGAGAAGAGATTCTCCCAAGGTTAAGGCACCTGAACGCTGCAGTGCAGAATCTGTCTGTAGCCTGGCCTCTACCACAGAGCTGCTAGTAATGCTAAGCAAATCATTTAAATCAAGCCTTCCACCATCACTAATTGTGCATGCCTTTCCTACAAGCCAAACTTCCTAAGAGCTCTAGTTTACTGAAGCACTGAATGTTTGCACTTCAATGCAAGGCAACAGAAGTGCTGCCATGAACACGCACTACATCACTCCGAGTGTTGACATACCAGCTCCCACAATTCTCCAACAGAGCATCTAATGCTGCCTGAAGACCTCTCTGTGCCAAAATTCCCTGTCCACACAGGGGGAAGGCCACCCATTTACATCATCGAAGTGTTGCAAATATTATTTATTTATTTTTTACTCTTTGCAAAGCACACAACTAATACTACATCAGTGAAAATAACACATTTTAAAAATGACATTTGATTGACAAACCACACACCAAGAGACCCAGCCATATGTCAGTAATCCAGTATTAGCTATCCTGCTCACAAAGCCTGGTGAGAGCCCCACAGAAAAAAGCAAAAATGATTCTTGAGTATATGCACCAACAGGCTCAGTTAAGGCTGTACATACATTTCTGGTATTTCCTTATTTTCAAATAGCTAACTTAGCAACTTCTAAGTTCTGTTAATGCTGTTTTATGTCTAAAATAGAGGTATGCTCATTTCACTGATTAGCAAGGGAGTGGGTGAAGCATCAGACATGGTTCTGACGATGCAGAAACCCCCCCAGTCTACCCAGCATGAAGTTCTGGCACACAGTGCACTAGCACTGCTTTAAAGACTGCAGAAATGGACAGAGGTAGCATCTTCTTACATAAAGCTTTGACATTGATTTATAAGGGATTTTCTTACTTAGTAACATGCATTAAATAATCTCATTTTAAAAGAAAAATGAAGTGCATCTAGGCACTCACATGCACCTGCAATTCCAAGTCAAAGATTCACCATCCAATTATTAGCAGGTGGCCAAAGGAAGAAAAATTAAGCAATTTTTTTCTTTGTCATATGCAGTCATGCAAAGATGGAGACTAGGTGGCTTATATTCTTCTGCTGTCTTATATTAGCATTTCCATTATAAAAGCCCATTAGGAGGATCCTATACATTCCTAGGAAGTCTTGCTGACCAGGGCAGAGTACAGGCACTTTAAGAGTGTTTACTTAATATCCTCCCCAAACTCATCTTCTCTGTAATAAGTCCTGGTAATGAGTCTCTATGCTCAAAATTATTGTTTTTCCCCTGATTTTGGAAAACAAGCTCATTTTCAAAGCTCATAATTGTGGTAGAAACAAATGAACACTGCAAAAAAGTAAGCCAAGTTACATTAAAATCACGTTATAGTATTTTTCTTTTCCCAGTTTGAAGCATACCATGGTAATGCTGTCTTCACATCATTTGTCCTTGAACTAATTAATGTTTGAAATCGTATCAGATTGTAGGACTAAAGAGACCTGATAGCCTACAGTATTCAAATAGGATGTACTGAGAAGTGTCAAATTAAAACTCAACACCATGAACTGTTAAGCAAAGTCTCTGACCATACACTGAACTTCCCAGTACCTGTGCAAGTACATACACAAAGAACAACGTGCCCTACAGCCATAATCACACATGCTATAAACTCATGAGATCATACAAGTTTGGTAATGGCGAGCAGTGTTAAAGATTCAGTAGGTGGCATCCTCTGCTGGAATAAGCATACCACCAGCCACCATTAAGTAAAACAACTATAAAGCACTCAGCATTACAAGACACTGGTTCTACACTGGCAGCATTTTGGCTGCCATGCCAAATCAAAAACCACACAAATAATAAAAATACCATGGTACCTTAAAAAAGATTTAATGTTATATTATAATTCAAGCTTTACATAATTTTACCTTGCTTTCCTGACCTTCCCCTGTCATTTCAATCAGGTAGAGAATTGTTCCTTGGTACCTGCCCTAAGCAGTTATGTTGCCTTCCTTTACACTTGAGGATTACCTTAGCCTTATCAGGATCACCTTCCCTGCCACACAGCTGCAAGCGATGGGGTGAATGTCATCATCATATTATCACAGAGTGGGCTGGCTTTGGGATTTGTGGTTTATTTGCAAGAGGAGACTGTGAGATGTCTCAGTACGATTCACCCAGCTGTAGGAGATGCAGTCACCCTGCTTCACATGCAGAATGAATGACCTGGTTGCATATATGCCCCAAGCCCCCCCATTTTCAGCACTGGCATCTCTGCACCAAACAGTTCTCCAATAGAAAGCCAAGAGTAATGAAACACTCTCCAATGTATTCTAGAACCAGAGAATTTTACCAAAAACACAACCTATCATCCTGTCATGAGGTAAAATAACCTGGAAGAAGGTCTTGAGAATCATGAACCAAGATGGGTAAATGCAGATCCTGCATTTCATCACTGAACACACATCGCACTTGTTTGAAAATTGAAACCTGTTTACTCCCTGCTCAAGACAGAACTGCAACATTGTAAAACCTACAAAAGGTAGCTTAAATGAAAGTTGTAACATAAAGTGAAAAGGACTTTGTGTGTCTAGCATTAGTACAAGCAAAGGCAAAAAAAAAAAAAAAAATGTTTTTTGCTAACCTCCTCCCCTTACATTCCCATATTATAAACATTTAACACCAAAAAATGTTGTTGCCAATAAAGAAAGCATTATAGGGTAATTTGACTGAGGAATGAAGCAATTATCAATGTTTCCATAACAGCCTACCTTACTCATACCCAAATAATCATCAATAAAGTAAACAGTGCAGTTTAACTAGATGTGCATTAGCACCACCTGTCCTTCCAAGATCTTGCCTGGCAGTCCAACAGCAGCAAAATAGGAAGGTGCCAATATTGATAAGTGAAGGATTGGAACTGCACTGATATAGTTAGATTAGTTTACAAGTCTTCTATATTTACAATCCTTGGCAGCTCAGGTTCTCTAATGAATTTTTAACATGTCAATTAATATGTTTATAAAAAGCAACGTCAGCTTTAATTCATACACAAGAAAAATCACAGTTGCATGCAGAATGTACAACATACGTGTTAAGAGGCTAAATTTCACTAGACAGAGATATTGAAAAGAATTATTGCAGACAATCTGATGAGAATGTATCTAGAAAAGGAACAATAAAGTTGTGGAAGTTAATGGGCATGATTCATCACTCTTGCCAATATGTCAGCATCAAGAAATGTGACATGTTGCAGGGCATTAAAAAAGTGGTTGTTTTTTGTGTGTTTGTTTTTTCTTTTTTTGGGGGGGAGGGAGTGGTGGTTTGGGAGAGGGAAGGGCACAACCCCTCCGAATGTCCTGTCATTAAAAAAACAACACATTATACTGAAACAAAACACTAAGTGTTGTGTTATCCCATAGTTCATAAACTTACTGTTGATGCCAAGAATTAAGCACTGTTTACTTAATAACATTGACTTCCACTGCGTGCAACAGTATTAGCGCTGCAAAACAGTAGCTGGTGTTCTTTCTCCAACAATGTGGAATGCAGTCAAATGACTGCACTGTGAGATGTGATTTTGCCTTAATTTCCTAGTTTGCTCTGTACATTACATAAAAAACTTACAATACAGTTTTTCAAGGTGTTCTAGATTTTTTTTTCTCCAAAGATTTTTATTTAAAAACATTTTCATGTGTTAAGTAAATATAAAAACAAACTTCCCATAGGAAGATTAAGCATAGTCTCTGGAGCTGCAGTACAAAGATAAATTTCACCTCTGAGGAGAATCAGGGCATTTTACACTTGCAAAGAAAATAAAGAAAGAAAACAGCCCTTCAACTAATACCCAAATTGCTTCTGTAAAGCTAGGCAAGCAGAGCTTCTGGTGAAAATCCACCAAGCAGCTAGTGGGACATTGCGATCACACAGGAGAGTGAAGTTCCTGCAATTCTTTCAGCTCACTGTACAAATTCCCCTTTCAGTAGCTGTAATATGGTAGCACTTAGCATCTGCCTCTGCCTTCATTGCATCAGAGGCAATATAGGCTCACAACTGATAAGATATTCCCATTTGTATCATGATGGATGACAGACGTTAAGTACTGACTTTCTAAAGCAAATACAAAAGTTACAGAACTATTTATCTGCTACAAGTTCATATTCAAGGAATGTTATCAGGTTTAAACCATGTAACAAAAGTGATAACAGTATTTCAGAAGGCAAGCTATTCAGATTGCAAAGTCTTCTCTTCTTTGTATTAACTACAGGTGACTTAAGTTTCGCAATGTATTTCAGCACACTAGAGCCAACCTTGCACTTAACTTTTGTCTCTGTTACATCCCAGCACAGCCTGTCAGATGTTTCAGAATTCGAGGCTACCACAGCTGTTCCATATGTTCATTTTTAAAATAACACTAACATCTCATTTCATAGATTCTCAACCTCTTTGAGCAAATATTCTCAAGCCACAGTCCCTTGTGATAACCTGAAGAGCAAAGACTGCAGTGATGCTTAAGCATCTGTTATGTTTTAGGCAGCAATCCTCACTGCTGTTCGAAAACTAAGGACTTCCAAGCTAATTAGCTAAGAAACCTATGCTCCCCCAGAAGATTATCTTCCACTAGGCTTTTTCCTGCTTTTATACCATCTTATCCCTGAGCAAATGTAGTCAAGTAGGAAGACATCCTCTCAATTAAAACTTCACTGAAGAAATCCAAGAGAGGAAAATGATAGGAACAGCTAAGAGCAGTTGCTCAGGAGAGGCTCCCATTGGAGCGATCACAGCCATTGCCACCAGCGCAAAGCCCAGCACAGACAGAACAGAGCGGCAAGGGACAGCTCCCATCATGGCGTAAGTAGGCAGGACGACAAAGTCTCTTGACACTGTCTGGTTTTTGCTAATACTTTAAAGTTTAACTGCACATCCATTATATTATTCATCAGGGAGAAAAAGAAAAAAAAAAAAAAAAGCACAGGACCTAGATAGCTTAATGAAGATATGTAAGAAGACTGTTTCTTTTCTGATTCCTTACCACTTTATGGATTATTTAACAAAGCAACAGAAAGAAAACGTTAGCGTTGCCAATTTCACAATTCCCAATTTCACTTCTGCCTGCCTGAAAAGAATCACACCAAACCCCACTCACTGGAGAAGGTGTAAGATACAGAAAAGCCATTCAAAGAAACTGAACACCAGAAGGGTTAGGAACAAGTCTGTGTTCATGGAAGGACACTCTAGCATCCAAAAAGCAGAAAAGGAAAAAAACACATCCCCTCGCTCCTTTCTCTAAGCAGTCTACTGACCCGGTGAGCTGGAAAGAGCAGCAAGATGACTTACTTGGGAAAGGAGAAGCTGCATAACCCATTCACGGCCGCCTAGCGCTAGCTCCGAACTGCACGGAGAGGCAGCTCGTTCTCCTCCTTAGCTGCCCCCGTTTGGGAAGGGAAGGCCAGCAGGGCTGCTGCCCTGAGAGCAGCGACGAGCACGCCCTGCCTGTCCTCAGCTGCCCGCGCTCCCTACGGGCTCTGGCCACAGCACCCAGCGTGGGCCTTAAGCAGCAGCCCAGCGACACGTCCCACCTGCCTGCTGCGAGGATGCTGCACCGCGTCCAGCTACGTTTCATTCGGGGATGAAAACGTGCGGGTTCCTGACAGTAACAGAGGGCTTGTTTTGCACCTCGTTTTTATACTCTGTGAAAGACATCTCTGACATAGCAGCAAAGAGGATGGAAACAAAACTATTTGCTATCTTCTCCCTGTACATTCAGTGGTTTGCTGCAGCTAAACTTTTGCTTTGAAGATTTAAAGTTATGAGTGCTCCCAGCTTTAGAAACACCAGACTTTCCCAGCATCCAAACTTTCCTATTTACACTTTCCTTCTCTAGCTCAGCTGCAAAGACCTACCCTTAAACCCCGCCAGCAGAGCTCCCTCGTTTCTTTCGGGGCCAGCACGCAGCAGCAGGCGCACAGGAGCGTTCACAGCGACCCGACTCCGGGCACAGCCCCGCGCCCCCCTCCCGTCCGTGCCGCGGGACGGAGCGCGCAGGACCCCGGGCTTCGCGCTGCGCTGCAAGCACGCCGCCACCCCGCAGGGGCTTGCGGCGAAGACACCTGGAAACTGACCACGGGCAGCGAGCTCATCCAGGGTGACTCCCGGCTGCGGGTTGATTCCGCCTTCGCTAAAGAAACGCCCCGGTCCCAAAGGCGAAAATACTCCCCCCCGCTCACACCCCGAACCGTTTAGCGGCGCGCCCGGCATTTGCTAGCGGCGGATTTGGGGCTGCGGGGAGCCGCAGCCGCCGCCCCTCACCTGCGGCTCCGCCCGCCCCAGCCCCAACCCCAGCGGTGACATTGAGCAAGGTCCCTGCCCCGCCGCGCCCGGCCCTTACCTCCGCCGCCGGCGAGAGGAATGCGGCGGGGCGGCCCCGCTCCGCCCGGGCTGAGCCGAGCTCGTCCCAACTCCGCCGGACCCCGGCGGCTCGCCCGCTGCCGCCGCCCCGGCGCATGCGTCCGGCCCGGCCCCGCCGCCCCGCCTCAGTGGGCTCAGGTGCGGTGAGGGGAAGGGCTGGCCCCGGCCCGCGGCGGTGCTGAGGGAGGAGACCCGGCCCCGCGGCTCCGCTGAGGGGCGAAGCGCCCCGAGTCGGGGCTTCTCCTGTCGGAAGGGCCCACGGCTGTGCCCCGGCAGCACCAGCTGTCCATAAAACCCGCGGAAACACCGTGCCGCCCGCTCCTCCTGCCGCCCCCCGGCTCCTGCCCGTGTTTGCTTCCTACATTCTGACAGATCTTAGGAGCCGAAAGCCCACCTGTGGGCTGTGCAAAGCGGCTAGCGTGAGCAGTAACTTGTGGTTCATAAACCGTGCAAAGCCGTGTCTTAAATTACCTTAGAAAGCACCCCTTTTACAAGTATCTAACACAAATCACAACAAATGACAGACACATGAAAATAAACACAGACGTCAGCATAAGTACTTCTATAATAGTGCCTTTTATATATCCCTTCAGGAGAACGTGATCCAAATGGCGAGGGAAATCCTCAATACTTTATCTGTTTGTTTCTCTTCAGAAAGGAAAACAAAAACATTTAACATTGATTAGAGAAAACTTGCTTGCTGTATCTTAATTTCAGCTTTTGGAGAACAGCAGTGCCACTCGATACTGTTAAGAATTGCATCATACCTTGTTTACGGTCCCATATTCAATAAATTACTTCATAATTCAGGAAATGTTCAGAGTTTGAATTAATCGTCCTGTTAAAATGTGAAATCTAAGGTAAATACCCCTTCTTCTGCTCCGTTACCTACCACAAACTTCTGGCTTAGAAGAGTTCTGAACACTAAGCATCACTAGGTGTTTTTGAACGTTTGCTGGTATCTCCTACAGAGAGGAACAGAAGCTGAGACCAGGACACATATATTTTTATTTTTTTTTTAATACTCCAGAAATTCTGGACTGCTTAGAGAGGAACTGCCGGTGTATGCAACCCCTTCAGTAGCTCAGCTCACAAACAAAAAGATCCAGGCTGGCAGGATTTGAGATAAATTGAATGCTAAACTGATTATCCATCACAGATGATCCACAAAAGGAACATCTACTTATGATCACGCACTAGCAATATCCAACATTTTAATATTTGTTTATCTTTTATCTATCTTTTTGCCCTTTTCAAAACAAATTTGCTGTAATCTAGAGCAAGAGTCTCCAAAATGTTTTCAGAAAGCTCCAAATATCTATCAAACAGTAAAAATCAGAAAATTTCCCTTCATATCCAACTGTTAAATCCTATTGTAAAGAACTAGGAATATTATGTTCATGAAATATTATTTTTCTATATAAGCAGCTGTTGTTGTTGCCATAGAGATGTTATTCAATCTCAGATTGGAAGGTGGTCTACAATGGCCATGCATCATATTCCCTCTTAAGACGAAAATGTTTAAGAACCTGTGTGAATTCTGTAACATTCTTCAGAACAAACGTACTTCCATTTAGTAGCCCTGTGGTTTTTATTTTTTTTTTTAAATGACATTTCAGAGAAAGCTAGCCATCAATCACCTACAGAGAGATGTAATGGCAGATAGATAATTGTATATAGCTTTGAACAGTTTGTGTGAAAGTATATCTTGGATCTCTTTGAATGAACTGGTCTCTTCAGAAACAGCATCATTTAACCCATGATAGTAAGGCCCTTTATAAAGCATTTTGTTTAAGCCTTTCTCCATTTGTTTGGAGTATACTCCAGCTCCCTATCAAATGCTCTACTTTAGAAGATGGCAAAGAGGTAAGGATGGGAAGTTTTAAACTCTATGTGATCTGTAGTATCGAAGTGTCATCTTTGTCAAATGCTGAAATCATGCTAGAAGTTATGAAATGACAGAACTGTTGCACAATTAGTATTTCTTAGGAGTTGAAGAACACCAACCAGTTGTAAAAGTGTTATGAGCAGCAAAAAGATTCTTTAACACAGGAGAGCTGGTGAGGAGGTGCCTGGCCTGAACCCAGAGGAGCCCCCCAAGAAGGAGGAGGCAGGTGTTTGCTCCATTCCCACTGAAGAGCTGCATGATCCAACTACAGAAGGACGCCAGGGGGGAAAAGAGGGTGGGCTCCTATTCTGAGTAGCATGAGAATGTGCAGAGGAGGAAGAGGACATGTGTGAATGGAATTAGAATTACATTTTATCATTTCAATTTATTCAGAACATAAAATTTTTGTTCTACCAAAACAAACTGTAATCTGCTGTTTTTTTAAAAATCATTTATCATTCAGAATAGATTTGATACAACATGAGTGTGTCACTTAAGGGACTGGATCCATGCAGAATGGTGCATGCAAACAAACCTCTTAGGGATACCTTCAACACAAAATTGGTTAGGGAAATCCCAAGAGCTGGAAAATATTTCCTGCCAAACCAAACAGTAATATTAAAGGCCAACACCAATCTGTAGCAGATTACGGGGAGAGGTCACCACTGGGAAATTTAGAGCAACCCTTACAGGCATGATATACCCTGCAAAAACTATAGTGTAAGAAATCCAAGTAACATTTTCTCTTTTCTCCAGAAAACAAACAAACAAACAAAAACAAAAATAAAAAGACAGCTGCTGAGCTCTCTATCCTAAGCCATTTTGCATATATTAAAGACATGCTAATTATTATGAGCAAACTTTCCTTTATTTGACCATTGTACTTTTTTTTTTTTGTGAGAATTAAGGTTAAATAAGTTTTTATTCTCATCCATTTTGCAAATAAGTTGCATCTGAGTACCACAGGACATTTTAAGTATGAACGTAGGCTTTATGTTATTGGTGGTCTTGGCAAAATATGAAATTAGTGTCCTAATTCTCCAGATGGGGATTTGCCTCTTTGGTCTTTCATAAGGCCAATGAAAGGAAGAAGAAATTTTTCCAAGGCACATTCTATAAGTCTCACTCTTCAGAAATACACCCAAGTGTTTCCAATTCTCCTTTTCAAGTGCCCTTTCCAATAACCTAATCAACGTTGGCCTTTGTGGGAATTGTTTGAGTAACAGAGATTTCAGAAACAGGGAGACTAACTGTAGAAACAAAGAACACAGGTAGAGTCAGTTTGGTATTTCTTCTCTGTCAAGTACTAACTTTTCATACATGTATAATGAGAAAAGTTTCTAAGTGTTTACCTCAACATCATCTTTTCCAGGCTAATTGGCCTAAGCTCTCCAAATTCATTTTCTCTTGACTGTAACTGATGATGAGCAGCCTTCAGTGTTTGCTTTACACTTTCCAGTTCCAAGAGAGCACTAGCCTTGTTGCCACATAGAGGTGAAGAAAAACTTAACTGCGAGTTTGCTCTTCACTTTCAGATTGTTGTGCTGCAACACATTAGCCCTGCTTATTGCTTGGTTTTGTGTGTGTTTGCCATATTAATGGTCTCAACAGCATATCCAAAATCAAGATACTGGAATGTTATTTTTAAAACTTATTTCTTCACCAAGTTCTTCAAGATGGTGGATGGTACATGTGCCTATGTTAAGCAACATACATGCCATTTATTGGTGTGTATGCATACTTCCCGAGGAAACAACACGATGCAAATTTGAAATAAGCACTGTCTTCCCTTAATTATTTTAGTTTTACACTTTTTAACAGTGTGAATGTTAATTACTTGTCTTTGAGCCTTTCATCCAAATTTTTTATTTGTTGGAATGCAACAACTATGTTAATTTTTATGGTTATCATATGTCTTTAGTCATTATTTTAAAATATCTACCACAATACTCTAGAATTTGGCAAAACCAGAAAATATTTGTAATGATATTGTAAAGCTTCTTATTTAGACCCATCTTTAATTTAAATATATATATATATTTTTTTCCTGATGATTTCCACCTCATTCCTGTGATCTCCAAAATTAACGTTTATTGGAGTTTTATGAAAACACAGTGAAAAGTATGACCACCATCTTCCCTGCTTGGAAAAGTATGGTGAAGAAAGCCCCTCTGATGACAAACATGAACTGCTGTGCCCGAATCCATGCCTCTGTCGCTAATCACACTGAGGTCTTCTGGTGTTTTTTCTCACAATGTTGCTTCAAAAGACTAAGATTTTTCCCTACTGGCATGCAGTTCCTTGTTTGTCTCCTGATTATAGTTTTTCATTTAAGTTTTTGTTTTTGTTTTAGTTGGTTCTGGATCAAGCATTTTTTATTTTTATTTTTTTAAGACTTTTGGAACTTCCTTGATTTCCTTACTCGATTTAAAAAGCACAGCTGTACATACGTCTTGAGGTAGGTTCCTCTAAGCGAAGCTGACATTTTATAACTAGATATCTTATATGGTTATTCTGTAGCTTCCCTGTTACTGCCTCTGGGGATACAATCCCAGATTTAGTCAGATCTCCATCTGCTTCTCCTGTAAAACAGACAAAGCAACTACTTAGCCACCTTGCTACTTCCTCACCAATCTATCTTTGTTTTTTAAGTAGGGCAATGATTTAGTTTGTTATTCTTTTCTACCATATTGATACACATCCATATTTGATGCAGTCCTTGTTACTTGATTCTTTCTGCAACTTGCTATTAACTCTTTACTGCTCTGTCTTCTTTATTTTCCTCACAGAATTCCAAATTCCTGGTGTCTTAAAAGTATGTTTAAAGCTCCCAATTGTACACTTAGCTTCTCAAAGATACCCCTTTTTTCAACTTGTGTCTGCTAGCTCTAGGGACTTTAGTATCTGATGAATTTAGCTTTGGGAGGGTGCTTTCAAATTATCTGCATTATTCAAAATTATGTGATAAATTGCTTATATGATTATACTTTAGTCTATGAATTACCTGCAAATTATTCAATCATACATAACTATGCTGTTCATACAGTGTCACAGGTCAGTTAGTTCCCATGATACTATTTCTATTTTCTTGTTGCATATTGAGTAAAATTACATGGATTTAGACTGTAAGGTGTTTGGCACAAGGAATTGTTTATTATCTGTCTACATACTGCTTAGAAAAATGAGCTATTTTTAGGGTTGTCTGCACACATTCAATATCAATAATAAATAACACATCTCAGGACAGTTGTAAATGCTTCTTCACAGAACTTTCTGGCTTCATTTACATATTCACAATTCTTTTCAAAATCACTTGTGAACAAACATTCATGTTTTGTACTACGTCAAAACAGTATAAAAGTTACAAATAAGCAATAAATATTTTGCTTTACTGAAAGTTGCATCTGTACTTCATTACTTTCCCAGCTCTGTGAAATGTTTTTATCTTTTTGCAGTACATTCTTCCTTTGAGAAACTGAAGTAGAAAAAAAGTGATCTAAACAAAAACATATGACATCTTACCAAGCACTTGAAAACAACTAAACCCTTCCTTTCAGTCACAATCTGTTCTAAGAATAAGGACTCAGTGATACATATTAAGACTATTCAATGTTATCCTGTCCCCAGAGAATATCAGCTTCACAGATAACATGGAAACTTATTCCTCTGAATAAGTGATTTACTGTGAATGCTGGAAACCTAGAGAGTTCATAATTTAGAGAATAATTCCAGTAATACACAGGAAAAATATTTGCAAAAGAGTTTCAGATGCTTTAAATTCTATTTCAGTTCAGGGAATAAGAAAACTCCTAGACAGGGAAGAACAATTGGGTAAAGAAAGTACACTAGTGACATAGGACTTAAAGAGTTGAAAACCAGCAGAGGGAACATCTGAAAATCTCCTGGTAAAGTATCCAGGTAGGCTAGCCAGATGGCATATTATTTGTTTTCACTACTTCATTTAACATGGAGACAAACTGTTCTTCAGCTGAAAAACAAAACCAATTAGAATATTTCTTTCCCTCAGTGTTCCTAAAGCAGCCTCCATTAAAAATCACCAGGGATTTACAGATAAGAGCTATGCAGTTTCTCTTTTAAAGTACAGGTGAAAGATCAGTCACCTCCTGAGTTCCCATCTGTTTTTAAAAATAATACTACCTGCACAGCATACAAGTAAGAGATCAGGAACTGTGAGAAAGACAGCAAAAGAAACTTGAGTTAGTATGTTTTTTCTTCTGTGTCAGTAAATAATAATAATAATTTAAAAAAAAAAAAAAAAGGATATATCATGCATGCTCATGTATTGGAAGTTTTTTATTAGTATAAAAATAGTGCAATGAACTATGATTCCAAGAAAATCTGAATTGAAAAAGATCATTCTTCAGCTAAAGGGCAGTCTCCTCTCTAGGAGATCTGCCAGTTCAAGGACAGGCAATAAGCCAAGCATATATAGCATAGCTTTTCCACTTTGCCTCTTGTACCCTGAAGAAAAAGTCCAAGATACAAAATACAGTGTAAATGCTAGTAGTTTAGAAACTAGGCATCTTCCATCTTGTGCTGTGGATTGAAAAAGTACAAAGAATAAGAGTAATCTTTTATTCTTTACATAGCTAAAGCTTTCTTTGGAAGAGATAGTCTGGCATAAAACAATAAGAGTGATGGTGAGTGACAGGCTCCTTTCTTTACAACAGCCTCAGGACCTTCTCTGAAAGATGAGAATAAAAGAAAGTGATATGAAAATGCATTACAAACCCTGATTGCAAATACTTGAATTAGTACTACTCAATATGAAATCTCAGTGCACCATCCAGAATCACAAAGTAAATAACAGGCCTTCTAATTAATCTCTGGAGAAAACTTCGCTAGTGACTTCAACATGAATAATAGGATTTGACTATAGCTCTGTCGGTATCTTCAACAAGCCTAGCAGTGCACCCTTGGCAGCACAGGTGATACTAAACTAAACTGGTATAGCATGCCATAAAAGGTCCACACTGGAAGTTTTTGCCAGCAAACTCTGGAAGTTTGCACCAGCTGTGTCTTTTATGACATACTGACACTGTCTCTGATGACATACTCTTGTAGACATACTCTTCTGTCTGAAAAATTGTGAGTATTTGACTGCTGGTTTGTTGGTTGTTTCCCCCCACACCAACAAAGGGTTGCATATTGAGACTTCTTTCTCATGTAGAAACTCCTCTGTTTCCATACTAAACCTTTTTTAAAATACAGGACAAAACCTGAACTTAACTTAAATAGCTTCCTCCACACAAAATCTGAATGCATACCAGGCCTAAGAATATTTAAAGGACAAGCTGCAGCTGTGCTCCTCTAATTTCAGCAAAGATGTGACAAATTATATCAGTGGGGTGGATGTCTCATAGAGCCTCTGCATGATTCATATGGTTCAGTCTGCAGGGCACAGTACTTGGACACCTGCAAGGGAATGCTTGTGCCATAAGAATGGCATGGGATGAGAAATTAGGGTGACCAAGACCAAGACTTTGTTTATTTGGATTTACCATTTTCATAGATTTTTTTTTTTTTTTTTTGGCCTGCACATATGTATTCAATTGAGTCCCAGAAAGTTATTTGTGCTTAACTAGTAGAAGGAATGGATATATTATGTGGACAAAATTTTTGAAATACACAGGGATTTCATGAAGCATTGAGTCTGGGTTATGCTATTGGTTAACGACTAATACTGCAATTACTGAATTTTACTTGGCAGATAATACAGAAAATAAGTTTGGGAAACTTGAATGAATTCAGTATTTTAAGGATTAATTTTAATACACAGCCTTGTAATTACATTGTATATTTAAAAGAAAAAAAAAAAAAAGAAAAAAAATGCAATGTGTAATTAAGTAATTACCTATTAAATGCACAGCCCCACAGATTTACAAAATTATACCCTTATACCTTATACCCTTATACCTTATTTGCCACTAAGTCCCACAATAATTTTTAAATAATAAGTCTTTCCTTAGGATGTCTGTATGGGTCCTGTGCATTATGATACCCTTATACCCTTATACCTTATTTGCCACTAAGTCCCACAATAATTTTTAAATAATAAGTCTTTCCTTAGGATGTCTGTAGGGGTCCTGTGCATTATGATGTTAAGAGGAGATTAATTCTGTCTAGAAATCGGAGCAACACTCCAATTTTACATCTGATTTTCCCAGGGTTTCTAACCCAGCTGAAAAAAAAAAAAAAAGTTGATAGTTTTATTTTTTCCCAGCACATTTTCTTTCATTCACTTACTCACTCATTCTGTATAAAAAGGCAGCAATAGATACTGCTTAATTATATGCTTAACAGATCAAAAGCTGCCTCTGTATGATTACACAGTTCAAAAAAAGAACAGTCACCAAAATAGTAGCCACCAAACCAAACTACATCAGCTGTAACCACAGAGGAGCACATCAAACCTCATGTTTATGGTACAATCTGCACTACCACGAGATCTTCCTTCTCTTTAAGAGGGAGGCTTAATGCGCCCCCAAAAAAGCACAGCTTCAGCACAGTCAGAAGAAAACACAGAAAGGGCACTCTCAGCTCTCAGAAGGGAAGTGCTTGGATTACAGCTGCAAAAAAAGTCATACCTCATTTTGTTCTGGTGGACTTCTGCGCTCCAAGCTCCTCGAATAGCAGTGCCATGGCTGGAGCAGGGAGGACTCTGTGACATCCTTCCCATCTCTGTCCCAGCCCTCCCTGTGGTCAAGGCTTGCTGCAGGGCACAGGGGCCTGAGGCACTTTTATATGCCATGTGCCAGATACTGTTTCACTTCACAGCTAGTAAAAAAATACATCGTGGTGTTTCTATCTCATGAGGCCTCTGTGGACTGTAGAGTAAATCTCTCTCCTGGGTGCTGTGTGAGCCACTGTCAGGCTATAAGGAAACACAGCAGTATTCCCAGGGATAATAATGGGGCACGGGGATCTCTGGTGGCTTTTCAAGACCTATTACACGATTCAGAGATTTCAGTAACAGATTTACTGCTTATGCTAGAAAGGGGGGAATAAATTCTCCCTGAGCTCCTGCCATGCCCATTCCATGGAAACTCTGAGGGGACATGAACTAATATTCTGCTTTCCACATAGGTAAAACTACAAAACTATAAATACAGTTTACATAATAAGGAGGTTTTATCAAAGTTGGTCATTATGTTAAGAAATAAATTGAATGGAATGTGAATGACTTCAGGGAAATGAGCTATTAACTTACAGGCTATTTTATCAGATGATTCACATGCACTAATGCTTCCCCTCTCCCCTTCATTGCAAAGGTGAAATGAATGACTAAGTTGATCAGGATACCAGCAATTGCAGCTGCAGCAGTGCTCAGCAGAAATGAAAAACAACCTTCCTTGCACAAACAGTCCAAATATATTATGAGTAGGGTTTCTGACATTTGTACAGCACAGACAACTAGGAAAGAAGGAAAATACTGCGTAGTCCCATTTCCTAGTAACAAGAAATCTGTATTTGAAACAAATGCAGAGAAGAATGAATGAATATTCAGCTCAGACTGAGAGGAAGACAACGTGATGCTCTACTTTGAGCTACACCTACACAAAGTCCCTCTCACACAATTTTAGATCATTAGGGACAACTTTCCATATTTATTTTCCCAACAGTCACAGGAAATAGACTGTTTTGGAAATACATGGCAATCTAGCAACTGCATGGCACAGACAGGCTGTTTTGTCTCAGCAAATGAAATGATGTATGACACGGCTGTCTCAACTGTCAGCTATCATGCCATAAAACTGCACAACCCTCACTCATTCCTTTTGAAACCTTAAATCTAGTCAGCAGACTCAGTGTGGAGAGTGGCTGGCCATGATAGCCTGCCTTTAGTCTGCCTCTGCAGTAGAATGAGGAATACTAAATGAGCAAGTAAAAAGCAATTTTATCAAGAGCTCTTTGTAGCTGCCCACTGGCAGCTCTTGTTGCGTGGGCTGGTGGTTATGGAAGTGAGGGGTGTCTGTGTGTGAACCTACCACCATGTTCTCCCTTCCCATTGAATAATATAGGTCCTTAACAAAATAACCCCCCACCCCAATCTCTTTAGAACTTTGCAAAGGCAAAGCATTTCAAAGCATAATCATTGTTCTGCCTCCTCCTATAAGAGAAAACTGTTCCTTACTGGTGGACATGTCCCCCTCTCCACATGAAATCAGGCTATATTTTGAGGAGGCTCCATACCACTTGCAATTATGAATGTGTTTCCTCACACCACATGCAACCATTCAGATTACTGACAAGAGAAAGTGATACGAAACGAAAGAGCCTGAATTAGTTGAAAGGAGACCACATTGACAGCTGAAAGTCTTTGTTGACAACAACATAGTAATGAACATTAGAAGCAATCTGGTGAATTAGTCATACACATTTTTGGGTAGCAACTGTGGAAGAAATACCAGAGTTTCACTGTGGACAGCTCAGTGAACTTCCCTGGCCAACATGCAGTGACTGGCAGCAAGCAAATACACAGACTGCCACGAAGTACAAGGGAAAAAAAAAAAAAAAAAAAAAAAAAAAAAGACTGAAAATACAATGTCATTTTGAAAATTAGTGGTATGGTCCCGTCAACTGGAATGCCACGTTTGATGACCCTAGAGAATGCAGCAGAATCACAAAGGCCAGAGTGAAAGAAAGGAGAAGAAATAAAACTGATAATAGGCTGTAGAGGCTTTCCCTCTGAAGGGAAGGGAGCTGTGAAGAAGTGTTTACAGAACAGATGAATAGAAATGCACTTAGCACTGGACATCTACAATAATGAATATTATATGGAAGAGAAAATGAGCACTTCTTACCCTATTTCTTAACAGGAGAGACACTCAATGAAAATGAAAACACATTTAAAACAGATTGCAGCTTTTTTTCTCTTAATGTTGTGGATGATCCCATAATAATAGTCTGAGAGATTTGTGGCATCTTCTTCTGAAACACTGGCCCATAATGAACTAAATATTTCAGAAGTCATTCAAAACAGGGTGGAGCAGAAAGTGCATTAATATAAATAAAAGGGGCCTGCTAGCAATGGGAGACATCCTTCCTTCCCCCTTTAATTTATTTTCATAGAAAAAGATTACAATGGCCTTAAAAGAACAAGGAGAGACTGGAGTCATTAGGAACAAGGAAGAAGATGGAGTAAAAGCCAATGATAGGGTTCAAGTGCAAATTAAATTTGTCATGCAAAATGAGAATTTCAGACTGATGACAGCTGCCATGCAAGTAACCTTGAAAAGGTCTCCTTCAACTGATATATGGATCGTTAAAATGATTGGTCTTCACTCTATTTTCTTCATAAACTACAGTAAAACTGTAATTATGGAAATAAAGCCTTCCTATAAATACTGTGAAATGAAGAAAGTGTTTGATTATGTACGCGCCTGCGAGGCAGACCTTGAGCCATAGGTTTCTGCCCTCTGCACTAAAAACAGGCAGAGCTGCTTACCACATCTGCGGTCCCAGCCATGCAGACCACAGGATGCGCCACCCGTCAGCTATTGCCTCTCCCCAGCAGCCTTGTCTTGAGCATGCTGTTCTGGTTAAGCTTAAACTTAAATAACTCCTGGAAAGGAAAGTATAATTGCATATATACACACACACACACACGTACGATGTCAGAATGTGACTAAAACATACACTAACATTGCTGGTATCTGTAATCCTACCTGTTGAAATGTCTGTCATTAAGTACAATAAAAATAAACAACTTTCCAATTTAGCAGCATTATGTTATATCATACATCACAGAAAAACCATAGCTAACGTACCACATGCACTTTGTTTTCCCCAGGTGGACTTTGCAATATTAAAAATTATGAATATTTTGCACTAACACAGTATAGATAAAAAATACCATTTGGGATCTATTCAGATAGTATGGCGATGAAGCTCTTTATAAATAGGTGAAATTTATTGCAGTGAACTGTCTTAATTGACACATACAACTCATCTTAAGCTCTTATATAAAAAGAGAATGAAAATAGAAGACTTGGTATGCACCTGTGTGTATTTATGCATACATACAAAACTAAAAACCAAAACACATTTTTCCAGTATTTTTTTATTTGCCTCTCCGTAAATAGAGCACTAAAAATGAAATTAGAGGAAAGAATCACTTTGCTAAAATGAAACAAACTGACTTGGTGTAACCAGGGATGAATTTAGCCTGAGGAACACTGCGGCTGGGTCCTTCCCTGCAATGGGCATAGCAGCTGACTGATCCTCCCACTTTCTCTACATAGCCATAATCATATAAATGGGCTCAGCAAGAGAGGAGGAAATGATGGGCTGTGAGGCACTTCTGGATGGCATCTCAAAGAATTGCTGTTTCAAACAGGTACAATGATCAAAACAGGCTGATGCACCACCTTTCTTCTACAAAGAATTATAACTTTTATTTTATTTTATTTTATTTTATTTTTTCCTGTGAGGGGAAGAGAGGACAGGAAGGAACAGAGCTGCAAAGGGGCATTTTTTTTTTTTTTTCCTTTTCTAAATGCACCTTTTCAGTCTCTCATTTCAATTACTGATCAAGTAAGTCATTTGGCTCCAGTTTTTCTTAAGCACTTTTGTGTCTCACCTCTGGTGACTCACAATAGAGCGTGCAGCACCAGAAGAAGGTGCCCTGTGAACCTCAAAGAGCGGCAGCCTGCAGACCAGACACCCAACCTCAACGCCTGAACAAAGGAAGCATATTCATTACAAGTATGTGTCCCCTTTGAGGTAGTCCTCTCTTCAGTATTCTTTCCTCCCACGGAGCCACAAAAGCTGCCTGCACCCCTGCATAATGACATAAAATGTTAAGAAATCTTTCAGCTGGCTATTTCTTTCCCAAGATTAATGCAACTTTCTGTCCACCATCCAAGTCCCCTGACACTGATGAGCATTCACACAGGCTAGCAGAGGAGAGCAGGGTGCAGGGACACGTAGAACCATAGAATGGTTTGGGTTGGAAGGGACCTTAAAGTTCCAACTCCCCTGGCCACCTCCCACTAGACCACGTTGCTCAAAGGCCCATCCAGCCTGGCCTTGAACACTTCCAAGAATGGGACATCCACAGCTTCTCTGGGCAACCTGTTCTAGTGCCTTACCATCTTCACAGTAAAGAGTATCTTCCAAGTATCTAGTCTAAATCCACCCTCTTTCAGTTTAAAGCCACTGCCCCCTGCCCTATCACTACACTCCATGACAAAGAGTCCCTGTCCAGCTTTCCTGTAGGCCCCCACTGTGTACTGGAAGGCCGCAATATGATCTCCACAGAGCCTTCCATTCTCCCAGCTGAACAACCCTGGCTCCCTCAGCCTGTCTTCATAGGAGAGGGTGCTCCAGGCCTCTGATCATCCTTGGGGCTCTCCTCTGGGCTAGTTCTAACAGGTCCATGTCCTTGGCACAGCGTGTCTCACTTTATGCTACACAAGAAGTTAGCCATGCCACTTGGCCGACCATAGGCCTTTTCAGCCAGCCATTGCGCTTCCCGAAGGACCTCTCTTGGGTTGAACACAGGTCCACCCCTGCCAAGGTAACACATACTGTCTTCTGAAACTGAAACATGAGGCAGCATAGCCTCTGTCTGCCCTGAGGTGGTTATGGGTGTGCTGACAGACATGGCCTCTGAGGTGCTGCTCCGGTGGCCAGAACCACCCAGAAGACAACCTTACATCTTGTTCCTTTGGGGCCACTGAAGAACCAACAAGCCAAGGCCCATCAGCATTGCACCCACACCCCTATGGCAGCAGCACCCCCAGTGAGCACAGCACAGGCCTTACTCTGCCACCAGCACACTGCCATTGATCACCACTTCTCCAGGGAACTGGAGCCTCCTCTCCCAGCCCCTACTTCATAGAAATGGTGCAGCTTATTTTCCTCATGACAAAAAGTTACAGTCCCCACTTTATTTTATAGAAGAGTGAAAAAAAAAGAGAACATACAAAGGACAGAGTTTAAAAATAGAGTCAACATGTGACAGGTTATTATTTTTTTTTTTCTTAATGGACTTGTCTGTTTACAGTTTAACAAACCGGTTTGCCAACACAGTGCAAGGTTTTAATTTGTCATTCTCCTCCCCCCCCCCTTTTTTTTTTGTTAAAAGAAGTTAGAAGAAAGTGCTTAATGATAGTCATAAGGAGTAGAAAAGAATATTTCTAACTCCAGTCACAGCCAAATTATAGACTTGCTTGAGGAAAATATGCAAGAGAAAACTAAATATAAAAACCAAAGCATCTCCAAGTGACCTTGTTTTTCCAATGTATAAAGCAATATTTTGCTTGTGCCACTTTTAACCTTGTAATACATGTGTTATGTGGTTTTAATTAAAATGCTCCCTTGTTTTGCATTTTGACTCCATTTCTTAGAAAAATATTTTGACTAATAAAAAGTTTTTAAAAGTAATACTAGTTTCTCTAATTGAAAATATATTCAAGGACAAGCCTCCCTGTTTGCTGCACGTTATTAGAGTAACTGAAGTCAATTGTCTCTGTTGACATAATGGATTCCTGCTTTTTTAAATTCTCCAAGAAAATTAGCCTTCTGCTTAGGCACGTTTCCTTAATATTGAAGTATAATTCAAAGTAGTTTAAGAATAGTCAATGAAGATGAAATAGCATCTTTCTTCATTTTCATAACACTGTAAAAATATAATGATAGGGAGGCTCTTAAATTGCGCCCAGAGCTTAACAAAATCGTCCACCCTACCTTCCTTATTTATTAGGTGGCTGACATGTGCTAAGCTATTTTAGATTATTTCCTGCATTAAAACATTAAGAAAAGTTATGTTATTGCAGCCTTAAGTAAATTAAATAAACATCATACTCTTAGGTTAAAAGAATGCACTTTATCTAATTAGCATTGTGAGTAATTTTCAAAACTGAATGTAACATTCAGTATGTATGTGATCTGTTTTTGAACTTCAGTTAATAGGAGCAAAGCAAAAAGAAAAACATCTTTGTAGTCAAGTTCACATTCTCATGCAGTATGTTGGAGATGAACTAACTACAATTTAAGATGGCAATACTGCTTTAAATATCAACTAAAACCACTTTAGGAACCGTGACACGTTAATGACTCCTCTAAAAATATTTTTAACAAACAGCAGATATTTTTGTCACAAAAATTTATCTAACTGCTCTTATACTATTAGATTGCATTTTGGTGATTTGTGTAACAAGACTATCTAAACAGTCTGGCATTTTCACTCTTCTTTGGGTGAAGAGCACTTGAGACTGAACCTTGCGGCTCAGTAAGACTGAAGTACCTCAGCATTCAGGTTACCTGTGAGGCAGTCAGGCAGCTATCAGAACACAACCCAGATGTACCTGAATTAGGTGACTGCTGATAGCCGCAGTCTCTATACAAAGTCATAACCAGATCCACCTGCACAAAGCCACAGCTAAACTAATTCAATCCCACTTTCAAGTAACTTGGAATAGAACAGTTGAGCATAACAGTTAATACAACACAATCTATACTTCTTGAAGTCTTTTGGCCAAAATTGCTGTTGAAATACAACGTTGCACTCTAATACAGACTAGAGACATGAGTCACTTCATCACTGTGAATGGCCTAGTTAGCTAAAGAAAGAAATCCCAGGATCACTGTGGATCATTCAGCTTTACAACAGTTGAAAGGAGAGACTAAAAACAAGCAAACCCAATGGCAACTTTTACATCACTATGCATCTCCTGGAACACCTCATTTTGAATACCACAGAGCATTTTGAGTTCTTTACCTTTGTAAAGAATGTAGTAGAATATTATTAATAATAATAATTTTTAAAAAGGTAGGAAGAATGATCAGGCCTATGGAGCAGTCCCACATGAGAGATTAATCAGATTAATTTTAACTTCTGGAAAAGAAATGGCAGAGAATAAACAGCTTTAGGTCTTAAAAATCACAAGTGAGATGGCAAACAGGAAACCATTACACACTTATTCACAAAACAAATCAGAAGGAACCAAATAAAAGTGATCAAACAGAAGCAATGAGACCTACTTTTACCTGTACTGTACAGGTAAAACACTAAGTCTGTCACAGGATGCTGCTGTCACAGGGATGAGTCCTCCCTGCAAAAGCATTAAGTTAAGACACTTCATAGATGAGGTTTTATTCAGAGATGGACATAGAGCCTCTGGCTCAGGAAACAGTAGCCCGCTACAAAGTGGGAATGCCTTCTGTATACTGACCCGTGTCAAGACCACGGTGGGGCTGGGGACACGTGCGGCCTTGCTACAGCCCAGCCATTCTTCTGAACACCTATCTGTCACCAGGCATGTGTCGGAAACACTGCTCTGTTGCTGCTTTTAGGTAACTTTAAGCTGCTGATAGAAGCAATGGTAAAAACTACAGCTATTGTCAATAGCTCATTCTATTATGCATCTATTAATATTTCGGGGAATTAAAACAAAAACACAATAAATTGTGTATGCAGCAGAGACCCCAGCTCAAGCCCTAATGTCACTCTCTCCCTTTTTTTCCTCCCTTAGAGAGCACAGTATCTTTATTAGCTATATGAAACAAACCAGAAAAAAAAAAAAAAGGAAATGTTGTTTAAGCTGCCATCTCCTGATCAGCATCCCAAAGATCAAATGAGTATATTTTAAGTAAATGAGGTTTTATATTTTCACAAATACTGTTTTAATGCATTTCCATTTATTACAGATGTAATTAACAAGCTTTTGTAACTTGTACAGAGTATTTGAAAAAGCTATGGCTTCATAAAGGTTATGCTATTAAACCCATGATATAGTAAGGGAAGTATTAGTCTAGATGAATTAGAAGTCTACAATTATTAAAACATTATGAAATACAGGTAATTTTGAATAACACTACTGAACAACTATCAGAGAAACAATTATCAGCATAATTTTTGTTTTTAAAAAGCATTCTCTCATATTAACTTTCCTTGGAATTTGCACACATTTAGAAAAACGCACAAGTCATTTTGAAAATGAGAAGCATAACAGGGAAAAAAAAAAACAAAAAAAACGCACTACAGTTTAAATAAGAGATGCCACTAAAGCATTTATAGCTATGTGATTCAGCATGATGGAAACTTTGATTTTTCTCTGCAGCATGAATTTATTTTCTGTGCTAATCTGTTTGACTGGAAATGTTTTACTACACGAAAACTGGCAGAAATAAATTCTGTTAAATACAGAATAAAATAAAAAGTGTCATTTTTCTTAGAAAAAAACGTTGTGACAAGCTTTACTCCAAACTAATCTATTTCCTTAGGAATTGTTTTGATTTCTGTTATTAAACAGCTCAAATGCATTTCTATGATGTTACAGATGATGAAATGATTTACACATGAAATGTGCAGATTTTCATACACCCAGCAATTGCGTTCATTTTGCTGAGTGAAAAAATGCAGTCTTATGGCACCAATTGTATAATATACGACTATCACTTTCCTATTAACCATGTCTACACAATTTTCTATTTCACTCTAAAAGACTTTCTGAATTTTCCTTAGCTAGTGATGAAATCTAGTCTTAATTGGATGATTTTGATTCTTTACTCAATGAATGTTAGTTGCTTCAAGTGACTCCAGATAGAACAATTTTGTTATAAACTGCTGCAACTGATTTTTTGGGGCAAACGTTGCTTCCAATAAAGTTTTGCACTTCAGGCCACACAGTTCAAAGTGAAAATAAGATTTAGAACACCTTTTGTTTCCTTTTTTTCTTTTAAATATATACACTGGGAATTACTTTCCTTAAACACTTCCCTTGTAGAGCTAGAGTTGAAGTCTATATAACTTGAAATCAAATTCATACTTGAAATTTACCCCCCCCCCCCCCCCCCGTAAGATCACAAGTATAACTAGCTCAGGATGTTACAGTATTAAAAAACACTGTGAAAAGTAACACAGAACAAGTTGACACACTTTCAAATGTGACATTTAAAACAACAATATTGGTTTTCCAATTTTAACTCCTCAAGAAAAAAATAAATCAATTGAAGTTCTTCATGAAAATTTTGGCCAAACTTGCTTCCGTGTTTATGAAGATGAAAGAATATATAACCCTAGAAATCATGAAGTGTTCATGCTGATATTTCTAATATTCTTAAAAAATCCTCCTTGTATAACATTCATATTGTAATCCTAGATTTTTACGTTCATCACACTAGCCTCAGTATTTCTAATGTTTATTTAAACAAGGTTAAAACCCAACATTTTTATACTATAAAAGTTAAAAGCCAAATACTTGAAACTAAGTGACAAAAACACCCATTTCACTGAGATATTAACTGTTTTATTCACAAAATAAACAACTTCATCTTTCCAAAGGAGAAATTTAACAGAAAGACTCAATGCGATAGCTATAAAAAAAAAAAGCAGTATGGAAAATTTGAAAAAGTCTGATAAAATTTACAAATGCGAACTATCACTTTGTACAAAGTCTTCTTCTTAAGAAAGTTCATAGTTTTTAAAATAGTTTTTAACAGCCCAGAAATGCACATTTATTTCAAAATGGTTAGGTATTATTTTCGTCTGTGTGGGGAATTCTCTCTACGTCTGTCCTCATTTTTTCTTGATTCTCTGTACTGGTCAGAATAACGGTTGTGCTTCTCTCTGTGTTTCTCTGAACCATTCCTGTATCTGTCATCTTGTTCTTCCTCTCTTGGACTTGAATTATTACAGGGTCTCTCTACAGATTTAGATCTCTCTCTTTTTCTACTCCGATATCCATTATCTTTGCTCCAGTGTCTATAACTTTCATCATCAGATAAAGAAGCTCTTCTCTCTGCTTTCTTCAGTTTTGAATCACTGTATTTATTTTCTAGATCCTTACTTCTTTCATGGCTCCTATCCTTTCCACTATGGTAACTGTCTCTGCCATTGGACTCATCTCTGTGATAGTATTTTGGTACATCATCCCTCCTATGTGCTTCTCTGGGATTTCGGTGATTTCTTTCTGACTTGCTCTCAGTATCGCTTCTATCCTCACGCTGTCTCCTTCCGATTTTCTTCTCAATGGATTTCCTTTTCCTTCCTTGTTTTTTCCTGGAAGCTTTATCAGATTCTCTATTTTTCTTTTGTGTTCTCTTTCTTTTAGCTTTCGGAGCATCTGAAATTATAACAAGTCTTGTGAATAAGGTTGTATTTTAATTAACTTCAGTCAATTTATTGAACTACATAAAGAACATTGTACACATTGTAAACTTAAGTTTAAAACGTTAAAGTACATGCTTAGCTAAAAGCTTTAATAGTCCTAAATATATGTATGTTACAATTTCTGAATGAAATCAAAGTGTGCAACTGCTAAAAACCAGCAAAGATTACTTGATTTGCTTTCAATTAGAAGTTATATTTGTCTAATACTTTCTTTTCAAAAGCCGAGATTTACAATTACCTCTGAAACCATCTAGATTATGAACTAACATCTGTATTTCTGAATATACAGTAGTGCTTATCTCTATGGAAGAGATTTTACTCCTCCTGCTTGCTCTTTATAAAGAACCACTAGATTTCACTCAACAGATGTGACGAGCCTTGTAAATAAATAATGAACACCAAAGTTACAGCCATTTAGAGAATAACCATTACTATGGCTTATTGTATGAACTATGGTATCATATCATTTAACTGTTCCTAATTGCCTTTTGAAAATACTGTAGTCATAAATTGATTTAATAGTACATCAAATACCTGAGTTTTAGAGTAGCTGGCTAATCTGTTTGAAACTAAGGCTAACTGGCACTCTGATAATGTGCAAAGGTGGATCACTTCACATAGATTTTGGTAGATAGAGATTTTCTTCTCCAACAGTGTTTTCCCTACCATTTTATATCTACCAGAATGCAGAAAGACTCCAGAAAATAAGTAAAAACAAATATGAGTCTTTCACTACAAATTTCATCCTCTGGTAGCTCAGTTTTGGTTGTAACGGCCTGTCCAGAGCAGTGCAAAACCAGACAGTGAAGTTCCACACTAAATGTCAGTAAGGATCAATCTCCCGTTTAGCTGGATGCTCTATTTCTGATCAGCAGTTTTTCTGTTTTCTCATACGTTGTACTGCTGAAAAACTTAAATACTGTATAATACACTTACGAAAAATTCCTTTTTATCTCTACCAAGTTATTTTAGATTTAAAAAGTTGCAAACACAGTTATAACCAGTAATGGACCCTCACTTTATAGCAAGCCTGAATGAAGCTTACCATTACAGAATATAGTTATCTCAAATTATTGTTCCAACCACTGTATTTAAGTAGACAAGAAAAAAGTAGAACAAGAAAAAAGGTGAAACCAGGCTGCTAAGGTATCAGAAGTCTTAATGAATGTGTGTTCCTGAATGGAGGAAAGACAAGTAGTAAAAGAGAAGGTCCTAAGATTACAAAAATTAAGTGTTTGTACTAGCAGATTGCAGACTCAGTTGGTTTGTCACTAAGGACTTACCTCTTTGGTTCCTATCAAGCAGCTCAGTAGAGCTGCAGCTGTCTTTGCAGGAGCCATCTGGCTCTTTGCTGAACTAACGCCTTCTCTGACCCTGTTTAACTGTGCCCTCCTCTAGTGCTTTATCGTCATTAATGTGATAGCTTCATAATGACACCCAAATCAGATTTTGTACAGTAACATTGCAACAGAGGAAAGAAATGCAATTCCAAAGCATGAGCAGCTCACACTGCTTTTATTTTATTAATCTATATTTTTGTTTCCGAGGCACACAATAAATCAAATTAACTTTGAATCACCGAGCTTGTGAACTATAGGAAGTCATGCTGTGTTATCACCTGCTCACGTTACACAGGAGAGACTGTACACACTAATTCATACTAGCATGTACTTCGCAGAATAAGCAACATTTATGACACTTCATGCTAAACAGAATGCTATATATGAGCAGGATGATACGAGATGCTAAATAGCGATTATGATACAAAACTATAAAATATGAAGTTGTAAGTGAAAGCTGATTCTTCCTTAGAGATTTCTCTCAAGACTAGAACCTTCACAGTATCAACACACAAACTCTTTTTGAGGAAAGCTAATTAGGAAATGAAAATTAAGACGGAGAATAAAATTAAACACACTGCTAGAACTGAGTAACGTCTTGTCTGATCCATGAAGAGACGCATTTACAGAGGACATAGTTCACCAGTAGGCACCCCACAGAGATATTAATAGGGAACTATTCTAACCCCTCCTTCCTCCACCGAACTGAAATGATAACTCTGTGTAACAGGTATCAACTGTTTAAGAAAGCCCTCGATAACAGTGTTCCTCAAATACTTAAGTGTCTAAAAATAGAGTGTAGTTTTTCTGATTTCTAAAGTAAGTTTCCATGAGCAAGAGGTAGTATTTTGAAACACATAAGTTAAAGAAATTTTACATATATTTATTCCTATATACGTTTTAAACAAAAAACAGTAACACCTTCTATAGCTAGTTTGTCAAAACAAGCATATGTAGCAAGAGCAGTAAATAGAAGTATAGCAACAAATAAAAGGGAAATGAATAGTTAGTGTTTAAATACCTGAGTCACTGCTGTTGCTGCTGCTAGATGAGGAGTCACTGCTGCTGGATGACTCTGAGCTGCTGCTACTGCTGTCAGAATCAGAATCTGAAGAGGAGTCTGTTTCTGAAGATGAAGAGGAATCTGATGACTCAACATCTTGTTTTTGTGTCATTATCATCTTTGGTGCATTTTTCAGATGTTCTCGTAATTCATCCCTAATTTAAAAGAGGAAAAAAGTTAACTTTTTCCCCCTTCTCAGGGGGAGGCACAGGAAAAGAAAATAAGAATCAAATAGAAACAAAAAAACATGTTCCTCACGTTAGTCCTCCAAGGCCAATAGAAGTGAAGAAGTTGATGGCAAAGCGAGTGTTTCTTGGGTTATCCCGAGGCAATAATCCTTCAAAGAAAGGCTGCAATGTTCTGTTGAAAACAAACATCTAAATCAAGCGCTATGCCAGTTTAGCACTAATTCTCATTGACATTAATAAACTGAAAAAGGAACTGCACACAACTTCATAGCACGGCAAAAGTTTTCTCTTCGTGCATTTTTCAGCACTTCCATTATATCTGTGGCATATATTAACAAAATTCTTCTGTTGGTCTAATAAAAAAAATACTGGCAGGTTCTGACAAAATCAAGAGCCTAATTTTGCGAAGCCCTGAAGAGACCTCTGAAATCTAGCTTGTGATAGCAATGGATATTACTTGATGACCAAGAAGGTCAAAGATCTAGGTACCTATGACAAAGTTCCATCAAACAGGGCCCTAAGTATAAACATCTACTAAGTTCTGTTAATACACAGAGTTAATTCCTGTAATTGGGATTTCTTCTAGTAACAAAGATCAGTGTTGCCAAAATACAGTGTATTAAAAACATACATCCTTAAAAGAATATGTTATTCATATCAGATTGAAGGACAAGCAACTAATCCAAGAAAAACTAGAATTAGATGCTTTTTTCTAAGTTTTGCCAGAAGAGAAGTCACAGCAACTTTTATTACATTGCCATATAGCTGACAGTATCACAGAATCACATTGTCTAGGTTGGAAGAGACCTCAAGATCATCGAGTCCAACCTCTGACCTAACACTAACAAGTCCTTCACTAAAATATATATAAATGCACATACTTGAACCCAAGTAAATGGTAGGTAGCACTCAATTTAACAGGACTCTTGAAATAAATGAAGTTATACACACACTTACTCTTGAATACTACAGCTACAAAACTATGGTCTTGTTTGAATTTGAAAATAGAGTTCTCATTTTTACTTTTTCATAATAATCCAATGTACAGTTTTGAAATAGATTTCAACTTACTCATCTTTTAATCTTGCATTTAGATTTGGAAGTCCCATATATTCACTAAGCTCCTGAAAGAATATTTTGACAAAAATCCTACTGGAGGATGTGGTGGTTTCTTCACTCAGTATTATACACTCAAGGACCTGAAAATGTTTAGAGGGGGAAAAAACACACACTAAAACATACATTCTTTCATTTCTCTTAAAACCCATTGACCTGAAATAACTAACAGCCTGATTTTTATTTATTTATTTTTGTTCACAAATATAAATGCTAAATCTTGGTCAAGACTTTTTCAACCTTGAGAATTCTGTTCTACTACCTGCAGAAAGTTTCTGATCACTTCTATGCTAGTAATTGTTTTAGAATTTATTTTAAGAAAAACCCATGAAAGAAAAAAAAAGTCAGATGTGTGAACTTCTGGAAAGTTAAAGATTTGAAACTTCAGTTCTAAACAGATGAAATACTTGAACTGTGTGTGACAATTCACAACTGACTTGTGAATGACAATTAGATTAGGTTGTGTACTAAGAATAAAAGTGCATGAAAAGTTACCTTATAATTATTTTTTTAATGTTGTATTGTTATATAGCAGAATGTAAGATTGCCTTTATTCTTCCTAAAAGAAATCTTAAATAACAGAAATGCAGCATTTTTAAATTTATTATACATTAAAATGAAAAGCTTTATGTAATTATAAGCATAATTTCTCATTTTTTTAGACTTATTTTCAAGAGACAGTTCTACTACTTACACTGTGGATTAGCTAAAAAAAAAAGTACATTTTAATCAATCAATTCCAGCTGAGCTCTATAAAATAATAGCGCGAATCAACTAATTAAGAACTGCAGGGGACAGGGATAGGTTAGGAAGAAGAGATGATCAACACAATTGTTCAACAGTTTGCTTGAGAATATATTTAAATATATTATTTAAAATAGTAATAGCTCCAAAGTGCAGAAAACAGTAAAACTGACGCTTTACCTACCATTTCAAAATACTAGGCATTAATAATTAAATAAAAAGGATATGACAATAGACTGTTCTACTTACACTCCAGGGAATTGAATCAGTGTACAGTAGATGAGCAAACATCTTGGCAACATTCCTCAATTTGTTTGTTTCCAAACGATGGATAGTATCATACTGTTCTTTGAAAATAGCTTCAAATGATTCCATATACTCTTTTTTTAGCATGCAGAAACGCTGAAACAGTATTTTATAATTTAAACAGATTAAACAAAATATTAAACACACACATAACCTACATATAAATGACCTGTGCAATGTAAATGTAATGGTGCTAATATTTACTGCAAGATTTTCCTTTAAAGTAATACTTAAAGGAGAAGAAAACACCTTCAAATTGATATATTTTATTGCTTTTGGCAGTTTGTCAGAGCAAGAAACTCATCTGCATTGCAGAAGTAGTAATAATTGATTTTGACCTGCAGCAAATTATCCAGCAATTTATTTTACTTCCATACATCCAGTATTCTCACTGGATGTAACCCGTCAAATATAACTTTTTCATGACATCACTGAATGGGTATTCAAAATTAGAGAGGCAGCAGGGAACACAGCCAGAGGTAAGACATTTTGGACATAAACATTTCAAGGAAGATGGAAATTGACAATTATATTCTACTGCTTTTGAATATGCAGATTTATATGGTTAGTGCTTCACAATAGAATGTCAGCAGAAATATTGGATAAAAAAGTAGAAATGGAAAAAAACAAACCCTGTCAGTGTAACTGCTCGCTCCCTTAGGGCAACTATTTGAACTTAACTAGTCAGCTCTGTCAATACAAGACAGGGAAAGCTTGAACTAAGAAATAACTGCAACTATTAATTACTTACACATACAAAAAAAAGCCAACAAGGAGCTAGCAGTTTACTGAAAGACAAAACAAAAGAACAGGACTGAAATGACGGTTTTGTCCTCTAAAGACAATCTGAAGCATCTGGAAAAGAGGAGTCTCTAAAGTCAGTCTTTAGCGCCATGGAAAGGATTCTTCTAGTAACTCATAGTACATTTAACTTTTAGTACCATGCCTTGGCCTACAATTTACCTTTCTACAGTAATGAAAAAAGGGAGACAAAAAGTAATAACCTAAGGAGAGAATAAGTTCTTGTATTGCATTCACTGTGCTTATTACGATCAAAATGTTAATTCAATCAATTAGCATAACATTTTCAGAATAAAGACTATTAGTTTTACTTATCTATTAAAATTTAAGTTTGACACAAGAACTAAAGTAAAGCATACAGTATAAAATCTGAAATTAGAACTCACCCCTGCCAGTAACCCAAAGAACTTCTCATACGTTCTTTGCTGAGCACAGCAGTCAAGTATCATATTGCAGAGTTCTTTCTGATTTAAAATAAAATTTTCACTAGATAAATTCACTGTAGCAGTAAAAATATCATTATGAAGTACCAAAACATTGAAGAAATCCATACACTGATGATAGCTTTAAAACAAGACTATTTACATAAAACACATTAGAAACATCAGCACTCTTCTGAATTTCTTGTTTCTGAGGTTATTGGGGGCCTAAACATTAACTTTTTGCCATTTGTATTTCTTCTTCTGCTTAAGCTAAAGTTTTTGAGCTAACACACCATACAATGCAATAACGAAGTCAAATCTAATTTACCAACTGTCTTTACCACAGTGAGGAAAAGGAGTTATCACAAATTTTTTTTTTTTTTTTTTTTTTTTTTTTTTAAGATAAATAGCACCAATCCCCTACATCTATAGAAAATGAAGGTAAGAAAATCCACACTAAAGTATATCGTCCCCCTGTTCTCGGCTCTGGTGAGGCCGCACCTCGAGTACTGTGTTCAGTTTTGGGCCCCTCGCTACAAGAAGGACATGGAGATGCTTGAGCGGGTGCAGAGAAGGGCGACGAAGCTGGTGAGGGGCCTGGAGAACAAGTCCTACGAGGAGCGGCTGAGGGAGCTGGGCTTGTTCAGCCTGGAGAAGAGGAGGCTCAGGGGCGACCTTATCGCTCTCTATAGGTACCTCAAGGGAGGCTGTAGCGAGGTGGGGGTTGGCCTGTTCTCCCACGTGCCTAGTGACAGAACGAGGGGGAATGGGCTAAAGTTGCGCCAGGGGAGTTTTAGGTTGGATCTTAGGAAGAACTTCTTTACCGAGAGGGTTGTTGGACATTGGAACAGGCTGCCCAGGGAAGTGGTGGAGTCACCATCCCTGGAGGTCTTTAAAAGACCTTTAGATGTAGAGCTTAGTGATATGGTGTAGTGGAGGACTTGTTAGTGTTAGGTCAGAGGTTGGACTCGATGATCTTGAGGTTCTTTCCAACCTAGAAATTCTGTGATTCTCTGATATCACAGGAAAGCCCAGAAAAAATAATACTTAAGTATGGTTAGTACTTGTTTGTTACCTTAATTTCAGAACTCTAGGCTTTGAAACTAGGAAGTTGCATGTATGTACCCATCTTTATGAGCAGGAACTGGCAGCTCATGAATGGGAGGAACGTTAAGCATATATACATTTATACACATCTTAAAACAACTATTTCAATTTTAAACCACAAGATTTCTGTATGTAATTGTTATAATTATTCATATACATACATATATGTGTGTGTATATATACATATATATATATGTATATGTAAAATCATAAAGTGACCATCTGGTAGTTCAAGCTAAAGTCACGTTTTTAAATCCTACTGCTGGCAAGAATGAGAAAAAAGCTGTAATTTTGTGCGGGGTGGGAGGAAAAGCCAAACAAATGTAAAAAACAAATTCAATCCAACAAGAGCACTTTTACCATTCTGGATTTTGTTTTTTGTTTTTAAATAAGCTTTGGGCTATTTCAGGTACATTAGAAATTATTCAGGAAGCCTAAATTTAAGCCTCCTGAGGCTGATTTGCCTAGACTTCCTCCTTTATACTGAAGGAACGGAGAGAAACTCTTCTAAAGGAAACTGCTTTAGGCTCCTGCTTGGAATCACCCTCTAAACGAGCATCTCCCATTCATGGCTAGGAAGGAGCAGGGGAATCGGAGATAGATTAGCCTCTCAAAGCTTTTACACACACTCCATCACTGACAGTCTACCTTACACTTTCCTCCTGTCTGAGCGCACGTGGATATAAGTATCAATTACAGCAATCCCACTAAGTATCAGTTACAGCAATCCCACTGAAGATGCTCTCCTGCCACTGTTACCAACTATTTTAAACAACCAGCTCTGACCCCAAACTCTCTCCGCCCCCCCCCCCCCTTTTGTGTGCACCAACACCAGCAGGGATTCTGGATCAAAACCCAGAGGGAAATGTGATTGTCACCTCTAGGATCAGAGCACTTCACCAGCTGACAACCAGTGGTATAGGCAATAAACATACAGGATTTTTTTATATTATACATATACACACACACACACGTATATACATATATATATATATAAATAGAAAACTTAATTTCCTAGCTATGTGAACTGAGCAGATTGTGATACAGCTATGAACTGGCTCAGGGCACAATTTGAAACAGTAATTAAGACAACTGAAGCAAACATTTTTATGTAAATTAAGAGCCATGAAATATATAGCACAAACAGGACTGCAGTATTTCCCCCATTAACTTTATTTTAGTATTTTCTAATGTGACCTACTTCATACTATAAACTAGTTTATGGCATTCCCAAACAGGTTTTAGGCTATCAGTCAAGTATTTTTCATCATTAGTTCAGATAAATTTATATTTAAACTAACAATCCCATAAAAATATCGCTTAACTGAGGAAAAAATAAAATGAAGTTTTGCCTGAGCTGTCATAATTTCAATCATGTTATTTATTCTCTTTGTATCTGAAACCAGTTTAGTGTAACATCTACCAGACTCAGTATTCTCCCACTTGTGCCATTCTTCCAAGTACACATACCTAAAAGAAACATTTTGCCCATCACACACTGTACTCACGACAAACAAAAAGCCAACTATGTTTAACAAGAAATAATCCCTTCTAAATACTGAGACAGTAATGTATCAAACAGAAGCTTGCAAGTGTGTTTAAAGGCATTCCTATCAACACTGTCGCATTGTGTTAGCTTGGTATATTAAAATGCATATTAACTTTTTATATTATCCCGTTTTACAGTAATGCTGCAGTTAATCAGTTTTTAAACAATCAACAGGGGTAAAGTGCTGATGCCATTGCTAATAAAGTCAGCAAGACTTGAAAAAACAAATTACTTCTCTTCCTCATCTTAAATGCAATTACAACATTGGTATCCCCTGTGGTTTACAGTAATTAAATATTTTAACATTTTAATTAAATATTACAATGATTTCTAAGAGGGTATCTCAAATAACCACATGCATGAAAATAGACTTGCCCACAGATATTCTTGCTAGTGTTATCACAACAACTCAAGGTTAGGTCTAGAGTAACCGTCTTCCAGATTAAAAATTAATAAACTTTAAAATGATTTAATTGTTTTTTGAGAGATGTGACAAGTTCACATCGCAATTCTAGCTTCATTTATAGCTTTAAAAGGTTAGTTAACTCATTTCTTTGCTTCCAATGATAACACTTCTGATGATGTTTATGGCAAGTAGAATCTGTGGGTCTTAGCCCTTCATTTGCTTTAGAGAACACAATGAACTTGTTTCCCAGTTTTAATTAAGATATTGTGCTGTTTAAAGACTTCCATACAATGCTGAACAAATGACTATGAAGCTTAGCTCCGAAAGCACAGCTATCCAATCACGAGGTAAATAAATACTTTAAAAATATCTGATGTTCCATACAGATGAAGTGAACGATCTTTTGTAGATGTCTTGAATTCAATATTATACCATGGAAAAATAGCACTTCCCAAAACTGCTGACACAGATAAGGAGATATGTCTCTAAATACATGGCATTTCTTTCAGTTCTCCCTAAAGAACTAGTTCTTATCTAAAAAGTATAATGAGTTGGATGGACCTTGGTACAAAGCATCTAGTTCATTCACACCTAATGAACTCTGTTTAGAAACTGTTTTCATTTCTAAATACGTAACTTATATGATTAACTCAAAAGAAAGTAAACTGGTTCCTCTAAGGGGCTTTCTGATTTTTAACTCAAGATCCAGATTCTACAGTTTATCTTCAGTGATTATACTGATGTCAACAGTACTGCATGTTACACACATTAAAGCCACTGAATGAGTAAGACCTTGCCTATTAAGATTTTATATTCTAACTACAATGTTTAGAAGTAGTTTTTTTTTTTTGCTGTTATAGTTTTGAGGCTCCTACTATGCATGTAAAAATGTATCAAAATACTATGCAATTTATAAGAACTTCAATTAGTATAAAATGGTCAGACTAACCTAACATTATCCTTCAGATAGCAAATTTAGCAAATTCTTTAATATAAAAGTAAGGCAAGTTTTGTTTTGCTTTGTTTTTTGTTTTTGTTTTTTAGTTTTACTGTTCTTCACCCTACTACATTATCTTGAAACTAAGAGAGCTACTAACGTCTTGACCCAGGCAGATGCCTAGAAGAGTGGTTCAAGAATAAGATTGCTTTGATTTTGATTAAACTTGCAGATTTAAGGCAATGTATTTAAAAAGAATTAGTTAGATTTCATTAGAAGCCTGAATTAAATGATATGATCGAGTCCAAGCTGATATAGTACATGTTTCATACAATTAAGTATATTCAAGTATGGAAGTGTAAGTCTATTAACAACACTGATATTAACGAAAGAACGAGGGAAATACTACATGTATGTTATACTGCACTTATGCATTAACAGAACGCCAATTAAACATATAAAACTCAGTTTCATTTACTGTTTGGGTATGTACTATTTTTAAAATGGAAGTTCTGAAAGTTTACATTGATTCAGCATCTAGGGCTCACAAAAATATCTTCATACGGAAGACAGAAGAACCACTTGAGGATAATCATGTTTTACAGACAGCAGCAAGTCTGTGAAGTAATCACTGTGCAGTTGCCAAACCTATGTGTTGCAATGCCTTGTAGTGAGAAAGGAAAGCAATGCATTTAAGAAATCATCTACTTGACCAGAAGACAATTATCAGCTTTAGACCATCCCACTCCATACCAGCTTCCTGGACTACATTTTCAGTGAATGTCAAGTCAAAATTAGTACTCCTGTTATCTTCAAACACTAAATGCAGAAATAGCACAACAGAGACACTCACAACTCCCTCCACCCCAAAGTAGGACTGATTTGAAGAAGTGTGACACCATTCCGTAAAAATGCAAATGTGTCAAAAGCATGCATAATTCTTTCAAGAAGGCTGTGCCTAGAACAAGTTTTCTCCTTTCAAGTAAAAAATAAATGAATAAATAACAATCTTGTGACACATTATTTTTGAGATAGCTGTATTGAAGATGATACTCTTACAGATGAGGCTAATTTACTGAAGTTCCAAACTTTGCTGTAAACCAATGTTCACATCACATCACAACCACTGAAAAGAACAAACAGAAGCCAAATCTATTTTAGCCAAACTTCTAAAGAGCAAGAATGAGGTGTTTTTTTTTCCCACCGCAGTGGGCTGAGCAACAAGGGAAGAACACTTTATGCTCTCAGCTTGAACAATGCTTAAATCCTTTTGAAATTAAGTATTTTGTATGCAGTAAGATCTTTCAGAAAAAGCTCTGCATTCCTCATGCACTAAAGAAGGAATGATTCTCTAGTTAAGTGCTTCTTTCTTTCTGTCTAGATCTGTACTACCATGAAGATTCTCAAATCCTTTTAACTAAAACCACCAGAAACTGAAACATGCTCGTCCAAGAGCAGAGGCAACAAAAATCTCTTAAGGGAAAGCAAACTGAAAAGCCTATTTCTGACATTTTAAACAGGCTTGCTTTTTGCTTTCGTTGTAGTTCAGAAGCCAGCAAACTGGTAATATCATATTCCTCTACTAGTTTTAGTTTATTTTTCTTTGGCAATGCATTACATTAATGCAGTTTTAACACAGATAATAACAGTACTTTTTAAGAACAGAAATAGCACTCTGTGCCAAGACCAAACATATGCTTAAGAACTAACTGAAAGGCTTGTTTAGAACACCTTGTCACAGGCTCTAGAAGAGACTACAACAAAGCTCTTCAACTTCTGATCTGCAGGCAGCAGTTGGTCCCTTAGTACTTAAGAAAAGCAAGTCTCTTATTAGATTTACTGTAAAGAATATCAGTTATGATTTTTTCCCTTACAAGCCAAACAAAAAAGAAAAAAATAAAATTCTGAATATTTTACATACTAAGTACTTCAGTGCTACTGCTAAACGGTGAAGAGCAGAGCATACCAAAATGCATCAAATCAACAACAACAACAAAAAAAAAACCTTAAAACCCTATGTTAAAGATCAAAAAAGGAAAAACTGCCTGTAAACTTGCAATACAAAATTGTAGAAAGAAAAGGTGGTTTAGATAAAGAATAATAGACACTGAGGCATAGAAACTTTGCATCCCAAAAAAAGGAGCATTAAAAAAAAAAGATGAGGTTTAGGTGAGTAGTCTGAGGAAGGAGAATATACAGCTGAAGAAGACTAAAAATGAAATGCATGCAAATCAGACAGGAAATAGAAGACTGATGCTTCTGTTTAACAGCATTATTTATTTCTGAAAAAGCAGCATTTCATAGCAAAAATAAGAAGTGTCTCCATCTCAAGTCAGAGAAAAACAGCTTACTAAATAAAAACAAAAAAAAATTGTTGACATTCTCATCACTATCCTGTAGTACACTGCAGTGCCAAGGAGTATTCTGTTGTTCTTGTATGTTAAATTTTGATTAGCAGGGGAAATACCAAGTTTCTCAAAGCCCAAACTTCTGTTTTTATTTCTATAAAGCACTTCATACAATTATGTAATGTAAAAAGATTCACATTCAGTAAATTAGTACCCTATAGATTAGTCCTACATGGAAAGTAACACCTTCATTGCATTTGTGCATCTTGGGATATTTTATTTTCAGCAAGTAAGGCATTCACAGAAAGTAAAAGCAAGTATCCTGGTAGCAAATATTAAGTCTCAAAAACACCTAGTCTTCCCAAATTAAGTGGTGAAAAAAGAGTCTGTTTTATATACCTAAGATTCTGACTTATGTTGTGGTGGTATTTTTTTTGTTGTTGTTGTTGTTTTCTTTTTAAATACATTTACTTTGTAGATCTTGATCACAGAATAGCTGGTAGTTGATAGACTGCAGTGGTATTAAACACCAACATTTGAGAAGTATTTTGCAAAGCAATTACTCAATCAGCAGTATTACTCAATTTATATCTTCATTGTATGATGTAGTGTGTATATTCTAGATTGTTCTCTCTATAGCTGAACTGATTTGCTGCAAAACAGGACTTCTTTCCTCTACTTAGAATCCTTCAGGTTATGGTTTCATGGGAAGCCATAATCCTATGCGTGCTTAGTATTTCATTTAGGTAGGCTTGAAATACTCCATGCACAGAATTAAATAAGAAAATACACAGCAGTCATCTGAATTCTTCATATGCTTTCATGTAAATTACTTACTGACTGAGGAACAATTTCCTTTACTTGAAAATATACCAATTGATCTTAAACAGTGTCTGCAAACAATTTCTTTCTGAGAAGATGGCAATAAATCATCCATACCCAAGTTGTTTTAAATCAATACACACTATTATTCAAAACACTGTAGAAGCAAAAACACAATTCATTCTTTTAGTACTAGCCTATATTCCTAGCTCCACTGGACAAAGTTCACAGCTGCCTTCAAGTATTATCTCCAACTCCTCTTTCAGGAACAAAATGCTGAGAATGTGTGCCATGCTACAGTACTTTTGTTAGAGCTTAACTCTTCCAACAGTCCAACCGACCAGCATTTTCAAATACGCCTTATACATTTAAGCTGCTTGATATAAAGTAGAAACTGTGTGAAAAAAAAAAAAAAAAAAGCATTTTAAGAAACAGGTATCAGCCTATTTGCTCTAACAGTTTAAAGACATTATGAGAAACACCTGCAAGGAGACTGCCTGTTCATCCGCTCTTCATAGCAACTGGGTCTCAGGACAAGGAAGTATTCCATATACTACCACAGGACTACTTTATAATCATGTTAATAACAAAAAAGAATAAAAAGCAAGGCTTACAGTTTGACTTTCGGGGAAGTCCATCTTCAGCAATTTGTGAGCACATTCTTCAAAGTCTAAGCTATAATAAGATAAAAAAAAAATTCTCCTTATCCATGCAATGTAACTACAATAAAAAACACTGACCTTTGTTCACTAGAACAATTTTAATTACAGCAATATTCATAGAAAAGTCCCAGCACACTAATTTCATAAACACTTTAAGCAAAATGAATTTATCTTAGGATGATAATTCATCTACCTATGTGTCAAACAATAGTCTGCTTTACACTATCAGATCGGGCTCTATATTGAACTTGTTAAATCCTGATTTAACATACAATTTAAAGAAAAAAGAATATTTAACTTCAACCACGTCAAAAGAAACGCACTTGAATATAAATTACATAAACATTTACCTTGACTGAATAGCAAGATAAATTGTACGACGGAAGGAGACCAGGTTAATTTCTGTTTTGTCATGGACTGTAACTTTCTGGCCTGGGAAAGAAAAGCAGTTTGAAATAGTAAAACATCAAGGCAGGTCTAAGTAATCTCTTATAACACATCTGTTTTTATTAGGTCTGTAACACACTATGCAATACTTTTTATAGTCTTTAATATTTGTAATTAGCAACTTTGTGTGTGATATATATATTTTTTCTTTTACAGGGGGGAAAATAAAAAAGCAGTGTTTGTATGATTATTGACCAACAGGTAAATATTTAGAGATAAAATGTTAAGAGTTTGATTCCTTTGAAATCCTAAAACCTGATTTAGCAATTGCACCACTGGGTTTAACATTCTTTGCTTACGTTATTAACAAGGTATTTTCTGAATAATGTAACTACACAATGCTTTACATAGGTCTTCCTGTATTTTACAAGAGAATTTTTATTTCCACTACATGTAGAATACATTCTGCAAAGTCCTTTTTTCTCCTGAATCAAGAGCAGAAAAATCTATTATTCCAAACCACAACCATTCCAGAAACACCTTTATTCACTATTCCTTCAGTCTTTAAAGTTTAGCAATAGCATAAACATCCTGTGAATTCTCATGCTCTTCCCTTCCTTGACCCCTCCAGTCAACCAGAGGTTCTGTGGAAGTTCTGCTCTACTGTAAAATACTCTGCTAAAGTAGTGAGGAAATTCATTCTAAGTATTCTACAAGAATAGCACTTTGCTTGCTTTTCAGTTACAGACTCTGCACTAAGGTATATAATACAACGGAACTGAAACAACGTATATATGTATATACAACAGTATCTGAAAACACATGAATAGAGGACTGGCGCAGATCAAGCAAGGGGGCTGAACAGAGCTGAGATATAAACAAAAGATGTACATACATTTTTAAGAAAACCCAATCTGATTTCAAAAGCAAGTTAATAACAAGATATAACACTAGACATGACAATAAAGTTTTTGTTTATTTGTTTAAGTTGGCGTTTTCATGTAAGTTAGTTTTAAGATTTTAGGTCTGCAAGGATCTTCTTGAATTAAATTGATAAGGTCAAGAACAATCAAGCAAAGATCTCTCTCGTTTTGTCTATGCTGAATGCTTCCTTTTAAAGGGAAGGAATACTGGATGGAATGGAATACTACTTCCTAGTATTAAATACTTAGATCTAGGAATAAGTTTGGATTAAAACCTCCCTCAATATTGCAACATTCTTAGTTTTGGAAAGCGTGTAACAGAAGTTAAGGTCTCCTTTCCTGTTTCACCTACAAAAAAAAAAAAAACACACGCACAATAGGTCTCCAAGTTGCCAGTCACACACTTACCATCTTCATCCTCCTCTTCATCTTCCTCTTCATCTTCCTCACTACTTCCAGCTTCTTGATCTGGTTCAGATTCACTGTCACCTTCATCAAGGATTTCTGAAAGAGCAGTATCCCAGATTAAAGAAATGTAGAATCACAGTAGTTTCACCATTAATGAACACCTGTTCCAACACCTAAGAGTGAAGGAGTGTCTCAGGTGGACAAGGGATGTCACAACTGAATGATACATAGCTGCAGAAACAACACTGAAGAAGATAGCAGTAATACACTGTAAAGGTGTACCATGAACTAAAAGACAGTTATTTGGGATACAGATACCACCTGCTGTTAAATAATAAAATTGGTAACAGTTGAATAATTAAATGAATTATTAATTATTAAATGAATTATTAAATGAATAATTAAATAAATTAAATAGTTTACATTTATAAACGTATATAAATATATATAGACATAAATATGCACACATTATACATGTAAAATACATAATACCTCTGTTATATATAAGATGTGTATACACACCTACCTTTCTTGAGCATTTTGTATTTCTCTTCATTTTCTATAAAGTTTGGATCCATCTTGAAAACATCTTTAAAATAAAAAGAGAATCTTTAAACTACATCAATGAAGAAAAATACTGCAAATTACATCTCCAGTTTATATTCTTGAGGAATACAATCACAGAAGTATCTCCCATTTCTAACTTACTAAGAATATCCTCTGGGTTGTATTCATCCTCTAATGGCAACATATGAGTAAACTGATCCTCCTCTTCCACTAGATCTAATCCCTCTGGAATGATTGGATGATCCTTGAAGCCATCTTTCCGTACAGCAAACATGACTTCTATCATGTACTGAACACGCATGTCAATTTTAGACTCATGCAGGATGTGTCGAAGACGGTCAAAGATCGCTTTCAAAATAGACAGAAATGTTAATGTGAAAAAGGACTTTCTAATACAAACAAAAACAAACCCTAACGTTATTGCTAATTATACTTACCATTAATACCTCTAGGAGAAACTTCGGTTAATTTGAGCCCACTCTCCTTAAGAAACCCAATTGCTACTTCAATACTGTCATCAGTAGGCCTTTCAAGAAGCAAGGTGAGCATTTCCAAACATAAAACCTCATGAGCCTTTAAAAAGAATATCAGTAAATAACATGAGTTTACAATGTTCCACAATTAGTAGTGATTTACTTGACTGAGAAGTCTAGCCTTTGAGGATGTCACATGACTCTTGTTTAATCATGCATACACAAAACAACACGCTGGACAAAGCTAATTAAGATGTAGTCAACATTTCAAATACAATTTTGCTATCTGTACATACACCATCTCCATAGTCAATGACTATACTACCGAAATGTGGCTACACTCTGGTGAGCAAGCAATGAAAAACATTTTGCCACTAAGAAAAACAGAATGTATTTCCAACAAGCAAATAAAATAACACGTTACTAAAACTACCTGGATGTAAAATACTAGTTTTGGAAGTGAATCGTGTCTATAATCAAGCCAATCTTCCAGGCTCATGTATATAAGCAAATGGCATATATGAGATTGTTTCTTTCAGTCTTTTAGAAAACCATTGGGAATATACATAATTTTATTAAAGAAGAAACTAATGTTTTAAACTGGGGTATCGCATTTAACTGGGGTAGAAATCCTGGTATTTATAACACAGAAGATAGTGGCATACAGATAGATTCAAATTTGATTTAAATGCAACTGAGTCTAATTCTGCCTACAAAGATGCTTAAGCCTGCGTGAGATTACAGCGTTGCGAGAAAACTATGTTTAAGATCTGTGGGACAGAGCCGCAGACTCAGCCTTTGATAAAAAGTGAACTATTGGAATACTAGCCTACAAACATACATGAGGTTTTGGGAAACTCTGAAGCATAAATGCAATGGCAAGTGAAAACATCATAGCCAAATTACCAGATAGAACCTTTTTTTCTAAAAAAAGTCCTAAGCACTTACAGCAAATACTGTAACCTTTAGAATAGAGAAAACATCTTCACTTGGGCTACCATTGTCTTGAAACTAAAAAATAAATACAAGAATAGCCATACAAAGTATGGATCAAATAGTAACATACCACATTCTGATTCATCAGATGTGCAACAAACTTTGAAGATGTTAGACAGAGTTGCTGCAAAAAAATAAAGCAGGAAATTACAATGCGTCAGGAAATTACAATGCATCTTATACAGAAGAAAAAGTTACAACTCAGACACTCTTACTAAAGATTTGTGCATATCAGTCAAATTAAGTAATGAAAATAAATATTTTGGTATGTTCTACAATTAGGACTACATATTTTCAAACAAAAAACATCACAGTTCCAACATAAAATAGGTTGTCAAGCTTTCATGATACTCTAATACTACTGTGCTTCATGTACTTATGTTAAGTCAAATATAATGATGGGTCCCAACCCACAGGTCTCAGCTGTGTTCCTTTCAAGTACACCATTTGAATGTACACGGTAGAAGTTCAGCACAGAAGAACTGTATGTCAGAATGCTGCTTCTTGACATTTTACATACCTTATCATTTCTGCGATATCCTTTGCGAAAATTTAGTATCAACCTCTTGAGAATCAATTCACCAATATTTGGAAACTTGGAATTGATAATTGCCACAAGAGCTGCATAAACATGGGTAAAAATTGGAGAGGCACCTTGAGCTTGCAGAATGGATCTAGACAGCAACCCCCTGTAAAAATACATAAATGTTTTATTACAAGAAAAAACTTCTATGCAGTACTTATCATAAAATAGGATTGCATTGTTAGAACAGTTTGAAAATGACAGTCTGGTATCCTTCTATCAGTTGTTTATTGTGCAACAAATGGAGTTCTGCAGAAGTCAGGTTTCCCAAACATGACTGAACCCAGAAACTGTTAAACTAACACCATATCATTCAAATATTATGCCTATTAAAGGTATTTTTTTTAAGTGGTAAGCACTTAAAAAGTCTCTATCTTGTCACCTGCAATTATCCTATTTTTAACCACACTGCAGGCTCTTAAGCTTTTAAATTTGTATGACTGTGCTGTTTCTTCCGCAGCCCCCTCATTGGAAATAGCAAAAATCGCTTTGTGACAGAAAAAACATCTGCTCTGAAACTATTTACAATGAAGAATTATGATCCAAAATACTGAATAACATAAGCAAGCAAAACTAGATGGGAAATCAAAATTATATTTTCATGAAAGATCCTTAAAAGATCTACCTAGGAATAATAAAACTGAATGCTTAGCAAAGCCAGAATATGCAAAATAATACTTTTCAATGCTTTTCTCAGATGAACCTGCATTCTTCAGCATCGTAAATATGTTTTAGAACACAAGTCACCTTTTTAGAACTGAAATAAATAAAAGCAGAGGGCTTATAAGTTATTACATCATCCTAAGTATATTTCAATAATCAAGTCTGAAAAGAGTCTTCTGAGACCTCTCAGATATACTTTTTCTAGCGCAATAGTAGATAAGCTAATGCAACAACATGCAAATTCTATAACAAAAGGGAGACAAGAAAAAAACCCTCGCAACATAAATCTTTAAAGTACATATTTGAAAAACAACTGTCTTGTCTATGGTCAATTGAAATCCAACTGTCTTTCAAAATAAACCCTACACGGATCTAAATTCAAACTGCATCAGCTTATTTGTACTTAAATCGGAAGTCATCAGTTGGAAATAATCACTTTATACTGGTGTACAGGAACAGAATATTTTGTTTTGAAACTTAGATGCTCTCAGATGCAAGTGAAAATAGTCTAGTTCAGACCGCATTTACTTATGCGGTTGCCATGACTTAGTAGTGATCTCAAAGAGCACAGTAATCGTTTCTCCACATTACAATGGCAAAGATAAAGGTGGAAAACAATCTAGTCTAACAGCTGTAGTAAAAAGTGTGTTTTCAGACAATATTTAGCTCCAGATAAAATCTGGAAATACAGAAGTAAATAGACACAGACATATGTAAGTTTCAAAACATTCAAGAAAAATGAGCAGGTTAAACTACTGTGAAAAGGAAAGCTATCATCTGTTGTACTGTCTTATTCCTCCAAGCATACAGTACTTCCTCTACCTCTCCCACTCCCAGTCCCTTTTCCCAAGTAGGGAGCTCCTCTACACTGGACGATACAGCCTAAGGTATTTAAGGAATTTTAAAAATCAGACCAGTATCCATATACTAAGCACACAGAGTGATGCACAAGTGAACGATATACCTATTAACACAAAAACAAGAGAGATTCTTTAAAATATTTTATCGCTTACCTTCCCCGAACAATATTTTCCTGAAGGAGCTCATGAATGATATTTTCTATATTAGAAACGTTCACTTTATTGACAAGACCATTGATCGACTTCTTCAAGGCTTCCCAACTCATCCTCTGATATGCCAAGCTATTACAAAGGTATCACAAATTATTAATATGTAAGTTTGAAGCAGTATTGTTGTAGAGTGTTATATAAAAGCATGAAGGCAAGCTGTATTAAATAACACAGCAAAGAAAACATTCACTGCATAAATGCGAAGGTCAGCTCACAGTTACACATTTAACTACCAGGAACCTACAAAACCAACATGATATACCAAGATGTAGTTCTCCACAGATATGGTATTAACCCAGCATGTTTGGTTTTCTGCGGTATTACAAAAAAAAAAACAAAAAAAAAAAACAAAAAAAAAAACCCTGTTTATGCTCTGTATTCTACTTCTCCATTAACAGCAGAAGTGCATATAGTCATAATGTTTTTTTTTTTGTTTGTTTGTTTTTGTTATTGTTTGCTTTTTTTTTTCCTTTGTCTTGTTTGACTGGTTGGTGTTATACTGTTTTCCCAAGAGACAAGAAGGAAGAAGACTACAAGGAGACAGCTCTCAGCTGTTTTTCTGAGAAAACTGTACCTTCAGAAGAATCATTACAGCCCACAAAAGGTATCCTGTTTTCACCAACATTTCCTAACATCTTTTACCATCAACTCACCTATTTTTATCAGTGATTTGTTCTTGCATCATCCTGAGCTTGGCAGGTGGAATATATGCACCACCTGTGCGAGTAAGGATTGGATCCACTTCTTCTTTCTTTTTCTTTGATGTGGCCTCATCATGAGCAAGCGAGCTCTGAACTGTTGATCTCTCTGGACTTCTACGATCAGGGGAAGAGAGTCTTCTCTGCTTCCTTCGATCAGATTCTCTTTCCTCCCACTTCTCATAATGTCTGTCTCTCCCTCTTTCCGTCCTTCTAAGGAGACAGAAAAAAGGCAATGAAAATGTTTGTGAGAAGTTTTCACCTTTTAGTCTTTAAAAATCAGTACTTCCATTCTGATTAAAAAACAGGGATTGGTATTCACCTTCCTTCTGAAGTTCTGTCATCATAGTAGTCCCTTCTCGAATATTCCTGATCATATCTGCTGTCATCAGAGTATCTTCTTCTTCTTCTGGGAGATGGAGACCTGTCATGCTCTATATGCCTATTCACAACCCAAAAAAAACAAAGTTCTCAGTAAAAGGCTATGCTATTAATATCTACTTGAAAATAATCTGTTACATATATGCCAACAAGTCCACCTCTGCACTCTGGGTCTTAATACATACATCACTCAAATAGAAGATGCTCCCTTTTTAACAACATGTTGACAGCCAGCGAATAATTTTATATGTTTCACATATTTATATTTCTTAATCAAGAAAATCACTGTAAAAGGAAGCACCTCCTACAACTTATATGTATGTGCCAAACGGTAATAGCATCAAATACCAAAGGCAAATGTTGCATGTGGTGTTTCTTAAGATGTATGCATTCGTTTCGCCTACTTTTACTCGTGTTGCGTGAAACAGAAAACACACTATTGAAAATGACATTCTGTTTGGTACAAGATGTTTTATACCAATTAAAACATGAAATTAAATTGCTAGCAGTTCATCTCCTGCCTCAGTAGACTGCCCTTCAAACGATATTTCTGCTGGCTTTCATAAGCTTGCTCTAAAGCAACAGTTGTAGTATCAGCAATGAGTCAAAGAAAGAAGCTGGCATCTGATTTCCATTTTCGAGACCCTTGAGATTTTAACTAAATGAAAAAGGAATTTTTAAATAATTAGTTATAACAAGAAGTCTATTTAATTACCTCTTTCTTGGCATGCAGTATTTTATTAAACCTGCAGTTTTTTTTCACTGCTCAGTTATGGTAATAAATAAAAAGATAAAAAGCACGGAGTTTTTTTTGTTTTGGACTCATCTCTCTATGGGAGGTACATAAATGAAATAATACATTATATAAATCAGTCATTTCTACCTGTCCTCTGGAGACAAACTTCTGTGGCGTGAACTATATTCCTCTTTCTTTTCATGACTGGAGCCATGCTTTAAAGAAGACAGGAAAAAAAAAAAAAAAAATCAAGCCCCAATGTTATAATATACTCAGTGTGAACATATGTATTTTGACATCAAGGCGTATCATGGCTTTAGTTTCCTACTCCCTTACAAGAAGCAAAGGCCATCAAATAAAGCTTATAGCAGTCAGACTCATGACAAGGAGAGTTAGATCCAACTAACGCCTGCTTAAGCAGCTGAATTCCCTGCTAAAGGATGACCCAGATTTTAAGATTGGGCATAGGTTCACGACTCTCAGACTGAACAAAGAAAAACAAAAATCACACGGGTTACCAAAGAAACTATCTGGCTCAGGAAACCGCAAGTAGGTGGAGACTGGGAGTGCACTTGTGAAGAGCAGGGCAGCCATTAAAGTACTTTCCCGAGGCATCTACTGTTGATTGCTACCAGAGACTAGGGTAGGCTGATCTTCAGTCTCCCTTTGATCCTTCACTGCTTTCTTCCTCTACACATTACTGTACACTTTGTCACATCATATCCAATACTATTAACAGAATTCTACCACTTTGGTGTCTTTTCCCTCTTCTAAGAATCCTCTTTATTACATGTTTTTTGTTACACCTTTCTCTTTTTTTTCTAACCATAATTTGTTTTCTTACTAAATCATTTCCAACTTCATAAATCATATATATATATCATAAATACAATATGTATTTAACACATGGGTAGAGCCAGGTCTTTTTAGGACTCCATTCTCCAGTTCTACAGCATGTGCCTTTGCACAAGCAGACCCTAACAGATAAGTGAACATTCGTAGGAGTAAAACAATACTGGGGATGCTGCTGAAACTGCAAGTTCCCATGTCTCCATGCAAAAGCCAGCTATATTTGCTGAAGTCACCTGCAACTCTTGGCCAGGCTTCCTGCCACAGCCACCATAGTCAATTTCCAAACGGCATGCCTCTCCTAACTGGCGTATTTGATAGATGAGGGAGCACTACTATAATCACATGACTGGAAAGATACAAGAAGATATCAACCTATCCCTTAAGCACCCCTATCAAAAGCCACATCAATCAGAAAGGCCAGGACAAACCTAAGAGCAAGGAAGTCCATGCGGGGTTCTAACCACCAGTAACAGAATAACCAACCCCCACAATTCAGGCTTAAGAGCACTTACATTTATTTGTGTCACCCTGCTCTTCATCTCGATTTCTATTTTACGAAGCTCTGAACATGCAGCAAAGTGGAGATCAGTGCATCAATAATATTTCATCTACAACACACAAAACACAATCAGGTTTTTTCTACCGCGTAAAGTGGAGGAACCTGAATTCCTAGTTTGCTGTTTTCATACGCTCGAATGTTAAATTCGAACAAACAGCCCCACCACAGGTACGCACCCAACCCCCTCTTAGGGCTGCGCAGCACAGGCACAAGGCCGTGCGGGGCACACAACGGCAGCTGCACTTGGCCAGCGCCCCGCCACAGCCGGACCGGGCCCGGCCACACGGCCCCGAGCCGCCTCGGCGCTGCGCCACCGCCCACGGCAGAGACCGCGACCACCGCACCGCAGCGGCCGGGAGACCCAGCGGGGGCTGCCCCGCTCCCGGGGCAGTGTGCGGGGCATGGCCGCCCCGCTCCCCTCCGGTCCCCCCCCGAGCCGCCCGCAGCGCCTGGGCCCGCACCTACCGCCCGCCGCCGCGGCAGTTCCGGCGGAACGCGACGCACAATGAGGGCGCCGGGCTCGGCGCCGCCCCGCTGGGCCGGCGCCATGTTCCGGGCAGCGCGGCGCCACGGGAAAAGTAGTCCTGCGGCCACGCGGCGCGGCCGCCATCTTGAGGGCCATGCGGGCGGGCGGGCGGGCTGCGGGCAGGGCGGAGGGTGGCTGAGGGGGTTAGCGACGTGCGCTTGTTGTTCAGGCTGTTCTTTTGAATAAAAAGCGGTGGCAGGGAGTGTTACAGGAAGAAACATCAATAGCAAAATGGGAAGTAAACTTGATCCAGCACTTCCTGAGTTCGTTCCTCCATAGCAGGCCTGTTGCTCCTGTCAGCCCGGCTGGGTCTTTGGCAGTGCTGATGTGAATGAGTCAGAATCACAGAATCACAGAATTTCCTAGGTTGGAAGAGACCTCAAGGTCATCGAGTCCAACCTCCAACCTAACGCTAACAGCCCTCCACTAAACCATATCACTAAGCTCTACATCTAAACGTCTTTTGAAGACTTCCAGGGAGTCACAGAAAAAAAAGAAAAGAAAAGAAAAAATAAAAAACATAGAATCATTAAGGTTGAAAAGACCAGGACAAACCTAAGAGTAGAGGGGGACAATCACCTCCCTGGACCTTCTGGTGGCCACACTATTCCTGATATAATCCAGGATGCCGTTGGCCTTAGCTAACTGGGCACGTTGCTGCGAGCGTCAACCAGTACCCCCAGATCTTTTTACTCTGCGCAGCTTTCGAGCCACTCTGCCCCAAGCCTGTAGCATTGCCTGGGGTTGTTGTGGCCAAAGTGGAGGACCCAGCCCCTTGCCATTTTGAACCTCATCCCATTGCTCTCTGTCCATTGATCCAACCTCGTCAGGTCCCCGTGCAGGGCCTTCTTACCGTCTGGCAGATCAATGCTTCCCCCAGCTTGGTGTTGTGTGCAAACTTCCTGAGGGTGTGCTCAATTCCCTCATCCAACTGATCAATAAAGATATTAAAAAGGATGGGCCACAACACTGACCCCTGGGAAACACCACTGGTGGCCGGTTGTCAACTGGCTTTCACTCTGTTCACCACTACTCTCTGGGCCTGGCCATCCAGCCAGTTTTTAACCCAGCAAAGAGTGTACCTGTCCAAGCCATGGGCTACCGGGTTATCCAGGACAATACTGTGGGGGACCGTGTCAAAGGCCTTGCTGAAGTATAGGCCTTTTCTCTCATCCACCAGGAGGGTCACCCAGTCTTAGAAGAAGATGAGGTTGGTCAGGCAGGACTTGCCTTTCATGAACCCATGCTGACTGGGCCTGATCCCACGGTTGTCCCACAAACGTTACGTGATTGCATTTGAGATGACCTATTATATCACTTCCTGGCACCAAGGTCAGGCTGACATGCCTATAGTTCCCTGTGTCCTCTTTACGACCCGTCTGTCACATTAGCAAGTCTCCAGTCATCTGGGACCTCCCCGGATGACTGTGGCTGCTGATAGATGATGGAAAGGAGCCCAGCAATCAAATCTGCCAACTCCTTCAGCACACTTGGGTGGATCCCATTGGCTCCACAGACTTGTGACAGTCCAGGTGGAGCAGCAGGTCTCTAACTTTCCACCTGAATTGTGGGGGGTTTCTTCTGCTCCCCATCCCAGACTTCCAGGTCAGGAGGCTGAGACTTGACCACCTTCCTGGGCAAACCATTCTAATGCCTATCCAGTCTTCCTGAGAAGAAATGTCTCCTGATTTCCAACCTAAACCTCCCCTGGCACAACTGGAGGCCATTCCCTCTAGTACTATCACTGGTTATCTGTGAGAAGAGGCCGACCCCAAGATCCACACATCTTCCTTTCAGGTAGCTGTAGAGAGCAGTAAGGTCTCCCTTGAGCCTTCTCTCCTCCAGACTAAACAACCCAAGTTCCCTCAGCTGCTCCTCACAGGACTTGTGTTCCAGGCCCTTCCCCAGCTTCGCAGCCCTTCTCTGGGCACGCTCCAGGGCCTCGATGTCCTTCTTGTAGTGAGGCACCCAAAACTGAGCACAGTACTCAAGGTGCGGCCTCACCAGAGCAGAGTACAGGGGAATGATCACCTCCCTGGTCCTGCTGGCCACACTATTCCTGATACAAGCCAGGATGCCGTTGGCCATCTTGGCCACCTGGGCACCCTGCTGGCTCATGTTCAGGCAAGCATCGACCAACACCCCCAGATCCTTTTCCTCTGCAGAGCTTCCAGTCACTCTGCCCCAAGCCTGTAGCGTTGTCTGGGGTTGTTGCGGCCAAAGTGCAGGGCCCGGCCCTTTGCCATGTTGAACCTCATCGCTTTGGCCTTTGCTCATTGATCCAACCTGTCCAGGTCCCTCTGCAGGGCCTTCCTACCCTCTGGCAGATCACCACTTCCCCCCAACTTGGTGTTGTCTGCAAACTTCACGAGGGTACACTCAACTCCCTCTTCCAAATCATCAATAAATATACTAAAAAGGGCAGGCCCCAATACTGACCCCTGGGGAACAAGAGTCAAAGAAATTTACAGGATATCTGTCTGTACAAATAAAGTACAAGTAAAAAAAATAAATTAAAATAAACTGAAAAGAAACAAGCAAAAACAAAACAAAACAAACAAACAAACAAAAAAACACAAAACAAAAACAAAACCAAAAAAACTTCCCCTAAGGGGAAGAGAATCGCTCCAAAATGTTTCATCATCACTGTGAAATGTGCGGCAGTGTGGTACATCCATCCTTCCAACAAAACCTGTACCTGCAGCATGCATGTCTGTCACTTCAATAGGAGCTGTGGGTGAAACACTACCTGAAATACGTCAAGGACGTGCACTACGTAATACATTATACCATTTTGAGTGCTTTTGAGTGCTGTTCATTAGGGGGGTTTTTTGGCCGCTGAAAGTTTGAAGTAGCAGAGCACCACTGATTGACACTAAAGGGGAGTCTGGCTCATTATAGGCCCAAGTTTGTTTGGACTGTAAAAAGTAATTAAAGGTATAGGGGTGAAAAATAGGAAAATGCTATGTAAGGTCTTAAAATGCTTACAGTTCATTTTCAGCTCATGTGAGATAATGAAAACAAACTCTTAGAGGACACAGCAGATCAGGGTCAGAAAGGCATTAATTCAGCAGAGCCAGATGGTTTCTGCAGGGACATCTGGAAGTGAGCAGTGTGCCGGGAGCCAGCAGGGCAGGAGCTCTGTGGCAGCACTGCTTACGTGCAGCCTGCCAGCTCTGGTGTGTGTGCCCCTCTGTGTGCACACCTGGTGGGGTGCAGTATTTTGTAAGGTGGAGACAGTGGCAATGAGGTGGGAGTCATGTTGGCAAAGCACATGATTTCCTCCTTCAAACAAAATGAAGAAACATATCAACAACAGAGTAATTCTGGTGATCATTTGTGTACTTTGGCCTCATGGTTACAGCCAAGAATAGCGATGGTACTCTCTGCTAGCGCATCGCTCCAGCTGAAATTTGTTTGGTCATAATATCCATAGACCAGTCTACAAGAGCTGCAGATATTAGCATGCAATATCCCTGTGATGTGTTGGGAAAGCATGTCATTTTACATGCCTTATTCACATTCCCCCTTTCCTCCTGTTAGAATTGTGCCCACAGTCACGCACTGTGGTTGAGGCTGCAGGAGAAGGGATCACTCTCTTGTGTCTGGGTAGTTAAGAAGGCTGTGTCCTCCCCTTTACTGTAGGGTCCTTGTTCTGTCCCAAACACTCTGGGGCAGCTTAGGGCTTCATTTCCACTTTGTTACATGATGCTGGAAAGTCTTACATACCAGACAGCAACAGTATGGATAAACAGCATGCATGGAGAAAGAAAATAGAGATGCATTACTTCCTGAAACATTTGGGAAACGTTACTGAAATGGTGCAGAAAGCCAACTAATTCAAAGTGCTCCAAAGTACCAAATAAACACTGAAATCAAAATGGTTAACTAAAGAAAAATAGAAGTTTAATTAAAAAAAAAAAATACTGCAAGAAAAACAACACTTTTAAAAGTACCACTTGGTGCTTATTTCTAATGAAAATCCCTTTAATAGATAGTTTGACATCCTAATACTTATAGTTTAGGTAGCAAATTCAAAGCTCCCTACTTTTTTTTTTTTTTTTTTTTTTTTTGAATGTGTATTTCTCTTTATTTTTTTTTTTTTTGCTAGTTTCTAAAACCAATTTACCCTCAGGAATCCCAGAATTTTTTCATGTTCACGAGAGGTCTGATTGCTGGAATATCTAACTTTTTTTTTTTTAAAATGACCTTTCATGACATTCATTTGCTTCTTTTGTTATTCAGCAGCCTTATTCTTCCGTTAACACATGTAATTCAGTACTTGGCTTGTTGTGGGAATGGTGCAAGGCATCCGCTTTTCAAGAATGGGACGTTGATTAAGAAAAGATAGTTACTGAAAAGATGGGGATGTTTGTTGCTCTTAATAACAAAGCATTCTTAATTTGTGCATGCTCTGTTATATTTGTCATTGCTTAAGTACATGTGTACAGACCACTGGATAAGAGTATTAAAAATTAATTGTGCTTACATATTTAACACTTCACATTTTATTCATTCTCATTAATATGGAAATATAGTATTTATTTTGTGAGAATTCTCTCAAGACAAAGCTATTTGTACTACAACAAAAATACTTTTTAAATCCCAGTGATGAACGCAACCTCCTCATTGTGCCCTGAGGATTGCTTTGCAAAATCAGGACTGCAACATGCTCTACATCCAACAGGGGTGTTCTCCTACTTGAAGTATGGTGTGGAGCTGGTGAGTTTGCAGAGCTGGCGCCAAATAGTTGTGAATTTGTGAACAGCATGGGCTTAGGATGATGACTTTGAGTGGAGCCTAAATTGCACATTTTATTTATTTTTAATGATTGTCTTGCATATTTTCTAAAAATAAATATGTTTAGTTATATAACTAGCAAATGCGACCATAATTATGATTCACTTTAAATAAGGCTTGATTCTACTACCAGGTTCTGTCATGTCAGATGATTGCCACTGATATTAGGACATTATATCACATCAACAAATATTCTGAAGTGCTGTAATTTGGAAGAACCATTCATGTGTGGTATTTATGGTCACATTGAGTATACATACACACACAAAAAATATGAAGCAGCTATGTTTTGATTCAAGTACAGGAAAATGTTTTAGTCATGCCAACTTTCATATAGTTGCACCCTGTAGTTAAAAGACAAGTAAAAGGCCAATAGCAGGAATGAAGGCTACTTTTTAAATAGATATTACTTTATGGAAATGAGAATTTCCATTTTAGACGTAATTGGCTGCAACTTCATTATCTGAAACCTGCAGTGTGGCGTACCATATCTCACAGTATTGCTAGAAGAAGTCTGCTTTACCAGCAGCCATCCCTCAAAAATTAGCTAAGTCCTTATTCAAGTCCAATTTTAAAAATGTCTGCTGATACAGCTATAATATGCAATTACAGCTGAAAGCAGGAAAGACACATTCATGCCTATGCCCTGTGCTCAATTCAAAGACAGGTTCCAAGACATTTTGATGAAAACACGCATCTGTAGCAAATGTTATATCGTCATACACATAGAACTGGTAATTCCCATTTCTTAATTATCAAAATTGTGAAGTAACTCAGGAAAGAAAACTGATCAGATAATGAATTATCAGGTGTAATCTCAGTCAGAAAATCTACCTATACCAGTGAGGCACCTGTTGGGCCAGACTTACAACTTTATGACCAGCATTGAGTAGTTTGTCAAACATCTGATTCATACAGATACTGTATATGATGTGGAACACCTGCTATTCTGCTTTCATTTTAACAGACATTACAGGCTTCAGACCTCAGCATTCAACACACAAAATCGTGACGTAGTGAGTGGGGGACACTCATTAAATAATAATTATACTGGTCAAAGTCTAGTTAATTTACTGCAGCAGTTTAAGACTTAGCCCCCAAAGTGTAAGCTGGCTGTCCTGCCAAAGAATACAATCCCACACAAGAATCAGGGAAATGGAACATCAGGCCATGCCTGAGATGGCACAGCATGTATGCAGCATTTAACTCAAACCACTTTAATTTAAACAGTCTTTGCTCTTGAAGACTTGAAGAACTTGAACACTTTAACATACTTGAAGAACATTTTAACACACACAAATCCATGGGCCCCGATGGGATGCATCCATGTGTGCTGAGGGAACTGGTGGAGGTGATCGCCGAACCACTCTATCATCTTTGAAAGGTCCTGGAGAACAGATGTGCCTGAAGACTGGAGGAAAGCCAATGTCACTCTGGTCTTCAAGAAGGGCAAGAAGGAGTAGCTGGGAAACTACAGGTGAGTAAGTCTCACCTCTGTCCCTGGAAAGGTATTGGAGCAAATTCTTGGGGGGGACCAGGAGCGGGGACCAGAACTGGGGACCAGCTGAGAATCCATCAAAGTAAGTTCACTGGAAACAGACAAGGTGAAAGAAGTCCTCAAGCTCCCTAACCCAAATCAAATTTTTAACCCAGGAACACTTACCTCACTTACCTGCCAGCTTCTGAAGTTGACTCACTGCTGAACAACTTCACGGGGAAGTAGCACCACCAGGGTTTTCCTGTTCTGAGTAGTCACCACCGATGTTACTAGCTCACAGAGTCTCCAAAACTATTTCACAGAGATGGTAGAAAACACAAAGAAAAAGCAGCCTACTTGGGAACACTGAGTCCATTTCACCAGGACAGTAGAAAAGCACCCTAAGTAACCTGAACCTCAAACTCCCCTGGAGTGGCAATTCTTCCCATAACTCCTCATGCTTCCTATATAGGAAAGGTCAAATGATCCCCACCTGGCAGATTTCACTTCATATGTGTGGAGTCATGAGACCTTGTGGAATAGGCTCATCCACCTGGTTTCAATGTTTTAGGTTCAATTGCTCCTTATCACTAACAGAAATAACCTGACAAGGGACTTAGTGGTTAAGAGTTGACCTAATGAATTAAATACAAAAGGCATGTAAGGGTCATATTTCTGCTAGTCATTCTGTGAGGAAAATTAGTACAGAGCCTGTTAAAATAAGATAAATAAACATAAATAAAATAAATAAAAGAAAAAAGAAAATGACCTAAAAGGCAAAATTGCCATCATAGATTTTCATCTGTCTAGTCACAACAGATAAAGAATATAGCAATCAGAAAGACTTTACTTGACATTAATGTTGCTTAAATTTGCTTTTCTGAGATCTCTCCTTTATGCCGGACTTTTCAAAATCTAGCACCATGACCTCCGACTGCAGTATTTACTTTGGCTGCATATAAACTATCATGTATAAATGCCAGGATCCGGATCCTCACTCCCTATTCAGGTCAAGGACCGGGCTGAAAGTTTTGGCTTTAATTTGGTTACATGACTACATTGCTGTCGTCGTGGTTTCCCCCAGCCGGCAGCTAAGCACCACACAGCCGTTCGCACAGCTGTTCGTTCGCTCAAGGCTTGTTGGAGCAACATGTGTAGGAGCAGTTTAATATTTTATGCATGCAAGGGATTGAAGTGTAAATATGGCCTCATGGCTGAACAATGGGTATTATTAAGTTTCCATTGGTCTTTGTGGAAGAACAGCACACAGGAAATCAGCAGGAAACAGCTAAAAGATACTTCATCACAATTCATAGTGGTTCTAAAAATTACATTTTATTAAGAGAAGTTATTTTATTAAGGAAAGGTTACACATAGACAAGTTCATATAGCAAGTGTGGCGTGTTGCAGAATTCTGGTCCGCAGCTGATGGCACCATCTGCTCCTCCGTAGGACTGTCCCGTAGGATGTTGATGCGTCTCCAGTGGTGTGTCAAGGAGAGGCGGCCAGGAGCGTGGTATCATGGGCTCGTGTCCTTGTCCAGCGCCGAGGCTGGCAGAGAAGCAAAAGCACTAACAAGCGAACCCCTGTGTGTTGTGCCACCCATCTCCTGGGCCCACCCTGTCACCAGCCCCACTGTGATGTGGCCGTGACATCAGTGGGGCTGGTACCAGCAGCACAATGTGGGAAGGGAATGGGTGTTGACCTTCCTTAGCAAGTGGCCATGGAGTCCAGGGATCTCTCCTGTAGAACGTTGACGTGTCATGGGCTCGTGTCTGTGTCCAGCGCTGAGGCTAGCAGAGAAGCAAGTACGGACAACAAGAGAACCGCCATGTCTAATACCAGGCATCTCCTGGGTCCACCATGTCACCAGCCCCACTGTGATGTGGCTGTGACATCAGTGGGGTCGGTGCCAGTGGCACAATATGGGAAGGGACTGGGTGTTGACCTTCCTTATCATGTGGCCATGGAGTCCAGGGATCTCTCCTGTAGAATGTTGACACGTCTCCAGAGGAGTGCTGGAAGAAGGCTGTAGCCATGGTCTTGCTCTGTCCTTTTCCAGGATTCTATCTGTAATAATAAATAATTTAAAAAAAAAAACAGCTGGAGGGGAGCAGCTGCCCTTCATTGCAATGGAGGGCCTCTCCTCTCCCTTCTCAGCCCACACTCATCTGGCTACTCCTTGGCTGGACCGGCCGGAATGGCCTGCTGTGGCCCTTTTATAGCCGCCAGGGATGGCCGCATCACGGACTCCCCCTGTGACATGGCCACCGCCAACATTCTGTCCCCTGTGACATGGCCGTGGCATCACCAGGACCAGTGCCCACTGAGCAGAAGAAGCGGTTAAATAAAATAAAGTAAAATAAAGTAAAATAAAAGTATAACAACAAACAACAACCACTTGTGATTCTGGGGAGAGAAATTCAGCAGCTGGAAGATCGGTTTGAAGATCAGCAGCTCAGCAAAGGTTAAAAGAGCATCAAATCCTGCAGGTACTGCCTACCCACTGCCACATTTTAAAGATTTGTGTGGTACTTGCTGCTGAGATTTGTGGGCTTGAAGGCTCAATTGCAGCAGAAAAATGTTTGCTGTCTGGAGGTGATGCTTCACACTTTGGGTATGAAAGATGTCCAGAAATTCTGTGATTCTGTGTTCATCCTAATCCACAACATAGCACCCTACCAGCTCCTAGGAGGAAAATTAACTCTATCCTAGCTGAAACCAGGACAGCTGTTTTCTGGCAGGTCACAGGGAGAAGATTGGCTGGCTTGGGGGAGCTTCCGTACATGTGGCTTTTAAGCTGCAGACAAAACGTTCCACTAGATCTGGAAGTTTGAAGATTTGCTGAGTGGTTAGAAAGCTGCCTGGCAGAGAAGACCTGGGAGTATTGGTGGATAGTCAGCTGAATATGAGCCAGCAGTGTGCTCAGGTGGACAAGAAGGCCAACGGTATCCTGGCTTGTATAAGAAGCAGTGTGGCCAGCAGGTCTAGAGAAGTGATATTCCCCCTGTACTTGGCTCTGGTGAGGCTGCGCCTCGAGTACTGTGTTCAGTTTTGGGCCCCTGGCTACAAGAAGGACATGGAGGTGCTTGAGCAAGTCCAGAGAAGGGCGACGAAGCTGGTGAGGGGTCTGGAGAACAAGTCCTACGAGGAGCAGCTGAAGGAGCTGGGATTGTTCAGCCTGGAAAAGAGAAGGCTCAGGGGCGGCCTTATCGCACTCTAGGGGTACCTTAAAGGAAGCTGTAGTGAGGTGGAGTTGGTCTATTTTCCCATGTGCTTGGTGACAGGATGAGGAGAAATGGGCTAAAGTTGTGCCAGGTTTAGGTTGTTTAGGTTGGATATTAGGAAGAACTTCTTTACTGATAGGGTTGTTAGACATTGGAACAGGCTGCCCAGGGAAGTGGTGGAGTCACCATCCCTGGAAGTCTTCAAAAGACGTTTAGATGTAGAGCTTAGCGATATGGTTTAGTGGGGACTGTTAGCGTTAGGTCAGAGGTTGGACTCGATGATCTTGAGGTCTCTTCCAACCTAGAAATTCTGTGATTCTGTGACTCTGTGGGAGGCTGAGTCTCCCTGGCTGTTCACGTAACAGACAAGAGCCTCAGCTTTTAGCCCTAAGCAACGATTTGTACTGCCAGGCGGGGAACTAGTTCTTCTTAAGCCAGGGACCATTTCAGCATCTTTAAAGCTACAGAAAGGCTTGAAGGCTCTGTGGAATCATGTTCCTGGTGCAAAAATCTGGGGACCAGGACTGGGTAAGTGGGGCGCAAGTGTGTTGGGGAGCAAGCTCTCTGGGCTGATTACCAGGGCTTTAAACTAGGTTTGATGGGGGAAGGGAGGGGAGCTAAAGGTGACAGAGAAGGGCTAGGGGAAGTCGTCACTGTTATAAATGGCTCAATCTTCAAAATAGGACTATAATCAAAGTTTACAATTTATTAAAGGAATAGAGATAAGCAAACAGTGCTGGGTGCGCTGGGAGTCTCTGCTCCACCAAGATGCACACCAGTTACATCAAGCAGCTGATTTTTATGCTCCTAGGCTACTAAACATATTAATTACTACTTCTAAAAAAAAATGGGGTTCTTATAATTAGTTTCCAGAATCTAAACCCTCCTACTGGAGCATGCGTATCAGTCTCTGGTGGTCCCTCTGGGGGGGTCTCTCATGCTGAAGGCTCATAGTCTTCCTCCCTCTTGTCCTTCTCCTTTGTCCAACTTGGCTGTATGTCAGAGACTTGTGCAGCTTTGTCTTTTAGTTGTTCTTCAGCTCTCCCCATCTCCTTAGTCTCCTGGCCATATATCAGAGACTTGCATAGTGTCCCACGCAATAGTCATAACAGTTAGCAGCTATTCTGAACCTCTCCCCCCCCCCCCCCCCCCCCACCAGATATCAGAGACTTCAAGGAAAAGCCTACAAATACATTTCCCTTCAAGCTCTCTAGTGACACGAATTGCTAAAACATTTCTTTGCAAGATACGAGAACTATATACATTAACCACTCTGTTTTTCTTAGACTTATGGTTATACAAGGGTATGTAAGACAGAAGGTCACATTCATTGTACCATGCAGCCCTAGCATTGTTCCATATTGACACGAATCAGATGAACACATTTCACACTACTGTCACTGTTGAAGACGGGAAAAACTTCTGAGCTCTCCCATAGGACTGTCTGGCTGACTGGCTGAGCTCAGAGGGTGGTGATTGGTGGCGCAGAGTCTGGCTGGAGTCCTGTGACTAGCGGTGTTCACTAGGGGTCGGTGCTGGGTCCAGTCTTGTTCAATATCTTCATTGACAACCTTGATAAAGGAATAGCGTCTGCCCTCAGCAAGTACACTGATGATACAAAGCTGGGAGGAGTGGCTGACACTCCAGAAGGCTGTGCTGCCATTCAGCGAGACCTGGACAGGCTGGAGAGCAGGGCAGGAAGACACCAAATGAGGTTTAAAAACAGCAAGTGGAGAGTCCTGCACCTGGGAAGGAACAACCACATGTATCAGTACAGGCTGGGGGACGACCTCCTGGAGAGGAGCTCTGAGGAGAAGGACCTGGGGGTCCTGGCAGACGACAGGTTGACAATGAGCCAGCAGTGTGCCCTGATGGCCAAGAGGGCTAATGGGATCTGGGTGTGCATTAAAAGGAGCGTGGCCAGCAGGTCAAGGGAGGTGATCCTCCCCCTCTTCTCTGCCCTGGTCAGAGACTCCAGTCACCTGGAGTACTGTGTCCAGTTTGGGCTCCCTGGTACAAAAAAGACAGGGATCTTCTGGAGAGAGTCCAGCAGAGGGCCACAAAGATGATACGGGGCCTGGAGCATCTTCCCTGTGAAGAAAGGCTGAGAGACCTGGGTCTGTTCAGCCTTAAAAAGACTGAGAGGGGAATTCATCAATGTGTATAAATACCTGAGGGGTGGAAGACAAAGGGATTTGGCCAACCTCTTTTCAGTGGTTTGTGGGGACAGGACAAGAGGCAATGGCCACAAAATGGAGGACAGAAAATTCCACACTGACATGCAAAATAACTTCTTCACAGTGAGGGTGACGGAGCAGTAGGACAGGCTGCCCAGGGAGATTCTGGAGTCTCCTTTTCTAGAGATATTCAAGGCCCATCTGGACGCCTACCTGGGCAGCCTGTTCTGAGGAACCTGCTTTGGCAGGGGGGTTGGACCCGATGATCTCTTGAGGTCCCTTCCAACCCCTACAGTTCTGTGATTCTGTGAAGTGCTTACAAAGTGAATGCAAACCTGTTTGCATTTTTTTTCCCCAAAGACCAGTATCTTTAAACTGTGAATCATACCAGGTATAAGCATTCTTCACTGCAGAGGGAATAGCTGCTTTTAGTTAATGTCATAAAAGTCAACTCTTTCATTTACTTTGTAATTCTAAGAAGAAAAATTAATAAAATAAGAAAACCCTAATGGAAAACAAACACAGGGATAAGATATTTTAAAAATAATAATTGGAAAAGTACGTGTGTGTGTTTCTGCTTACAGCTAACTATTAATCAAATAATTTGATTCTTTGGCTTTTGAATTGATTCACAACTGTGGTGCCTACACAGTATAGTGAGAACACAATGTTATTTGGGTGGTTATACAGACTCCGACAATATGAATTATTAAATGCTTTCACTAGATATACCATGAACTCACTGCAAATACATCACCTGCTGGCAGGGACTAGTACCCGTGAGCTCTCTCTGATTTCCCATTCTGCTGGGAAAGGAATCTTTTTTCCTGACTCACGCTGTGTAAACAGGTGCTATCAAATAAAAAGGCATATGGCATCAACGTGACAGCACCATCTCACAAGAAGGGCTTCCCGTGGCTGGTGGCATATGTACCATCACTCAGGCTGTCCCTCTGAATGTGCTGAGAGAGAGCAAACAACGAGACCTAAGCATCCCTGTCAGAGGGAGTCTGAGGATGAGACCAGGAAACAAACAGTCTGCTTTGAGGTGCAGCCACCGGGAGACAAATAATTACCCCTGAGAAATGAGCTTATGTTTTGAAAGCAGCTGAATGACACGGGGAGACTGTGTCCTCCCATGAATTGTACTATTCAATTTGTCTGCTTAAGTGTGGAAAGCAGAGCAGGGACCAGAAGGATGGAATTCATTGAACAAGAAAGGGAAAGGACAGGTTAATACTGAATAACTGCAGTGCAGTGAGGTTTCCATTTTTCTTTTCCCACATTGATGCTCTTATTATCAGATTACAGAACGAAGCCACCATCTGCTCATTACTTTTCTGGCCTTCTCATCTTGCAGTCCCTTTTCTGTAGAGTGTCACCCTTGAATTCTTCATCAGGATGAGTGGAGAACACCTTCAGTTTTATAGAGGGTCTCGTCTTTTGTTTGGGGACATGCTTTAGGAGATGCATGTCGTTTCACCTTCCTAGAATTGAAACCTACATATCCCAAGCCTGCACTTCCCCAGTAAAGGCTTGAAAGAGCAGACAGCAGCACAGGCTGAATATCAGAGACCAGCTTTTTCAAAGCCCCTACACTCAAGGTCCCAAGCATACAGAGCTTGAGGTAGGGTCAAGGCCCTGGTTTCTGACTTCTAGAAAGGAGCAGGAGTTCATCCGTCTCTTCTTGCTTGGTGTCTTTCACAGCTTCTTGCTCAGTGCGTGGGCCTCTTCAATTGCTTGGAAAGCATTTGGTTTTCTGTGCTGGTGGACAAAGCCATGTAGCTAACTGTAGCAGCCCTGATCACCCTGCTGGAGCCAAGCAGCTAGTCCATAAGTGCACGAGGTGGATGGGATCTCTTATCTCTATCCCAACGTAAATCACAATCCTTGCAACTCTAATGGAGCATGGTTATGGAAAGTCTGGCAATTGAAAACAAACAGAAAAAAAGAACTTATAACCTAGTGACTCTATATACCTTAAAAACAAAAACAAACAACAAAAAAAAAACACACTCAAAACACTGGTGAAACTCATGAACATTATTATGTAAACATACATTGGAAGAAACTGCATGAGCATGCTTTATCTAGAGCTCTCTTTGGAGACTTATCATATGTGTTTATATGCATTTCTGAGATACCTCAGGGCATGTCTGCTGCACAGTGCAGTGGAGATGCACAAGCTAAAGGTAACTCTAAATGAACTAAATCTGGTACCAGAAACCATACAGCCACTCTAAGGGTAAATCTGCTCTGTTATACCTTGTTTCATCAGGTTAACACAGCTCTGTGGATGGGCTAACATGATCACATTGCTTCTGCTACCTGAATTAACTCATGTCAATTAGCTTTGTGTATATCAACATTGAATGCTTCTGTCTTCTTCTTCTTCTTTTTTTTTTTTTTTTTTTTTTTTAAATATATGCCCCAAATGATATCTTAGACCTCAGAATAAAATAACATTCAATTCACACAAAATTAAATCAACTTGAGAAGTTGTACCTTCAGATAAGGCAAATTTAAAATATAGATTTCTACATACTGAAAATACAGAAACCAGTGACAATTCAACTGAGACTAATAGCAATTAAGCCAAACATAATTATATCTTTGAAACTTGCACAAAGGGAGAAAGGATAATGTGCCCAACACATTCATATTCAGCAGCTTAATGTTGTGCATGAATACGCCATTAGTAAGCCACAGGAAAAATAGTCACGTTGTTTTCCCTTAGCAGTTTTTGTTAGTGTGCTTGAAATAACACAAGTTAAAAATCATCTGCATGCTGCATTCCCTGGACTGGCTCCTCACCTGGTGTGAACAGTCACAGCTCCATCAGCTCCTATTTTTCTACAAGCAAATAACAGAGGTTTGCATGTAGATGCTTACTGAAAGTATCCAATACTACTGAAAAAGCAAATGTAGCAGCCCCAATACCTTACCCAGTAGCTGATTCTTAGTACAAAAACCATTTGCAGTTAACACTACTTTATTAATTAATCATAGAATGATGAATTGGATACTGGTTTCCCTACCTGCTTTATTTGGAATAAGACATCTACACACAAGTAGCTCCCATTAAAGCTAATCAGTGTGACCTTTTAGGATGCTGTAGAATTACAATTTTGTGCAAGGCTCAGATGGTAACTCCAGGCAGCTGCCATAGTGCACCAGCTGTAGGATGTTACTCCACACCTCAGTGACACAAGAAATACACCCACTGAGTTTTCAGTACAAGGTCAGATAAGTTAGCGGGGCCTAGCCATCCAAAGAGGTTTCAGAAAATGAACCGGGATTTGTTCTGAAGCAGAGCAGGATATGGCCATGCAATACCTTCTGCTACCAACTTTTTGTTATTATTCCTTGTGGCAGCAGCAATGCCTGCTACAGGACGTTAAGAATCAATAGGTAGGATAGAGAGAGAAAGAAAGAAGGAAACTCTAACATCACATATACAAACCTGTTTCAGAGAGATCTAACTAATGCTGTCACCATTACTTTTTAATAAGTGCTAGAAGATCAGGGATTTACAATAGTAATTGAATAATATACCTCATTTTAGTACCACAAGTGAGTGATATTCACAAGGCTCCACCACAAATTTTATTTTGTCCATGGAGGCACCAGCAGACTCCCAGCTTGGTTTGAAGGCTCATCAAGCAGAGCTATCCCCAGGGGCTCAGTGAGTAGGGATGAGCAGACTGAGAACTTATGCACAGTTTTCTGCCATGTGAAAAACACATCACACTTATTTTCTATTATTTTTAATGTCAGTTTCTCAGCTGTTTCTCACAGTAGTAAAAAATGTACCCAGGTCCTGTTTAAAGCAGGGTCCTAGTCTCTACGCTAGGATTTCCTTTCCTTTAATTTTGTGACAATGATGTCTTGTAACAGATTTTTGGGATTGTAAACAATGCCTATCCCTTCAGGCACCTCCTACTCTTAAATTAATATATACACAAACATTCAGAAAATGGACAAGCAGAAAATGCAAATTTGCCTTTATTTATTTATTTATTTATTTATTTATTTAACTGTCAGGTTTTGGTCATCTGTATTGCTAATGTTTGTCTGTTTGCTTGTTTTTTAAAGTCATTCCTACTAAGTGGTGGGGACTGAAGGCAGAGTCAGTACTGTAGGCACAGCTCACCCTGCTCCGTGTCACCTGGTGTTTTCATGTCCTTATTTCACCTCGTACCTACGTACCTCAGAGGAACACTGGGGCTTTTCCACAGTGATGGGAGTTCACCAAACCAAGGTGGCACACTACAGCCAACTCCTGAAGTTAGAATAAACGTGCATGAAATGTTGAGGCGCTACCATCAATTCAACTGTGTAATCATTTGGCAGCTTTAGCTTATTTAGCAACTAAAATCCATTTTTAGCAACTAAAACCCTTTCAATTATGTTTTTATTCCTTTTTTTTTTTTTTTTTTTTTTTTTAATTAAAAACCTCCTCTAAGAAAAAAGAAAATCTCCATTGCTCTCCAGAGCTGTGGCAGCAGAGCCCCTCAGTGGGGCCACCACGCATGGTGCCAGGTGATGGCTTTGTGCCCAGAAACTGCAGCAGGGTGTGAGGAGCGCACATTTCTCCTTCCCTGCCTGCCTCAATCAGGTGACCGTGTTGTGGGATGGGTTGGGTGGTGGCTGGGGGGCTCTGTCTGCATTCTTTGATAAGCATACAAAGGTTTTTTGTGGATTTGATAAACTTCTCCTACTTAACTCTTGATATATACTTCTACCCAAGTTTTATTCTTTGAACAAAACATGACTGTAAAGATATCAGAAACAAAAATACTCTATTCATATCATAAATTCAAGCTACATTTTATCCTGTGTTAAGGACCAATGTGTTAATTGTTGCATGCTTCTAAAAATGTGGCTAGGTGGACAGGCCATTCAACTTGCTTTTTCAAGCTTTTCCCCATAGTTTATCTTTCTAAATAGTTAACCTAAAAGAAAAGGAAATATATATATATATATATCCCCTCTTCTTTCTTTTGCTTTCCTGTTGTACTTTATCTGATTACTTCATCAGGCAGAAGCAGCCACACAAGCCTTTAACTAAAGGACAAGTTAGTACAATGGTTTCACAGCTGCTGAATTGGCATTTGGGTGTTGTGCTCATCTTTCACCCCCTCAGCAATGGAGAGGAAGAGATGCTGTCTGAGTGCTCACAAAGAATCTCATGTGAGACTGAAGCATAAATACTTCAGCGCAGATGTTATCATCATAATGTACTGGGTAGGACCTGGCCATATACAGTTTACCTTATGCTTAATACATGTACAATTAAACATGTATTAATTAATTCTTCTGAATTTCTTCATTGTGTTGATAAACCTTTTGGTTCTAATGCCATCACAGAACATCCAGCACTTGGCAGGATAGTGAGCACCCCTTGGAGCTCAGGGATCTTGGGGCTTATTCAGCTATGGGAATTCATCTCAACAGAGATTAAAAAGTTTAGAAGGTTGTTTGAAAATATCATATCTTCTGAGTTTAAACACAGTAACAATGCTGGGAAGAACCCCTGCAGAATTTCACAGAGAACTTTATTATAAACAGAACAGTTATCTAATCAAAAAATAAAATAAAAAATTATAGTAACAAGAAAAGTAGCAATGAAATTCTAAGCTTAGGCATCTTTGTATTAAAATATTTAATTCCTTTGTAACAGCTAACTAGTGTTGTAGTATGTATTAGGATTTGTGCAAAATGTGATACAAACGTTCTTTAATATAGTAAAGAGCATCTCTTCACTATGTGAAATCAACATTTGTGTTCAGGGTGGCAGTGATCCAAGGGAGATCAAAATAAAGGAGGATGGCAAAAACAGAAACAAAACCAACCAAACAAAAACCAAGAACAACAACAAAACCCAAAGTCAAAACCCTAAACCCAACAAACAAGCAGACATTACAGCAAAACATAGACCTTGAAAGAAGACAGTCAGAAAGGCTTTAACAGTTAAGCAGCAAGTATAGAGGGAACTGACTTAATTGGAAAGCAGCAACGTTATGGACAATGCATCTGTGGGTATTCTTAGTATCAGAATGTGTGGCCCACTTCAAAACATTAATCAGCATTTTCCAGATAGGTGCTGTAAGTTTTCCGCTAAATTAAAATATTTAGTAGGCATTTTATTACCATTGAAAATCACCTATAAATTTAATATGGTTGAACTGTGAGCTGCTTCCTTTAACCAAAGACTAATTTACTTGCAATCAATGTTTTTGAGAGAAAAAACGTATTGAAAACAGTAAAGCAGCTTGCATATAGCCATCTTCCCTGACTTGTAATTCTTACTGGTCCAAGTCCTTGCAGAACCTTTGGGCTGTCTCTGGGGCAGAACTGAGAAATATAGACAATGTAATCCCTGGACACTTCGAAAAATCTTTTCCAAATATATAACTTCATCTAAAGTGAGAGTTAGTGGTCATTTCCAGTTAGTTAGTTTGTACTGGAAAGGCAGTCTCCAAAGCAGTTTTCTCTTTCCCAATATAAATAGCCTCCTCTCTCAGAAGGATTCACAAAACATTTCAGGGAGTGTTCTTTCAGAAACTTTTGAATCCTCTTCTCAAATTTTCATTTAAATCTTTTTAATCTTAGTTCATATCATATCAACAGTTCCTTAATACCACCCAGATGACTGGATGACTGTCTTTTTTCTTCCTATATCAAAACTTCTTCAGGTGGTATGTAATGAACAGACAGCACTTTAATCTAGAAAAGAAGATATTTCAGTCAATAAATAGAGTTGCTGTAAATAAATAAAAACAAGGACTTTGTAATGGCAGTGACAGTACGTATGTAAGTTGGTATGATTTTAAATAAAATTTAGTGGACTTGGCATGTTTAAAAATATATATTATTTAAAAACAAAACAAAACACAGTAATTGGCAAAATTGTGCGTTCAAAATAATGAAAATAAATGCCAAAATGTTGATGCTCCTTTGATAGTTTTAGCAGTTGTAGTGTTTTTGCACACTGCATATTCCATAGCAAGATCTCTTGTCCTTACCTAAAGAGAGAGATAAGATCTGTTAACATTTTTTGCCCTTTAAATTACTATGATATATTGTCTAAATTTTTACTTAGAACAGTATTATCCAGAAGAAGACATCATAACAAGCCCCTTTAGAAATATGTTCATCATGTCACAAATTGTTACATTTTTTAATTACCTTTTCTTAGCACTACAGCAGACCTTCAAATTAATAGCTATTGCAAATTATAGGCAAGCAGTAGGTGCCTGACTTAATTAACTCTGACTCTGTGTGATGTGATTTGTATCTCAGCATTGCTTGTGCTAAAAATGGGCACTGGCTTTCCTATGGCATATGGCTCTGTTTCTCCAAAGGGCTGTGATATAGCTGCTTTAGGATCTAGAATATTTTATTGGTATTTGATGATTTAGTTTCATTATGGCCTGCAAATTAGAAGATCTGTGAGAACCAGGACAAATATGCAGAACAGGGAGTAACGCAAAACTGAATGCACTATTGTATTCATGAAGGCCTTTTACAAATAACAAATTGAAAACATTTTTTAATAGGAATACAAGAATAGATTTGCTGTATGGTCTAAATACATACAGACTGTATGATGACATGGGCAGGATCTTCAGAAGGGCAGAATCCCTTCTCAGTGGGATGGGAGAATCCCTTCAGAATGGGAACATACTTGATTTTTTTTTTTTTTTTTAATAAATATGTAAAAACAGAAAATTGAGATTTTGTTTGTTTGTTTCAAAATGCACAGTCGTGAAGGTCCCTTTCTGATCATGGTGAAAAGACTTCTACATTTTCAGGCTTAAAATGAGGCACTAAAGCATGGTAGCTTCTGTAACATTTTGCTGCAGAATATGAAGTCAGGTCCATTCCAGAAAATGTTATGTAGAACAGCTAACAAGCAACATTATATCATTATAAGCAACAAAATTATAAGCAACAGTTATATCAATACCTAGAGTCATGCTATGCTTTAATACCTGATATATATCAATATATATATATGATTTCTCCTAACATGTTAAATTTGAAGGGAGGCAAAAAAGTCATCTTGCAGTTATTAGCTGTACTTTCTATTTTGAGTTGAGTCCTTACAATTTTTGCAAAGTACAAATGTTCATATCTCCTATGAAAAAGGTTTCCAAATAAGCCTTTGGCAATATTTCTGAACAAAGAGCGGCCACTGTAGAAATAAACTGGCTTTGTGTCTCAAATCTCCATGGGTTTTAAGAGGCAAAATGACTTCAGCAGAGAAAGTAGGTTAAAGCAAGGACAGACAGCCTCCTCAATTAGTGTAACTGAAAATAAGCACAAACATTCACCCTGTTCAATGCACCTAAGATTCAGTAGTTCTAAAAAAAAGAGCATAGGTCAAAACAATAAAATTATTCAGCTTTGCAAACACATTTTCCTTAATTCTTACCTGGAGAAGGAGTCCTTCAAACTTTGACTCAGCTTTAAACTGGGTTTACTTTGCAGATGTCTTTTAAAAAATCTTTTTTGATATGATCTTAAAATGTGAAGGTGGTCTTATTTTGAACATTTTGAACCTTTTTGAAGGTGGTCTGGTTTTGTTAGTTTATTTGTTTATTTTTGTTGTTGTTTAAAGCATTTGATCATTGTTAATTTGCTTGTATAATAATTAATAGGTTAAATAATGTCTTGTTAATCAGTTATTTTTAGAATTTCTTCTTTCAGGCACAGATATTCTAAGAAATGAAATGTATTCCTATTTTTTCCTACTCCTCCCTAAGCGAAAAACGTTCCTATTTCCTACCACACCACTTGTTAGGAATATGGATTTTTCTTCCTTACTTCCCATCTACAGCTATAATAAGATGTTACTTGTTGAAATCCTTTCGTGAGTTCCCTAATACATTGTTCCACTGCATCCCAGCTTCATTTATGAATTACCTTGACTGTTTCAGTTTTGAAACTGAGGAGTTTTCATAGCTAAAAACATGCTGATAATGCTTCTGTCACTTCTGTGTCATTCTCTACAGTATCACTGTGTATCGCTGTTGGAAACTAAATTCTGAGAACAGAAGTCTCTTCAGAAGTCTTTTGCTTCTCTTGGCTTTTCTCCTTTTCTAGAGGAAACAGTGCCTCCAAGAGCTCCTATTTAGGGAGGGGCAGTTTAAGACAATTAAGTCAATTATCTTATTCACTGTTGCATTAATCTCTAAAAAAAAGTCTTCTCAGCATTGCTACTAGAGATGTTGGTTTGAAGGACAGGTGAAAGACAGTTTGTTTTCCTTATTTTATGCCCACTAATAAAAAGTTAGCTAAATGACTGAATTCTTCCAGTATTTCCCATATGGAGACCTCTGCTGAAGTGAATGTCTTTGCTGGCATCTTGAAGGAACGAAGGATGCACTGTCTGCCGGGGCTGCAGAACGTTGTTTCTTTATGAGCTTCTTCATTGCCGGGCTGGTTTTTTCATTTGCCAGTTGACATCAGGACAACTGGTGGCAGTCCAGGAGACAGCAGGAAGCAATGGTTGTTTGTTTGTTTGTGGATAAGCAGAGAAGAAAGATGGCATGAAGTGATGAAGAACAAAGAGAGAATAATCAAGAAACAGCATTAGCTACAGCATAGCCATAAAAATATGTGTAACAAGCCTCTTAACCATTTTTCCTAAAATACATAAACACACACGCAAATAATCATGAATACTCTCTAAATCTCACAGAGGCAGAATTAATAACCTGAAGTGATATAATACTTTTTTTTTTTTTGTTTGTTTGTTTTTTAAAGTATGAAGAGTCATCACAACTTTTTAGAAGTAATACATAAAAGTTGGAGAGCAGCACCACAACTGCTAAAAAGTGAGGAATCATCATCATATTATCTAGTAAATTTGTCATCCTCAAGGGTAGCTTTTTAAAAGCATAGTTTTGAAACTACAAAATGATAGTTTGTCAATGAGCCTTTACATTCAAAGAGAACATGAAAGAGAGGGGAAAGTTAAGACAGAGAGGGCATGAGAACAGAACAGGATGCCACTTGGAAAAAAAAAAAAAAGAATTCCTTGACTAACCTTCATATTCGGTGCAGTATTTAATTTAATATATTATTAGTACTACAGAGAGCAAGCAGTCATGAATAAAAAGGAAAGAAAATAAAAGAATGGAGAAATCACCATGGCTAGCTACATACAAAATGCAGGAATCAGCAGAACCAAGCAAAAATGGACAAAGAGATGCATATTGATGGGAAATCTAAGGATTTCCTTTCCTTCTTGATGGAGACTGGATGGTCAACTCCTTGATGGAGAAAGAAGTAGTTGCATGCACTTGTCCAAAGATATCATTTTACTTTTGTACTGCAATACAGTGCTCCATATTTAGCACTAGTTTTAGGGGAGGTTGTGGAAAATTAATCACTGGTTTTAGTCTGCAAGCTAGTTTTGTAAGTGTAGTTAATTATAATCAAAAGCTACCAGTGGATTACTCACCACATACAGCCAGAACAATTCCAACTACAGATCTTCCTGGAAATGATGATACTCAGTCCAATCTGATGGCTGGATAATTTATCATATTATCTAAGGAAAAGTAGAAATTGTTATGGTTCCCTAAAAGGTGCTAAAAAGGTGCATGATAGTTATGCTACAGTTTTTTGAGTGAAAGGAACATTTTTTGCATGAAAGTCTTCAGAGCAGAGAAATTTCCCACTATTTGTTTGTTGTGCTTCAGAAAATGAGGATTTCTCAATAAATTGAACACTACTGAAGAACTATTTGACTGACATCAACAGCTAAATTTCTTTCCCTGATGGTAATGATCCTCCAGTTCCACACGTTGACTTGTTGTCCTCGGAAGATCACTTCAAATGCATATAAACACATAAAAAAGGGCAAAAAATATATTCTTATCAGTGAACTCCATGCCCATGACAAGTAATTCAAAATAATTTCAAACAAGGGGTAACAGCATCTGCCTTGCATAGCAGCTCCCTTATGCAGTAGTGACAAATTAAATTCACAAAATGGAAAGGAAGAGCTCCCTCCCCAGTCCTCTGTACCACAGTCACTAACATGGGCTTTGCAGTGTGGTGTGGTCTGGAAATTTGTTCCTTTTAGCACTGACCCCTTTAAACATGAAACTTGACCAAGTGTGTAAAGTATGCTATCTGGTTTTCTGGTGGAACAAATAGTTGTGCTCATCTTTAAATTTCTTGCCCTTGACAATAGTAGTCAACATTTACCATCGTGAGTTGGTTTCACCAAAATGTGATCCCACACAGCAAGTCACTTGCTGCAAAAATTTGCAAGCATCTCTCTAGTATTACTCCTTCTTGAAACTAAAGTATTCCATTTTTTTATTTTTTATTTGATGGGAAGAGGTCTTTGTATCTTTTCCTTTTCCTTCTGTTAGGAATAATTATAAATAATTTCCCTGTCTCTAGAAGTAATTTCTCCTGGTCAACTGCAAAAAGCAGACACTGCTTTTTCTCCCTCTTGACTTCATTTCTATGTGACAGTAAACTTGCCAAAGACAAAATGATGTGGAAGAAAAGGAGATAATGGCTGGGTTTGTAACTGCTATGGAATGAATATTACAAAATATGGGAGAAAGATGACCTCTGCTTAGAAGACTGCCTTATCATTAACAGATGGCTGTAGTTCAATGATTCCACTGTGGTGTAAAGAAGGAATCAAATTAGATGTGTGAAACTGTCATTGCACTGTGTGTTTCTCTGCATAGTTCCAGCTTAAAGCATGTTGTTCCTTTTATACAGTCCCTCAGATTGCTGCGTCTCATCCTTTCCACATCAAAGTACTGTCAGCACTTTTATAGTATAAAAAGGACATAGAGATAATGTTACATTACATTCTCTTCAAACAGCAATGATTTGTACACTTGCAGCATTTCTTCTTTTCTGGGAGTTGTAAAAGAAGATGCATTAAGATGAGCAGCATCTTAAAACTGAACAACACGAGAAATATCTATTTAAATCTAGACCAAAGCAGCTCTGGAGGGATGGTGGAGATTTCAGAAAGTCAGTTCTTCTCAGGTGCTATCTGAATTATATTTCAGTCTTCCTAGACACTCGTTAAGCAGCTATGCATAAATGATCTGCAAATGTTTCACATTGCATTTACTAGCCATGTTTGTTTGCCATCATCTATGTAAGAGGTTGTCACAAAGGGATAAGGCTTGATCAGCATGTGGAATCTGAATTTTTCTTTCACAAAGAAATTATATAATTTATTTTTTATTTCAAATTTCAAAGATTTCAGATATTTTCACAATAGGAAATAGAGTGACAAATCAAATTCTCAAAATGTTGCATTTCATTTTCAAGATTATACAATATTTCAGACATTTTTTCAAATTAAAAAAGCAAATCATTGCTGTGAAAGAAGGTGAGCACATTCTCATAGAAACAAAGTTCAATGAGACAGAAAAATGACTATTTGGATAACAGTTTTTTGATCTCAATGGAAAAATGAAATCATGGGTATAAATGTCTAGGTCTACATGTATATATAGTATGTCTGTCAGATCCATCTCTGTCTAAATACTGTCCACTTTCTTATAATTATAGAAGATTTGTGCTCACAACTATTTCTTCCTTCCTCAGTTATCTTTCTTTCCCTTACCTCATTAGCATAGGACTGTCCATCATGGGCCTTTGGTTCTGGATGAACGCAAGGGAGGAACACTCAAACAGTAATGTTTCATCTCACACAGAGGTCACACCTGATCTTGGCTGCATCAGCATGAACTGGAGAAACGCAGCTGAGGTCAGTGGGCTTACTTGGGTCTGAATTCAGTCGTTACTCTGGTGCAAGTGCGATGGAGGCCAGCCCATAGGCCCGGTCCTACCATTGACATGCAAAAGGCAGCTGTGGGGGACCTCTGCTGCTGGCCGGCTATCTCGGAGGCCGCCTGGTGCACACGGTTCTCCTTGGCGTGGCCATGCAGAACGAGCATGCAATAAGGCCGTGGTGTGCTGGGTACTGCGCCGTGTGTTGCTACATGGCCAGGGCATTCGGCAGAGGTCGATATTGTTACGCAGTGCTGCAAGAAATTAAACAAAATGCAGCTTAAATACAACTCTCCCAGCTCCCATCATTATGCCTCTGATAACCACACGGGCAGCTGGCACCCTGTTGGGGTAATCTCTGAGTCTAGTAGGAGTGCTCTCAAGTATTGCCAAGTCCCTTCGATAATCATTATGATACTTTTTGTATCTTTCATGTTTCTGGAATGGCTGTTGAGCCTTTTTGTTCTGTTTCAGTCTCTGGCATCTGTGGGCACTGGCACTGAAGCTGGCCCAGTGGGATGTCTGGAAGGCAGTGCTGTGCTAGGTTAAGGGCCACGTCAGCTTGGATAAACTGATGCTTCCCGGCACCCACCCTGGCACAGCCACCTCATCAGGGCAGGCTATGGACACACACTGCAGCCCCCTTTCTGTCTTCCTCTGTCTTACCTCCTACTGCCAACAGGAAATTAAGAACAAAAGTAATATACTCCAGCAGTGTAAAAATTACACTTCCCACCTTGTGTGTTGTTACATCACTTTTTACACAGATAATTTAACCCAAAGTTTCCCATACTTCCTACTAGTGGAAGTTCCCTCAATTGTTCTCATAAGGGTACCCTGTTAGCTGAACAGCACAGTATGCACCACCTTTAATAAAAGGCATAGCTTCTTACGAGTCTCCTCTCTTTTGCCATATCTATATTATTTCAGATAATGACTACCACTCTAAGACAAAATGGCACTGAAATAGATTTTTATCCTTGGTGCTCTGCTAGTGATTTTTCCTCTCCAGTAGCTGATGTAAGTAAATGTAAAGTGCAAAAGTATTGATTAGATGGCTAATCCTGAAGGCAAAGAGTGACATCAAATTTAACAAGCAAACTATTCCTCCATTTCTTTTTGTTCCATGTTTTTTTTACAACTATTTCTCCACTTACTGTGCTAAAGTTGGCCAATCTCTGAAAAAAAAAAAAGTAAATACATAAAACCAAGATAAACTCATTGATCTATGAGAAGCAGAGGATAAAGACTTGTTCAGATGGATCAACAATAAATATTAAGAATTGGTTGATTTTTTGAGGTTTGCTTTTTTTTTTTTTAATTATTATTTATTTATTCAAATGATCAAAATACTAACTCAACTTTGCTGTATATTGGAAGCAACTTAGCTCATTCATTGAAAAGGGGGGAATTCCATCATGGACAGTATTTTCTTCACTGCACTTGACACTTTTTTTGGAAAAATCTCTCAAGTAGGACAACTTTCCTATTCCTCATTTAGCTCCCCACTACAAATGCCATATGACATTACAAGCTGTTTTCCTGCCTGCCATATCAACATGCTGCTGCTACAACTGAGGGTGGTCATTTTCTTCATCTGTAATGCTTCTAGTCAACTTGAGCATATATCTGTTACACATGTTCTGCCTACTAGTTATGTAAAAATATTAAACCTAAATTCTAAAGAGAAAGCTGACAATTCATTTATTATCACCTCTTCATTAAGCTCTTCCAGTTAATAGATTTAATATAAATTATAAAGGTACCAAATTAAAGCCAATTTTTCAGGCACACCCAGTTTTGGTTAGAATCTTTGCTGAATACCCTGCTGGCAAGAATAACAAACAGCATAATAAACAATTGCCTTTGCTCTAGCCCAGGTACCCTGAAATATTCAGAGGAGTTACTATGTAATGTCTGAAGAGGGATTAGCACCTGTAGCTGGCAAAAAAAAAAAACAGATGTAAGAAGGAAGATCATTACTAGAGCCTCTGAAGAGTGGCTGGGGCTAATAGGTCAAAATGAAGGGAATTTCTTCACATCAATATTACAGACTGAAATTACATGAATTAATGGAAAACATACTGAGGACACTGAAGGTAGTTAGAAACCATTATACTTCTAGTGATGGTGTACAAAAGGCTGCATCACACCCATGCCCTCAGGGGTTGTTGTCACACTGTGGGCCATATGCTTTCAAGTGTATCAGGAATTAATAAAGCCCTGACTCTGCTTCCCCCCACACACCTCCACAGGTCAGCCAAATCATGGCATGCTCTCTCACAGTGGTGATACTTTGAAAATCAAGTCTAAATACATATTTTTCTAACGGGGCCACATAATAACTATCAACACATATCAAGGCAGTTTACATAGCAGCTTTGAGATACAAATATCCTAGCAGTTTCCACAAATCAGTGCACAATGAGTGAAAAATGTCGGAAAACTGCAGAGAACATCCTCAAAATAGCATTAGCTGTGACTAGTGAGCTAATCAGGCATGCAAGTGGAATTCCAGTTTTATGTATGGGTACACACTAAGTAATTTTGGGGCTACTTTGATCTAACTAACCTCCTTTCCACAGAACTTTACTCCATCCATCACCTACCAGATCTATAGCATTAATTTTCTCTTGCTAGGCACAAATCTGAGATGGTCCTGATACATGTCAGTCAAACTTCTTAGAATATTGTAAATCATCCTTTCAAGCTGCCTGTATTGACTGTACAAAAAATTAAGGAAATGTTCATATTTTGGACTTCTCACGTAGTGTCTGTGTCTTCTAGACCTGACCTGGCTAGCTTCAGCAAAGATACTATCACCATCAAGTGATATGCAGATCAGTTATTTATCTGAGGGCTGTTGTAGTGCTTAGAAGCAATACAACAAAGACTGCATTTATGGTCTTACCTCTCCCAAGCTGCTCAGTCACCTCACTTTCTGTAGATTCCTATAAGGAATGGAGCCAGAAGGCCTTCATGGAACAGTGCCTTTGGGGAGCAATGTTGTCTCACGACAGCCAGCAAAGCTGAGCTGGCAGTGGGGACCACTTTGATGCTCATTATATATTTGATATTACTCAAGTGAAATTACTTAGAATATTGTATAGTGCTGGTGTGTTGGAGCAGGAGGGCATTGTTGTTGCCAAATTCTGTACTTGTACTTACAGAAATAAAAGCTGTAATAGGATATCTACATATTACTTTCTTCTGTTACTATGGTGCTTAGGCTTAGAAAGTACTATAATAAACATGATGAATAATAATTATTACATATAAAAACAAATAAACAAACCTCTTGCTCGGGTTCACTTGAAATGTCAAGCAATCCTGACTGGAATAGGAAGCATCTGCTGAGAGCAGTGAAGAAGCTGGAGGGTGCCTGCTTTATAGAAATAAAACCAATGAATTAAATAACACCCAGCACTGATATGATAAGCGTGCTTTACTTTAGTTAGTTGCCATGAGAAATCACAGGAAAAAAAAGCTTTCACTAGATTTTTTTTGAACTGGGGTATGCTCACAGTGCTAAAAGTGTAAATGTATAAAAGCAGTGAATTATTGTAGACTCTTTAATGTTGACCTTCTTTTGATAACTTCAGCTTTGACATAGCCCCTGCTTTTAAATGAGAACACTCAGTTTGTAGTGCTGGCTTAAATTCACTGCCTGGCTAGCGAGCTTCAGCAGGTTTAGTGCCTCTCTACTTTAGACACTAGCATTTGTATGGTTTTTCCTCCCCAAAGAAGTAAATTATTTATACAGCACCAACCTTTTTTAACCTAGCTTCTGACAGGCTGGGATTTTTCCAATCTCAGTTGAAACTGTCTAAATAATTTATCGAGTATTCTTTCAAAGTACAATGAATTCTGAAACCTAAGAAATGTTAAATGAGATTCTTTGCCCTTCCAGTGTGAGTGGGTTACTGAGGTTAAGCTAGTGTTTTCTTTGAACTTTTACCAGTCCCTATTTTCTCCCATTGTAGAGATTCATTTTTTTTCCCTCTCCTACTGTCTATCTATTCATTTTCATGACATTTTCTATTTATCAGACTTTTCCTTTGTGTTTCTGAATCTCTTGCTAACTCTTCCCTTTCTGATGTCTTCCTATACCTTTTATTTTTAGATACAGTAAAACAGTTTTCCCTTTATATGGTCTTCCAGCTAAAGGAGCCATTGATTTCTGTGTCCCAAAGTGTACAGGCAGTATCAGTCCACTCAATGTCCTTGATGCTGGATTTTTCAGTCCAGTCTCAAATTCAGCTGAACCTCCTCCCAATCCCATAAAGAAACCAGTGATGAACAGACTTCAGATCTTTGGTATAGATGAGCATGAGGAAGTCTGCATAGAATGTTAATCTGCAAACAACACGTAAACTTGCAAGGACATATTTTCAGGTCAGATATCCAACCCCCCCCAAATTCTGTCTGGCCAGACTTAACTCAAAGAAAAAAAAATCTATAAAACTTGGATAATTATGTCTCTAAGGACCAACATAAGAAGTTCATTTTTATGAAAGAAACAAAAATAAAAATAACCCCAAATGAGTGGGATTATAAATAGGAAAAAAATAAACAAATCCCAAATGACTCAGACTATTCCAAATTTCCAAGCAGGTATTTTAATTCCTTTTAAATTTTATCAAATGCTTCAGGTGACTTCCTTTATCTGAATCAATTCATCTAGTTTTACCCATGAGAACTTGCAGTTTTCTTTTTAGAGGAAAAAATAAAGAAGTAGGAACAAATTTTTATGTATACTCAACAACTGAGGATTTTATCCTTCATAAATTAATGATATAAAGAACTGTACCTCAACGTGTCTAATGTAGTATCAGTGTTGAATACAGCAGCAGAATTATAGGAAAGCAGCTCTCTTAACTCTGCTGTACTGTAACTGTTTAAATCAAGCAATACTCCTTTAAGTAGGCTATTTAATTTTAGGGCTTTAAAGCAAGTCAGAAATTACTAAAGGGAACGGCCACAGCTATTGAAAGACAGCAAGATCTAGTGGATAACCACTGCTGAGCCATGAAAGCTGATTTTAGCATTGACTAAAATCAACTAAAAGTCGACCTGCATTATTCCCCATGTCAGAGAAAAAATAGTGCCCAGGCATAATCTTGCAGGAAACAGAAAGGGCAGTAGGTATACAGGTAACCCAGTAACTATGAAATGAAATAACCTCTATTTTCTTTGTCTGTCTCTTTCCTTTTGTTATCATACAATATAGCATCTTTCAGTGGTCACACAAGGCAATTTCTTTCTCCCTCTTCATCTTAAGTTTCTGTTGTTATCATTGTCATAATAAACAACTTCCATAAACTGAGCATAAATTGATCAAATGCTTACTGCAATTAAACTCCTGCCACTTTCTCTGTCCTAGACCCAAAAACTGTGGGCCCCACTGTGTGGCCCCACTTGTCTTTAGCTGCAGCCTGAGGTATGTTCAGGTCATACGTACAGTATTCAGAACACAAAAAATACATTTCTCCACCTGGTGTGCTATGGTGTGCTATGAGTTACTCCTCTAGGATTGCACTTAAGTGGTGCCCATGCCTAATATACCAACTAAAGGCAGCAATGTCTTCTTAAGAATACAATTCCTACATGGCCTGATAGACAATTATTACACATATCACATGATATATTAGGATGAAAAGGGGATTCCTTGAGCACAAAAGGTCTATGCTGTCCAAGGTGGTCTATAGCGGGAAGAAATAAAAGTTAATTATGAAATAAACCATGGGAGATGTACTACTAGCTATTGTCAAGCATCCAGAGAAAACTGACAGATGCACATAGTCTTCAAAAAAGTATTTTGCTACTCTTTAACACGTACTATAAACTTTCACCATGCTCTACATTTCTCTCTGTACAGGGCTCCAGAACTCACCAGCTCTTCTTGTCTGGCTTGCTGATGTCTTTGGCATATAGGTAGTAAATGCACCCCACAACATTTAGGTATTTTGTAGGTACTATTCCAAGTACCTGTCTAATTGTATTTCAGTTTAGAACCAAGCTGACCTGATGAGCCTGCTCCAAAGCCCACAGAGGTCAAAATAAATATTTCCATGGACATCACAGGACTTTGGATCTTGACAGTTTAACCTGTCCCTTCTCCTCCTGTACCTGCACCATTAGTCTGGTGTCCCCTCCTTCAATGTCATCATACTGATCAACTGCTTTTGTGCAAACCACCAGTAAATGTGTTATGCACTGACCTGTGTGCTTGATCCATAGAGGGAGAGAGTCTGTAAAAGCCATTGACTACAGATCCTATACAGTCAATGCCTTCCAGTTTATTAAATGCTCTTGCTTTTGTCTGTGTCAGAGTCTTACTGATTTTAGTTGGATGGATTCAGGAAGGATGAGGGTGGTAATGTCTGACAGTGAACGTAAGGCATGGCAGCATTTGCTGATCACGTTGTTGGCAGAAGGTATCTCCTGAATTCTGTGCTGCTGCTTCACAACAGGAATCTGTTTTGTGCCAGAGCATGTCAGTATATTTAAGACAGATACTACACTTAGTATCTGCAGATTATTTTAAAAACACGGTCACCTTCACAACGTTTATTTACAACACAAGTTAAGAAATCCAAAATCCACAACTTTGGGTTTTGCACCTTAAACTTGGCCTGCCTAAATCTGTATTTATTTCATACTGGTACCGCCATCAAATGTATTTGCAACTTGCAGTGACTTGCACCTGCTCTTAATCTGTCAAAAAATAGGCCTGTTCAATTTAGGAGCTTGTATATAAATCAGGCTCTTTATTTGCTTAAATGCCAACTTTTACAAGGAATATTCTCATTAAAGGCTTGGGAAATGGAAAATCGGTTACAAGTAACAGTAACAATAAAGAATTATAACATTTCCCTTTCACTAAATCAGAAGCATTAAAATAACCCCTTCAGAAAAAGTCAGATTGCAATCTTCCGTTAAACAAAGTACACTCAGATTTTCACTGAGTATTGCTTAAATAAGAATGGCAGGATAAGAATCAGAAAAAAGTTTTTGGCGGGGGTGGGTGCAAGCAGCAAACTAGTTAGCATGTAAGATCCTTATAATTATTCATTGTGAATTACAGTATTACAGTTCCAAAGTATTTTATTTTACCCTTACTGAATATTGTCATCTTCTGACTTCCCTTTTTGAATTCCCTTTCTTCGAATTCCCTTACTGAATTCCCTTTCTGAAGGATTCCTTATACAAAGACATATTCTATCTCTAAGTCTTCCCCCAAAAAAGATTTGTTAAGTCATAACCTCAGGTTATTATTTCACTGTATATAGTACATAGATCAATCAAAAATAAAGTTTTGACCTTCACTCAGGGTATAACAGTTTTTCCAATGTAGGACTACCATGACATTACTAACAACACTTTAAAAACGTATGTGTAAAGGTTTCTTACATGTTATGCAAATTTGCATTATTTGTTGATTTGTGGATAATAATGTTCTAAAAGTCTTCAAAATTTTAGTTTCACTCTGATATTCATTTTTATTTTACATTTGATAACAGCAAAACACTTAATTTTGAAGAAAGCTTCGCTTGTCACTTCTTAACTATCTTGCTACAGTATTTTGCTTTTTACAAAACAAAATGTACTTTTGTCCTAAGAAATAGGAAAACTACATTGATTAATTCAGACTTCCCAGTAGATGGTGCTCTAAGTACACTTCAATATGTTCATAAATTTATGCTTGAATTACTTGAACACATATGTTCATTAATTTACAGCTTTTATGTGTTCATAAATATTGATGATATGGCGACATAGCAGTCTATGTAAAATTCAAAAACCAGTCATTCTATTCAAAGTTTTTGAAATCTGCTGGCTAGACATTTCCCCTAGTATGCCTTTAGCTGTAGCACATTAGTTAAGTAAAATATTAATGGTTTGGGTCACTTGTATTATTTTGGTCCCAATATATTATAATGCTAGCAGCAGACTTTCCAACATATCACATAGAAACATTGATGGTACTTTTTGAAAGCTATCAGCCAGCAAAACTTGGGGAAAACTGCATTCTGCTTGGGCTTCTTCTGCTGCTTCTCTTTTCTCTTTGGACATGCTACTTCACTCCCCCCGGTCGCCCCCCCCCCCCCCCTTTTTTTTTTTTAAGGTGTAATAATTTGAATATCTATATAGGTATTAAAATATATCATGTATTATATGCAATCACACACACTACTTACACATATTCACAAACTGGAATACACAGATATGCTCTATTGGAGATCTATATATTAACCTGACAGTTCACACACAGATATCTTTATGTAAAATATAGTGAAGTACTATAAAGAAATTATTATCATGACAATGACTTCCTTGTAAAGTGTCTTCCATGTACAACATTTTGTTATAAAAGATGTAAGACAAAGTTATGAATGCAGAACTGCCTTGGAGAATTTCATGGTTGCAATGTCAATTGTGTGTAATTACTTCCATGCTGTAATTGTTTGTATTTTGTGTTAACTATTTAAATAAAATAACAGCAACATTTAAATCTGTCCTCATTTAAACTGGGTGAAATGCTTATTGCTGACACACAATTTGCAAAAACAAAACCAACCAACCAAACAAACAAAAAAAAGCCACACGCACAAAAACTGTCAAACAAAAAAACAACCCAAACTACAAGAAACCCCAAACAAAAAAACAACTCTTTGCCAAAATTTGAATTTACTATTCTAAGCAAGCGAATCTGGGCTTAAAAATGTTTTATGTATTCTAACACATAGTTGCCTCTGAGTGCCTTGTCAGCAACATTGCATGTCATTCAATCTACGTGGGAAAAAAGTGTTTCTAACTTGAATCTAAAAGTGGGTACACGATACATAACAGTGTTAACTAACTTGAAGATACCCTGGGTTTACATCACTGGCAAAACTGTCAGCAACAAATTCTCTCAACTCCATAAACAGCAAGTTTGAAACGTGCACTAAATTAGAAGACTATGGTTTGTAGCAGAACACTGATGCATGTGTTTATTAATTGATAACTATCATCATTTTTCTATAATGGTCAACTATTTCATGTATACATTTATATCAGCCTCTCAATGTACTTTTATCAGATAACACGGCAATGACAATTTAATGGAGGCAGATTTGGTCACCCTGCTGTGACAGACTAGCGAGTAATGTCATTTTCATCTTTCATGTATTGACTTTCTAACTTTTTAAAATATAGGCGCTAATACATACAAAAGATATTGAAGTTCTTTTTAATGAGCAATTTAACAGGATTCTTATCTTCATTAATAAATCAAAGAATATATTTATATGAATACCTAAGCTGAATGTCTGAATTTCTTTTTTGCTTCAATATTTACTTGCCAAAAAAAAAAAAAAAAAAAAATCTCTTAACCTTCTGGGATGAGATAATTTTTACTGGATTGTGGCTAGTGATATGTTTGGTGGACTTACATAAAAATGTTATTTTCTGTGTTTGCTTTTCGGTGATATGCTAAGTATTTTTATACCATTTAGTTTTAATTTTAAAAATCTCGTTGCTTAATAAAACAATTCTAAGTGTATTTAAAAAATGTAAAAAAATAAAAAAAAATTTTTTGTACCAAAAAAAAAAAAAAGTTGTTTGGACCTGTAAGTAATTATTATATGCCATTCATACCCTGATTCCACCAAAGGATTGACACTTTTATCCACATACAACTACATGGACTTCATTGGGTCCAGGACACAAGGGAAGGTCTCACATGAATCAAACAGCAACGTTGTTATTTGCAAGAAATCATAAATCATGACCTATGCTTCCCCATTATTACAAATAATGAGATTTTAAAATTATAATATTTAATTTAAAATTTTGTTTTATAATTCTAGAGACTCTTGGCTTCTGATTTTCAAGATTTCTAGAAGAATTATGACTTATTTTTTAAATTTAAGAATAAATTCATGATTCTAGTTCTCTTAGCTATGCTGGCAGAGCTCTTCTATGTGTTCAGCTATGTCAGCAGAAAAATGCTGTCTTTGCTTATGTGATTCAGGAATGTTGTTCAGCTATACCAGCCAAAAAATTCTTTCTGTCAGCATGTCTTGAATGTGTACTAGGGCCTCTGCCAGTCAGGCTAGTCTGGTGTAATTGCAGATGCAATAAAGATGAGCCTTTAGAGCCATGCCGAGGACCTAAGTTGCCAGAGCACAATTTAACCTTTGAATGCCCTATTAATGATCAGCAGCTCCAACATAAGCTTAAACTTGAGGTCCTGTCCTATGAACAAAAGCAAAGGTGCTGATGTGTGCTGAAGCTTCCCTACTTTGCACAAATGAGACACTGGGGTTGCAGAACTTGCCTGGTACTGTCCGTGCCAGCTGCTTTTGCAGCATGATGGCATGAATTTACACCTGGCTTACAGCTTTCAGTGGCTCTCACACTTTCCAGCTGGATGAATGCTTTTTCTCTTAATTTCTATTTCTGTCTTGTCCAGCATGACAATAATACATTCTGTTAACAACTGTTTTACTCCTCTACCAACAATATGTCTATCAAGTATGATGCCACATTAGGCCTCATGTCAGCTCCCAGCAAAGCAGCAGTATGCTGGGGGTGAGTGTCTGAGTCCATCCATAATTGGATGGTGAGAAAGTACAGCCCAAATACAGCAGACAAATGAGAACAAAAAATAGAGCCAAAGGGGAAGGAGTTAGGTAGGAAGAGTATGCCCCAGGTGGAATTGTGATTGCCCAGACTGACATTTCCCATGCTTATTTAAAATATATTTAGAGAAAGGCACATTTCAAGATCTGGTTGAGTCAAAACTGAGACTAACCTTAAAGCCTCATTCTGACTCACTACTTTAAATTCATTTAAATTAAAAGAACTCTCAAACTGATGTATGATTTATATTTTTTCCATACACGAAGAGAGTAAAAAGCATCACCTAAGCTATGAAGTTGAGTGAAGTCTACAGCAGAGGCATATTCTTAATCATTTCAGGTGGGAAAGGGTGTGAAGAAAAGGGTTAGCAAAGAGCATAGTGTCTTTAGGTTTGTTTGGTAACTCTTAGAGCTGTGTTCTGAATAGAACAGATAGGAGGGCAAACAGGGAATTATCAAAACTGTAAAACAAGCATTACTCAAAGCATCTTTTGAATTAAGGTAAGCAATAATTTTCTACATGTTTGCACAGCTCTTTATTCTGTGCATATGGTATTATAAAACTAAGAATTAAAATAAAATATTTGAAGTGGAATTGAATTGAGCAGACAAACATTATTGTGAACTGAAATACCACTAATATAACGAACATGCTGTGGTACCATCTCTGCACAAAATGAAAAAAAAAAAAAAAAAAAAAAAAGTATAGCTGAGATTCTAACTTTTTTTTTTTTTTTTTTTTTTTTTTAATTTCATTTTGAATGAGTTTCCCCATCCATCGGAAGGAATAGGAAGAGAAAAGAAGTGTTTGAAAGTCAAAATACTACTTTGCACATCTCTAATGTTTTCCATTCAAGGATCTCTAGTGCTTTACAAGCTTAACATGATTAACTTTATGCTCAGTAAGCAGTTCTACCCATAAAAATAGGTAGGTCTTTACAGGATTAGGGCCTCAATTTGTCCTTAAAGTGGTGAGCAGTGAATATCACTTACTGCTTTAGCAGACAGGGGTGTATAAATAATGGATACTGTGATTTGCCTGAAGATCTGTCAAAATGAAAAGTTGTATTGGATTAACCTGGAACAAAACAAGTGTTCACATTTGCAGCAAACTGCAACTAGAAGAAAGTAGAAAGCAGGAAAAAAAAATAAAGAAAAAAAAAAAGGACATAAGAACATAATGAAACATTTCCTTTGATTCAAAAATGAAACATTTCTATTTTAAAGCTCTTAAAACTTCATTCTTTAAAATAAAATGCAAATTATTTAAAATTACCAGTTAGGATTGAAATAATAATTATTAGTATGTCACGCTGAAATGTCTACTTTTCTTTGTACATTACATAACCATTTTTACATCGCAAAAATATTCTTCAATGGGAAGCATTTTCTGTTCTCTACACTATGAAAGGTTAAATGGGGCTTTTGACACATCTCTCCTAATGATAAAACAACCTCTTTGGAAGGAAGGCCCTGTGGAGGTAGCTGTGCCTGGAGGCAGGAGGCTGAGCTCCACTTTGCCATGTCATGCGGTCTCTAATGAGCGGCCCTAGGGATGAAGACGTGCTTTGTCTTCATGCACAGGAAGGTGAAAACACACTTTGATATTCCTAAAGACAGGCTGGTGCTACAACAACCTGCAGCCCTTCATTTGGATGGGAGAAACAACATGCATCTTAAGCGCACTTCAAAAAAAATACAGAAGTCCAGACAGAGCCAAAAAAGAGAAATATTTCTAAAGTCCGTCCTTTCTGTACATAAAAAGATGTTTGTAGGAAGTCTGGTAAAACTCATGATGTTGGGCAAATGAATAACCCATACTGCTTGGATTAACATGCTTCCAATGACCAATACTCAATGACAAACTGTTGTTTGCTCATGGGAGATCACCTACACTGCCAGCATTTCCCCCATGCCCTTGCTAAGAACACAAAGGTAATCCACATCATGCCTCAGGCCCTGGCTCTGGCCTGCTGTGGGCAGGAGCAGCATGGCAGGCCATGGCCAGGCCTAGCACGAGCATGGGTCAGGCCTCAGGCCTGCAGGAAGCAACCAGGATTTTAAGGGAATCACGGGGTGAATTAAGTGTTTGCCTTGCTTCTACACTTGTATTGTTCCAGACAAAGAAAACACTAATGAAAGGCAAAAAACAATGAGGTGTTTTCTTGCGAGACTCCAGCTGACCACTATTTGGCAGTGCCATGGGGCTGTTCAGTAACTAGGCCGTATAGCCCAAAACCTGGGGAACAAGGACAAGCCAAGCCAGCAGTGGAGATGTCCACTTAGGACATATGTCTTTCCAGAAGCACATGTCCATTTTCCAACAACACCACTTTCCCCAGGTTTAGCTGCCACAGGAGCCAGAAGGGATTCAATTTCTTTGTGGTGTGGCCCCGTCTCCTGACTCCTAGCCAGCCCAGCTACATTCCAAGAAGTCCCAGTGTTGTGAAAAGTAGAAAAAAAGGAAGGGAGAAAAGGAGGAGATGGGAGGAAAGGGAGGAAGGGAGGAAAAAAAGATTATTATTATTTTTTTAAACTATTTAAAGTTTAATGTGAAATTGTGTGGAGCGACCATGTGCTAAGACTTACAGTTAGTATAATTTACTGCTAAACAGAAAGTTGTTCAATTAATAATAAGCACCCTACCCATTTTAATGAGTTAAAGAATGTTGCTTTTAAAATTATATTCAGAATCACTGAAACAGTTTTAGATTTTTATGTCATCTCAACTGTTTTATTAAATATATATATATATATAAAGTGCTACTGACTAAATATATTTTTAAATATCTTTATAACAGAGCAAGGGATGGGTTCTGATTATTTTTGTAGCTGTAAGTATTATCATGACTGCAGAAAATTTGGCCACATAATTTTGTGCTGCAGTTAAACAAGAATAGAGAGAACAACTACTTCTTTTCCAAGTAAGTCATTCATAGTAATGAGATCAATTCTGAATTAAGAAGGACAGCCTGTGTTGGTATTGCTAAATCCATGAGCAACTGAGGATGAACTCAACTAATTTCAGAAATTTGAAAGTCCCCAGCTCAGGTTTTAAAGAACATTTGTAAACAGATGCCTCTGGAGATTTTTAAGACTATCTACAGGTCACCTTGCATCCATTGATTTCTTTGGAAGCAGGCACATGACTGTTAGTGCAGCTCTGAAAGACTTATTATGTCTCTACTGCTTATTTAGAATCCTAAAATATGGCTTACAGTGAGAAAAAACAAACTTCCATTTCACTAAGTATATTTAATACCAATATAATGCTAATATACATTTTAATAAATTATGCTGTTGGATACATAGGGAAAAAAGGTTTTACCAACAGCATAATTTTTATATCTCAATTTCTACATCTTTTGCACTATAATTATATATTCAGCTTGCTCCAAATTACAGCAAAAAAAATCTCTCATCCACTACAATTAAAGATGTAGTTTATCATTTTCTAATGCAAGTCAAAGTTTCTACCATAAAGTTTGAATAAATAGATGTGAAATCATCTGCTTAAATAAATACTTATATGAACAGTACTTAGTAAGAAATATCCATCTGGAGAAAAGGCTATGTGCAGTTGCAAATGTACATGTCTGAATGATTATGCACACCAGGAAGAGAAAACATTTTTAGAATAGTGATGAAAAGCGCAAATGCAAAACAAGATTAAAGCAGTTATTCAAATCAAGGTTCCATGATTCAGATCTGATTTATATCACTTTGATTTACATGTCAATCCATGGTGCTTACAGTATTTTCCCCAATGCAATTAAGCTGAAGAATTGGACACCATATTGTTGTATTGAGCTGTAAAGATATCTTTCTAATCTCTCTGATTCTATTTTACCCATCTATAAAGAGAGAATAAAAACTTTTGTCTTTTATGGGTGAAGGTACCATGCAAATGCAAATGATATTATACAAAATGGTAATTGAAATGGTAAAGGAGCAAAGGGTTTTAATAAAATGACAATTCTAGACACATGCAAGTGTCCCTGTGTGAATGTTGATTAAAATGAAGAAAGTTAAGAGTGAATTTTAAGTGCCCTTAGAAAAATGCATTGAATGTTAAGAGTAAATTAAGAAGTGCACAGGCCAAGGGACAGAGCTGTCTCAGAAATGGATAAAGAAAGAACTGACATATTCCTTTGAGGATTTGGGACAAAGGATCTCTCAGTCCTGATATCAGTGCAAAGCAGGTTAGGGAATAGGCTATAGGGAACACAGGCACAGTGACACTTCAAAAGCACCAGGAACTTGAAAAAGTTGAAAATGCAGTTAGTGACAGATTTGGATCTGAAGGGGGAAAAAAGCAACAGTGAGCACAGCTGGATATGAACTTTGATGTTGAATTACATGACGTTTAAGAAGAATTAGGGCCTTCAGAAGCATCTGTCATTGGAAATTCAGAGGGGTGACTCCAGGGCAGGGGAAGGGCCAAATTATCCTTTATGGTCCCCAGCCCAAGCAACTTGCTTAGGTAGAGACTGATCCTTGGGAACATGATGGATTACTGCCTAGATGCTCACTGCTTCTGGGACTCACCTGCCCTCAGATATCTAAAAGTGAAAAACTAATATAAAAAACCAGCCATGGCCTCTCAGAATGGGAACCATCTTTGAGGTACTACTGCTAACCTTTTCACAGAGTCTGCATGCCAGATGGAAGTGTTCAGTGTCAAGTTTAAGGGTAAATAATATGAGACTAAAATACAGAAACTGATACACAGAATGATCAGTTTTGCCAATCCTCTACTTAGGATACAAAAATTATCCTTTCTGTTTTCAGGAACACTAGACTTGTGCTTTGGAACTTTCAAATTTAACTATTTTATTTTTCAAATTTCACTCAAAATTGCAGAACACATGGTGCACTGGTATGTTACTCGGAGCAGAGGAAAGAACCATGACAAGATGACTGAAGAAAAGGAGGGTGTAGGCAGGTCCTCTTCATACCAATATAGACTATAGACCACACTAGCAGCATAAGGTTTATAAATGCACAAAAGGTGCTGCTAGAAAAAAAAAATATATATATATATATAATATATATATATATATAATTTCTACTTTTTAAGAAAATTTTTATTTGCCCTTTTGTAGGGGTGTATGAGCAGGACAAAAGAACATGATGGGGTGAACTGAGACTTACTCATGTACACTCTCTCAAAAATGCAAGAAAAATAGTCATTTCCAGCATGGGCTATTATTACCTTGCTAATGGGATTGCTAAGGAGGAAGGCACCTTAAGTTCTTCTGGGATTGGCTGAGACTATTTATTCGTGCCATGGTATGGAAAGCTTACTGCATGTAATGAGAATAGTTTCTCTATGAAAAGATAGACCTTTGCTGTAATAGGAATAAGCAGCCACATACTGCTGTTGGCATCTCAATTCTCCCAGTTGGTCTGCTCCAGAATTCTCACCCCAAAGCAGAACACCAAGCAGTACAAGAGAAGGGGCCATCCCTATAGCTCCTACTGTGTCTTCAGAGATCACCTCAAACAGTCAGGTCAACAGTAACCGGGAGTTCCAGTGTCAGAGAATATTTTCTCTGATGGCCCAATAAACAAAGAAAACTCCTCTCCTCCATAATTTGTCTCACGCCTCTTAAAAATTATCACAATTGCCACTGCAAATAAAGCATAACTGCTGAAGACAACAGCTGAGAAAACATCACTACTGAAGTTTTTATGGTGTTTTGTTTAAAAAAGGTCAGCTCTTTTGGATAAAAGAAAAGAAAAGAAAAGAAAAGAAAAGAAAAGAAAAGAAAAGAAAAGAAAAGAAAAGAAAAGAAAAGAAAAGAAAAGAAAAGAAAAGAAAAGAAAAGAAAAGAAAAGAAAAGAAAAGAAAAGAAAAGAAAAGAAAAGAAAAGAAAAGAAAAAAAGAAAAGAAAAGAAAAAGAAAAGAAAAAAGAAAAAAAGACCCCCCAAACAATCCATCATTTTAATGGATTCCAGCTGAAGAAACTATACAACACTGAGATATAGATATACTCTGCCTAAGATAAGGTTGTCTTCTCACTTTCCATCATTTTACTGTCTGTTCAACTGGTTGGCGGTTATGATGCTGACAGTTTAATCCTAATTTCTAAATCAGTGTCAACAGCTATTTCTTTCTCTGGAAATGATATAGAAAGACCATAAATGATGTAGAGCACAATGCCAAAGAAGCCCTTTCCTTTGGCACACCAGGAATAGAGAAAGAAAAAAAAAAAAAAAAAAAGAGAAAAAATATCTCCACAGCCACTCCTTTGTAGGAACCAGCAAACCAAGCATGATGTAAGAAATATTTTCCCAGCTAGCGTAGGCAGTTATGACTGTCAGAAGATGTGACCAAATTACATTTGATCCCTTTGCTGGTTTAAATTATGGATAGAAGTGCTTTTAAATTAAACTGGCAAACTGAAGAAATTCTACTGGATGAATGATTCTGTACTTCTCCTGAATCAAGATAGATCATCACTACAGGAGAGACAAGGGTTACTAACTTGAATCTGAAATCAAATTAAATTTACCTTTACAGGGAGGAATAATACAGAGCATGCCACAATTTTTACATGCAAATATAAAAACATAAAATGTTTATCAGTGTTTTTAACAGCTCTCAGATTTTAACAGCTCTCAGAAATGTACAGGTTTGATAACTTAAGCAATGATGTCTGAATCATATTTATACACAGAATGATTAATTTCCTATATGTCCTTTGATTAGGAGGTTGTGGTTGGATGGGGCTGTACAGTGATCTTGACGTGAAGCTAAACGTATGAGTGAGGTGACTCCATCTGTGGTGCTGCATAAAATGCAGCTTAGAAAGTAAAACCTCATCGTGCAACCCAGTTCTTGTCTGTCTCTTGTTACAAGTTGGTATAGCTTGTACCAGCCTACCCCAGTGCATCCCTTTCAGCTTAAGGGTTTAGATGTGTGTGTGTGTGTGTATACATACATACATACATACATACATACATACATACATATATATATATATATATATATATATAACAGCAGAAATCCACAATTGGCCTTATTGTTGGGGCACAGGAACAAAAGCTGTGAGAGTTTTATTCCTAAATTAAGTCTGAGAGTATTATTTTCTATTATTATTATTTTATTTATTTTTGTTTAGTGAGATACACAGGGGTATGAATTACCAAGCTGTCAAAATACTTGCACTGTGGCTACAGGCAATCCCTGTATTGCAGATCCACACCAATGGCTCTCAGCACACATTTGCAGTTTCTCTAGCTATATTACTGTCTGATAGCATAAAATAAAAATTAGAACAAAGAAAACAAACAAAAAAAAACCTGTTTTTAATTTCAGTATGGATCTTGCAGAGCTTATTAAAAATGGACTCTCATCAACAAATGCTTGCTTCTGAATGTTTCCAATAAGAAATGCTGTTGATTATCTACCTAGGAAATGTTACTGTGAAATGCATCTTCATCACCTTCAGCAACGTCTTCCCAGCTAACTTGTGCTACCCTGTCCCAAAGTCTGGTACAGGAAAGTGCACAACATCCTCAGCTCCCAGTGGAACCAGGGCAACCCACTTGCCTTCAATGTATAGCATGTTCTCAACATCTCACAGGACGTGGTCTTTAGGCTCCAGTTCACAAATACATGTGCTTAACTTAAGCATGTGAGTAGTTCTATTACTGCTGAAGTACTTAAAGTTAACCATGTATGTAATTGCTTGCAGGGCTGGTTCCTTAATTAGCTACACTCATCCTTTAATCCTCCCTATCTTTTAACCTCTGTACTGTTACATGCCTCAATTTCTTTAATCAGATAATGAACATTAGGGAAGTTGTTATTTACTGCTTCTGTTTCAAGACCTGATCTAAAAAAAGATGGACTGTGTGGAGAGGCTTATTATTAAACATGGTAAAAATAAAATACGAGATAAGAAATTTGTAAGTCTTGAAAAACATCTTAACTTTCCTTTTGTTAAAGGCTTTTCAGACTTCCTGAAGACACACATACAGTTCGTGATGAGATTTTTCCCTAAGTTTAAAAATCACATGTTCTTTGTATGATAAACTTCTTAATTTTTTTTAAAAAGTTGTATTATACAGTCAAAGCAGCCAATCAAAAATGAAATGCAGTAATGCAAAGAAAACAGAATGAACAAACTGAAATAAAACCCAACAACAACAAAAAGCCGGCAAAAAAATACAATTAAGGTCCAGAAACACAAAACAGCACAGGGAAAAAACAGAAAGGAAAAGGAAGGGGAAAGAGGAAAATAAAAAGGAAATGAGAAAGGGAAATAAAAAAAAAAAAAAAAAAAAAAAAAAAGGAAAAAAATCTCTGTCAAAATATTTTTGAATAGGCCATTTTCCAATTACTGTTTTTCATTAAGAGTATGCGTGAAATGCACTTGGACATGCTGGTTGCACTGCCTGCTCTCTACCAATCTCTCCATATCAATCTAAGGCTGCTGGGAGGGCAGGAAAGCACATTTGTAGCCGTCAGGTTTCACTGCCTTTTCTACTCCCTTGACGTTTTTTTTTTCCTAATCTTTAATTTTTTCTTTCTCTTAGTTCGGCACATTAGCATTCCTCCAACTTTTTAATTATTCTTCCTGGTAATTCCCTAGAGCCCTCTGTTTGAACTTACTTTCTCCACTTGCTTTACTTCTAAGTAACAAGCACCTATACTCTGCTTTAAAGGAGTCTAACCCCCTGTAGTTTCCTTTACTTCATCCGCATGCTGCAAGCTGTCCCTTTTGGAGGGTTGCCTTGTAGCTTGACAACATTGGGAGTCTATTCTTTCTCAGATGATTTCCCTGTCAGGTTCACTGCTGCTGAAAACAGGACTACTGATAGCATACGTTTTGAATCCAGCCATGAAAATTGCTTCGTGATAATCTTTACCAAATGCTGCATTACATGGTACTGCATTTGCTGCTGGGCTTGGGATTCTTCTCTCCATTTGTAAATCTGCTTTTATGACCACATTATTTTGAACACTTCATTTCATGCCTAGTACTGAGAAAGGAATAAAGTATCACAGTAAAGTATTAGATGCTTACCTAAAAAGGGGATGCTAGCCTATCCAATTTTCTTACAGTATTGCTCACTTAATATAGCGAATAAGCCTGGGGTCCAACATGATTCCTTCATAATGTATACTGCACTGTATCACTTTCTTCCTCAAGCTGGTTTGCCATTGAGCCAGACGTACCCTACCCATCTTCTCATTACTATGATCAATCTTCTCTCTGTTGATCAGAATTTAATCCTATTAAATCACTAGGCTTGCTGTACAGTACATGCATATCATACACACACATGCTTGCCACAGCAGATTACTCTAACTGCCTTTATTTTTGGAACATGTTCTCCAGGTTCCCCCAGGCTAATCCTTACAACCCTGCTGCACGGCTGCAGGAAGCATGGGGCAGCGCAGCCCTCCTGCGGGGGGGAAGCTGCACAGAGGCTGCACAGGGGGCACAGATCCCTCCTGAGCTGTGCTCCAGGGTGCAAAGGTTGAGAATGGGCAGCAGGGAGGACAGAGCAAATGGCACGGATGTTATGGACCTACCTTCCACCTAACCCAGACACTCATGGTTCGGCTGTCAGCTGGGAGGAGTTGACACCAATGGTCTGTGCAGGCTTCAGTGTACCTACATGCAGTAGTACAGTCTTCTCGATTTTGTTGACATTTTTGATTATTTGCCCTAAGACAGTAATAGAGCGATAAGGATCTGCACTAGGAGAGAAGCACTCCAAGCCATTTAGCAATTTGTAGCTGCCAATGTTTCAGCTAGTTTGGGTCACTAGAGGGTGCAGACTAGCCTCTTCAGTCTCGACGTGGACATTTGTGACAAATAGGCCCAGCCAGCCTTCTGGTTTCCAGCACTAAGTGCTTCAGAGAAGAGGCCTGAATTTCTTCTTTTGAGTCTGTTTGCCTGTGTCCAGTTTTCCTTTTACAAGCACAAACTACTGAGGTTCAATGTGATGTAAAATACAACATTTCATGCCTGTTCCTACCATACACAGGGAAAGGTTTTATCAATCTAATTATTCAACAGAATAGCAACATGAAAAGTTAGGTATGGCTTATATAGCCTTTTAATAGTCTGAAAACAGCACGTTCACACTATATCACATATTTTAAAAATAGAATATACAGCCCAAAAAGATTTCTTGCCTGTTAGTGAGCGCTTTTTTTTTTTTTTTTTTTTTTTTTTTTTTTTTTTTCCCCCAAATGAGAGAAGTACAGAGTTGCAGTAGATTCTCATTCCTTTCATTGTGTGGTTTACCAGACTATGTCTTACCACTTCTGATAACAGAGTTCTATAATTTGATGTTCTATAACCATGACGGTTACATCTGAATATATTTCTTTGTTTTATGTGGTACTAGTTTTAGTGCCACATTTTTATCTAGTAATGAACAACTTGGATTTACAAATATCCTTGCCAGGGAACTAGTGGTTTGGAAAATAATGAGGAAGAGAAAGCCATCCTTATTCTCTGTGCAGGATAAAGTCTTAATGGTAGATAATCGTGATGAACTGTAAAGCAGAATGGTCCAGCAATGTTCTCCTGAACAATAATAATGTAATTGTCCCAGGAGCTGGAGGAGCTGCACAGGACAGCATCCTGAAACCCCTCACTGAATACAACCATCTGTCTAAGAGCTTAGTTTACAAAAAGTTCTGCATTTAAGACTACTTGAGAAAGTTAAGATCGGTCACTCAAGAGTGTATCTCTGAGTACACAGCCATTAGTGGTTCTGTGAAGATCAAAGAAACAGAGTGTGTTTATTAACCTCGACAGAAAGAAGCTGATGTGATTTTTGTATGTTACATGCAGCTGGATTCCCTTGCTGGAGCACAGGTAGATCAATAAATATGGTTTAAATGAAAACCTTTGACTCTTTCCACACTCATATTTGCTGTTTAACTTGTTAAAGAGAATTTTATTTTAGGAAATAGTCAAGAGTTAAAGTGAGAATTTAATTCTTGATGATACACAAATTTACCATGCTGCACAGGAGTCAATATGTCATAAAACATTATTAACAAGATGAAAAATAACGCATTATGCAGGTTATCTAACTGCCAGAAGAACACTGTCTGTCAATTTGTCTGTTATTATGTCTGCAGTCTCCACTATGGATCGCAAGTTCTGCTCCATAACACAAGTGGACTGGCAATGAGAAAGCTGAACCAGGTCCAACAACGTGTTGGGAAATGGGGCTGCAGAAAAGTAAAGCCACTGACTCTTAGTCATTCTTTGCCAGAAACAGAGAGGTCAGGAAAAAAGAAGGTATTGTAAAGACAGAAGAATTAAAACAAAAACGTCATCTTTTTCTTCCATGAAAAATGATAACCTTAGTGTGATAGAGAGCTGCAAGCATGTGAGGGGAAAGTAGAAGTGGTGTTTTTGACTTTTTTTTTTCTTCTTCTTCAGAGACATCAAGAAAAGCTGATGTCTTTGATAGAATTATTTTTAGGATCTACACATACAGACTTTATTAATTTTAAAAATTTCACACACTACCTAACAGAAAACTGCATGTTAAAAAAATTCTAGTTCAAAATTTGCTTTTTACCTGTTAGAAACCTCCAAAATTTTAACCACAAAAGAAAGAGAACTGTAAAAGACTACAGAAGGGACCTCTGAGGAGCAGGTGACATGAAGGGGAGCCTCACTGAAGTCACAGGGAGATGTCCCTGGTGCCAGGCAGAGCTGGCATACATTTGTGTGCTCTGAAGAAGCAGCTCCCGCATGGGAGCTCTGCTCTGGTCACCCATTGCAGGCAGTGCAAGGTGGATATGCTCTATTCAGAACCAGGTAGGGCATTCTTGCGCAGGTGACTGTGATGCAGACGCTCTGATGTAGCTCTGAAAGGAGTCTGATGAGCATGGTGAGGCTTTCAAAGTGCAGCCAGGGCAATGGCAGTGCTAGTGAGAGGCTGAATCAAATAACAAGTGAAATAGTAGTCATTTTCTCAGACTGTTCTCATCTCTTTAGATGAGGAACCTCTACTCTAGAGTTGCAGATAGGGTTGTCACTGGCCTCGATTCTCTGCTGAGAGTTGGAAGAACATAAAATCTACTGATGGCAGAACAATGACTATCCAATGAGGAGATACCATGGGGACTGCAACAGTAGCCTGCTAAGCCTGCTAATAGATAAATTTCAAGGGATGGTACCACAGGAATATTTACATGAGGATGCTGTACAGAGAAATACATGGTGGAAATTTACAGCACACATAAATACCCACATGAACATCTCCTCATGTCCATACTTGAAAATGGAGCACAACAGGAAGCAGCAGAAAATAAGATTGCTTTCCTTCATCTATGGAAATCTGCACAAAGCAATTGCGCTAGAATCGATTCTATTCTGAGTCAAACTTGGGGCTTAGGAGAGAGGCTGTTTAATCAAAACTTAGTTCTAGCTCAGTAGTCCATGCCCAACAACATCATGTACAAAAGTAACAACATCATTAAATGAAAATATTTGAATTAAAGTTCCTAAATCATTTAAGATAAATGATAAAATCATGCTCTTTTTCTCATGAATTTGGGACAAACATTGCAATATCATGCATGTTTTTAATGTATTCATATATCATACATTCTCTGAAGAGTAAATATAAAGCTATATAACATTTCTTACGAAGGCATCATCATAAGCAAAGATAGTTCACTAAGTCAAGGAAGATTTTGTAGGTATCTTCCTTATACCCCTACTATAGCATTAAAAGATAAAAAAAAAAAAAAAAAGCATTTTCTTTTTCTTCCCTCTTTTGTCTTTCACTCTTCTCTTATACTGTTCTTGTCATTTTCTGAACATGTGTCTAGATGTGTGAAGAGATCCTTGGCCCTCCACTCATCATTTTGAGACAGATTCAAGTCAATGACCTATGGATTAAAAGCACTATAGCCTATTACCAGCTTACCAGGGTAGTTCGCCCTAATGTTAAGTGTCATTTAGCTAAGAGGTCCTCTAATTCATGATCTTCTACATTTATTGTTTAAAAAGGAATTAATTCTAAAATAATTAATGCTAGTTTAAAACGCTATTATGTGTCTGTTGGCTTCTGCACACTCTAGCTATAAATACAACGTGGTTCACTCTTTTCTATCCTTCGTGGCTCAGTCCCTGTAATTGTAATTCATGGTCAAGATATCTGTCAACACATTGCTCCTTTTGCTGGTTGTTAGTTCATACAACAATGGAAGCTATCTGCCAAGCAGCACCTGTCTTTTTAATAATTTAAGATATTAAATAAATAAAGTGGAGTATGTACCCACTGCCTTATTTTCTTTACACTCGTTCATCCCTCTCATACACATTTCATGATAAAAGCTGGATGTTAAGAGACACGGATTTGTGATCACCACAGAAAGTGAAGTTGCAGCCAGGGAAAACTTTACTTTCATAACTTACTGTTTCACTCCTAAAGGAAAGACAGCTTCGAGCTGCTGTCCACTCTGAGTGTGACAGTTGCTCAAATGAGGCTAAATGCATGCATAAAGTCAATGTATTTGCATTGTCTGTGCTATTAAACAGTTATAAGCAGTTTCAAATCTCTTTATATTAAAACATTTTTTAGAATATGATTTTTTTTTTTTTTGGACTTTTTGAATTCCTATCTACTTCCTGTATGCTATTTCTATTGTTTTATGTTAACTTTTCAATTACAGAGATACAGAGAAGACAGATAGAGATATACAGAGCACAGCAAAGTTAGAACTGTAACTGCAACATCCACAAAGATGCTGCTTCTGTTCTACTATGGGCTCCATCACAGAAGTACTGTGATTACAACGTACCCACAATGTGCGGTTTGAAATAGAAAACTACGTTTTGCTGTTTTAGAGGTGAAGAACTGACCCACTGAGACCAAATCCGGATCCTGAGGAGCAGTTTAAAGATCTTCGTACAAGCAAGCTGATTGAAATGCTGTTTGGCCACTTTGAGGATTTGACTGAACAGAATTATCTAGCATCATAGACAGAGTCTTTAGTGCAGTAATGATCATGAATCTGAACATTTCATGCTCTGGGCCCTAAGTATGATGACATGCTTCCATTTATTTTTTTAATATCTGCTTTAGATCTTGTTTTTTGATCAGCATATATTTGAATAATCAAACATTTATTTTTGTCAAGAGAGAGTCTGAAATGTGTGAATTCACTGCTCTGTACTTTTTCCCCAAGCAATCCGTAGAAAGGCAGTAGCTGTATTTCACAGATAACATGACCATTAGCAGCTCAGTCTGCTTCTTCTGACCAGTGGTATTATGTCACGCGTGAGTTTTGGTAACTAAATTGAAAGCAGTGGGTATCCACTTAAATAGATTTTTCCTGTACTATTTCAGAAATGTTATATGAGGTCAGATAATATATATTGCTACTTATCAAAAGCCAGAACAGTTTTGATAACTGAATAATGGTAATTTAAACACACACACACAAAATAAATAAATAAATAAAAATGCAGGTAAGAGCCAGACCTAGTGTGTAGGTGGATCAAGGAGGGCTTTGCAGAAATTCAGATAACCTTTCTTGCCTGCTGCCTCTTGCAGCCTGAGAATTTTCAGAGCACTTCCAGAGCTACAGCAGAAAGCATTACTCAATTACTACAGTGCAATGCGGATAATTTCAGCGGCATAAACGGGTTCAGATGGTCAAAGTGCTATCATGGCCCTGTCATCATATCATGTGATATGAGTCAGTTAAACAAGGTTTGAGGTTCAGAGCACGCAGACACCAGTTTCTTCCTATCTCCATGGCAAACAACCACAACCACTGCTAGTGATCATTTTAGCCCATTGCATAAGATCGAGATTATTATTATTTTTTTTTCAGATGGTGTTGAAGATAACAGCTCTTCTGGAGAGGTGACAAAATGAAACACACACAAAGAGAGAAGAGCAAAGGCAGAAGCAGCAGTTCACATCTTTGAGATCTTTGCTTACTTGCAGACCTTAGGACAGAACAAGTGGGCATTTCCCATCGTCTTATCAGCCCCTCTGAGAGGCAGAAAACAACTTCTCATCTTAAGCTGAAATAGTTTTATTTGAACACAGGTTCACAGCAGCGTGGGTAAGAGTCAGAGATGACATCAAAAGGGGCAATTTGGTTTCCTTCAGTACACATTTCCCCACTCCAGCAACACCCCTGTGCACTGATGAGCACAGGAGGCAGCTGGATGGAACAGCCACGGTGACAGAAAATGTTTCCAGTGCTCCATCTGCCCCTTTAGCACTGACAAATTATTTAGTCCCCAGGAAGCTGGCTGATTTAATACCAGAATAAATCTCACTTTTTGTTGACTAATTTCTGTCACAGTATTTTTAGTCTCCAGGCTTTGCCCTCTTTATGGTTTTGTTGTGCATCACTGTTTGTATGCTGTGCACAGCCAGATTCCTAGCTCCTGCCTGAAGAGACTAGGGCTCTTGGGAGTCCTGTGAAAGCTGGTGCTCCCCATCCCTGGAGCTGCTTGCACCCAAATCCCCAAGTGAGCCTGCACACACTTTCTTCTTCTCTGAATCTGGCCCTAAAACATCTTACTTTTAGCTAGCTACATACTGTGATCAGCAAAATAAACTGATGGAACTGCTGCTATGAAATTTTAAGGGTTTTGCTAATGATGAGGGACTTTGCCCTCATTAGAGAGGATTTCAGAAAAAGTAAAGCACCCACATGTAAAAACATCCACTTTTCCACAGCCTGACTCTGGAAGTATATGAACCCAGACTGCCTTTCACTATTTTGCTTTTGGGGCCCCAAATTGCTGCAGTCTGAGCAGACATGGGCCTAAATACCCCTTAGCTAATTGGGAACTGGAAATTAGGCAGAGGTATGCCATCAGTGCACTGTGAGACTGCCTCACAGGTCTGCTCACAAGATGCCAGCGATGCCAGCGCAGTGGGAGTACGGAGCTCCTCACTGCATTGAAGCTGCACCCGTGGCTGGAGAGGCAAGAACAGGCAAGGCAAGGCAGTGCTGTCACTCCCCTCTTCCACAGAAAGTTAGCAACCATCCAGAAAACTTGTGCTCCTGCCCTCTCTACCTAGACCTACGTTCCAAGAGTATTTTCAGCACTGGCCTAAGGTTATTTTGGGAGAAGACAAAGATTTCTCTTCCATTGAGCCACTCAGCAGCAAAAGTCATGAGGAAAAAAAAAAAAAAAAAAAAAAAAAAAAAAAAAAAAAAAAAAAAAAAAAAAGCCTTTGGATTTGAGAGAGGGACTATGAGTGGAAAGAAGATAATGTACAGTTAGTTATAGCTTGTATCCCTGAGGCATTCCTCTGAGCAACATGCTGGGTGAACTGTGTTTCGAGGAGTACTTAACATAAGACATGCCTCTAGTCTTTGAAGTAGGGACTGAAGCCCTGTGGTCCCTCTTGACTCCCCATGACTCCCCATGTACCCTACTCCTAGCAGGAAGGGGACTTAAGCTGCTCCTATCGTAACTTGTGTGCCCATGTGTATTCTTACTCTCTCACTCAGATTTGCCTTCTGGGGTTTTTTAAAGCCCAAACAAAACTTGAGAATATGAAGTGTGCAAAACCTCTCTGCACAGGTACCTCCAGCAGCACGCCCATGATTTGCACCACACGGCATAATGAGCACTTGGACTGCAAGTCGCTCAGGTTAAAGACTCTGTCATCAACCAGGTGTGTCAATTCATGTGTGCAGCAGTGGCATTATAAATGAATTATACTGCAGTATCAGATTGCCATAAGACATCACTGAGCTACCGTGTCAGGCAAAACATTTTCTATCACCAAACAAATTAAGTGGAAGTGAAAAAGTGCCTTGGCATATTTAAGGAAAAAAGGATGTTTTCCAGTCCTGCTGTAAAAGGGGAATAAAAAAAAGAAGAAAAAAAAAGATGGATTGCCCTAGTGTGCATGTATTATAAAGTTGTCATTTACAGAAATGAAGTGAAAATAAACTCCCTTGCTACTACTGACATAGTCGAATAACCTGCATTGCTTGATGCAGAATCTGCACAGAGCTAATGACTTCAGGTCTTGCTGACCCTGTATGGCTCTGTTCCCAGAGTCCTACTGAGCATATGGGGAAAATAGCCAGGTTTTGTACAACACAAATGTTTGCTCGAGCTGAGCCCGGGACCAATACAGTCTAAACATCATCTTGGGAAAGGAAGTTTTGTTGCCAAGTAAAAATTTAATCTGGAAGCTGAGAGTCAATAAGAAATAGAGTTGTTTCCTTAGACAGTCCTTCTCCACTATGAAAATGAAATCCATGGTATGAGGAACAGATTGTAAAAAATTGTACTATGATGATATCTAAATACCTCCTAAATAAAGATTTATGATTGTAGTCTAGTCCTGAAGGGAATTTGCAGAACTGCAGGACCACTGGCACTGATGTGGGGATTGCAGACAGCACAAATCAGGCTTTAAATAATGGATCAAAAAGAGGAGCCTCAAAAGCGACTTTTTATTGCTCTTTGGGGAATACCACAGACTATTATAAAATACTGCAGGTTGTGAAGCTCCAACAGCATCATGTAGTTAAAAGGGAAAAAAAGCCTCAAGGAAGGCAGGAGAAGCTCAGTGGCAGTGAGCTGAGTAGAGCTGTACCTCTGTGCAGCAGGAGGCAGGACGTGGGCAGGGATGGTGAGACATCCCAGAGATGGCCACGTCCCTATGATGCATTGTCCAGCACCCTGCCCCTCAGACAGGCACAACGTGCTGCAACCTTGCAATGACAATGTGCAGTCTGAGTAATTTAGCTGTCCCCTTCCAATCGTACAGGCTTCTAAAAATAAAGGTGATTATATATTATAAAGGCCTGGGTAAAAAAGAGCAATCATGTGATAATGATATTAAGCTATATTCAGTTGTTTGCTGCTGCCCTCAGATGATTATGTTTTATCTGTGCACAGTCATACCAGGAACCATCTCTGCTTTTTGGTGTCAAAATGGGAAGGCATCATCAGCATAAAACAACCTTTATTACTTCAAGTTGTAAAATACAAGACCAACTTGCCCCCAGCCAAAGCTCTATAGCATGCTTATTTACGACTTTGGGATCTTTTCCCATTTGATTTTTGGTTGGGTTTAAAAAAAAAAAAAAAAAAAGGTAGAAACAAAAACAAACGACAACAAAAACAACCACCAAAGATACAAACAAAAAAAACAACCAGTTTACATCAACTATGTAAATTAAAACACACCAGAGAATAGCAGTATATTTTCACCTGGAACTTAAACAGGCCAATAGCAGTGAATGCTTGTCTATCTCCAAGCGAACCAAGAGCTCATTTGCCAGGCTCAATCTCTGGTGGCCAGCTCTTTACAGCTACATGCAAGATTCAGTAAGAAAACAGATGGTACACTAGAGCTTTGCTTCATGAAGAATAATAGATGAGTAGATAGAGCCTCTCCATCTCAGAGTGGCACACAGGGTGATCAGAATCCTAATCACAACCATGCTGTGATAAAAGACTCTGGATGAAGAATGAATTAAGGTGGTTTGGTCTGTTTTATCAATAAAAGTAATAGCAAGACATATTTCTTACAATTCTTTAAGCAGAAGAAAACTCACAAGAGTGATACATACTGCTTATAAAGCAGTGTGAAGTGGGATAAATCACACTGTCCATTTAATGGTTGTGCATTTGCTGCCTCTGTATTATCAGCAAGATTATTCCCTGTATTCTGGCAAAATGAATAACACAAAAGAAATATACAGACCCAAATTCTACTTCTGGCATCTTTTGACTCCTTACTGTGAAGGCTAGCACAGGTTAGAAAACAAATCATTTGCTTTATTTTGTACTGTTTTGTTATTATGATACATTATAGATTAATGCAGGATTCTCTCATCTAGAAATAGTTGAGCAAGATTTCCGTATTTGAAAAACAATTTCATGTCAAGAAGGTAATAACAAGTGAAATAACATCAATATAACTAGAATATTAGGACAGCCTGAAAGTAATGATATTGCAGCCTAAGGTATTAGAAGGAAATACCTTAAATTATTCAGCAAGTAAACTGATGTCATGTGGTCAATGCACTACATGTTTCACATATCCCAATTAAAATTAATGTAATAATAAAGATTGATTATTAAATAATAAACACTGGCCAAACAAATTACTGTAAACATAAGTCAGATCTGCTAGGACAGCATCTCTCTCTCTCCAGTTTAAACAACAAACCTTGACACAAACCTGTACGGAACAAGGAATGCTTCACAAATATTTTCTGACTTCCTTGTCTGCCTTGCAAACATAGATCAACCAATATCTGAAGAAGTCACTAAAAAATTTTTGTACACTATTTTCTCAAAGTGCTACTGCTGAAGATGTGACGATCAAAAACAAACAAGAAACAAAAAATCGGTTTTTGGGTTTACCTATACAAGAACTGTACCACAGTTATCTATGCTGATTATCATTTAATATGATAAACTTTGGAGTGAAGTCACACTTTTTTCTTTGTATAGAACAAACATTTAATTTGGTAAAGGTAGACTAGTTTATGGACTTCTCTCTCTCTCTTTTTTTTTTTTTTTTTTTTACTGAAAATAAATGATAATTTATGCTACAGAACTTTGAATACTAAATCGACTGCCTTCACGAGTGGTGATCCAGTCATTGTGACAAACTACAAGGCCCTGCAGTTTTTGTGAAATGCCATTCCCATGTTCATGTCTCTCGGATAGCGCACGTTGTGCTGTGATAGTTGCACGTTGTGCAGAGAATCTGTCCTTCTAATTTGATGGAAATAAGGCATCTCAGTCCTAAATTACAAACTCATCTTGCCCACAGATCTAAAAATAAAGCTGAATCTTGGATCCCAAGGGCTAATATCAGAAGGATTTATTAGCTAAAACAAGTCTCCTCAGGAGGTCTCATACAGCCTTCAAATTTTGGGATGGGATCAATCTCATATCACATGCAAGCACTGTCAGAAAACCTATGAACCACCTATGTAAGCCCCTTCAAGTCCTTCATGCCTTGTTTTCAGCTTTTCTGAGTAATTTCAAACAGAACTTCTGCCATGGTACTACTGCTAACCCACTCTCAGATGTTGTTATATCATTACTTAGAGTCGCTCAAGCCTTCAGGCTCCATGAAGTTATAAGCCCACTATTCTAAATGGTTTTACTGCTAACAAACAACCAGCAAAACGGAAACAAAAGAAAGTCCTCCTGATGGAGGACAGCACTCCTTTGAAAAGGCAGGTCCATTTCACTGCTCTGGATCAAGACAGTGAAATACTGTTTGTATGGACCAACCCAACCAATTTTACTCTGAAGTATTGAAGATCTACTATGTAATAAATGGCTAAGTCCCAAACAGGGTTACAATCGAAGTTTACAATTTATTAAACGAATAGAGGTAAGCAAACAGTGCTGGGTGCGCCAGGGGTCTCTGCTCCACCAAGATGCACACCAGTTACATCAGGCGGCTGGTTTTTATGCTCCTAGGCTAATATATATTCATCACCACTTTTGGGAAAGGCAACATTATTATAATTAGTTTCCCAGGACCCGAACCATCCCACGGACGCATGCATATCAGTCTCCAGTGGTCCCTCTGGGGGTCGCTCATAGTCTTCCTCCCAGGCTTTGTCCTTCAGTCGTTCTTCAGCTTCCCCCCCTCTTCTTATTTAGTAGTCTCTGGGCCAGATGTCAGAAAGTTGTGTCTCGTGCAATAGTCAGCAGTTATCTCAAAAAACTCCCCCCTATTATCTCCCAGACCTGAGTCTCAAGGTTTACCCTTCAAACCCTCTATCAACACAAACTCCTAGACCATTCTTTTGCAAGATACAAGAGCTATATACACTAACCACTCTGTTTCTCTTGGACTTGTGGTTATTTATACAAGGGAATGTAAGACAGAAGGTCACATTTCATTATCAGATGAACATATTTCACATACTAGAAACAATAGAATAGGTATTTTTTTAGAGGATAAATATACCCAATCAAGATTTAAAGTAGCATGAGAAGGTGAAAAAATATGAAGTCTGTTCCAGATTTACTTTACTATGAATGTCTCTCTACATTGTATATTGCTGTAGTCAGGACATACAAGAAATACTTGATGAGCTGGGAACCCACTTGGGCTTTTCAAATACAGCTTACTTACAGGGCTACAGTAAACCAGTACTCTCAGAAATCACTGGTAAAAATGAGAAGTGGAGAGACGCTACCTGCTGTTTCTAAACATGCAAATAGCAAAGGAGAAATGCCAGACTGCTGCTTGCTACTCAAGATAGTTTACAACCTGTGACCAGAGAACTTACCTGAGATACAGAGCTTTGGAGACACTTGTTCCAACACATGTTGCTCTCACCATGCCGTTCTGCTCCCTGTCTCTCGGAGTACTGTGCAGTTCTACCCACCATCAGATTTATATGCAATATGCTCCTAGATCTTGAGATAAACTAACAGGCATCCGAGAGAGACCCCAAATGAAATATTCATGAACTTTCATAACATTCATTACCATTTTATGATTCTCTTTACTTGGTCGAACAACAACGCTTTCTAGCACTCTATTAAATCAGCTAGCAAACTTTATAAATCACCAGATGAACTACATGAATCTGTCACTTCATAATGTACTGTCTGGGCTCCAAAAATACTTGAGCACATGGTAAAGTCATACTACTTATATTACTATATTTGGTGTCGTTTTTCAACATTGATATTTCCAAGTAAGCTCTGACTGTATTAGAAATTTACCATCCTTTTATGATGGAGTTTGAGTTCAGTAGAAGGATAAGCCAAAGAAACTGGTAAAATCTGACAGATATATATTTTTGGCAATGATAAAAATATACTTAGCATATCTAGAAAAAAATACGTATGTGCATGGGCTCACTCACTACAATAAATATATATATATATATATTGCTAAACTGTAGTGAATAGAATGGGGACATTCAAGATCCAGCTAAAGCTCTGCAAGGATGCAAATTCTGGACTGAGAGCTAACTCAGGCTGCTGAAAGATGCTGCTAAATCCTAGTGAAGGAAAATGGAAGTGACTGGAATTGCTGAGGATGCAGATGACCTAAAGAAGAATCAGACCTGTCCATTTCCATTAGCGTTCTGTCGTCTCTTGTTTCAGGACCTTCTAGGCATAGATCTTCCTAGCTCCCACACTTTTTCCACCTATCTCTCCAGGCTAACATTAGCTTTCAAAGCAACTTTTACCAACGAGCTGCGGCCCAGTATAAACATATTTCTATTACCCATAATCAACACAGCACAACTCATCAACTGCCCAGTTTCTTCCCTGGTTGCATTTGGCTTTGCTTAGCCTGTCTCTCCATGTTCTAAAATCCAGAATCTAAGCAATTCTTAGTCAGAACATTTTACACAATTCTCTCATAGCTGACTTTGGCCTCATCTGCTTAGTCAAATGATATAACTCAGAAAAATACTCTGTAACTTACGGGGACAAAAATATTCTACATCTAAACTGAAATAAAAATATCAACTACCTCCTGAATTTAGTGGCTTGCAATTACACCTGACATTTGCGATATATTTAGCAGCATTTGCTTTGTTGATAATATCCTACAAGGTCCACAGTTGCAATACCTTTTGTGTTCCAAAACGGCAACTTTCTTTATCTGAAATTTTGGCCTCTCTTTTACTGAGCACTGAATCTTATTGATTTGTATGACTTCTGCCCTTGAAGCTATAGAAGCTTAAACATATTTTGAAGATAATTTCTTTCCTGTATGGAGCTGGTAGATAACCTAGAAATCATTTACACAAAGGTTAGTCTTTTCATGCCAGTCATCCATTTCTATACTTTAAGTTAACCACTCGCTTAACTGCTATGCCAGGTTAGAAAAACAGAGCCTGGTTCAGGGCACCTGACATCAGCAGCAGACATTTATAATGGCAAAATAACCTTTGGGTTAGGCCAAGAGTAATTACAGCCATTGCAAGAATGTTTGATGTGCCTACATTTTTCTGTACACATTTAAAAATTTATGCCAAAGGCAGAAAGCTTCAGAGCAGACTGTAAGATTTTGGTAGATATATTTAAACTTATAAGAGCTTTCACTTGTTAGTCCAGAAACATTGTGCTAAGTGATATGAAATATAGTTTTGAATTTCAAAGAGAAAATGTTTACTGTGGTCTTGTTGACATACTTGTTTCGATGTAAAAGAGGGAATTAAATCTTTTTATCAGTGCTTCAAATTTGGTACTTCTTTCCTGTCAGTAGTACGCATCAGATCAGAGATTCTGCTTTGGAGCTGATTCTGAAAAACCTGCAGGAAACTCCAAACCTCACTTCATAGAAGTCAGCTAAGTTCAGCCCAGCATCTTAGTTCTGGCTTCATAGAGAGTAGTGGCAATACTCTTGTTACCTTAAATAGGGGCCTATTTTATTTTTGGTGATTAAATTGTAACACAAAATGTTCTAACAATGTTGTGTCCTCCTCCCCCCTCCCCCCCCATTTTTTTTTTTTTTTTTTTTTTTTTTAGATAAACACTTCTCTGGAGAGCATATTTCCAAAAGATTAGAGTACGAGGGTGAAAGGGCTTTCACTGTGAGCTTCTTCTGAAGAAACCTACAGTTTACATTACAGATGCAGTATGTAACGAGAAACACACGTTCATTGCCAGCTAAACCCTAGATGTTCAACTTTTTACTTGGGAAGAACATTTGCTTTGCAGATACCTTTCCAAATATGCTTTATACCTTTGTATAATAAAGTCCATTTTTGTAATTTGTATAATTAAGTCAATAATTTAAGTCCATTGAAGTCCCTTGCTCTTTCCTACTGAACAAAATCAATGACATGACTTCATAGCTTCTCAACATTTTGTTTTCCAGTCAAATGCTGAGTTTGTTTTCTACCAGTGAAACAACTGTAAATGGATGGTACAGGTATAAATACACATGCTGTGTGCTACTTACTGTTCAGCAGTAAACATCAACTTTAGAAAAAATTTTAAACTTACTCTGTATGCATATTTAAATTCAGTTTACTGTGTTACCTAACCTTGAAGACCACTGCTTTTCAGTTCAAGATATTTTCTGTAAAGATTTTCATTTGTTATTGGAGTCACGAATATGATAGTTTTATAAACTGCCAAATATTCTAATGGAGATCATCTATTACAGGTCAAAAGCTGATTTGGTGTAAATTGTCACAGTTCAATAAGCTCCAGCTCAATTTTAATCAATGATATCAAAATTCTCTGATGCATAATACAACATATTGTAATGTACCAAAATTATCTTGGTTTATAAGTAACTGCTTTTTTTTTTTTTTTTAAATAAATAAATAAAATAAAATAAGTTATTTTGCATTAGAAACTTTATTATTATTATTATTATTTTTTTTTTTTTGTAAAAATATTACTACTTTGCTTCCTGGAATGATGACCAAATTTGCTAAGGATTCAATTTTTCAATTCAGGGTTGCAAAAAAGCACCACATAGAAGATTTGCTTATAGATTTCCATCAGGCTTTGCAATGGCTTCCAAGTTACTTTTGTTAAGGATATAACATGCGATTAACAGAAGCTCACAGCAATTTGTATGCTAAAATTGTCTTTATATTCCAGATGGAGAAGGTGAAATTCAGGTGGTCAAATGTGTTTGTCCAGTGACTTTTGAAATGTCCTAGGGTATCAGCAACATCCACGCAGGACTGGCAGTGGGATGCAGCACAAAAGAGACCCAGGTTTCTCTGAGGCAGGAAGCAGAAGCTAATGGGATAAGCCCAGACACCTAAAATGACATTGAGTGCCTGTTTTTTGGTATAAGAGTTGTTTCTACACAGGATGTAGCATTACAGCATAAATCCTCCCCATTCACTGGATAGTTGGATAAACATTTTCTACTGAATTAAAAGTTTAGTCCACTTTTTTTTTTTTTTTATTTTCTGTGATGGACATACCTTGACATAAGCACGTTAGTTATGGATTTGTCCAGATACCTAATAACATAAGAGAATGTAATGCTTGCACACTAACAAATAGAAATAAATTCTACCTTATTTATGTAAAATTTTAGGGGAAAGAAACATAAATCACATGATTATATATGACTTCTGAAGTAACTATTTTTCCTCAGTCCTGTGAAGCTCTGCGTGGGGAAAATTGCTTTTCTTATTGAACCCTTATGAGAAAAGGAGTGTTACTCCCATCCAAATCTAGTCATCTAGTTTTGCCAGGAAATCTAGTTACTAAAGCCTTAGATCCTCTTCCTGTCAATGGAGGCAGGTCTTCTGAACTCCCCCCTGAAAGTGCCCAAGTTAAGCTTTTTTCAGTCACTTTCTGGAAGGCTTTAACTAAGGGATGAGATCTCAAGGTGACACAACCGAACGTGATTCTTAATTATCAAACAACAAAAAACTTTACTCATTTGTTTATTTTTGTGACTATAGCACGGTATATTTTCAAGTCTACTCTGGTGCCCTGGCTACTTTATTACCTGCTGCATCTTTCACCTCCAACGAAAAAAGCAGTTCTATAAAAGCACACTTTCTTTCACATGACTTTAGGGAGACTGCCTTACATCAGACTCCCACAGCAGTAGAGCAAAATATAATCGTCCAGAGTCTGCCTCCAGTTATATCAGCTTAGATTTTGAGTCACCAGTGGATATAATGAAATTATCCGACATATGTATTATGATAATTGGCCATAATTGTAGTGCTTAGAGATAATGAGATGAAGAATGACTTGAAATATAGTAGTATAATCAATAGACAGTAAGTAGAAAAACAAGTAGATAACCTTTTAGGAAAAGTTTTTGTTTGCTTGCTTTTTAAACAAAAGTTATTTAAGGAATTTTGGATCTATGGAACCTTGGCTGAAGAGTGTATTCAGCATTTCTAAAATAGACACTCGAGGACTCAGAAGCATAGCAGATTTAAATTACAACTATGCCTAGATGTAAAAGTGGGAGAGAAATAACTTTACAAGAAAATACTGAGCATTTCCTTGACCGCTGTTTGACAGAAACAAAACAAAACAAACAAACAAAAACACCACAAAACAACCCCCTACCCCTCCCCCCCCCCCCAAAAAAAAAATAAATAAAAGAAGGCACTACTTTATGAAATTAATGATAAAAGAACTGAGACCATACAAGAAACTTCAACATCAATCCTTGTCTGGTAATCACACTGATGTACCTGGGCAAGATGGACAGCATAAGTCCAGCTGAAGGTCATAAGGCCTTTATACTGCTCCACTTAGCCATGATCACAGATAAGGCTCTGCAATTTATACTTGCAACACTGGTTCCTGAGACTCGCTTCACAGACTGGGTTTTGCTTTGGCACACAGGGACAGTCTCCTGGCTCTGGGCCCACCCTCTCTGACTTCTCACCATGAGCCATTAGCCAGATAAAAGGAAATGCAGGAAGAAGGGAAGACTGTAACAAGAAGGGGAGATGGCCTCAAGCCAGCTAATCCAGACAGCACGTTCTCCACGATTTCTTCAGGGTGGCTTTATGACCACTTCAGTGCCAGCTGTTTGTATGAGCAGACCGTTAACGAGACCAAGACTCTGGCCCAGTCTGAACTGCCTTGCCTAGCAAATCTCTGTGCTCAGGTCTTCCACGCAGCAGATGTCTATCTTCAGCTTCAGATGGCTGAACATCTTCCAAATCAGCAACATCAGAGCACAACTTCCCTCAGAATTACAAAATAAAAACTACAAAAATGGAGATCAGAACATTGTTAATGGTGGGTTGGTATAACGAAAGGGGTGCCACTCGGTGATAACCATACAGCAATACGTTCACTGACACTTTTCAGGACGTCAGCACCAAAAATCTTTACATAAGAGCAATATTTTCACAACATTATTCAATTTATACAAATACTTTAAATATTGTCATTTAAAATACCTACGCATAGCTTAGGCTGCCAGACCACTATTCTAACCATTAAGGGCTTCAGCTTCCCTCCTACAAAATCTTTGGGAAACAACAACATGGTGCAACGCTGTTCCACTGTCACTTCTTGAGGTTAAATAACCACAACAATTTTACGATCCTGAGGAAATCATTTTGGTCTTTGGTGAGATATCTAATGAGGTGGCACTTGATTCGTAACACAATCTTTATTAACTAGAAATGCTCCACGAAAATGAAGAGTAGTGATCAGTATCTGTCCTTCCTCAGGACTGAGTCACCTCTGCTGCCAGTGCTGGACTGCATTGCCCAGGCCACAGATGCCAGTGTTCACCAAGCTGTCCTCCCCTGCCATCCTCACCTTCTGGTCATCAGAATTTCCAGTATCTATTCACTGCTTTAGCTAACACATTTTTCCACCCATTTTTCATCCAATTTTTATTTAAAAACAAATAAATTATGAGCACTTCACTTTTTCTCCACTCTTTGTATCACATATTTCAGATTGCTAAAACAGTTTTTAAAAAATAAATCAATTTTAAACAAAACAGCCTGTAAATAACAAAATTAATTTTAAGATGTTATCTTAGACTCAGACCTTGAATTGGAAGATAACCTTTTAGTTAGCAAAGCAGAGCAAAGGAAACTTAGAAGTTCCTGATATACACTGCTGTTTTGTTTCTAAATATCATTTGATCTATTTCCCAGAGCTACTATATTAATTTTTCTCCTCTTCCCAGCTTTTCTTCATATGCTAGAGGTTTAGCTGAAGGCAAGAAGCATAAAGTTACAAATAACATTTTCAGATGTTAAAACAAATAGCTGAGTAGTTAGGTAAACAAGTTTGCAGCACGTATTTGATTCTTTATATTTGTTCTCTTCCTTCCTATACAGTTCAGAAGCTCTACTTATCTTAAAATCTCCTGATTTTCTATTTCTAAAAACAAACAAACAACAACAACAAAGAAAACAAACAACCCACCAACCAACTAAATAAAAGCAAACAAACAAACAAAAAAAAAACAAATATACAAACAAAAAAGCAAAGACAACCAAAACAAACAAAAACAAAACCAACAGTATAAACAGCATAATCATTTTACGAATATATAAACCTCAAATGTGATTGGTGTGGTGATCACAACTGGTGATAGCTGAGATCAAACGTCTGAAATTTAAGCAGACTAAATGTTGACTAAGTCCCTCAAGTTCTGCACATCACAAAGCAAAACAATCTGACATAATCTATACAACAGCATTCAAGGGAATAGAAAGAGGGCTCTAATTTTTCCCTACATCACTAGGCCTTACTTCTTAGTGCAGCCCTCTTGGTTGTCACAAGCCTTTGGGCAGCAATAAGGTTCTCATGCACAGACTAGCTAGAGCTAGCCTCCAGACAGATGCAGCAAAGGAGGTACTTGTCAGGAGCCAAGTCCTGTGAGATGTTGAACATTCTGGATCCAATTCAACAGAGTATTTAGCACATTATTTCACATTAAGCAGGGCTGTAAATCTTTTGTTTAAACTATGGCTCTTGGTGCCTTGAAGAACTAAATTCCGTTTTCCTAAATTTGCAAGCAATATAACCACTGAACACAGTAACTCCAACAGTCAGAGGATGCAAATCAGGCCATAAAGAACAAACAGCAATGATAAAGACTACTTGTTCTAGCAAGCCTGTTTCCTTTTAACTTACAACCTCTCTGCTTTACAACTGTCTTCTTATATCCGTGTTTTCTCCATCACAGCTACTTAATTCCTAAAATACAGTACACAGCAATATTAATTTCCTGAGCAGCTCTCCTCTGTGAATGAGGCAGATGTGCTTCAGTTCCATGCTGGCTGCCAGCTTCCATTATTCTGAAACCAGCTGAACTCTCGCTAGGGTCATGGGTGCCCTGCTAGTTGACTTGGTGAGAGCAGGCTTGGTCTTTGAAACAACATACATGTCCTGCATTCCCATCCCTTTCCTAGGGATTTTTTTCTTTTTTTTTTTTTTCTTTTTTTTTTTTTTTTCCTTTTTTCTCTCCTCTCTTTCCTAAATTTTCACAGTTTCCCATGGGAAATTCTGATTTTCTCTAAAGATCCCTTATCCACGTTAGAGTATAATTCTGGTCTGAAAAGAGACCTCAGAACTGCTGTGTTTTGAAGAGTTCAATATATTGATGACTTAATGAACAGAATAGGCTTAAATGCTTCTCCTCATCAGAAAAGCCCTATGAAGCAGGATTTACTAGCTGAGGCACAGCAACATTTTAATGCAAATAGTATCTGAAATGCAGCGGTATTTAATTCTTGTTGCTGAGACTAGATCTGCGCATCACTACATGGACCATTCCTGAGTAGAACACCTCCAGTAAACTGGAAAACAGCAACTCACATATTTCCATCACTGTGTTAGCTTCAGTTTTTCAGATCAATGAGATAATTCCTGTTCCACAGAACTATTAGTGTCCATCCCATTCATGTCCTCAAAGATTTTAATGGGCAGTCAATAAATAAATAAATAAATAAATAAAAAGTCCACCCCAAAAATGAAAGTTTGGGTTTTCAAACACAGAAATGCCTGGCACCTGACTGGTGCACTGGAGTTAGGAGAGCTTCAGCCCCCCTGTGAACGTGAAGTCTATTTGGTATCCAAATAAAGAAGAGTCCAGGGTTCATTGCCATATTTCAGTCTTTTCATAAACGTATATGAGCCTGCTAACTAGGTATTTTTTTTCCTTTTTTTCTCCATAAAATGCTTTGTAGAGTATTTGTTGGATATTTATCCTTTTGTATCCAGTTGTTGAATGCTGTCCTGGGAGTTTATTTTAAAAATTTAAAATGAGAGACTCCAATAATCCATGCTAAAGAAATAACTGAATTTGATAGTTACTCAAAACTACACATTCCAGCAATAGTTTTTTTTATTGCTTCCAGCCTGCACATGCACAAGTTTGTTCAGTTAGCTTCTGGCTATGATCCAGTGAGATGATTAGATGCTTGAATGAACTCAGAGAAATATTTTTACGGTGTGAAGAACTTGTGCTTAATCACTTGGGGGAAAAATATTCCATTTTGATTCTCAGCTACAGTACTTATCTTAAATTGCTTAGTCACGTGAAACTATAATTTCACTAGCTAGCCAGATACCCCTTTGAAATTTTACTTGCAACATGATTTGACTCACCAGCTTTGACCCTGATGTAAGGTCATCTGCACAGCTGTTTAAATAAAAATATACACCATGATAACTCAACAGTGTGCTCCAGTCATGCAGAAATGTGAGTGAGAAGCTTATTGATTGTAGTGTCTGACATGCCCTACTTGTAATTAGGAAATCTATAGCCCTGGATTCCTCCTCTCTTCTCCAGCACCCTCCTGCCTCCAAATTCCAAAAATATCTCTGCATTCAAATAATGCTGATGTTAGATTCCCAAACCAGTTTTGCAGTTTAAGCATTTTTCTGATACTTGTACAACTTCACACATTCTACTTTGGTCCAAAGCTCTGACTGGTGAGTGAGGAAGGAATTTATTAAATATTACAGAAAAAATATTTGAAGGAAATTTTAAAACAGGGCAATGTTATGAAAGAATTTGTCTGATATTGTTTGGGAAGAAAATACCTAATGAAGTAGGAAATTTTCTTAATGTTACTGCTTGAAAGATATTTACAGAGTCGGTCCTACAGACATATCTTCATGAAAAAAAAAAAAAAAATAATGTTGGTCTAACTGAACTTTATTACAGCAGCTGTCTGAAACAGCACGAGAAAAGTGATTGAAATGCAGGTGGAAGGGACTGACAGCACAGGCAGGGGGCAGCAAGGAGTAGAAGATGTCATGAGCAGTGGAGGACACTGACATTATTCCAGAAGTTTCAGCAGAAGATACGTTTTTCTTCTGTATTTAACGACTAAGTTCTTGTGAGTACATCTGACAGCATGTTTAAGAAGGTGGTAAGTTAGAAAGAGAGGCCAAAATTGGAGGACAGCTCTCAATACAGGCAGACATAACCCCACAAGAACAAACAAACAAACCAAACCCAGTCTGATGTTGAAGTAACAGGTGAATAAGGCATTTTGGCTTGCACCTTTGGTGACAGAGGAAACAGGAAAAAGGGGATAAGTCAAACTCAATATGGGTCAGTTCATTTAATGAGAAAAGCTTTTTTATTTATTATAATTGGTGGCGTTTGTCATGTGATGACCAGTGATTGTAGCTGGCATAAGATGCAAACATGTAGCTGAAATGGTTGATACCTCATCGTTTCATCCAGCTGGTGGTATGGCCACAGTGCATTGTCTCCTCCTTTTCTGCTAGGTTACCACGCTGCGGGGAAGTCTTAAGCCTATCTAAGATGCTATTTATTTATTTGTTGAACTTTGGCACTCATCAACATTTCCCAGTCAGCTCTTCTCTAGACCCTACTGGTCTGTGTCAGTAGGAATGTTACAGGGCTTGAAAACATTTTAGTTTATTTCTGAAAGCTGCTGAAGAGAGAAACAAGGCTTGCAGACAAATCGAGGGAAAAAATCAAATATTTAAATAACACATGTAAAAGACTCTAGGCTTCTTACATGGCATCTCAGAAAAGAGTCAATTACAGGGCACAGAAAGAATCTAATAATAACCAAAGTAGGCCAAATGCAAACACTGTCATCCTGGCAAAAAAAATGTAAAAGAAGCTGTACAAATAGCAGTGAAGGAAAGCAAATATACACACTCAGAGCATGCATACCCCAGAGCACCCTTACTAAATCATGTTATGAGAATATGATCTACCAAGCTTGGGGAATTCTGCATTCAGATACAGCTAAATTCCACCTTCAAAGCCTGTCTAACCTGAGCTGATGTGCAGTGCAAAACTGTCACAGACGAACTCAGAAAAAATCACGGTAAGTCCTTTAAGAACTTTTGGACTTGCCTGATTTTTTTTTACCGGCTAAAAAAGAAACAATGCACAACACCGCACCGCTGCTTCTGAGCTTAAAATGCCAAGGTGGCAGCTAAAACCAGCAGGAATGGTAATCAGAAATTGATAATGCTGCAGAAAGGAAGAAAACAAGGAACTGGGTTTCAGAAAGTATTCCAAACATATATTTTGACTCACTGCAGCTTCCAGTAGTTAGCGCTTTGCATAAGTATTAAGGCACTGACAAAATAGTAATGCATTGCTATATATACATTGCATAAGAACCCTCAGTAAGACACATGTTAGGAGTTATACAGTGAATGATAAAAATAGGTACGTTAAAGTGTTTTTAGTGTAAAGTATTTTAAAAATAAATAGGCTTTTTATAAAATAGCATTCTTAGAGAGACACTAGTTCTAGTACAATGGGTGAAAAAATTCATCCTTCATTTGAAGAGTTTATTCACTACATTAAGTCTTTTAAGCCCTGTATAAATTACCATATTTGTGTAAGATAATATAAATTTGCTTTACTGAAAGAGGTCAAGATACTACACTTCAGGCAATGTATTTATACGAGCCCTGCCTTTGTGATAAAAAAAAAAAAACATTGGTGACTCTGGAGCCATGGGCTCATTGGTTTTCAGTTTAAGACCTTCCAAAAATCAGTAGATTAAAGCTGTTTACGCTGTGGCTGGCATTCACTGTGGTGCCTAGGCAGGCTCTTGCAGGGCACTGGCACAACCTCAGGCAGTGGGCACACTCTACCCCTTGTCCTGGGATGCTCCATGCTGAAAGGCACCATTCCCAGCACCCAGCACTTGTGCGCTACAGTTCTGTGAGTTACCACGCAGGATGCACGCATTGACCTTCGGAAAGGCTTCCATGCTTATTCTCAGAGCAACATGAACTGAAATATTACTGTGGATTCAGTGTGGTAGTTGCAATTAGTTCAGTGACATAATTTATGATATGAGGCTATCCACAGCACTTTTGAAGTGCAGCAAAGGGGAAAACAGAGTAGAAATGAGATGCCATTTTGGGAGCAGGAAAGGGATGGGAGAATTCAAGGGAGAGGGAAAAGCATCTAGAGTCACAGCTGCTCTCCTCACAAGCCAGACAAAACCAGGACAATATTCCTATTTCCTCCTTTATTTGCCCACGTCTTCAGAGTCTGTAGAGCAATACGGAATGCTTCTCTTCCAATCCCTTTTGTGTTTTGTTTGTTTTTCACCAAGGAATCTCTTTACCTGCCCAAGGTTTATTTCCTTTGATCCTCACAACAGTACTACTGTAGCTAACCTGCACAGTTCTGCTGCAAAATATCCGTTCACTTCCCTTCTCCTCCCCAGGTTTTCATAAGGCTAACAGAATTAACTTGTCCTGTCAGAAATCACTTGCATTAAAAATAATTTTGTTTTCTACTTTTGTGGATTTATCAGTTACTCTTTCCTGTGAAGCAGTGGAAACATCCTTCTCCCTCTGTTTCTGCTTCCTAAAGCCTTTCCACAATGACTGAAAATACAAGGTGTAATTATCCTAGATTAGAGGACAGCTATTCACCACATCCATACTACAAACTGAGGTACTAAATTCTGCAATAATCTGATAATAACCAGAGCACACAAAACTGTATTGCAAAGACCTCAAAGACCACACTATATTCTAATTGCAGGGATAAGTTTTTTTGTTTGTTTGTTTTTTAAATAAAGTTTGATAATACTCAATATCTCACTTTTATGTAGCTAGACAAACCTTGTAATAGTTAAAACAAATCCTGATCTGATTTCTGTAAACATTTCAAAGTACAGCATACCACAGTCCTTCTTCCCTGCCTCCCCCAGCTTCTCATGCTTGCATTTGTCTGATGCTTTCCAACATGTGGAAATGTTCTCCTTCAAACACACATCACCTAGCTTTCAGTGAAAGCCAGATGTTTCAGTACTCCTTTATGTTTATTTAATTGGTGCCATTTAACATGAAAAAGTTAAAACATGATGATAAACGCAAAGCTATCCCCGTTGCAATCATTTACTTCAAGCCACAGATACTTGCACCTTACCCTGGCTTATCTTAGAATGAACAAAGACTACAAACAAGTATTTGTTTTCTGAAATTAGTTGTTAGGGAAGGTGCAAGTTTACATTCATCACTATATTAATTAGATCAATCTAATTGGTAATTAACTCTATTTAAAATGGAAAAAAAAAAAAAAAAGTTTAGTCTAAGCAAATCCTGGTCTGTGTGTGCTTAAGAGACCAGAGTTAACTTCAGCAAGAGCACCTCACGAGACAGAAGGAGAGCAAAGAGTCACCTGAGAACTGACCTGGGACAGAGCAGAAGGGCCCACCAGAAGCAACAGTTGCTGTGCTTCTTCTGAGGGTGGATGTTACTGCTTTTCTGCTTTCTGAGCACCCTTCCAATGGAGGAATACTGGCCCCTGAGGCCTTGAAGAAGCAGCAGCTGCTGAGGCAGGGCTTTCAGGGAGTGCAGCATAAGTGAAACTGAGATCAATGAGTATTTATCTCAGCATTGAAGCTAGCTTGAGCAACCCTGGTTCCCTTCTTACAACCCTGGTTCCCTTCTCCTATCTTCTCAATGGTGCTGAACTACCACTGCTATAGCTGCATGGCAAGGAAAATCAGGGCACTCAGCCTAGTTAGGAAGACTACTTACATGTATAAATAACAACTATAACCCCTGCAGCTGTGCTCATAAATGCAGTAAACAGGTGGAGAGAGTAAAATACAGTATAAATGATCCCTAAAGACAGATCCTGGAAAGCCTTACCTGAAGGAAGGGTTCAGGTCATCCACCAGCCATGCAGACCCACAGAGAGGAGATCCCAGCAAGGGCTCCCTGGTTTGTGTTGCCTGAGCACAGTGGCAGCAAGGAGGAGCGAGCTGCGCTTTGGCATGCCCCGTCCCTGCCTGCTCCAGCTGCGCTGCAGTGACAGAGCACTGAGCTGTCTGTCAACAGAAAGAGGCATTTTTTTCCCTGTTGCGTAAGAAGCAGTCAGACCTGGCTGTTCTCACAATTTGTCTCCAGCGTGGCTCACTAAGAAGTATGAGACAGGAGCTAGCACATCTTTCTTATGAATTTCCAATTATTTTTCATAGGTGCTGCAAGCTCCGTTAAAGCTGTCTTCTGAGTTCACTGTTGGGAGTTGTGAGATTGTTATAGAGCCCAGGCCATCTTATGTAGCAAATTTCAAATATTTGCTACATAATTTTTTTTAGCTGATAATATTTATTTGATGCCTTTGTGTAGCAATGGAAAATGATACTACCCTACTACATAATTATAACTGTTCAGAGGATCCTTTAGTCCTTAATGACACAGAATAGCTGGATGCTGCAGCAGTGTTGCTTGAATGCCTGTTTCTTTAGAAGATGTATCATAACAGATTTATTTCAATTTCTGTTACCGCTCAGAGGCTCTCTTTGGCCTTTAAAGAGAATCCCAATTAATATCAAAGAGGAGTACTCACACATGAAATAAATGGAAAATACACCCCTTAAAATTTAATATGTACACGAGAAATTCTTATTAGCTATGGCTTTACTTAACTTTTATACTAGAATATTAACTACAATTGTGGAACAAGGAGTTTTTGAGCTTTCTCCCACAGAAGAAAATGGGGCACTGCTCATGCTCACCAACCTTGCTCATCTCAGAAACAATGCTAGAAACTGTGTAGGAAATGATGCACTGAGTTCCCCAAACAACATTAAAAAGCAGAATCACAGAATTGTCTAGGTTGAAAGAGACCTCTAGATCATCGAGTCCAACCTCTGACCTAACACTAACAAGTCCTCCACTACACCGTATCGCTAAGTTCAACATCTAAACGTCTTTTAAAGGCCTCCAGGGATGGTGACTCCACCACTTCCCTGGGCAGCCTGTTCCAATGCCTCACAACCTTCTCAGTAAAGAAGTTCTTCCTAAGATCCAACCTAAAACTCTCCTGGCGCAACTTTAGCCCATTCCCCCTCGTCCTGTCACCAGGCACGTGGGAGAACAGGCCAACCCCCACCTCGCTACAGCCTCCTTCAAGGTACCTGTAGGGAGCAATAAGGTCGCCCCGAGCCTCCTTTTCTCCAGGCTGAACAAGTCCAGCTCCCTCAGCTGCTCCTTGTAGGACGTGTTCTCCAGGCCCCTCACCAGCTTCGTCGCCCTTCTCTGGACTCGCTCGAGCACCTCCATGTCCTTCTTGTAGCGAGGGGCCCAAAACTGAACACAGTACTCGAGGTGTGGCCTCACCAGAGCTGAGTACAGGGGGACAATCACTTCCCTAGCCCTGCTGGCCACACTGCTTCTTATACAAGCCAGGATGCTGTTGGCCTTCTTGGCCACCTGAGCACACTGCTGGCTCATGTTCAGCTGACTATCAACCAATACTCCCAGGTCCTTCTCCGCCTGGCAGCTTTCCAACCACTCATCTCCCAGCCTGTAGCTCTGCTTGGGGTTGTTGCACCCCAGGTGCAGGACCCGGCACTTGGCCTTGTTGAACTTCATACAGTTGACCTCAGCCCATCGGTGCAGCCTATCCAGATCCTCCTGCAGAGCCTTCCTACCCTCGAGCAGATCAACACACGCACCTAACTTGGTGTCATCTGCGAACTTACTGAGGGTGCACTCAATGCCCTCATCCAGATCATTGATGAAGATATTAAAGAGGACCGGCCCCAGCACCAAGCCCTGGGGAAGGCCACTAGTGACCGGCCTCCAACTGGATTTGATTCCATTCAGCACGACTCTTTGGGCCCAGCTATCCAGCCAGTTTCTAACCCAACGAAGCCTACGCCAGTTCAAGCCAAGATCAGCCAGTTTCTTGAGGAAAATGCTGTGGGAAAGTGTCAAAAGCCTTGCTGAAGTCAAGACAGACCACATCCACACCCTTTCCCTCATCCACCAAGCACGTTACTTTGTCATAGAAGGAGATCAGGCCTTCCCGCTGATCCTAACCCACAGGGACTCAACCTTATCATTCCCAGCCTCAAGTTCCGCAACATCAAAACTTTCTGATATAGAGAGCCACACCACCACCCCTTCCATGCTGCCTGTCCCTTCTGAAGAGCTTATAGCCAGTCATTGCAGCACTCATGCACACAGTCATGTGCAGCTTTCAAGCAGCACAACATGGAACATTTTGATCAGGACAGTATACATGTTGTCTCTTCAGTTAATGGCAAAAAAAAAAAAAAAAAAAAGGAAAAGTTAAAAACTACAACACCCAAAGGCCCACCACTACCCTAGAGGATTACTGAACTAAGGCTTAGTTAATGTCTAAAGCTCTCCAACATTTCACCTTTGGTACTCACTGCAGCAAATTATCTGCATTGTCCACTGTTGAAGGCTTTGCATCTTTTCTTACAGGCACAGCAAGGGACAATGAGCAAAAATCTCAGCAGCTCCCAAGGCTGTGCTCAACCTGGCTGCTTGAGCTGCATCAAAGCCTCACAAGTCCAAAAATATTAAAGGAGAAGGATTATACTGAAAGGCAAAAATCTGTCAGGGAATGCTGATTTATACCAGGGAAAAAAAGAAAACAAAACCAAAATTTGCCACAGTCCTTGCCTGTCTTGTTCTCTTACCTACTTTTGGCCTTCGTACAAAATCTGTGCACCTCTCAAGTACTTCTGATACCGAGTAGTAACCTCTCATAATATGCAGCTGAATGGACAGTATTTCATCTAAATGCCCTGTACTATATGGACATGCCTCCTCCCATGCCCCTTTCACAGAAATTGCTGTTTTCATGGAACTGTCAGCAATCAACATCCTGCTGTTTTTTTTTCCTTCAGAGGAGAGGAGCCTGATCACCTACATGTCATTTTAGAGGGAAGTGAATTGTCAAAATAAAATTCAAAGCTCCAAACTGGAGGTTCCAGCATTAACCTTTCAGTTTACAGCCAAAGCTCAGAGAAATAGTGAAAGCCTGTGAAAATTAGTCTTTTCCCTGCCCCCCTGCCAAGTAGGGCTGCTCTTAAACTATAGTTTATTTTCAATAAAGGATCTAGACTGACCTAGCTGAAAGGAGACTCCTTTAGCAGTCTAGGAGGAGGTTTGGGGCCATAGAGCTCAAATAGTTTTTACAAACAGAACAAGAATCATCCTTTCTCTTTTTATAAGTTGAGGAGGAGCTACGTTCTCTCCTATTTAAAACAGAAATTCATGGTTAGATGAAGCAGGAGGCTTGACTCCTCTAATTCTCCACAAACTGTGGCATTTCAAATCACCGTTTTCTTTTATCCAGAAGGAGGACAGGTTTCTCCAGGACAGGAATGTAACTCAATGCTTTTTGTTTGGTCTGTGCTATGGTATACCCCCACGCAAACTGATCAACATCTATTCCTCATCTGGTTTTCCCTCACATATAACATGAGCTTAAACATCTCAGAGTTGTTTGTAGGTAACAGCTGTGAAGTGCTTTAGAAAGCAAAAACAGTAACAGTTCTTTTCCTATTATCTCCATGACACACACAGGGATGATCCCATACCGGTGAGAAAACGTTGCATTCCTATAATGGCATTTATATTTAGCAGCAAAATTTCAAGGACTGCAGTAGACTGATGACAGTCAAGCTTGCTCATGCATCTTCAAGCCTGTATTTTCGTGTTAATCAATTGCTTTTATGTTTATTTTTATTTCCACAAGTAAAAGGTAGTTATAAGTATTCCTATGTCCTAAGGCATAAGTAAGGATAAAATACTATTTCAAGAGGACTGTGCTGGCTCCTAGAAATGCTGACCCCATTAAAAAAGGTAACACCCATACTAGTGTCGCCTGTAGAAGCTTCAGCTTTTCAGCAAGCAGATTGGAGTGGTTCAAGAAATCTAGTCCTTAGAGAAAGGATTCACAGCTCACTCCAGCTTTATTAGATGCAATATGAACAAGCAGTGACTTAGTCAAGAACTGCTGTAGCTAGAGAAAAAAATGAAGACATTGAAAATGATGCAATTACATGTAGGTTTGGCATACGAACAGTCACTATTTCAAGACTATAAAAAGCTAAAAAAGTATGAACGATTCCACAGAGAACACATGGAAAAGGAGCTGGGAAAAGAAGCATCACAGAAACATCGCAGAGATATCAAAGATTCCTGTGTCGCAGACATGACTCTACTCAGTACCAGTAAGGTGCCCTTTCTAGAGCATGTGTTCCACCTCCATCACACAGTCCGATAGGAACAAGCAGTAGACCTGCATGTGTCAGAGAGAGCTTGATGACTTTATCTACACCCACAGGAAAGATCTAAAGATATAAAGTGCAAGAGGGATATTGCCACACATGGCAATAGCAACCATTATTAACAGAGGAAAAAGGAAGCCTCAGCACATCCCCACCCATAAATTCCAAGTATAAAACTGAGCTTTCAGTAATGGCAAGAGTACTCTTGAAGGTTACACAAATCATGCTTCTCAAAACGAGAAAGAAAAGTATTGGCAGGGATTCCCAAATGCATTGTGGGCCCATTAGATTAAAGAGCGGTATGATTAATGAGACAGAAGAAATGGATACTAGGGTAGGGAATCTGTCAGAGATGTAAGGATTCCCAGAGAAAACTGCCAATCATACCATCTCAAGAAGTCACGAGTGGCCAGAACATTAAAACAGACAGCTTTTGGATGAGGAAATTATGAGTGCATAATTCACAGGGGGTTTTGCCACCAGTCTTCCTGGAGGCATCGTGCCCATGGCTGGGTTTAAAGTAGTGCAAGTGGTTAAGTCAGTCACTGTATTTGCTCATGTTTTCAGTTAAACACAAGTGTTTCATTTTAGGCCTAGCTAGATGAAGATGTGATGGAGGAAAATAATACACTCTTTCATACCCTGAATGCTGGTAAGGATGTCGGGAAGTTTGCTCTTTATTTCTATATGTAGAAAGTAAAGGTGTATTTTGAAGTAGGCTTACCCATTTAGAGTATATTCAAGGACCACATCTACATGAAACGTTAGCTGTTGGTGTGCTACTAATATATTTTTTATCCTGGTACATCCTGTCACAAGACATTCTATCCTGGTACATCCTGTCACAAGACATGCAAGGAGAGGAGTTCAAAGCATTTGCTTGGCTGGTGAGCATCAAATAATGGTATAACATGCTTTGCAAGAATGGGGGCTGTGCAGTCCCACCTCCTTCACCTAGCTGTGACTTTAGATGCACTGTTTGATGTGGCTATGAGTATTTAGTATTTTAGGAATAGGCGCAGAAACCTATGGCATACCACGAGTGAAACATGCCTTCTAGAGCAGCCACTCCTGCAAGACTGCAGGTGAAATATGCCTCTTAGGACCAAAGCTTACTTAACCATGCAGTGGCTTTAAAGGATTTGGGCCCAGTGTTCTCCTGGCGGGATGTGAGCATCATCCACTGAGATCAATGCTGTTACATGCATCTTGCAGGGCAAGAGTCAGTCTGTTTGTGTGTGATTTGAGAACACTTGCAAAAAAAAAACACTAACAACATATGAGAGCTCTCAGTCATCCTCTAAAGGCTAGGCTGTCTGCCAAGAGAATAGCACATTAGACAGACTCATCAATAATTCCCATCATCCATCCATCAAAAAAAGAAGTTTCATTTACCTTAAAATGCATATGTGGATTTTACCATACAGAAAAGGGCAACACTTGTAGGTCTCTGAACTATCATAATATAACAGGATTGGTTCCCCTTCATATTGCTCAGACACAGCCACTGCCTCAAGGAATTTATATTAATTCAGTGAATTCCATTTCTTCTTTGATAGGAGTAGGCTACTTAGCCATAAAGTGGCTAATCTCTATGGCTATATCTGGTCAAATGAGGTGTGCCCATGCATGATGTTTAACCAGAAAGTTTAACTGAAGAAATAGAATTTGAATATTAGCCAGTAAAAGCTTTTGGAGACATGGCAGCTATGGTCCTGTAAGCAAAGCTATTCCCAGCGCTAGATGGGAATTTTAGAGTATTTTAGAGTATAAAATTAGGTGAGTCAAATTCCAAGCTAGTGATTTCAATACAACATTTAGAAGGTTAAATTTAAACTGAACACTATTGAACAAGATATTTGACTGAATGAATTTGACTAAATGTCATTTGCTCTTTTGACACTAAGGATTTCAAAGGTCTTGCATAGCTATCTCGACTGAGGAACATGGCAGCAATGTTCAGTGTAGTATTTTGTCTCCCAGTAAGACATTTTGGTTAACACTGTTTTCAGATGACTGTGCCCCTGTTTCTCTTTCTGAAAAGGCAAGAAATTACTGGCTACTGCTAAAAAACATTTTGAACAATACAGGAAAAAAAAAAATCTAGTTTGGAGTGCCGATGTTTTCCTAGCAGTAGAGTTTAAAGAGTTGAAAAAGTAAGAAAAAAAATACACATCCGCCACCCAAAACAAAGCCCACAAAAGCCATACTGAAACTTCTATTTCTACAAGAAAATACTGACTTAGATCATCTGGAAAATGGCAATATGTAAAGATATTTATCCTCCTGAACATTAAGATACATCTGGACATGCATTGCTGTGAAGACTAATTAAAGAGTTTCTTTCTAGGTAGCCCATCTGATCCTAGTTCAGTTATTTAACTTGAGCCAGATCCAGATATTGCCGGGTCAAACGCCAGTCTTGTTGAGGGAAAAATAAATCAGTAAGACTGACCAGCATTTATAGAAAGCCTGGTTTACATCTGGGCTGACCACTTCTGTTGGCAGTGATGATTTTCCACAATGTTGATGTATTAATGGGAAAACACTGCTCATTTGAGCAGGTATTAATGAGTTTGGGCTGCAGCAGCAGCAACTTGTGGCCGAAACACACATGTAACAGCTCCAACCCCGCCAACAGCTGGCATCCTCCAGGCAGCAGAGCTAGCTACTCTGCATGCTCGGTGTGCTCTGTGCTAGGTACACTTTTGTGATTTTTATTCCTTTGAGAAACACGACAAAGATTCCTGGTAGTTTGTGTGCAAATGTTTAAAAAAATATACATGAAATATCCTTATGGGAGTAGAGATTAGGGAAAAGAGAAGAAGGAAAAGGAGGATGAGAGGCTTGGAAGCTGGGCAGGTAGGTATGGGCAGGACATAATAGTTGAATGAGTCAACACCAGGGATTTGCATCCCCCCCTCTGTTCCTGCTTTTACAGTAACATTGAGCAATTAGGAATTGTCCCTCAGGCTAATTATCTACTAAATCCTTCTCGTCAAATCTCAAAACAACCCCAGATCCCTGCATAGTACTCAGGTAACAAAGGCTGCAGTCACTCAATGAACAAAAACAAAAAGGGAAGAGACAGAACAAGTCATATTTACAGTAAGGAGAATTTCTGAAAGCCTCTCCCATCCCACCCACTGTGAGGTGCTGTTTTTTAACGTCCCAGAGGAAGCAATATAGTAACTACAACCAGCAGTACAGCGTTTTCTCTCTAGGATATTTTGAATTCATTAAATACTAGTGAAGACATATTTGTCCTTGGAAGGCTTAAAAACAAAGCTTTTCAAAAACCATTCTGTGAGGCTCACGGAGGTAACAAGTGATGTGAAAAAGCTGAATATTAGATTCCAAGCACTGCAGTATGATTGAAATTTCATATTACCTAGAGGATAAAATAAAATCTACTAACTTGCTTTGAAACAATTTAAGCAAAAAAAAAAAAAAAAAAAAAAGATTTCCTGATTTTATCAGTGCTACTGGAGATTTATTTGAAGCTAGTGTGCAGCAGAGGATCATTTCCTAAAATCATACGCTCTTTGGATTGTTTAAATGTTTACTATACACAAAATAAGATAGGATTTTGAAATAAGCTACTTGTTCCTTGACTCTACGCTGGCAAGACCCAACACAGGCCCATAGGTGGATGATTTTCTATTTGAGCAATGACCAAAGCTTCACTTGCTGGCTTCCAGAAAGCTCTGCTATCTGCTATGCAGCCTGTGAGACAGATAGGGGTACTAGAGCAGGCAGCAGCTGTCTGTCAGGAAGACAAAGCCTTGAGCGATTGAGATGAGAAAAGCTGGGGAGGCAGAGTATTTTCTTCTTTCTTGCTGTTGGCAAAAGCAAAAAAAAAAAAAAAAAAGCCAAACCTTGTTCTTCTTTGTCTAAAAAAAATCACTAGACAATACACAACATTTATCTTGGTTTCCAAGCAGATAGGACACCTAAAAACATCTGCTATCTTACACCCGTGTCTCTCTAACAGAAAAGACATAAATAAGGCCAGGTTTACGGCATTTGCCTCTACTGCCACATGGGAAACCCACACTTGGGAATATTTACATACAAGGTCATTTTACAGCATCCACTGCACAATGCAGATGTCTGGGCGAAGGACGTGATTCCTTCTGGAGAAGGACCATGCTTTTGCATCAGAGTACACATTCACTTTACTGCAGATGGATTGCAACAGAGTCCTGATGCCATCTTTAACCTCGGCATACTGCCATGCTGCAAGTTCATTCCAGTGATGTACTGAGATAGCTTTGCTGCCTTTAGTCTCAAGTCTCTTTGGAGAAGGTCCAGGTAGGCTTTCCCTACTTTCTGACAGCTCTTGGCTAGCTCCTTCTGGACTCAGCAGTTGATTGCCAGATCTCCCACATTTCTGACATTGCTCCTCTTGATTCAGGTCTACCTGAACCACAAATAAATAATAATAAAATAGAACAACAAAACAACCTGAGGAATATGGGCCCTTCTTCAAGTCTGGTGTCTGATCTCCAGATGGTGAGCATCTACCAGCACCCACACCTTGCTTCATCTTTTCTGAGCCCCTCAGATGCCCTCCCAGCAGGAAGATGGAGGTGTTTCTGCACTCCTTCCTTTGCCTCTCACTGGCAACAGTGCAGCGAGGGCTCTGCTGAGCTGCTGGGTGTCACATGCAGCTCCTCAAAAGCAGATTTGGAGCAGAATTCCACCCGACTCCAGAAGAAAATGTAGAAAAGCCCAGAAAACATCCTGTAAATACACAACACGCTCCATCCAAAGGGTCAGGCCTTCACACTCGCCTGAACTGGTGACCGGGGTCTATGTTGTGCTACACAGACAGACAAGAAATTGTGCAAATCCAGATGATTATTTCTGGTGCTTTTAGTTGCTGGCTAACTGTTTGAAATATTTGCCTGCTTTTGGTAATCATCCAGGTTTGTGAAGTACTCAGAAAATATTCAATTAGCAATAAATTAATTGTGTTTTTAATTGCCCGCTCTTCTGTGATGAAATATAGTATAAGCATAGCTCAGATGAACATAAATGCAGAAGATTATGCATGCTGAGTTGGAAGCTTTCCCTGAAAAGGTTTTTCTCAAGTCTGGGCTGAAACTAACAAAATAAAATGAAGGACAATCAAGGGGACTGGGGAGAATACAACTGCATTTTTAAAGCCACACAAATGGCTGCATTTGAGCTCGGGTCTGAAACGGGGCATGCATCAAGCCAGTCCCTCAGCACCAGGTTCAGCATCTTCAAACCGAAGCACCCCTTTCACCAGCGCTTCCTGTAAGGCAGGCCTTCCTGTAGGCCTCCAGCCAGCTGATAGAAAACACTTGACATGGGATAAACCCTCCCAACATCACTGGCTTCTCTGTATTAATGATGAATATGCGTGGGAGCTCATAAAAGCACCAAGGTTTGAATTCTAGCCTGATACAACACACCTCAATGAGCAGCATGGCTGAGGAAAGCAGGACACGACTTTCAGAGTGCCAACCACAGAGACAGTAGTTGCATTTCCTGGCTAACACCACGTGGAAGGAAAATGACAGTAATAAAACTGGTAATTAGATTTATAAAATCCTTTCTTTTTCTCAGTACTACTTGTTCAGTCAAAGAAATCCACTCAGAGCAAAGTAAATTGGATCAAATAAATTTGTACCTATATATGACAGCACAGTTTGGCCCTTTTTTCTTAGTGTAAATTTGAACTGCAAAGCCTCTGAATTGATTTTCCAAGAAGAAAACTTAAAAACCATATTTGAAGACTGTTGAAAGCATACACTGGTCTTTTGTATAAAAAGGAATACATTTGAATCTACATTTAACAAATCACTGGATATTAGTCACATTGAATTCAGTCTCTTGGCCACAGTAACATTTATTTAATCCTCATGTCTTATCTCAGTGGCAGAGCAATTCTGTATTTACTGTATTTTGTCGGAGAGATCATTAACTCCATTAATAGCAACAATCTGAAGATTTTCTAATTTACAATTTTTCCACTGATAGTTATTTTCTCAATGCCACGAATGGTTATGAATCTGAGTGGTGCCAAACCACTGCAGCTTCCATTGCCTTCAGCAAGAGTTGCAGCTGGTCTACAAATTATGGCCTTTTAGTATTATGTTTGTGTCAGAATGGCAAAGCCGTGAAGTGCTCACATAGCATTATAGTGGTTTTGAATTCCGGATAATATTTTCTTGGAAATCTCAGGAAAGAATTAAATTTCTCCTCCACATCTTAATAAACTCTCTCTTTCCCTCCCTGCTTTCTAAACAAGGACTGCAAATTACTCTGGTCATATTACTGGCAATATTACAAGTATATTGCATGCTGCCACACACCATTCTCTAAACATTGTAATACTAAATACATCCATAAAGCAGCTGATATCAGCAGACCAAGCTGTGACATTCAGACATGCTATTAATGTTCCCGGGTATAGATGGCTTACTTGGTAAACCTACATCTTGATTTTCTTTTAACATTTTTATTGCTATTCAGTTGTACAAGTACTCAGCAGCATCTAGCCTTTTTCTTAACGCATTCAGTCATATAAATTGAGGTATTGATTTCTTCAAATAACCTAATGGTCTTGTTGAATTACTGGCAGACTATGCTGCACTTGTCTTGTTCTGGTTATCAGTACCCATTTAATCAAACCCTTAAGACGCTTAACAGAATGTAAGTACGGTAACCAATCTTTGAAAGACCCAAAAGCTACCACCAGCACCAACTGAGCAGTACAATGTATGGGTGGTTCATATTAAAAACAGAATTGATAGTGGAAGTTTAGTGGAGACAGTTCAATATAAATCTATTAAAAGAAAATAAAATACTTAAAACTCAATGTACAACAATATTGAAACAGAAAAATATCAAAAATAAGACACTTTACTACTGAATAAATCGTAATTACAGGTGATACACAGCCTAACCTATATCAGGTCAATAATGCCCTACAAAGAATAAATATCAGTGATTGAAGCACAAATATCAAGGATGCAACATCTTTCCATTAGAACTAATACCACTAAGAACTATGCAAGAAATCTTGGATTGATCTAATGTGTTATAGTTAGACCTGAAGAAAGGAAACAGCTTATCTGAGCCAATCAATGCTCACATCCATATCCCTAAGATAAAGATATATACCATTCATTTCCTGCTACTAAAAGCTAAACCAATAATCACTACAGTATTACATCCTCCTCCCAACACAAATGTGAAAGATTTGTTATATGACATTACACCACGAGTCCCCGTGTATATCTGCATCACAGCATTTGCGAGGGAGCAGCACTACTCAGGGTGCAGTCACTCAGGGGCCCCCATACACAAAGCACTGATGCAGGTACAGTTGTTTGGTTATCACTCTGATATGGCTTTACAGCATGAATGCTTATACCCAACTGAAAACAATTTCTCTATGTATGCACTCATTCACTCAAGGATGCTAACAAAGACATGGTTTAACAACAACAACAAAAAAGTTATACTTCACTTGTTTTATTTTTTCTTATAGTACAGTTTCTTCTTGTTCTACTGTCTTAAGTAAGCTACACTTAGAAAAAAGCCACACAGTACAGTAATACATCTTTTTTCCCCCAAGATACAGCCAACTTATTTTTCTTAATAGACATCATGAAAGTCTTTCATTAATATATTATGAAGTACTGTATTTACACTAAATTACACTGAATACATAAAAACATGAAATGCTTTCCAGAGTATTTTTATCAGTTCTAAGACTGCTATTATTCATGACACTAATTTTGCTAACCACACCAACCAAATAATGACTAAGATAGTTATTGACTCCAAATGCAACTTCTGAAGAAGGTATTTGAATGCCTTTCTAACAAAGCTAAATATTTGGAAACTGAGAAAAGGAATGACTTCAAAGCATGGTGGGAAAACCAAAACAGTATTCTGACTAAAAGATACAAAAATTAGCAACTGCAAGTTAGCAGTTTAAATCTAGAAGTGAATACCCACTGCATTAGGATAAGGACCTGTCCAAGGTAAGTATCTGCAAAATACAAAGAGGGTCCAGTATGATGGGGGGGAAAAAAAAAAAAAAAAAAAAAAAAAAAAAAAAAGCAGCTAACATTTTTTCCCCACTTTTCCCTTACATAGAAGACAGATAATATTTACTTGACATTTTAATGGTGTCAAAACCCTGGTTGCCATTAGTGACAGCATATGCCACAAGGTCCAAATGTATATGTTGGATTGGAGCATTTGTTTTGAAATTCTGCATTGCATGCTTCTGCTTACAGTGCAGGATTTTTATTTTTTTCTGACAGTAGTCCTTTCAGCAGCTTTTTAATAAAGCATCAAAGAGTATGATGGAAGACTGAAGATAAGAGAACTGTACTCAAAGTTAAGCACTTTTCTTATTGGATCTTACAAGTTAGTTTCGCTACTATGTGACATGCAAGTGTTTAATTATTTGCGAGAAGAATTTGGATCTAATTGTTCTGTGCTAAGAATCGCCACTAAACACTGAATCAGTCTGACAATTTGTTTCTGTTTTAGTGCCTGCTAAGTTTCCAGGGTTATACTCTCAGATTTGTTATTTCAGACATCTTTGCAGAGCAGTTTCTTTATTGGTTATGGTCATATTTCCTCTTATCACTTTCTCTCTTTTACTTATTTTTAATAAATACAGACTTGCAGCACTCTAGAGCATTACTTCTCCTTACTGGAACATTTACCCTTGGTATATTTGGAAGCAAGATCTTCCATATACAGGCTTGCCTTATATCCTTGACATGCTTATGTCTCATAATTAGTAGAAAGAGAAATTTAGATGCACAGTGAATGTGTGGTGGGGCTCTCAGTCTGAACTATTTAGCAAAGCAATTACAGAATCAAAAAGTTCAAAAGGCACACAGGGAAGTGTCACAATCAGAAATGTAAATGAGCCATGATACTTGTAAGAAGCTAATTAATGGCCTAATAAATCCCTCTAGCAATGATTTAATTACATTAGAAATCTGGAAAAGAAGGAAAAGCAGCTTTTTCCTGTACATGGACAAAATTCTTTTAAGGATGCCTTATGATTCTGGCCAGCACTCAAATTTAGAGAATTATCTGGAAGAAAAATAAACAACAAAACAAACAAAACCCAAACAAATCCAACCAACAGAACTACAAATTAAAATGTAAAAATAACTTTGAGTGTTACTGAAGGATATGCTGATGAAAGAAGAGACCTTCAGGAGCAAAGCTGCAGCATCATCTCCTACTTGCAGGGATACTGAATTTTTCTATGGCCATGAAGTCACCCATGACTTCATGCTTTCCAGCATGAAAAGGCCCTGCTACATGGGCCTTTCTGGATTTCCTCCTGACTCACAGCCATCTCCTGGAAGCTATTACAAAAGGGTCAGCCTAAAGGAGGTCTACTTTTTAGCAAGCCCACGTGTCCTGAAAAGACCTGCTCTATAAACCCAGTGTCACATCCCCGGCATGTGCCCTACATATGGCAGTGGTGACCAGCCCCTGCGGGGACCAGATGGGCCTCTGTCGGCACCACTGGAGTATGGCACACTGCTCTGTCACAGCAAGATGTCAATGTCACAGCTTACAGTGCCTCTGCGGCTTGAAAGTAATCAATGCCTGCAGTTCCTTTATTTATAGAAAGTTGTTTAAATACAGTGTACTTAAAGGAAGAGCCAAAGACCAGTAAATGTCTCTTAAAAGAGACAGGTTGTTCCATATCAGAAAAAGAAAGGGCAAGATGACCTAGGAATCCTTCCTGCTTTCAATTCTGTAACTGACTAACAAGGCAAAAGTAAACTTTTTATTGTTTGTTTGCATCTCTTGCTAGGCAAGATTCCTGCATTGCACTGGTCCCTCTGCATGGAAACTTTGAAAGATAGTGGACATTTTGGGATTAGCAGCCTCTCTCCATAGCATGAGCTCTATTTGCTCAGGAGTGACTGATGATATATTTCACTATGTCAACAATTTCTTCCAGTACAGCTTATTGGCCAGTCTGACTGGCTGTTTCATGCCAAACATGTGTAATCAGATTGAATCATTTGTTGGTGAGCCAAATTTGTACAGTATAGTTCTTTCTCCAACTTCAAGATAACCCCTGTAAATCTTGAGCACTCAGATTTTACTCACCATCTTCATTGAACGATAATTGTATGAGCTCAGGAGTATTTCTGTGTAAAAATTTCATATTAACATTTTGCATATAGAAACATCATTGCAGTCAGATACGAGGCAAGAAGATGTAATTTAAACCTCCTTCTTTCATTATATAAGACGGAAAATCTCTTAAAAATTTTAAGGAGACCTTTATTCAAAGGTACAAACTTTGGAATGGAGCTTATGTGACTGGGGCAGGGAAGAGGGTGTGATTTTCACACTTGCATGTTACTGCTCATGAAAATGAGGATGCCAACTGATATTTCTATAAAACTAAATACAACCCCTGGTTGTGCAAACTGATTAGACAAAGATTGTCAGCCCTTTATTGCATTATCTGCACTAGAGTCAAATTTAAAACATTTGGGGCAGATGCGTGATGATGCAGAACAAATATATCAGCCCAATGACATTACTTAGAGCTTCAGTCCTTCACTAGGGACATGAATGATTTAAGTTCTTCACCTGAAATGCCTTAAAATTAGGAGGTACACTGGGTATCTTAAAAGTGCTAGTCAGTAGTGAGTTATGTTGTCATTCACTTGCATGCTTTTTCTCCACGGCTGACTCAGACATATTACAAATTTTTATTTATTTATTTTTTTAAATGTTGAATGCAAGAAAAAAAGAGTTGATCTGGTGGCTTCACTTTTACTTGAATCTGAAGATGTGTTGCTTTCCTGAGCAAGGCGTTTGCCTTTCTCTCAAATTCTGCTTCCTGTTGGAGCAGATTTTAAAGCAGGGAGAAACAGGACTCAGCAGGTGTGGAGGGTGCTGTACAGGTGCCATGAATAAACAAAGTTAGAAGACTTTTGTCAGCCTGAAATACTCCCTAGGATTAGGCTTAGTAAAATAACAGTTGTTGTGATGTCAGCTGAGGCTTACCACTGAAAACGTGCAATTTTAAACAGCTGTGGCTCCCAAACTATGTCAGATACCAGCCTGTATACCTCTGCATTTACCCCCTCGAGTTTGTGTTTCTCTTTGTCTATAAAAACAGTGGATCAAATTATCCTTTTGGGTAATTCCCCTGACTTAAACATTCCTTATTTCTTCTGAGCAGCAATGTGTATAAGTGGGGCTGACTACCTTGTCTGTGACATGCTCCCAGCATGCGCATAGATTTGATTAGAATTAGTAGTTGCAAAGCTATTAAGGTGTCCGAATCTGATCGGTTATAATTAGAACAAAACTGTCACAGTAACAAAGCAATGTGAAGATGTGCTGTTCCATTAGAGAAGAAGCAACTGCAGAAGAGCCACTTTGCAAATACAACATTTTGTAGAGATAATAAATCTGATTAACTTTCCAGGACATTCTGTGTTTGAAGAACAGCTCAAATTTAGAGATAAACTAGCTTGGAAATTTCCTTTCTGTGACAGGTCCCACTTGGAGAAAGTATTTCCAAGCACAACTGCATGCAGAATATGACATTTTGAGTACTCTGAAACATTATAACATTATCGTTTTCATTTCTTAAACAATAAATTTCAGCACTCCTGAAACGTTGATGATATATTGCTGTGGCCAGAAACTGGCTACTCTGAGTCAGCTGAAATTTAACAAGTGTTTTATTCACAGTGAAGCACTACTTTCAGGGAGCTGTAATTTGTAAGAACATCTTTCTATCTTTCTCCAGTTCTGATACATTCAACAGCCAAGGACTCACACTGGAGTGCATATCCCACTGAAGGTACTGCTAACAATTGATTACAGCTCACAAGCCAAACAGAATCAGTCAGAAATACTGTTATTTGTTACAGCCTTGAAAGTAGTTATAATAAAATATTTTGTTACAAAATACTAAAATACTCTGATCGTTCAAAATATTTTAAGGCCAGTAATTGATACCATTCAGTTTTCCAGAAGAATCTTCCATCCTAGAAACTCCATTTCAAATACAAGTTTTTACACATTTATATACAACTAAACCATCTCTTATCCCATGACAAATTCAGTCATGTGGACGAGCAACCACACACTATTTTTCCAGATGGAAACCCCAGTCGACATTGTGCAATCAGAGACATAGATCTCCATGGACTGGGCTTCACTGGGTAAAATCAAGCCCTAGTTACAGCAGTGGAAATACAAAAATAGAGCTTAATGTTTTGAGTCTTTTTAAACAGTTTTGGTTAGGAAAAATTGATTTTTATATAATGGGTATATTTCTGTGTTTTTCTAATGATATTTGTGACATCTTTGTGTATTTAAAGAGAAGAAAAAAGCTGGAAAAATACATGTATTAGCATCATCCCATGGGGGACAATCCCATTCAGATCTTTCCCATTCAAAGATTTTTTGCTGTTTTCCTCAGAAGTATTTTTTCTGAGGGATCTGAGGGCAAAACTGTGGACACCTTGAGGTGTGAGACACCTGAAAGCACAGCAGTGTGTATACTGACAAATGCAGCAACTTGCCACGAGTGGACCTTCTCCCCACTGTCTAGCAAACAAACCACTTAAAAATGCAGAAGAGCCAACAAAGGGCAACTCTTCCTGGTATGTCATTGATTTCATTGCAGAACCAGACGTTTTATTTCACATGAACTCCCCACAGTGCCAGATAGCTTGATTGACAAACGGAGCCAAAAAATAAGTAAATACAATGGAGGAACCATTAAACTTATGACCATGGTTTCAACAGTCCACCACCAATGCCTTGCCCTGGCCAGCAGTGACACAGCGAGGTGAATCTCAAGCCTGGCACGGGCACTGAGCCCCAGTCTGCCCCAGAGCTTCAATGCCAGGAAAGCTCGTGTCTTAATTCCGGACCTGGCACTCACTCGCCGTATTTAATCATATGCTGCATTGAGTATTTATGAAGAAAAAATCCATACGTGATTGACTATAATAAAAAGGATATAACAGTCTGTCCACAGTCCAAGATGAACGCCAAATACACAGAGCTTGCACTGGGGCTCTGTCACTGGACAATGCGCCCTGCTGCCCTCTGCTTACTTTGGCTGAAAGCTGTGATGAAATCTCTGATATTTTATTTTTCCTGATGTAAGATGCTATAACTGCCTGCATGGTGGGTTTTAGAAACCCATTATGCTGTACGTAGGTTTCCGGGGCAACACTCGCAATACAGCCTTCAGTATCTGATAGTTATTTGTGTTGACAAACCACATACAATCTGCCATTACTACAGCTGTTGACTCTAGCACTTCAGGGTTTTAAAACTTTTATAAGAGTGAAGGTTTTGTTTCATTTAATAGTGACAGAAACTGAAGCAGCTGTTGATAGAGCTGCTCTGGTATATGACTATTGCAAAAGTTATCATGCCTTGCTATTTCCTTGTGGGTTTTTTGTTTGTCAATGGAAAATGCAACATCAGCTACATTTAGGTATTTGTAACTTGTAACAGACATTAATACACAATTAAAAGAAATAAAAAACACTAAATAAAAACATAAAAAAATGGGAAAAAAAATTAATCTGATCATACATCCTTACCAGTTCCTAAGCAAAACAAGAGAAATAAACCACTATTTTAAACTTTCTTTATAATATCTCTAATATTGAAATAAAGAGGAAAAGAGAGCCCCAAATCTGGCACGCAAACCAGCATCCAAAAAGGAGAAAGATCTAGCCCTGCAACAAATACATAAAAGCATTCAAGCAGCAGACATCAGGTGTTGCCAGCTGATGGCTGCCTGGCTTCCTTGCTAATTCTGTGTCAGACACGAGACATCTGCAGGAGCAGTGGGGCCCAGGCGTGGCCCAGCCCCTTGCAGGCAGCTCCCTCCCCAGTACTGTGCAACCCCCTCATCCATTGTCTCTCTCAGAGGAGGAGGAGGAGGAGGAAGGGCTTGTATGCCTCAGGAGACACACAGGAGATGTCTCATCCTCTTTTTCTCCTCTCTTTCTTTTGGTATAATCCCAGCTATACAGCAGGGCTGATCTCATTTAGAAGACCTCACAGGGCTGATCTCATTTAGAAGAACACAAACATCAAGGAAACAGCAACTTTTATAATGGATCAAAACAAAGCTAAATTTAACTTTTTCTTAATAGCAGTACTGAAGGACCCAGGACATGAAAATTAAGGGTAGAAGATGCATTTGAAGCCACCAAAAGTGTTAGCAGACAGCTTCTTAATCCCCAAATTGTCACGTCAACTTAAACCTGTCCCCTGGCAGGGATTCAATTCTTTCACAGAGCACGTTACCCTTTGCTCACATGGTGGCACGACCATCCTTCCAGAAAGCCGCCATGCCTGAGGCATAGGCTAGCAATTCAGGAACCAGAAGAGTCAGGTAACCCAACTCAGAGGCCTGCCAGTTTTTGGCAGCACCACACACCCATTACAGGAAAGCTCTAGGGGTATTCAGCTGGTGGCAGGCACCCTGGGGAGCCCCTGCAGCCTCCTTGGCTGACAGGACCACCTGTAACCAGTGCAGGTGCTTCCACCTGTATTCAGGGCCTACCACCATGCAGTGCAGCCCAGGGCATGTTTTGCCCTGCTGCTACACCAAAGATAATTCCTCTCCAGTAGGAAAAGGGAGCTTTATTCTCACAAGCCATGGGTTATAGATGGTTTTCCTGTTTCTAATCTTCTAGTTTTTAAACAGGAGAGATATATGATGCGTATCTGTTCGCCTGCATATCCTAGAAAACATACAAGTAAGCCTGCACCTTTCCCAAGTTAGATGTGTAACAGAGCACTATCACTGTGCAGCAAAGCCACATTTGCAGCCACAGCACAAATATCCCTGTGTCAGACACACAGGAGAGACCGCTCCCTGCCTCCATCCATTTTCCTGAAGGCACTGACCACTCTCTTCTCTTGCCTCTTGCTTCCCAGGGAGCATTTTTTCTCATCATCATCCCCAGTGCCTTCTAGTACAGGACAGGACTACCAAAAAACTTTTCTAAGCATTCACTGACCTTCTGCTCATCACCTTTTTTTTTGTTTTTTTTTTTTTTTTTTTTTTTTTAACCTAATCTCCCATTTTAAGGCTTTGTAACAACTGCCCAAATGATATTTTGTCCATAAACTATTTTCCTATTGTAGCTTCCAATCAGTCGTACAGATTTCTGTAGGCACTTTAGTTGAAAAGTTCTATGAGAGGACACTGACTTTTTTTTTTTATTTACATCATCTAAGTCATACATTTTATAGTTTTCAGGAAGTTGACATTTTCAAAGGAAAGATTAAGAATGAATTTACCCTTTTTCTTATCTAAAAGTTTTATAAGAATTTCACTTTAAAATATATTAATTTGTGACACACATGATTTCATATTTTTTAAAGGATCTGTTTCTTAAGTTTCTAATAACTCAATATGCATGTATATATTTACTCTAGTCATCAGCTTTATTACCAACTATCCTCACCCTGCATGGACTTGATTGACAAAAAGGGGCACAATAATTGAGCCTTCTGCCACAAAACCACACACATCTATGGATACAGCTAAAAAAGAACAGTTTTGTACTAGGACATTTTTCTTTGAGAGGTTATACAGGTTGATTTGCTATTTTCTGTTCTATATGTTCTATATAGACAAAATGTTCTATATAAACATTTTTGTTCATTTGTTGTTCTTCAGATACTCCTACTTTATGAAGTACAGAATACAGTATAAGTGTGTATATATTTTTTACAGAAAATAAATCCTCCTTTCTTCTTTCCTAGACTACCATTTTTAGTTTCTGAATAAAATTGGTCATTTATGTTATACTCTATATATTAGAACCAGCTGATCAAAGACAAATTTTATGACATGAATGTCAGAGTAAACATTTAAACATTTTAAAGTGTAGACACTGACCGGAAGGAATAGAAACTAGAACTGCAAACTCATCTTGATCTTTGGGCCTTTTTTTTTTGTTTGTTTTTTTTGTTTTTGTTCTGTTTTGTTTTGTATTTTTTTAAAGGAAAAGAGAGAGAGAGAAATCTACAGTTTAAATAGCTGCTTCATTGTGTTTTACATTGAAATCACACAGACTTTTAGAAAAGGTGCATATATATATATATATAATCAAATGCAGAAGTCACAAAGAAAAGAAGCAAGCACCAAACTGCAAAATGACTTGTAGACACTGCAGCCATTGGAAGTGCTTACAGTTTTTCACTGATGGAGCAAAAAAGAAACAGCAGAAAACATAACTGAACATCTCCATTTATTGTTTTCAGATAGCTTTATTTACAGAGTCCTTATGACCATCCTAAAATTGCTTCTCAAAGCCTGCAAGCTCTGCTACTGCAGAAGAGATTGGAAAGCACATTTAGCTTATAAAGAAACCAAAGAATCTCTTTGAGTAGCTCTATAATAAGTGACTCACAAGAACAAGCCAGCCAGGCTACATGCTAAATATGTATCTTGGAACAGCTCATTTATTAGGAAAATTTTGTCCTGAATTTAACCATATCTGTTTCAACAAAATATACCAAAATATCACCTCTGACTGCCACCATATACCTTATGTTGCATTACTTGTTAACCTGGCACTGTTTTATTTTGTATTTTTATTTTTTTAATTTTGAAATCATATCTGGAATAATTCATGAACCCCAAAATACATAATCTTGACAAATTATCCTAAGAAAGTTGAAAGATTTTCAGTTTCATTTCATGTGCAGCACAGTATAAAAATTATTTGGATAATCTCAAAATGAACTGAGCTCATGAGGCTCTGATTTCTCTACATTCAGAGATCTAAACAAAAGTTAAATAACTGATTTGTATCACCACTTTATATGTGCATTTATAAGTCTCTGCTAAACACAATAAAGAACTCTCAGCAGATAGTATTTTTATTTGTGTGTGGGTGTACTGCAGTTCTGCATTTCATTCTCTAAGCAGTACTTAGCAATATTTATCCTGTTACTGGAGTCTTGCATAACATACAGCTTTTACTTGTAGATACAGTGTCAACTTTGGAATACCAACAGCATAATATTCTTTTTTAAAAGGCAAAGTTTTCACAGTGAAAATCAAGTGTACCAAACTAAATTCCTGATACATTGCTTGAGATTTTTGCTGGATACTATATGGTAAACCCTGTCAGGCTTTCAGATTTATCATACCAAATGGCAGTAAAATTCACCGTGACGATCATTCTAGAGAATAGGTCTGTGAAATATTCTATTATGCTGTCTTATACCCAGTCTCAACTATGTTGTCATCAACCTCAAATCCATTGGCCAGAATAATTCAGGTCAGCTTCTGGTGACTGACCAAAGGCAGCAGTTTGAAACAGGATAGCACACAAATCAGCCTGCAGCACCCCACCGCGTTGCTGCCTGTAAGCAAAGATGACTTCAAAGGAGAAACTGGCAATGCACAGAGCAGCTGCTGGAAGGGTTTGATCAAGAAACCTCTGAGAGCAGGCTCAGCAACGTTATTGCTTTCCTGAGTATGTATTTCTTATCACACAAACCACCAAGACTAATCCCTTTGTGCAATGGACATCTTCTGTTCAGCATCATATGAGTTTCTTGGACAAAGTCCATCATTTAGATGTTGGCTATTGCACATGCTTATTTTCAAAGGAGTTTCTAATCCACTGATGTTTAAAAGATTTATTGGTTTAATTATTAGTTTATTTTCTGGTTTATTATTATCCTTTGATGTTACTGGTTATTACAAAGCTTCTACAAAAGCACTTAATTACTCATGCCATTCAGAGATCTATCAAAGTATGATTTAAGTCAGCACATACAGTGCTCAATGAAGAGGAGACTGCAAATCCTTTTTCAGTCATTAAGGAAAAGAGAATATTTTGCAGAACATTTTCATAGTGGTGAAGTGAATAACAGATCTACATGGGGAAGGTCCGAGTGAACACAAAGCCAAGGAAAGGGGAGAGAAATTTTCCAAGTGCAGCTACCTGATTGCTCCAGAGCAATATATGGGTAAGGTCACTACAAGACACTGTCCATCAGGCATCCCTGTCTGCACAGACTCAGGTCTGCTGTGCTGAATGCATACTACTTGAAACAACAATTTGAAAAGAGCTTCATGTTCTCACCATAAGGGAAAACAGAAAGGTATCTAACCTCCATTTCAGCAGGAGAGCTGCTGTTGCACAGTGTGGAGTTAAATGTCTTCCAGAAGAAAGATGACTGGTAACAGGAAGTGTTCTGAGTTGCTGCAAACTGGAAAAATGTATTGTTCATGTCACAAAGAAAGAACAAAAAGCTTATCATGCATCCATGTATATTGTTTCCTAATGCTGCATGGTGCTCGTCAAGTTACTGCTGTTTTTGTTGTCGTTGTCCAATCCAAATCTATTCCAAAGGATATGCACTTTAACATATCCACTAAAAACACAGACTTCAACATTTGGCAGTAAAACAACAACACTAAGTCCAACTCTGAGAAAATGAAATCTCTCATATCCTTTAATGCAGAACTGAAGAAAGGTTGTGAATCTGAATGCTAGCAGGTCATCATACTTAGTGTTCACAAAGAAAGTAGCTAACTCCTTAGTAGAAAAATATTCTGGGGTTTACGCTGTTCTCACAACTCCATCTCACCATCTGAAGATGTTCTTACTGATACAACCCTACTGGGATCACACTGAGAGCAACTCTCTCTGGTTCAGATTCATTTAGATCTTCATCAGTTTAAAAACAAAACAAAACCAACCAACCACCACCACCAACAAGAACACTTTCAATTTATTAAAATAAGAACTGGCCAAACTAATCAATGAAGCACCTGCTTCAGGTGCTGTCTCTGGACACTCCATGTAAAAGCAGCATGTGTAGAGGGAATGCACTCTAGTGCTTTGGTATAGGGAGGATACAGTTGCATATTACAGACCTGGCCTCATCCAAGTGCTAGGCATTCTGCAGCCATCATAACATCAGGTCAGCTTTTAACTTATCCTAGTGCTGGAGAGGGTAACTACTGGATTCTCAGTATTAAATGACAAAGCAAAAGATACTTAGCTCATTTAAATTGTATTTCTCAAAAGCTCATTTCATACTAGACAATACCACCTGTGACACAATATCTGTACAAGAGGCTTTGATCCAAAGCTCTACCTTTATTATTACACTTAGTATCAGTGTGGTGACAGTAGGTAGCAATATTCAGCACCCCTTTTTGCAGGCTATTGGAATGAAACTCCAATTTGTGCTCTCATTTCAGCTGACATGCAGAGAGCAGCTTCTAAGCCATCAGCTTGTCAGACATCAAATCTTGAATGTCAGTCAGTACATACAAACTTAATTCAGGAAAGACCGAGATATTGCTTCTTGCATCCAAACACTGTTTAAAGCCATTAGATATGCCTGCTATTCCCTTAGATGGAAATCAAATTGCTCCCACACTCATGCAGAGTCTGAAGGTCATACATCACCCTTGGAAAAGCATGCAATCTGTATTTAAAAAGTTTCACAGTGTATCTTATGGGAGATAGCTAGTTTGTTCCCATTTAGATTACATTGTATACTAAGAAAGAGTTAGTACTTGATTAGTCTTAATTTTGCCTCTTATATCATCTGCTTGTCTATGGAACCTTCCATTTGGTACATCAACACAACATCCTCATACATGAATCCTCTAAGATAGAGAAAAGCCATCGATGCACACGCCCAGACCTGGAATTACTGCAGAGATTACCAGTTCTGTGAGAAGTTGCTACATAAGATGCTTTCTAAGCTGGGAAGGTGTACCACACTTGCTGTCAGGCTCTGGAGCTGAGGCTGCAGTCTCCTCCACCCTTAACTCACCCAGTCTCTCCTATTTACTGTTGCCAGGAAAGAGACATCAGATTCTCACCGGAGGGTCAATTACTGACATCCTCAGATAACACAATTGCAGCCCACCTGAAATTAAACACAAGTCTTTGCTCACAGTTTACAGAAGGGCAAGGTGACAGAAATACAGCAAATGCCTGAAAGGGAGACAAGGGAACAACCTCCTAACACATTAATGCTCTTGGGCTGCAAACACATGCAGATTTCTACAGGAAAGCCACCTCTCTGTCTTTCCCCAGTAGAGCCGTGACTGTAACATATGGTGGCACTGTGATGCATCATTATAAAACACATCTACACACCGATTTCCTTGCTTTTTACGAAAACTGTTCAAAAATTAGAGTCCACATCAAGTCTTCCTGATCTTGAAGGTCAGGTACATCACAAGTATATAGCATTTCTTCTTTCTAGACACAAACATACAGAATATGATTGTCCTGCCTCTATTTTATTCCTTCGTGTTTGGTCTCTGAATCAGTGCATTCATTTTCTCTCAACTACTTGGCTAGCAAGAATGCCCTGAACACGTTAACTAATTTGTGTTTATAAAGAATGCTCATTAAAACTCTTCTCTACAGAAGTCCATCACACTTGAAATCAGCAGCCTGTACCTTCTACTTGTTTGTCCACCAGAGCTCTGGACAAGAGCCTGTTTTATGTGATAACACACAGGCAGGCAGCCCAGGTAAGATTAAAATTCACTGTACTCCTCCAGAGTTAGTTCGAGGCCTCTTTCTAGCACACAGCTGAAACAACTTGACAACAATGGTAAGTAGCATTCCTGGAGGCTTGGTGAGAAGCCTGAAGGAGCCTTGGCTAGCTTTTTTGAGAAACCTCATAAGGGTCAGAAGGAGCTCTGGAGGGTTGAGAGTAGATCAAAGAGCATGAGACAATTTAATGGATTTTGAAGAGAGCTAAACTCACTGGAATTTGAGCAGATGAGATAGGCAGGAAGGAGTAACTGGGTTTGAGGAAGCTCTGCTTGGGGGGAAATCTGCACATTTCAGGAACTGCCCGAAGCCTTAAAAGGTCAGATATGAAGGCTGGTACCTCCTTTGACTGTTCCTTTCTCCACCAACTGTTGGGGAAGGAGATCCCACAGATACACTGCCAAGAGTGATCTTTACCCATGAAGGTCTCCTCCTCCCTCACACCCTGAACTCCTCCTGCCATTACCACCTGTGGCTGCCTCTGCAATATTTTTATTGCCCACTTCAGTAAAGATGAATTCACCTTTGGGATGAAATTATATTCAAGGCAGATAAAGTCAAAAATCTTTCCGTTTCTGCACTCAGACCAAAATGTGATGTGTTAATCGCTGATAAGGTCTCAAACAGAAGGCATCTCTCAAACGAGTTTGCATTTTTCCATCTGATCTATGTGTCTAAGGGCAAATGAATACTCTAAAAGTAAGATTATTCAAGTAAGCCTGCTTTGTTAGATGATATTAATCTAAATGTTAATATATTTCTACAACGGATCTGATGTGAATGCATTTTTGCTCAGATGGACAATAAAAACACCATTTTGTGTCATTACCTTAATTTTTAGATTTGAAGTAATTGTATTATGAACAAATTATCTTTGGTCTTACAAGCTATAAGGAATGTAAATCTTTATAATCAGTGTCTTTGTCTTCACATAATGCATTACTTATGTTCTGCTTTGTATTTGTGGCCATAAATAAATATCCGTGTTTGAGAGCCTGTAAAAAATGATTTAGCTTCTGAGATAGGTAAACATTTTAAATATAAGAGTAGGCCCAAAAGTACCTTCAGCAAATTAAAATGTTTTAACAGCTCTTGCCTAACTGAATACCAATTAAGATGAACTTGCTTGTAGCAATGTCCTAGCTGAATCAACAAACATCATCAACCATAAACAATTATCAAATCTGTTCCATTTTACCACATCCAATACGTTCTTCCCATGTAGCTGAAAAGTACGATTTCTCCAGGTCTCAGTGGATTAACATAAATATAGGTTTAGACTACATCATTTAACAATCAGTATATTAAAGATATATCTCTTGTTCTGCCACAGAAATGAAAGCTGTTATTAACTGCCTGTGTGAACTTCATAACAGATTACAGTGGAGATCTGTATAAATAAGTGCATGGGGGGCTTCCAGTGCTCCTCTTTCCACACTACAGCCCAGTAAGGACACACTACTTATTACACAGTTGACCAAAGGATTTTGATAGCTACAAGCTACAACTACTTTTATTTTTTTTATTCATAATTATGCATGAAACCACACTACAGATTAGTCATATTAATATTGATGATAACATCCATAGAAAAGGCATGTATTTGGTCTACAACCACAGATGGCTAAATTTATTTGTGAAAGCTGTGGAGTACAATTAAAGAAAGATGTGTCTGTTTTAACTTGCAAAATGCAAAACTACCAGGAGTTTATATCAGAGAAATCAACATGAATGAAGTCAAATCCAGATCACAAGGTGAGGACATATGAGAAGCTACAAAGCCCAAGAAGTCATGCTTTCCAGTCATGCAGAAGCAGAGATGCAGACATATGTAGCAACTGAATTGCATCGGCAGTGCTTGTTATCTTTTGCTTAAATTACCCAGTCAAACACTGTTGCAAAGATCCTCTTTATGGCTTCAGTGCCTGCTTTCAGAGTGTGCTGGGTACAGATAGTGTTACATTGGTTAAAGGGAGAGGGGGGGAGTACAAAAAGCGACTTTCTATTCCAGGGTTACCCAAGCCGCTGACCGCACATGCATTTGAAAGAAGCAGGTGTTTGATCTCAGTCTCAGAGTTTCTCTTTCCCCATGTACACTGGTGATTTTCCCTCCACAGGTGGTTAACAGTGCTTATGAACAGAATGCATCGTTTCTTTTAATATACCCACAGAAAATTACTTAGAAAATAAATGGGTGTACTTTTAATGTTGTAAAGTAATAGCACAGACTGAAAAATTAGTTACAGTCAACTGCTCCAACTCTGGAAAACCAATGCAATGGAAAAGCATATCTGCTAGGGCTAGAAAGGGAGGTAATAACTGTCAGTAGACACAGGAGAGTTAGTTGCAGAGCAGGAAATGATCGAGTCTTAATATGCCTGGTGCCTAGAATTAGAAGTGATCAAACATGAATGATTCAGGTTAGCCCTTGGGAAAAACACTGTCAAGGCAAAGGGAGTGATGTACTGGGATGATGTCTAAGGACAGTCTCTAATACTAGGTGTACTGAGAACAAATATGGTATCAGTACATTGATTAGACTTTGGCCAAGAAAATGGGTTGCATGGGTAAGTTTAGCTTGTGATAGAAAATGAACAGTAACAAAAAATCATTGTTTTTAAACCAACAGGAAAACTAAGCTATTCCAAGGAAAAGAACCAGTCGGAACCCTGGAATCAATAGTGAAGTTCATTGTGAGAACCCTAGTGTGAAGACCCTTATTAAACATAACAGTTTGATACAGAGACATAGGCAAACCAAGAGTAGACGAGTTTTGTTAACAGAGTGGACGAAGAAGAGCACATTGCAAGGGAACCATAATATCAAACAGCTTTTTGCAACATTTCTCATAGGTACCTGAGTAAAGACTTAATTTTCTCATCAACTCCTCCAAATCAGTTAGTTTATGATGCACATATTTATCTTAGAGAACAACATAGCATATCAGAGTTCTTATAGTATACCCCAGGTCTGTCACTAGCTATCCTGAAAAATGACAGTAAAAACCTTCATGGCGAATTGGAATAGAATAACTCAGTTGGAAGAGACCTGCAAAGATCAAGTCCAACCACCCAACTACTTCAGGACTAACCAAACATTAAAGCATGTTAATGAAGGCATTATCCAAATGCCTCTTTAACCCTGACAGGCTTGGGACATTAACCACCTCACTAGAAAGCCTGCTCCAGTGTTTTTCAACAGTTTCATGGTGCTCTGGAAACATTAAGTGAAGTACAGATACTGAGTATGAATAAGTGGAAATCCTGGGAAAGGATAGGAAGAAGGATAGGATAAAATTTATAACAAAAAGGAAGACCCACAGATGCTAAGAAAGTAGAAATATGACTGATGCCACAGGAGTGAGCTAAGAAAATCATTCTACTTTCCCTGACCCTGAGGTGGCAAGCTGGGACAGGTCTAACTGCTAAGTTAGTCATTTTCTGGACAGTAAATACCCCTATGACCCTTCTAGAAACAGCCACAGGAATCCTTTCCCTGAGCAGTGTTGCAGGCAGAGAACTGAATTTCTTTCTTTCACAAGTAAAATTAACTTTTCCCAGGCCTAGCGATTCTGGCTCAAGGGCTAATGTAAGTAACCCAGCACGTTCAACGTGAGCCAAAGAGAGATGCTAGTTGTTGGAAGGCTGCTACATAGCAGAAGGTTTACTAGAAAAGGATTGAGGATGTGTGATTTACAGGGAATTCAATTAAAAACACAGAAGGCATGTGAGAAAATTTCATTGGTTCTCCAATTACTTGTGCTCAGTGCTCACACTCTGGTTTGGTGATTTCGTCCTGATTCTGTTGAGAGGCATACACCGTATCACAACACAGCACAAAGTGATGCTCAAAAAGATTATAAAAATCTGAGAAACAGCAGACGTACTGAAAGCAGTAGAGACAGCAGAAGCTGATCTTGCCAAAGTGGCAGAGCAACTGCACTGGAGGTTGCACAGCATCTTGCTTTTGCAATGGAAGTCATCAACAAGAAAATCAGCAAGAGTTAACCAGGCAGGGAATTGTGCTCAGGGACTCACACAGACTTCTGTTTGGCACACTGAAGACAGAAGCAAAATAAAACCTGCGAGAGGCATGAGAAGACTTTTTCCACTTTCAAAGGGGCATGGGTTTCTTTCAACTTCTGGTTATAGGCACTGAAACAACAGGTAAAACTGCAACCACATGAACTTCTAAGAAATGATGCCTGCAGGCAACTCCCTCAGAACTGTCATCCTCCCCTGCCCCCAGAGTCTGCTAAAAAGAGAAATCTTTCAGCACAAGATAAGAGTCAGCAAATTAAAGCTCTCACAGACCAAAGGAAAATCAAGCAAACCTCTACTGTGGGACTTGCATTAAGCCTCACACCCCTCCTCCCCCTTCTCATCAGAGGAACTAGCCTGAATATCTACAGTGATTATAATTGTTATAGTGCCATGTGGAAAAAGGAAAGTTTTTGTAGTGAAATCATAGCCCAAGCCACTTAGTCATTAGAAGCCAAAAAAAAACAAAACAAAACACAATTTCAATTCCATCCAGAAATTCAATGGCATCACTGAAACGTGCCTAATAATTGACCCAGCCCATCTTACAAGAACAGAAAATTCAGATTGAAAGTGTTTGCTTAAAAAAGCACAATAAAGGACAAGAACAAATCTATTATGGAGCTAGTGGAACTGCAACCCTCATTTTTCCAATTAACACTTGTCTAGTGCAACACATGGACCCTGTTACTGCCCTGTGGCCAGACACTTCTCCACTGAGGTCAGGGCTGGATCTCTCCCTGCACCAGTCAAATCTCAGGGTGGTAAAGGCAGGTGTAATAGTTAGACCCACACCTAGAAAAATAAACTGATGGAAAGTCATGAGAGGAGCTATTTAGAAAAGGTTTATTAATGACCTCACTAAAAAGGGGTCTTCAGGGATATTAAAGAGAATTATTTCACTGTGAAATCAAAGAGGTGATATTGATTTAGATGTGGGTTTATTTTTTATAATTTAATTTTTATATATTAAATCAGCAGCATCCCCTCTGTTGTGCCAGATCCAATAAACAATTAATTGTTATCAGACCTTTATTGTTACTTCTGAGGCTTAAGTACTGGGACAGATCAACGCATGTATAAAATTGACTTTTGGTTGAGTAGTTCAGTTGGCACTGCACCGGCTCTCCAGAGAAGCTCAACGTATCATTACACACATGAACTCCATCCCAGTGGGGTTCAGTTGTATTAATTGCCACAGCTATGAAATTATGACTTTTTTGATCATAGTAAGAAAAAAAAAAGAAGTATATTTCACTATAATTCTGTTCTTCTTCTGTTTTACTACAGGAGTATGGATTATATTAGTTTTCACATCTGGAATTTACTGTAATAAAAAATTCTGGTGACTTGGTCAGCTTGTTGCCAAAGAAAGCATAATATAATTAATGTGATTGTTGCTGATTTTAGGAGCATGCATTCACACAGAAGAAGGTAAGGATAAGATTGTGTTTTCAGATCTGATCTGAGAAAACAAGAGTAATCATCATATAAATGAGTGTATTTTTCTCAGTTGTCAAAGCTGCAAATCCCCATGTGTTAACAAATGGAAAATAACACATTCATTGCAGCCAATCTACAATAATCCCAGTGTGAAGAAAGCCAGCAGCAGACATGCCAAGATGTGCAGCATCTCGGTGTGACCACAGACTTCATCAGTCACAAGCAGAGAAGAGCACACAATTGCATTTAAATGATGATAGGGCTGCCAGCATTGCTATACCTGGAAATCACAGTTTATACTACGAAATAGCAGTATATCACACCTGTATGTTGACAGGTGTTCACTTGAACGTTGGAAAACTTCTAAAGTTAAATCATTAAGCTGCTGAAAAAATGGTGCACACCTTGAGTCTTGACATGGGATAGCTTTTCCACCATCTCCCTCAAATTCAGAGTCATTTGGAAAATTATGCATCTTCTCTTGATCTTTAATATACTCATTTGTCCCATGATCTCATCACACTTGTATTTGTTTATTGAGGAAACTCAATGGTATGAATTAAATGGTAATTGTTCACAAAAAGGACTTGCTAGAGAAAGTTTTCAGCTCATTGAGATGCACAGATCTGTATCCCAAGAGTGTCTTACTAGAAACATCTTCGTTATGTTCATGGTTTAACTGTGTCTTACAGTTTCCCAATTAATAAGATTTCATAACCCCTGAGGTTTATGTGCAAGCAAGATTTGTCAGTAAGTTTTGAATTTGGGAAACCCAAGAAGAGTAACTACTTTGGCTAATAAATCCCTCAAGTAACAATTAGCATTATCAATGTTTTATACATAGTTTATAATTCCAGTAAAGTTGCCAAATGTCTTCGTTAATACATTCAGCCAGACACTTATAAGGTTCAATTCCTAGAAACATGGAAATTTGCCCTGCTTATTGAAAATGAAGCTTTTTCCTTTTTTTTTTTTTTTTCTCCCAGTTAAGGCTGTCCCTTTCACCAAAGTGACCAGCACTCACCACTAACCTGTCTGCACTGACCGTGCTACAAGGCTGTCACCACATCTAACCCCCAACTTCATCCTGACCCACTGAAGTGACGAACAAATATCCATGTGCAGTGCCAGATTTTAAAATGGAAGTAGAAAAAATTGAAGGAAGAAAAAAAGAACAGTTTTTTTTACATTCCTTATTTCCTCTCTACATAGCATACCTATACTTCCTTTCATGAGCTCTGAGACTGCTAACAGTGTGTCATTTCAGTTCAGTTAGGAAAAGACTGACCTAATTTCTTCTCTTGATATCTGAGGACAATGGGTTTGCTCAGAATGTAACAGAGGCCAACATCATGCCCATGGTTCAGGGAACAGTTATGGTATAGATGTGGTTGGTTTTTTTTTGTTTTGTTTTGTTTTTGAGACCTATTATCCACTCGATAAGAAGCACATTGCTCAGAAAAACTTAAAATGAAGTGACTCGATTTAAACCAGTTTTGTCCTTATGTCCATGTGTCATACAGATTTATTCTACATAATAATTTGCGTAGTGGTTGTATGAACTAAAACGTATCCTAGTGCATTGTGAACCTTACACCTGAGTTATCACATTTCTGATATTATAAAATTTCTGGTATTAGAACATGTACAAATATTCAACTTTGAGCAAGGAAAAGGGGCAAAGAGATCCTACACATCTGCCTGTAAATACAGGTTCTCAAAGATGTAAACATGGGTTTTCCCTCACAGTAACAACTCAAATACCTCTAGCAAAATCAGTAAGGAAACATTAAGAGTAAGGAATTAGTAACAGAAAAGCTCACCATCCATAACTTCTCTGTGGTAGACTCTGCAGTTCTTTGCTTATACTTGAATTCATTAGAATTTGTCGCTGCGATGAGTGACATATTTTAGAAGCTACTCAAGAACTGAGATAATTTTCATGTATATTAAAGTGATACTGTCAAGGAGAAACAGCAGGAGTTTTGTACTCCTGTATCTTCAGCATTTCCTTGTTGCACCTCACTCAGTTTGAGTATTGAACACAGACTACACTTTTCTGCTTCACCTTTGACTTCAAAGGTTTGTTATCCTTATTTTTTGCTCCTTTTCAACTGACATAGCGCCACTGAGATGGCACTCCAGAAAGCTCTTTAAACCTGTAACCAAAAGTAAGTGCAGCAAACTTTCTGGTGGTGAAAACATTTCTATTCATCTTAGATTTTTTTAATCCATTTTTTAATCCCCACTTTTTTTTCCTTTAAATAAATCCACGCTTTTGTGGCTTAAATTGACTGTCAATCCCCATTCTGAAAATTTTCACTTGAGAGTCTAACTGATGAGCTAGTTACTGTCTTTCTTCATGTGCATTTTTATCACGGTTGTATGTGCATCTCTAGCTTCATAAAAACTCCTACGCACCGGAAAGGGGAAAACAAACAAGAGGAGTGGACTAAGAGTATTCTCAATACCAGTTTTATGGACTTAGGGGCAGATTCTTGTTCATCACCTAAGGATCCAAATTCTTTATTAGCTATAATAATATAGTTACTATATATAATTTATATTTAGAATAAAAATCTGAAAATAAAATGAAACAAAAGCCAAATACATTAAGTATCATCCTATTTGTATTATTTATATATATATAACATTGATCAGACAAGTACAATGCAAACTAGATTTAAGAGAAAAATGTAATTCCTGAACATTCAGAATCTAGGGTAACTTGCCTTTTGAGAGATCTCATTTCCATAAGGGTAGGGGCAGGGGGGGCGGAAGGAGAGAATAGACCTCGATCTCTCAACCAGGAGCAGTGCAAGCAAACTACTAAGTTGTTTTTCTTTTATTTATTTTTTAAATCAACTAAAACATACATGGCTCTAGGTTTATAGATATCTTTCTTCTGTGTCTCCCAAGAGCCAATAAATATTCATGAAACGGTATTGTATTACTTTGCTTAACTTGCAATTGGAAATATAGTTGGAAGATTAAAGTGTAATCTTGGGAACTTTAACTGGCCTCCTAGCATACAAAAGAAAGCGTCACAGTGCATGTGGCAGCCAAATCTGTCACTTGAGGAAGCTCCACTGCACCCTTACTTCCATTAAAAGCAACCTGTTAAGCTGCAAAGGAAAAGAATAACATCTGTTGTCCTCACTGTTTTTTTTTTTTTGTTTTTTTTTTTTTTTTTTTTTTTTTTTTTTTTTACTCTTTTCCCCAGTCTTTTTGCAAATGTGAGTCAGAGACAACTTTGAAGACATATGGATTTTTGACCCCGGAAAGAGTTAAGATCAGAATACAGTGATAATTCTCTGCACTTTAGGTTCCATTCCTGCCATCCAGATCCAGGCAGAGGACATCATTCCCACACTTAAACAAAGGTCTGTTCTTACATTTTCTGTCTCTGCTCATTTTACTTTTGTGCTATCAGTTACCATTTTGACCACCGCTATTCAAGAGATGTCTTTAATCTTCAAAAACATAGTCTAAAAAAGAAAGCAACTATTTTCTGTTCCCTAGTCCTGAAGTATGGTAGTGGCACCTACCCTGCAAAGGCTCTGTAATTCAGTATTTGTCCATCTAGGCATAGGAATAGTTACTTACTGAGGTATGAGATGTAATACCTCAGGCAAAAAAAAAATAAATAAATACAAGGACCAGAAAGTAATATCCTTAACAGTAATTGAGTATATGGCATTGACTTCAGCTGTCCCATAAAGGGGACCTCACAAGCATTTCTAGTTTTCACAAAGGATGTTATCTTACTCGGTCTCTCAACAGCATCGCACAAAAGGGCTCACATAAGCAAAGATGGGTTATGTTTGTTTGAAAGAATATGTGATAAAATGCTTTAAAGGAAATAAATTCTAATTAGCAAATTTGCGATGAAAACATTTTTAAGATTTCCCCTTCCTGCATTTCCTTCACTAAAGAAAATAAATTAAAAATACATGAATAATAAATTACGTATGCTTTTTTAATATAGCTTACTTTTACCACTAAAGACCACAAGCATTCTATATGGCCACAGATGATGTTTTGATCCCATTTCTTTAAAGATTTTCTCACTTGGCTACAAATCTTTTGAATTACAGTCTTGTACTGCAAATCATTTATCTGGTCTCAGCAGAAGAGAGTTTTCTTCCTTTTTTTTTTTTTTAATGACAACTTTGATTAGACTGTATGGATGTCAAGTAGTAGTAGTTGTGGTATCATTACTGTGTTTCTGCAACTTGTAAATATGCTTCCTTTTATAAGACATTTTTCTACTAACTGCATATATTCTATAGGCACAGATACATTTTTCCATTTCCTCAAAAAATGTGTTCCTTCTGAAAATTTCCCATGGACTTTTAACATTGCTCTGAGGGCATTAGTGCTGTCCTGACAGACTGCAGTAGTGCTGATGAAACCTTTAATGTATATTGGTTTAATAATATTTGAATTTGAAAGATAATTAATGTAACAGGATTGATAACAGTCACCCTAGGAATTTAGATTAGAAAAAATATATTTGATGAAATAGTCTATTTGCAATGTTTTTTAATCAAGCTGTTTCTTCACTCTATGATCAGAAGCCACCATCAGTTATTTTTGTGCCTTCTATACTAATTTCACATGCTTAAAAATATACTTAAGCATTAACAGAAAAGCATTCAACAACAGCAAAACACAGACTCCAGCACAGTCAGGTGCCTCTCAAAGGTACTAATTTCATATGATGGATGTAATTATAAAGGACATACTGGATGTAATTATAAAGGACATCTAAAGTAAGAGATGTGGGCCCAAATTCTCTTTAAATAAAATGGAATCTCATCTCTTATCAGCTCTGGACATGGTTCCTGACAATAGAATGAGATGCCATAAAACATTTATGTTTTTGGAAACGGTAAGTGCAGTCTCCAATTACACTGCCAATCTCTTATTTTTATTTTTTATTTATATTTAGTATTTCCAAAACGTCTTGCACTAAGATTGCATTAAAACACTTAAAACTCAAAACTCCCCCTCCCACAAAGGTAATGTTATTTAAATAATTTTAAAAGTCCTCTTTATTATAGAAACAGAGGTTTTCATACCAGCTCTGAATTGACCTTTTTTTTTTTTTTTTTTGAATACATTTTCTGTGAATACATTTTCCTGTATATTTGCTTTAATTTATCACTTAAGATTTTTGCCACCACTTGCAAATGCAGAAGACACTGATTGGACTTGAAGGATTGAAGCCAAAGCTATAGTTGCTTCCTGAGGTCATTTGATCAAGATGCAGCCAGATGGTAAAAAGGGGAAGACACTGTATGAGCTACTGAAGCATTCCACGTTCCAGAAGACAAACTTTTAAAATCTAATAAAATATTCTTAAAGAACCACTAAAAATGAGGATTAAACCCACCAGGCAATCTCCACAACATCTCTGATATATTTTAAAAAGATGGTATTAGCTAACAACGCAAACCAGGTTTTATTTCTCATACTGACTGTTCTTTCCTATTAGTGATTACATCTAGGAACAACAAGATGATTGTGTCCTGTATCCACTGTAGGAATCTGTGTAATTGAGTGGAAAGTATTGATAATGAGACTTTATCCCAATTAGGCAGATACAGCACAAAATTACTGGATCAGCAAAATGCATCAGGAACATTTCAAGGACACTATGTGCTCTGAAGCACACGCACTTTCATGTGTACAGAAATTTCCTTCCTCACAAAAGCTCAGTTTTTCTAAGGAAATGAAAGACGACTTTGAATTAACATTAAATAAAATTTAAATATCAAATACATTAATGAAATAGCAATATTAATATTATTATAATCTTTTTTGGTTTGTTCATGTTACATAGCAATAAGTATTTTCTTATTTATATTTTATTAAATATCAATCTAAATAATCTGGTTGTGATAAAAATATTCCACAGACGTCAAAGGATGACAAAATATGGCTTTTGGAAATTCAATCAGTATATTTCTTAACTTTTTCATTTCAACATCAATACTTCAGCATTACTTGAGATTTAATATCATTTCATCTCCTTGAAAGAAAGAAAAAAATTCACTAGAGATTGGTTAGCATCTAAGTTTCCTCAATTTGGAATGTTAATCTCTCAGTACGATGGGGCTGAAACACAGAAATTTTAGAAATGTATAGAACTATTCAGTAATAATGCTAGTGGTTTTATGATCAACCAGTAGGGATGGAGCATAGATGGAACAGTTCAGTTCAGTAAAAATCCCACTCAGCATCACAAACACATGTTAGACATCACCTCTATCCTTGCCCACTGCAGCCTGTGCCTGGGACCTGCCCAGCCTGTCTCCTTAAGTCCCTGCTCCTGAGACAGAAACTAGCTGGTATTATAAGTGTGGTCCTGGGATAAGAAAATAGTATCTGAACTGTGCCCTGCCAGTGCCTTGGACATCTTTGCCTTTTGAACAGCTTTCTAAGGAAGTTTGCAAATCAACAATTATCTTGCTTTGTAAAACACCATAGGGGTTCATAGTTGTCTATCTTTAAAAAGCATAAAATACACAAAGACTGCCTTTAACAGAGTGGAGCTACAACAGGCCAAACAGCTCGTTCAAAGCTGGACTTTCTAGAGCAATTACATTATTGACTGATGATGGACAAACCTCTGCTTGAAATAAACTCACAAGAGAACATAATTATATTATGGGCATTGCTTTAACACGGGGCACATATCTTTTCCATTTCTTTTGATCAAGAGAAGACAGAGTCAGTATTTTCCAACAATTTGTGCTTAGTGAGTATCTGAAGTGCAGCACCATTTTCCTGTACTCAGAACATAGCACAGTAGTAGCTATGACTGAGAAATCAAGTTGCATCTGCTAAGTACTGTGCACTCAGATAACTGTTACTTTGACAGACTGGCCAAGATTCTAATCTCATTTCTGGAGAGAAATGCTGTATTATTTCATAAAGGAACTCCTGCAATAACCATTCATGTCAAAGTAAGATCATAATGCAGACTTGCAGTTGAGGATGATCAAAATTCCTCTCAAAAAACCTCTGGGTTATGTTTTCAACTTGCGAAATGTTCCAGTTTGGTGATCAAAGTTTCAAAATTCACAGTTTGTGAGGGAATATTTATCTTTTGATTCTTTACTTAAAAAGGTGGGTCTGAGACTCAACTGGGGTAAACCAATGAGGGAAACAAATACCCCCAAACAAAACACACAACTCATTCAGTCTAGGAAATGGAAGCATAGTGATGTCAAACTTTTTATTATTATTATTATTTTAAAGATGGAGCTTTACAGACAAATATGTAAATATTCTGTCATGTATTAGCAGAATTCAGATTTGGCTTTACACATATTCAGAGGTGGACATATATTTCTTTCTTCCTTTATGAATGCATGCAATGCCATCAAACCATAAGCATACACAGTGAAAGCAACACTAACCTGTGTTTTTCTAGTGTCTTTCAACTGATTGAGGATTTAGGTCAGAAGAAATGTACCTCTCTCCTCTGCATCCAAGTAAAAAAGATGTGGTAACTAATCTCAGTCCAAATTCCTTCAGCCATTTAAATTTTTATCTCTTTTCAGTTTTACTAGGAATTTTGCACATATGGCAGTGATAACTAGAAACCTGTATTAGATTTCCATTAGCTATAACTCCCTAAAATGACCTAGAATCTCACTAAGGAAGACACTCTTCCGTGTTACAAATGAGCAAACCTGGGAAGAGTCAGAAGTTCAGGGGGCTTAAGCAGTCCCATAAATGGTCTTGTACTATAGACAAAAACTTTGGAAAACAAACAAACATAGTCACTGCTCCTGTAGGACTGAGCTATCAACCTGAAAAAATGGGCTGCAAGTCTTCCAGCAAAAGAATACTGTAAGATGTTTTTGTTACTTCCTGATGGGCTAGACATTTCACAAAGAATAAGCAGAAATACTACATAGACATGAGAATCAGTTGGTCTTTGGAACAACGCACTTGGGCACACTGCAGAAGCCAATGTTGCAGCCTGTGCCTTAGAGGCAGAAGGCCAACTGGAACTGAAGATATCAGCTTTGATTTCAGCACTAATTTTGCACAAAACTGAGATTTCCTTGTGCATCCAGAACAGCTTTATCCATCTAAAAATTAAACAAATTCTGACGATCATGTCACAGGTGGGAGCGCAATGAAAGTGCTGTGAACATTTTATAAGATGACACTCTGTCCATTATGTAGCCCAGTTCTCATGAAACATTTGTAAGCTGTTGACAGAAAATACATTTTGAGGAAACATCCACGTTCCTTCAAAAAAGAGAAAACAAAACAAAACACAGTACAACTCCACTTCTATTCCGTGACCCATAGAATATCGCATGCCAAGGTCAGCTGTTCATTTTGTTCATTGTTGTTCATTGCTGACAGTTAAGCTACTAATAGCCAGATCTCCACCACTAATGGTCAGCAGCAGAACTCCCACTGTCCATAAGATCTGTTTTAATGGCAAATAAAAATGAAATAGCAAACACTGTTAGCAAAAAAACAAACAAACAAAAAAAACAAACACCTTTTTTTCCCCAACCCTTTCTCAAACAAGTTAAATTCCTGTTTAAAGGCTTTTTTTTTTTATATATATATACAATCATAAATACCATATGGTTAGTTGGTATTCTGGCAGCATCATTTATGCTTTGCAATACAATGTAAGCAAATCATGTGAGCCACTCTACTCTCCAATTGCTACACATGTGACCATATTGATTTTTGTCAATTAATAAACTTTGCACATTTTTCTACAGTCTTGAGAATGATTCACAACATATCTTTTTTCAAACGAAGCGTAAATTAAAGTAACAAGTAAATATGAACTTGTCTGTAGCTCTTTATTCTTCCTCTGCCAAATCTGTATTTCTAGCTCCTATTCTCCTTGGTATTTATTCTCCCTGGTGCTTGCTGAGGTGACTTTCTTAATTTTCCCCTGCAGAGCTAGGACCAGCAAGCAGGGGCAATGCCCCGAGCACTCCTGAGGAAGGAATTCCTCTCCCACCAACTGCAACATTTCAGTCCCTGGGTCCTGATTTAGTTGCAACACCTCTTTGCCCACCATGCTGCTCTCATATTAGAAACCTGACTGAAGACTCCCACTTTTTTGAAAATTAATCCAGTGTAAAACCAGATTAGTGATGGCACAATCTCCTAAAGGGACCATCAGGAGCTCATCATAGACCACACCTAGGATGACCCCAGATGGGAATCTTGTCCAGAGTACTTGATATGTACAGAGTATGCAATCTCATAGCTGGGAAATTTAACTCAGCCTGTCAGGAGGGAGCAATGCCAGGTGCCCAGCACTAACACACTGGTGGCCGGCCTGCAAAACACTGTGAGCAGCATTGCTTCTGCAGGAGGTGCTGCTCACATGCCAGTGCTGAAACACCAGCCAGAGGGGAAATAACTTTCTATTGACTATAGATTGTGAATAAAGCATATTAGCAAGAGTTAACCTTAATCTTGTTTTAACTTTTCCATACTATATTGGGAAACCCTGTGGTGTTTTCTTTTGTAAATACATATTCTGATGCTCAACAGAAACATTTCCTGTCTGATCCTATACGGTGAAGTTGCACAGGGATGTTCCTGTTCCTGAGATCTCAGGATCAGCTTTTGCCAAAGTATGTGCCTGGTTTAAGGACAGGGTACTAAATAGCTCTTTTAAGATGGTGACAAAACAGAAATATTAAGAGGGACAAACTTTCCTCTCAAGTTCTGCCTGTTTTCATAGGTGCTTTCCTGTGAAAATAACAATTTTCCTTTTCCAAGAAATTTCCCTATCTTCATTTTCACACCTTTCCAGAGCTCTAAGGGTCACAGGACTACACTGTCAAGCTTCCCTGCAATAATTCTAGGAGTACCTCCAAGATATGAATCATTATCACCTGCTTTGACTGTCAGATGCTCACACAGCCTGCATTATGCCCCATTTGGATCACTAATTCATACATTTGGGGGCCTTACTGCTATTTTCATGGAGCCACCCATCACTTGTGAGCAACCCTGTTGCCAATACAGTAACCAGAGCCAGAATCTCTGCATGGACTCAGCCCTGAAAGAGGATCATTGTCTTGTAATGAGGCAGGGGAGCCAGTTCTGAGTTTCACACAGCATTGTCCTGCCACATATAGGAAAATTGGTTTGTTCAGATTCCCTGGGGCTTTTTTCTGACTCTAGGTGAGGAAACGCAGGCTTTCCTGACAGACCTATAAAACATGGTTTCTTGCTACTTTCCAAACTTACCATCAAGCCTTGCCAATACCTCCTGAACATCTACGCATTACTTATCCACAATATGGGTCTGATTTCTACCTAATGGTTCACAGAACATTGATTTATTTCCATGCAAAGGACTACAAAAGAGCAGAATCTTGTCCTTCTTCATGCTATAGGGCATTTGCTTGAACTCTCCTGCCAAATATATTGTTTGTGGACACTTCTGTTTGCCACTAAGGCAAACTGAATTAGAGCAGGTGCCTGGGAAAACCAGCAACTTTTTAGGGATGGAAATCTATGCAACTGGGGGAAAGCATTTCTTGTGTTCAAATGCAGCTTGTACCAGGAAAGACTGGTGGGAACAGAGGCAATGAAACCTAATGGAGCTTGTGAGAGAAATCTACCCATGGGGCTGAGCCACCTGCTGAAGAGCACTGCATCCCAGTAGACAGAAATGGGATATCAGAAACCTTTTCTGCTTGGTTGAAGTCTGAAATAAAAAGCGTCCATATCTAAATATGGGGAATAAAGTAATATATTGACAGCAGGCTCTGTGTGAGTTGGTCAGAAGCAGGCACAGAGCTGTGGCTGCGGAAGCTCTGCTGTGCCCTGTGCTTGGCCACCAGTGCCAGCTGGTGGTGCTCTTAGCAGCATTTTGATACAGCTGAGAAATGTATAGAAAACATACGTACTCCTGAACATTACACTCAAGTGCCAACAGGTTCCTTCAGAAGCTAACTGGTTCACACTACTGCCTGAAAACCCAGTGTAACAAAATAAAAAAAATAAAAAATCTCCCATGCATTTTCAACACCAACTGTGGCTCTCCTCTAGACCTACAAAAAAGGCTGTAACAGATGCCATCTACCACGGGAAGTGGAAGCAGCATTCCAAGGCAGGACTTAAATATCAGGGTAATGGCATTCAGTGAGCTGCAGGCAGCTTTCACAAAGCTGTTTTTAGCTAGAATAATTTACACATTGGTGGCTGTGCTGATGGCAAAGACTTGGTGGACAGACAAAATGCATTTACAAAATAATCAAGATGTATACAGTAATCACAGAGAATTGACCCAGAACCTTAAAAGACTAATACTGTGTAGGATCAAAAAGACCTAAGAATGATGGATGAAACCGTGTAGTTACCATATATTGGAAATAGTTATTTACAAAGCGATAAGTAGCAGATGGCATGAGTAATCTTCTTGTTGATTTAAAAAAAAAAAAAAATGTTTCAGCATGTGGAAATATGTATTTTCTCACAGGTATTTTGGTATATATCAGGTCTGTAAAAAAAAAACAAAAAAATAAAAACAAACTAAACATTCAGATACAATCTGTAAAATTATTGTTGTTTAAATGGTAAGTAGTAATTCTTCTTTTTCTAGGGCAAAATCCTGGAGTGGTAGTCTCTATATAGATCAGAGAAGACTTTTTACTTCAAAATTTCAATTTTCCATAATTCATTTTTTCTTATTAGAAGTTTCTTCACCATATTTCTTCATTTCTGTAAATTTTAAAATAGAGATCTTTAAGAACGGCCTTCTACTTTAGAAGGGACTGTTCTGCACTTTCTCCTAACATCCATTTTTAAAGGCCAAGAAAGCAGAGTAAGATAAACTTTCTAAATGGTTTCATCATAACTTCATAGCAGCTTTTTTCCCCATTATGTTGCCTGTGGCAGTCTTGAAATCCAAGTCAGTCACCTGTCTAAAAATATGACTGCATTTAAACATTAATATGCGAGTAATCTCACGGGGGCTTCAATGAAACCACTCAGTTGAGTAAAACTCATCATGATAAGAGTGAGCATTTGTGGGTTGATGGATGTGCCCACCTTTTTCTGTATTCATCTCCTGCTTTGCTGATGTACAGCTCTTTGGAGGCACAGCATTGTGTCTGCTGGCTTGCTAAGAAGTGCTGTGTGTATGCCATTTATTTTTAACAGGGTATCAAAGTCTGTGGTCTGAATCAGAAGCACAGAGTTCATTCGGCTCCCATTAACTTTGGCTGGGGCTATGAAGCACATGGCAGCACTTCAGAAGAACCAGGCTTTTGTTAAATTTCAGCATGCAAGAAGTACGTGCACCTAGGACCCATGTACTTTAAGAATAAAGGGAAAGATGGAGCACATAAAGAAACCTACATGGAACAGTTTACATCATGAAGTAGTTTTCAGTTGTCACGTAGAATTTAATAGGCAATTATACAACAGAAAAGGTTGTTCAAGTACATTATAAAACATAACATGATAAAATCTAGATTAAAAATAACATTTGTTTAATTATACAACTCTGAAGAATAATGGAACTTGATTTAGATGCGCATGTGAGATTTTAAAAAGGAATTTCCATGAACCAGGAAAAATAATGAGAACAGGTGCAAGTACTTTAAGAAAAGTCTTGAACTGAAAGTACAAAGGTAACTGAACTTGAGAAACAAGAGCTAGCTAAATGACTATGTAGGTGTACAGTGAATTCCTTCCACAAGGATGTCAAATTACCTTTCAGTTACTAACAGAATAGTTAATAGCAATAGCTAATACAGACCATTTCTGATTATTTACTAGAATTGGCCTATTTTATTTTGGAGATTTTGTTGATGCCAACGGCTTTTTCATTCACATCTTTAAATTCTACCTCCACCACCCAAAAACATTAGAAGCCTAGATATAGCTGTTGCTTTTTTTTTGTTTGTGTTTGTTTTTGATAAATTTCCTGACCTTTACATTTTAATAACAATCATAACAAAATATAAATGTAATGAAATTGCAGTTTAGGACTTTTTTTTTCCCTTCCTTTTTTTCCTCCAAGTGAGCCCTTCTTATCCATTAGCTTTAAAGAAGAGAAATAGAGCAGAGTTTTTAGCCGGGCTTTAATGCCGAATTATTTTTAAATAATGATATTTTTCAGATCCAAGAAGAAAAAATCCTTTAAATCTTTAGGGAAATGGGATTAAGCCAAGGTACTTCAAGTGATATCAGCCTTCAAGTAATAGAAGCTCTCCTGATAGCCTGAGATTAGAAGGGACAAAAGAGCAGAGCCTGTTCTCAGGTTTGGAAGAATATGAGGCAGGAGAGATAAGCACTTATTCATTACACAAGAGGCAGAGCTTAATATGATTTTTGGAAATCAGAAAAGGGCTTGAGAATCCCTAGTCACTGACTAAATTACTTAGGAAGATGTTGTTTCTTCAATACATAATTGGAAAGAAAAAAGGCTTGAGTGGATATTGAAACTAAAGGTATGATTTGTTAACCAAAACACAGTCATTTCAGTGATGGTCAGAGAAGAAATGTAAAAGCAACTAGCCTCAAAACACAGCATCCCTCCAGGACTGAGCTCATGTATGACAGGACTCTGCACGGAGAAGCCTTAAAATACAAGCCTCAAGGTTATAGGAGCTTCTGCTGTACCCATTTCAGACACTTTACTGAAATGGCATAGGATCAGCTTCATCAATTCCCTACGTGAATTTCAAGAAGCAGTTTACCATTAACACCATGTTTTCTAACAAGCATATTACTGGCGATTGCCACCAATTCATAACATGGACAGAAATCACACACTGCAGTGGTTGCCCACAGACATTACACCTTGAAGCAGTGGAACTGTCTCAGGGCTAGTTCACACTTTGCTACATTTAGCCTTCAGTTAGGCAACATGTATACTAATGCTGGGCTTGCACTATACTTTAAAATGCACCAGTGTCAAGCTTGCTTTAACCCTTGAATTCATTTTTCTTTATGAGTATGGAGACAGGAAGCTCTGGTGGTCACTTGCAGACATTCCAAGTTCTGGATGTTTCTGTAACAGAAATGTTTCTCAGAGAATTGAGGAGCTTTCAGGGACACCTAAGATGCATTCTTATACACTCACAGAAGTCCAGCAATAATTTTTTATCTTGTTGAAACCCTGACTATACAATTTTGGATAGAGTATTTTAGTTTGAAAACACCCAGCGAATAGTGGCATATGGCTGAAAAATAAAACTGAAAAACTTGCAAAGAAGCAAAGATATTTTTTTGATGTCATGTTATAGTCTCAGATCAAGAGAGAAACTGACTGGGCTCAAGGTTCTAGACTTGGTTACATGGCTTAGAGTTGATAACAGTTTGCAGTCGCTATCAAATGCTGAACCCAGACCTGCGGGGGTTGGGGAGCACGTGGGTAGAATTTCTCTCCTCCACTACCAATCAGGCCCACCACACCCTGCAAGGGCTTATTTGCAGGAGAAAGCAGATGGTGTTTGCAATGCTGCATTCCAGTTGGGATAGTGCCAGGGGAGGGCGGCTTTAATTTTTGTCCCCTTTTCACCATGACAACTTGCCCAACCTGGCTCTCATCACTAGTTTTCTATGGCACCACTAGCTACAGGAGGGTAACGGGGCAGCAATGCTGACTTCTGGTGCTACAGTTCTTCTTTGGGTGAGTGCAAAGCCTGCTTGCAAAGCTAGAAACTAAGCACAGAAGTTATCAACAGATGTGCTGTTTACCGTGCATGTTAAAACAAACAAACAAACAAACAAACAACAGAAGATGAAGCAATTGAGATTAGGACAACTTGCTCATTCAAATTAGTACCATAATTAATGTTTTGGCCAGTATCAGCTACCCTGTGAACTATCCTTGCTGACCCTATTATGCTTTCCTGGCAAGAAACATGACCCCAGACAGCCTCCTAACATACAGGACTGAGTTGATACTGTGCCCTATGTACAGCTATAAATGCATAATGACCAGCGTACATTGGTATTTTACTGTGATAAGATCATTTCCCTGACTTAGGAAGGCAGAAAGAGAGAAATAGAGAGGTTAAACGATATATATTTTCCTTGCAAATTACCTAACAATTATTTGGTGAGAACACTGGAGTCAGCACAGCCTGCCTGCAAGAGATTGCATGGGAGTTTGACTCCAGCAGTTCTAGCACTCTGCCAATAGACTTAACATCATGGTCTGGATAACTAGAGAATTGTGTTGCTGTTCTTTTTAAAGCATATCCTTTGTCCCCCCATCACTTCAAGAACTACTTATTTCATGAAATGAGCTTTTCTAGTGCCAATCCTTCCAGCTAAACAAAAAAGAAGATGAGAAAAGGAGTATTTCAAAGTCTGTTCTTCGTATATGAACAAATGATGTGGATTGAAATAAACTATTCTTCTAGCCCAGAGAGGTGAATCGGTATCCAGCTAGGACTGAAGCAGCTCTTAACAATAATACCTGATAGTTCTCATTACACTGAGAATGAAAGTGTTTCACAAGGATCACTTGAAAGGCTCAAGCAAGATATATTGTTAGCATCTTTCTATTTGGAAGACCAGTGGGATAAGAAGCAGATTAAACTATCAAAACCTGATAAAGGCACTAAATTTCACATGTATGGGTGAGCCAAAATAACCTCTGTCCTGTTTTTCTATACTGAGAGACAAACAGGGCCTTCATTCTGAATGAAGTTTGCTTACAAAAGAAAAAACAACAAGAAAGAACACCCAGAGTGCAGTCCCTGTAAGACCCACTTCTCCACGGGGCACCCATCCTGGGAAGGGAGCTGTGGGGGCACTGAGACTGGCAGGCAGTGTGCACAGCATGTCCCCATGTCCCCAGCTGCATACAGCTGCCTCACATGTTTACAGAAGGTGTTGACAAGCACTGACCTACCTGGCTTTGCTCAAAGGGTTTGGAAACAGGGACCTCTCAGAAGAGCCCCTTGTGCAGATCTAATGGGTCCTTGGAGCTTGGCTAGCAGGGTATTAGATTCTGTCTCTGTAGGGGGACTTCTCAGCGAAGTCCCTGAGCAAATGCAACCCCCAAGATAATGGCATTAATAGCTCACTCTCTCACTGTCTTTAATTTGCATGAAGTCAGGCTCTCCTGCCCCTGGTAAAGTAGCTTGCAATGTTTTCTTGTTCTCCCTTGCACCTTCCACAGCCCTACAACACAAAGGCATCAGTACAAAGGCACATTCCTGTGTGCTGCCCTCCCAAGTACACTCAGCCTGGACAGCATTCGTGGGCACAAAGATATTGGGAATTAATTCAGCCTTTGGACTCACTGCCAGCTGGACTTGCAGTATTAGTGAACACCCTGAGAGCACTTTGACCATCAGCTGTGACTCAGCACCAACAATGTAATTTATTTATTTTTTTATTTTTTAAAAGAAAGTGCACGTACCTCTAGAAATACTTTGAGAGCATCTTTTTGTTAAATAAAGCACAGTGGGAGATATCAAAAAAAGCATTGGTTTGCAAAAGCCAGGTATTAAAGAAACAGAAGCCAGGTTTTAATGGAACAACAAACTACTGAAATGCTTAATTTGACATCACTTCAAATTGTTTTAACAAGAATCATCCGGGCATTGTATGTGAAAAACAAACAGATCTCTCTCTTTTCTTTTAAACTACACAGGGAAGAGCAAAACTAGCTTAATGTCATTTGATTTATTGCCTGAGTAGAAACTAAGCAGGAAGAATAATTAATCCTCTTTGCCAAACAGAACATATAAAACCTTAATAATTCTTTAAATGGCATTTATTGCTGAAAGAGAAGTGTTTTGGTACTTCTAAATGGAAGGAGAGGCACAGAGATGACATTTTTGCATTTTATACCATATTTAACAGCATCAAGTCATGGCTCAGCGATTACTACCTCTGTTTGCTTTGAATTCAAATCTCCGTAAAAGCTCAAGCTTCAGTCTTTTGGGAATGTCTGTGTAGTTTAAATGACATTACGCAGAGGATGGAGGTTGCATGGTAGCTGTCTCAGGGATGATAAAACAGGGATCTTCACAGTGAAAACAGGAGCTTGAGGCAACACCACTATGAGGTGATAGCAAATGTGCTAGATCTTTGTCCAAGAGGATCCTGGGGAGATTTAATGTCTCTCCTGGATAATAGCATTTGAAATGAATCAATGTTTATTTTATTAAATTGCCTTGTTATAGCTCTAGCAAAGAAGTTTTTTTGACAAACTATTTCACACACTAAATGGCAGGAGCTTTGCTTTGGCAGGTGGTCCCTTTCTGAATTAGGCCCTTGGGGTGGTCCTTTCCTCAGCATTAGGAACCTTCAGGATAACTTCTTGGCCTGGGGTAGGACTCTTCCCTTTCTCCCCACCCAGAAAAGCATGTGGCAAAAGGAGCAGCCACAGGAGATGAGGCTGAGCTCGGTCCCTATGGAACAGCAGCCCTATAATCCTGTCATCTTCAAAGTCCTTTTCTCCTGTTAAAGTTAAAGAAGGGGCTTACAAGCATTTTATGGGTTTATTTGAACAATAAGCTTCAGAGCACTGGGAGCCTGCCCTTCTGCCTGAACTAAAGAGGTGGGCACCTGAGTATTAAGGGATGATATTTGTCCTCCACTCTGAGAAGGAAAGGAAAGAAAGGTGCTCTGCATGACCACTTCTAGCACATCTACCACAGCATTAGTGCTGCCAGGACTCAGAGGACAGAAAGGGCTTTCTTTAGTTGTGGTGGCAGAGACAGCTAGGAGATGGGCAGGGGGAAGTCTCCATGGGCTAGGAGAAGAGAAAGCCCCAAAATGGGAACAGAACAGCTTTCAGGTGGGCTGGGCACTTCTCTCCTAAACAATCTCACTGAAGAAGGCCAAGGGAGATGTGTCTGTGCCCTGCTGCCATACAAAGGGGAACATGTTGCAAAACAGCGTGGTTGCTGACAGGCAATAGTCAGATACAAAAGGGAGCAATGTGTAGAGAAACTCCTAACACAACTGACCAGTAGGTAAGGAAAAGTGACATTGAGGTTGTTCCCAGTACAGTCATGCAATAGATATACAGCCTGCCTACAGTTTTGCCTATGATTACTTTTTTCATGGTTTTAGTCTTAAAAAATTTGTAGTGCCTTAAAAATCTGTCTAATGCATGAGAAATCAAAACACACACCTAAAGAACAGAAATTCTCTTAAACAAACAATCCCTGTATTGTCCAGAAAGTCACACAATTAAGCAACATTTACTCATCAGTTCCCAAAAAAGTGCCTGACCCTGGCACATCAGAGGCTGCAGAACACAGCTCCTTTCCTTTTGGAATTTGTGATAAAGTTTTCAGCTATTCCACTAACTTGACTAATGGACTACTCAAATTTAATTTTACTTTCAGTTCCTTGACAGCAGGTGTATTTTTCTTGGTGCCATCAGCACACGGTCGTTTATCATACCTTGGACTGCTGTTACAAGGTTCCTTACTTGTACATGAAATGTCTAGGAATAATGCTACTACAGACATGCTGTGGATCTACAATTCCAAATTTCAAACAGGGGTGCCTGGCTTTCTAAATTAAAATTTAGGTGTTTTTTCTAAGAACAGTAAAAAAAAAAAAAAAAAAAAAAAAAACCTATTAAGAACTGTATTCTAAATTTTAAAAACAAGCAAGCCACCAGACACTTGCAATCAGCTTTAAATGTCATTGGAGATTTCATCTGATAACAAGTTCAGAAGCAGAAAACGGTGGAAACTTTTTTTTTTTTGAGGGGGGAGGAGGATCACTACCCTTTAGAGCTTTTATTTCCATTGCTTATCGTTGCTTATTACTTCCAGACTTGATTGTAGGTGCAAGGCTGAAGCATTTAAAGACATCAGTAGTTCAAGTCACTTTCAAGAATCAAACATGAGTCCTAAGTCACTTCAGCATTTTTCAAATGTTATCCTCAACTCTGCAGCTCTGCTTGTGTAAAGAACAGGATATAACAAGGACAACTTCATCCCCGTAAGTCACAATCCTCTTAGGATAGATCTATTTTTTTTTTTTCTTTTCAGTGCAGAAGTATCCAATTTCAAAGCTCAGGTCTTTTATCATTCTGACACTATCTGAAAGACTTAGATAAGCTTGATGAAAAAAATCTGTAATACAGAGTAATCAATATTTTCCAAAAATACATAACTTGACTGAATTGCTCACTGAAAAGAGGAGGATGGCATAACACAGCCAGGGCAGCCCGTGCTGGATTTTTGGGTGAGCACCTCTGCCTTCTGGCTTTGCTGCCTGGTGTGGGGATTTGAGCAACCAAGCTCCTGACTCAGTCTGCAGCACATGCTACCAGTGCAGACAAATGATTTCCTGCTACAGAGATGCACAGCCAAAGGCTGCACTTCCCTGCTTTCATATCCACAGCTTCCTCTTCTCTCAAGTCATTTTGTTGCTCCTCACTTCAGCGTTTTACACAATGCTTTTGATTGCAGAGCAAATGATAGTTGAGGGAAGTTTGTATACCAGGAAACTTAGTTCCTGGGAGCTGCATTTATTGTCAGCTATACAGATTTACCTCCACGGGGTTTCTATTCTGGTAAAAGGAAAAACTTATTTCCTGTTTTGCCCCTAATCTTCTTCTACTTAAGAAAAAATATCTTGCTCTTACTTGTTTTCTACCAAGTTTTGTAATTCCTCTGCATGACATGTGCAATATTCATAATATTTTACCCAGCAAGTAGTCCTCTATGTCACAAGAAACATTCTGAGAAAAAACCAACCAAACAAAATAAACATGGAGGACATTTAGAAATCTGCAACTCTTTCAGAACAGGACAGGTACAAGTTTGCTTCTACTCTTGTTTACTGTACAGCTCCCCTTGCCTAATATAGGCACAAATTGATTTGTATGCTACAAAACACACACTGTCACTTGCCAATAATGACTTAACAAATAAACGTATGTGGATGTGACAAATGTTGCCTAAATGTTAAGACTGCTATTAAGTTAAAACATCAGTACTCATGTCAGGAGTTGAATGTGCACACTAGATGACGCTTTCTTCTGAAAGGCTGAATCGCCTTTCTGTGCTCCCCTACTTGTACCATCCAGTCAGGGGGATATCAAACTGCCATAGAACTGCAGCCTGAGCCACCTCGTATGGAAACTGGGGAGTACGTTTGCATTTCTCACTCATGTAATTTACTGCTTGTGATCCTTTCACTGCATTTTTCTTGCTGGCTGTTCAAACTTTCTCCTCTACTCTTCTTGTTTATTAGGCACTTCCTGAGAGGTAAAAACATCAGCTATTATGGGTACAGTTACCAACTCCTTTTATATGTCTAAAGACACTTGTAGAAATGAAGTTGCTAAAGGCAAATTCCCAGAAGACCTTTGAAAGTATGCAACAGAAACTGTTGAAATCCCGAACTTCACATCTGAAATAAATCAAAGTATGGAAAAATGCCACATAACTTAGGGACACATACTACAAATACGACAGGTATTTCAAAACATTTTGTGCTGAACTGCAAAGTAACTACTGTACTTCACAGCCCCTTTGTCATCAAAAGAAACCACAGGAAAATAGTTAAAATATAAAATTAAAAACTTAGAATAGTTCAGTATAAAGTAACTGGGCAAGAAGCCTCCAACTGCTTGAGAAGGCAGGTGAGAAAGCAGAAACAGATTAAACATAAGTCTTCATATAAACATTCACCATCATTTTCTCAGCTAGTAGCAAGGTTTGCCAGCCTGTTCATTATCAGTCATCAACTCTGTATTCCATTGAGGGCAATTAACCACTACCTACCCTAGCTTTTTAGTTGCTCAGTGATCTTAAAGCATGCTAAGCTCGTGACTCTTGCATTTAAAACCTTTCTAAAACCTTTCCAGAAATCAGAGCTAGCCTTAACAATTTTTATCCATGTTTCATAACCCACCCTCTTGCTGATTACCAGCTGAAAGGCCCATGTAAAACCTCATCTCATTCATGAGAAACAACTAGGGTCTTTTGCATAGGTCTTGAGCACAGGACTGTCCCTTCACCTCCTGGGCAGCAGCACCTTGTCCCACTTCCCATACCTCCTGTAGTGTCCCATACCTCCCAAGGGTGATGACGGAAAGGTCCCCAGCACCAGGACTGAGTTGCCAGGCACCTCTGGGCAGCACCAGACATCCTGTCTGCACCTCAACACCAGAAGGGCTTCACCAAAGGACCTCAGGCTGCCTTGCTTCTCTGATCTGGCATTGCTTGAAGTGACCGCCTCCTGCAAAGTGTCATGCCATCCATGCTCAGGAATGGAGCCTACCTGACTGTTTTAGGCAACAGAGAATGCTCTGGTTTTGTTTACTTCAGGCTTTTTCTTCCTTAGCTATACTCCTGCTATAACCACTGTCTATGTAACCTGAGCCAGGCAATAATTATGTAATATTAAAAATAAATAAAATCCTGTGCATCACTACTCCCATCATGACTAAAGCATTTATTCCAGCAGGGTGGGTGCTGGGAAAAAAAGCAAGCGTGCTTCACTGAAGCAAGTTTATGATGCCATTTCTAACTAGATGATAATTTTACTATGTGACTAATGCAACTAAATGGAAGACCCTAAGTTTGTTTCTGCCTAGTTCATATCAGTATATTAGGAAAAAGGAAACAAAAGAGCATAGAATTCTAAGTACGTATTTCTTTGCACTGTAAAACACAAGGACAAATAGTAAGTGACAGATGTCCCTCTAAATCCCTTCTCTGAAGGTATTAAGTATGTACCTTTTTTATAAAATAGTGATATTGCTAAAAAGCTAAATGAGATCTTTAGACAGATCATTTGTTCCTTGAAAACTAGCACACATTTGTTCATTATTATTAAGTTGACTATTTTTTGTTGCTTTCACGCTCTTTTAATCAATAGGGCCCCTAAAAAGCATTCACTGAAGACGTCACACTTGCAGACTGTTGAACAGAATATGAATAAGGTGTGTATATTGCATGGCATACAGAGTCTTTATTTTCCTTCCTGGACCCACAGAAGCTGTCCAGGGATCCTTCTGCATTTGTGGGTTGCATGTTGAAAACCATTACATTAATTCAAAGCCAGACTTTTAAAGCTGGTGAAGAATGAACTAAAACGCTGAACTTGAACACATCCCCAGACTAATTTTTCAGGCTCTGATCTTAGATTGGTGCCTGGGTTTAAGACTAAATTGCGTTAATTCTGACCAAACCCCTCGCTCTTAGCTCAGGTGCCCTAGAATGAGCATGCCTCAAAGGAGAGCCTGCATTCCAACAACAGTGAGAGAAGTTCTGTCTATAAATACAAATGATCACAACACATATGCTCTGCTTCCTCTTCTCAGCTTCAGGACTCCAGATGTCCTTTTTCAAGCAGCCTTAAACAGCAACTTTAGGGAATCCCAGTAGCCTTTGCTAATAGCTTACTGGTTTTAAGCACCAGGATCTGCCAGCTGTGCACACTCAAAGTCACCTCGTGCAGGTGACCTAACAAAGTTGACCACAATGGCTAGCAGGTAAGAGCTGAACAAACAGGACAGCTCATTCCATAAAGAGGTTGAAGACACCAAGATCATGCACAGGTTATGAGCTAGCGACTATGTGTGACAGGAGGCACAGGGGCATCCAGTCAGGAGCTGGGACAGGAGGAAGCATGACTGGGGGTCTCATAGGGAAAGTTCTTGCAGATTAAGAACATTTCTGTACAGTGTTATGTTTAGTATTGTACATATTATGTGCATACAGGTACAGTAACAAATTTCATGACAAATAAGTTTACTCCTCTGACAAACCTTACAATCTGTTGCATACTGTTAGACATGTAAATGACAGCACATGCGCAACAACTTCAGTGAGATGATCTGCTTTTGGAAATTTCCAGTTTCACTCACTAAAACCATAATATAATCAGTAGCAAAGATTTTAGTTACAACAGGAGTTTTAAAAACTATATGTCAAGGTTTGTTATCATAAGGCACAGTACGACTCAGAGCTCCTCAGCTACACAGAGCACAGCTTCTGCTTTTTGAGCAGAGACATTGAATCAAGCAGACACTAAATGATTTTATGGTGAGGAAACCAAATTTCATCTTTCCTTTTTCAGTGTCAGGTTAAGAGATGTCTGGTAGCGACATACAACTTTGCAAGGAGAAAGAGGAGGGTAGAGAAGCAAGGGTTTTACCTCCTGCCCTGCAGGACTTCAGGCTTGGCTGCAGACACGTACCACCAAGATCATCTAAATGGAAGCATGAACCTTAGGGTTGATGGTACTTTCTACTTCCCTCTCTGTTCTCTAGCCACCGTATGCCAGGTTTTGTTAGAGTACAAGTTCTGCTTTCCGTGGGTGAAATGCCTTCCAGCCCCATTAGCTGCATCCTTCCAATTCATACCATAATAAAACTCAGGTGCCAGAAAAAGACTTGAGCACACCGATTATATACTCCATTGTATACACAGTAATTGCATAAGGACAACCTACATCCTGAATTGAATTTATGCATTTAACATGTTACTCTTTTTCTTCTTTGTTTTGCACTTTCAGAACATGGAGCAAGCAGCCTCGAATAGAGTGACTTCTGCCTTTAGCTACACAGCAAACAAAATCAACTGCAATCCAGCATAAGCAGTATAGAAGAGATGTCCTTAGAAAAGGATCCTGGTCTGCTCCAGGGGGTATGAAGGGGCTGGCCTAGGTGACCTGCTTCACAGATTTATTTTTTATTATTATCAATATAGGATGTCAGGATGGATGTAGCTGATCTGGTCCTGCCAATGGTTTTACCAAAAGGAAAAAAAAAAAGCCAGCCCTGTGAGACACTGGTTCAGCAGTTGACACCAGTTTTCAACGGAGGATTGTCCTGTAGGATGCACAGGCCCCAAGGGCCTGTGTTTCACAGCCGCTCCAGCTGAGGCAGTCAGAACCAGCATGACAGCATGCTGAACTCTCATTCAGATAGGATCTGATGGTGAGAGGTACCCAACACCCTCAGCCCTGACAAATTTTCAGGGCTTTGGGAGCATTCTGAATTAACATCAAGCTTACTGTCAGCTCTTCCTCTCTCCTGCCTCCCTCCTATTTTATTACCAACAGTAATCCCATTCTGGGAATCCTAAATCACGTTACATGATTTTTTCTCTCCTATTATCAGTTCTCCTCTGTGGGAATAGCTGGCAAGTGCCAAATTTATTCTGTACAAATTGTTTTAGGAGAAGACTGATGTTCTTCAATCTTTCTTTAAATTGAATGTTGTATCTTGCTGGTAAGGACTGCCTATCGGAGGCTTTTGACTTGCCACGCTCCTACCCTTAGCAAAGAATAAGATTGATGCGCCACATTACAGAATAGATGTTCTGAACAGCTGGGAGCATAGCTCACAGCCACTTAGTGCATTTCTTCATTTTTAATATCTCTTCTGTTACCCTTTAACAAACTGCAGCCCAATTACTCCAGGGGGCAGGTAAAGGGCTGACCCTCTAATGTTGCTTCATCAATCATGATCAATACCCTTGTTTGCACTAAGGATGTCTTGAAAGACTACGTGTGCTCTGTGAGAGGAGGACAGATACCCAGTCATACCGCAGCGCTTACCACAAGAAATGTCATTTACAAAAGGCAATGAATGAGAGAACAATCATATGATGATTTGTAGTGCCTACTCTAAATATTACTGACTAGAAAATACAAGTGAAAAATGTTTCGATTTCCTTTTTCTTCTCTTCATTTCCCCTGCCTTCTCTCACACACGTGCATGCACATGTCCATGAACACAGACAGCTTTCCTCTTGAAGCCTGCCAATTGCCACAGATTCATCTTTCTAAGTACATAATTCAATCCACTGAGCATTACGCTGTGGTAATGCTGATGAGCTCTTAATTCTTCTGTATTTATTGCAGCAAATTTATCACTGACCTTAATGAATCTTCCATTATGACAAAAATGTCAGTGCCAAATCTCTTAAGAAGGTCTGGCATACAGTGGTTTTAAAAGGTCAATATGTTGTGTGTGTGTGTGTGGTTTTTTTTGTTTGTTTGTTTTTTGTTTTAATGGGTCATTTAAAAAATAGGCACTTATATTTAAAAAGACAAGATTACACACAACAAAAATCACTGACTCATCTGTTCAGGTTTTGACAGATTAACATTTGTATTTAACTAAAGCTCAGAAAGCACATGGGAAAATTATTTTTTAAAAGCTCTGCCTTCATATGCTGGTAGAAGTCATCATCAAGAGCCACATGGTCACATCAGCATGTTCAGGGACCCACTGCTCCTGAGAGCATCACCCACAAGCAGGTGGGATAAAGAGGCTGTGCTGGTACAGGATAAGGTGCAGCAGGATACAGGTTTGCCTTCACTGGCAATTGCTGGCAAAACTGCATGTTCAAGAAGCTCGTAGAGCATATATGGTGGTAAATAATCCTGCTTTTAAAGTGCCCTTGCTGAGTTACTGCTACTTGCTACAACTGAAATTATTTGCTTATAACATGCAGAATAATAGTGCCTATTTAATACCCTGCAGCAGCTGCAAACTCCAAGTGCTGAATAAAAGTAGACAACTTTGCTATTCTTGTTTTACATGCGGAGGAGACAGAGCGTAAAAGTTCCAGTAACTGAATGGCAAGTGAGTGGCCAAGGAAAGGAAAGATGTTCATGTCACCTCAATTTTAGCCCCTTTGCTGAACTTGTGCACTATAAACATCAGGAGAAAATCAAGCTTTCAGAACAAAGTATGTTTTCACTGGAAAGGTAAACCAGCAACAGAAGGGTATGAGCAGACACTAGCAGCAAAATCTTACCATGCTATATGAAAAACCTCACACTGCTAGCATTACATCCTTTTCTAAGGCACTCTCTAAAGGAAACGCTGCCAGAACAGAAGCCTAGAGCATTATTTCTTGCCCAGGACTTGGCTCAAAGTTAAACTCAGGTCCCCCAAAATAGAGCCACAGCAGCTCTGCCTACTGCTGGCTGCAAGAGCCACCTCCAGAATTACACGTACTCATTGTCTCAGTAAAAACAAATCTGGCCTTCACCCTTTGTGTTGGGTCTGTCTGGGATGGAGTCACCTTTCCCTGCAGCAGCCCACACAGTGCTGTGTTCTGCACTCGTAGCTGGAACAGCACTGATATCACTCCAGCGTTGTGTCTATTGCTGCATAGTGCTGGCACAGCATCAGGACTCCCTCCAAGCCCCCAATTGCCAGCAGGCTGGAGGGTGGACAAGTGATGGGGAGGGGACATCTCCAAGGCAGCTGACCTAAACTGACCAAAGGCATATTCCATAACACCTGATGTCACACTCAGCAATAAAAAGGAGGGCTCTCATGGGGTAGGGAGCTGTCCTCCTGAAAAACCGCTACACATTTCGAGGTCCTGCTTTCCAGGACGTGGCCAAACATCAGTCATTGATGGGAAGCAGAGAACATATTTTCTTCTCTCTGTGCTTCCACATGGCCTTATTGTTTTTTTTTTTTTTTTTTTTTTTGTCTGTTTGTTTCTTTTTCTCCCCTTTCCTTTTCCCTTTAATTAAACCATTCTCATCTCAAACCTCGTGCTCTTTGGGTTATATTTTCTCCCCCTTCCTCTTTGAGGAGAGCAGGGATTGAGAGTACAGCTGTGCTGAAGTTCAGCTGCCCACCCGAGTAAAGCCACCACACCCTTCCAGTTCCAGAGCTGTCTGAAACCAAGTCTCCTTTCAACAAGTCAACCTGCGGCCTGAGTGAATTATGAAGGGGAGAAATCAACACTGTCATCTGCTTGTGGAACAATAATTATCCCTTGTATGCTACTCCAGAAGCAATGCCATTATCAAAAGAATCATGCCTGTAAAATAATACTTCTGGGAATGGTGCCAGATTGGGGGCTCATGGCTTTCACTCAGTTTGCAAAAAAAAAAAAAAAAAAAAAAAAAAAAAAAATCAGTCTGAGCATTTGTTCTTCTGCTGTCTTCCCTAACAGAAACCAGACTCCCAGCATACCCTGGCCCTGCACTGGGAGCAGTGCCCATCGCTGAGGTCAACTGTGTGGCTGCTAAGGCGTTATTTGGTGCTAGAAGACAGGTTTCTCGGTGACAAGCTGCTGTTGATAACATTCCTCTGTCTCCAGTGTGCTGGAGGAAACCACACCTCCAGCCTCTGGGTCCTGCTGGGTTGGGAACCATCATTGAGCATGGGAAGCCCATGAGGCCAGGTGACAAACGAGGTGAGCAAATGCATCAGGAAGTAGCTAGGGATTAACACAAGAACAAAGCCATGATAGCAAGAGGAAGTACTTCATCTTCAAGCACTGCACTACAAAATTGGCAGTCCTAGGAATTCACTGTGTCCTTCCCCACATTGGCCTTCTTCTTCTGGGGCAAGCTTGTCCTGATGCACCCAGCAAGACAGCCTGGGGATGGGAAGCAACACCAACTCTGCAAAATGCAGGAAAAAAGTAACTAAGAAAAAATCCAACAGAAGACTAATCAGACACTTCTCCAGGTTCTGCTCGTTACTTGTGACATAAAACATTGAGAGAGGCAATGTACTTGTAGGAGAACTACACTTATAATTTGGATAATGTGGGAGGTAATCAGATTGCCTCTGGTTTTGAGCTTGTTGAGCTTGTTTCTGACATACTGTAATTCCAAAACTAAGTTGTCGTATCAGACGGTAAGTGACAAGTTCAGCGCTAATCTATAAAAATTACAGCCTCCTTACCGCTCAGCTCATTAAACTGACTCTGTCTCCCGGCCACCCATTCATCTTCATAATCATCCCCCATTCAGCCACTAACCTCCTCTGTGCGTGCAATTTACAGTACATCAGGAAGATAAAGTGGACTGATATTTGCTTCTACAGAGCAGTGGCTTTTAATTTTTAGACACACTTTAAGTACAAAGATAAATAAGATAATTTGATATCACTTTTAGCTCAAGCATTAGAAAAAACAAGGTTGTATTCAAATTCTATTGCAACATTAACTTGGCTGCATGCAGCATACTTTATTCCCATTTTTCTAAATGTAGTTACCTTAACAAGGCACCACTAATATCTGTGTCTGAAATAACATGTAAAACACCACTTCGCTTGCATGGTCCTTTCAGAGGAAACAAGGGAGAAGCACGTGTAACAAGATAAGATCACAAGTTTACGTGGGTGTTTGTGGAACAGGCCAGGTGGGTATACTTGGAGAGTGTGGCCACCTCAGCCCCATGCACTGGCCCAGGCACCCTGGCCTCAAACCCTTACTGCCCCCAGGCTGCCATCGAAGCCCTGGTGTTATTTCAGATTACAGTGCAATTTATCAGCTTTATTCAATACAAAATATGACTGAACATCAGAAGAGTCATATAAGAACATTCTGCATAGGTCTGTTTCTCCCTTAGGGGTGAGGGCACTCAATGCCTCCTCAAATGAAGTCCGTATTCTTTGAGGAGCACGACAGCAACCCAACCCACTTTGTGCAGCCCATCTGGATTCCCAAATACCTGACAGCAACGGTGATGAGGAAGCCTCTTCTGAGGTTTAATCAGATTAATCAAGCCAGTTTCTTTTTTCTGCTCCTATTTAAAGGCTTTAGCCATCAACTGTGAACTTGTCAGAAAACCAATAGTTAATTACTTACTCCAAGTGCACTGAACCTATTCAATTCACTTTTCCTTCTTTGAAATGTCTTTTACGTCTTTGATTAAGTCACTCTGTGGGTTTCAAATAAACATTAGGCAGAATGCCTCTCTGAAATGTATCCCATTCTTGTGTTACGTCCTTCACATTGCCAAACAGGGAACTGTTTTCCCCACAGAGCCATCCTCCCAGCATCCTGCATGATGAGGACCATTAAAAGTAATGGGCCTTGTCCTGCTCTCAAGCTCAGAGCCTGCATGCACTGAATGCTAGCCACGTTCAAAGCTGTAAAGTACATCAGCAATTACAAATGTTAACCAGCTTTGCCATACGTTGAAATATAACAAGAATCGAAACAAACATTAGGAAAACTCAGAAAACAATACATTTGCCTGCAGTTTAGGATAACACTCGTGCCAACAGGGACCACACATTTCCATCCATTCTGGAGGAGACAGACCAACCAGGCCAGGTTGCTCCCTGTGACAGAGCTCAGCTCCCTGCACACTCATCTAGTTCACAAGGACCATGTGAAGCGCATTCAACGCTGCTTCAATACATGCTGCTATAAACCACACACACACAAAAAAAGCAAAGTCTAAAACAATAAAAGGTGAGAGAAAATGTCAGTCTAGAGAGAGATCCAGCAAAATTGATTGTAGTAGTTACATAGATTTCACTCCCATATGTGAGTGGGTTTGCTTGGAAAAGCAAGCAACAGGGCTATTCCTGGAGTGAAGTCACTCAAGAGATTGCAAGCATGCTTGCTAAAGCATCTCGGATCTGTGTCAGCTTCTACTCTTTGCAAATAAAAATAAAACATTCTAAAACTGTCCCTGCATTTCACAGTTGTGCTCACATTTACAGACTACAAGATCTTTCCCTCACATGACAATTCACGCTATCACATTTCTGATTTACATTTGGTCTTAAATTTACAAATATAACTGGCATTGAAAGCAAACCAGCATTAAAGCCCTATACTGATGGTTTAAACTACAAAATCAAAGTAAAAAACCTAAAAAGGTGTTAAATTTAAATTTTAAAGGTAAGAAAGATAATTGATTTTTCACAGAAACAGTAATCTTCAATTTAAAAATAGATACCTTTATGTAGTTATGAATTATTACTATATTCGATAATTACTCTTAAACCACTTAGAACTGTTAACTAAAAGGTTTTACAGATGATTTTAGGTTTGTGCAAAGGCAGTCAAATATGGAGTTGAAGCAATAATTTTTTGAGCAGTGAAACATTTATTTTGTTGTTATTAATCTTATGAAGCCCTATTGGTACTTTAAAGTTCTTTGAATTTGTGTTAATTTACTAAGTCTTTTACAATCACTGTATTATAAAGACAGAAGCAAAGATCCCCTCTCTAATACAGGCACACATTATGAAGATTTCTCATGGTCCATGCCACAGGACCTCAGACCACAAAGACTTCAGGTAACAGGACCTGGCAGGGCCACCCTGAACTGCTGAGAGCTTTGTACAAGCCAAGTCCCTTTTTGCAACCCAAATCACTCCTGGCTGCCTACTGCAAGTGAGGCCTTTCACCTGTTCTGTCTTAGAAGAGGCACCAGGAAGGATAAAAAAAAAAAAAAAAAAAAAGAGTCTCTCATCTGCCGTATTTTCAAACACAGCTATGTTACTTTTACACTAGAATTATTCAAGCCAGACAGTTTGTCTCATAAATTTAGTGTGTTCTAAACTCCCAGGAAAAAGCAACTCTGTGAGCATGCATAGATGTAGAATGACAGAACTCAAATGCCACCATAAAATCCAACTTATTTGAAAGGAGAATCCCTCACTATGAGATGCATCCTTATAACCTTACAAGCAGCCTTATAATGCTTCTGAAAAGAACCATTTTTGCAAGACATTTCACATCTCATTCTTGCTGAAGCTGAGGTCACCATAAGAGTCACCGATTCCAGAAGGAGCTGGTTTCCTACCAGGGCTTTGCCTGCACCACCAGCTGATGGAGATTCTGGTAGGAATTCTTCGATCCCTGTCCCATTAGACACAGAAAAGCCATTGCTCTTCAGTAGTTAAAAACTGTACTGACAATGAAGTGCCTTTCACTTTCAGAAATGCAAGTATTTTAAATGATGTTGGAATAGGATTTTTTTTCCAAGTCTGCTAGCAGACAGAAATAATAATGTAAAAAGACATGATCAGCTGCATGTTTTGAAGTGGTGCCTTCATGAATATGTACTAGCGTATACAGCACAAAGGGTGAAACTGACTGACTTATGAGTTTCTTCAATTTCTGTTTACTCCAGCTAATACTAAGTTATTGCTGTGCTGGCCGTACTGCTACCTCTAAGCACAAGCACCAGAGCAGCAGCAAGAACCTGCATAATTTTGAATCTCTTGTTCCCTCTACCAATATCAAGGAATCTAACAGTTTTCAGAAGGTGAAACTCCTACATAAATACCTTGTTTTCTCCCCAGATCCTGCCCTATGTTATATGCTGCAAAACTTCATCAAGATGTTTCACTCTCAGAAGAACCAGTGTAGCTTTTTCTTTTTTGGCAGCCAACCTTAATTTTTGCAAAACCATATAAATTCTTAAAAGAAGAATAAATTAATATAACAAAAGCAGCAAAAGGCAGTAGATTGACCTGGAAATGCTTGTATTTTCTTTAGTTTTCTATACATTGCAGGAGCAGCTGCTAATCTGTATGCAGTGCCACTCAAAAGCCATGAACATCATAATTTATGTTCCGATATAGCTACCTATTATCAGGAGGCAAAAATTGATTTTCTACACTATATGGAGCAAAGTTAAACCCTTTAAATAAATTTTATACTGAATAAAGCAGCTATACTTACTAACAAGGGGATTCATTTACTATTACAGGACAGACAAACACTAAACAACTTCTTGCGAAAACACAGAAGGCTCTGTGTGTACATGCAGCCACACCTTCTGCGAGTCTCATTTGAGAAAACACAATCAGTGCAGAGTGAAAGTGTTAAATGCCATCTGTATTTCTAGCTGCTCCTCAGTGTGGGCAGGGGAGGATAACCAAGTATGTGCTTTGTGAAAACAAGACCTTGAACTGTTGCATTAATTATAAGTGACAGCAGAAAACTGCTTCCCTACCTACTCCCTTCCCAGAGATCCCACCTCTGCCTCCTAGTTACTGACAGTGGGAATTGCCATGTAGAAAGTCAATGTTTTTGTTCAGAGTTTGATTAAAAACTCTAAAGGCAGTAAGTCTAGTTTTAATTAACAGCAAACTCTTCACACTATTGTCATCCAGTGGAAACAAACTTTTGGCACAGACAGGTGTGATGACACTTCTGTGCATGCACCACAGAAGGTAAGTGCTGATTTTTATTTTCTACTAGCTTTACAAGACAAGAAATGCATGGAGGAAGACTAATGCTAAGATTCAGTTTTGTTAACAAGTGAAAGTGAAAAAACTAGTGAGAAAGGATCAGCTTCTAGGACTCAGATTCCCAGATCACGCAAGTCTATTGAATGAATCCACCTTACAGTTCCACAGGAAAAAAAAAAAAAAAAAAAAAAAAAAAAAAAAAAAACATGCACATTGACAGGTTTGCTTAAAAAATAACAATAACACCACACCATAGGAATATTAAGTAATTTACCTAATTAATTACTAGAAGTTACCAAAGTTTTTGAAAATGAATAAACAGTGAAATAAAATAATCCAAATAGGGGTGTGCCAGTAATCAAAACGATAGCACAGAGCTTGATTTGAAAAATTAACTTTTTAGATGGAACTAAAATGATCAGTTTTAATTTTTGTCTTGACAAACTGAAATATAAGTTCCCATTCTTCAGGAGCTAAGCTCACCACCTCACTTTGCAGGACAGGCCATCAGCACCAGGCCACCCTGCTGCTCCACTCTGATCCAATAAATATTTCAGTATATTTTTTTCCCTTCTTGAATCAGACTTGCACAAGCAAGTCCTCTACCCATCATGTTAGAGGGTCATTTTCTGTCCCTCTCAATAACTCACTGCCCCCAAAGCATGGAACCAGTCACCAGGAAACAGCAGTCCCAGACCATGCTGCATCTGCCTGCTGGAACTGAACTGCATTAGTCTGCACCCCACTGATGACCTGTACAAACAGGCTTTGTCTGTCCAAGGTACCTGTGACACCGTATAGGTATCACAGGGTATGTCAGTCATAGGGTGTGTCATAGGTGTATAGGGTGGGGAAATACTGTCGCTGAAGTCCTTGTGTTGACGCAATTTGCATGGGGAAGCATTTGCTGCTGTGTAATTTTAAAAAAAAACATAAAAATTTCCTGCTAAATGGAGAGGTGAGACAATTTATACAAAACACTATGTCAGTTCAGAAGGGCTCTATGGATGTTTCGTGTGTCCTGAGCAGCGTTAATATAGCTATTGCAGATGGAAACTCTATGGTGATACCTTGATATAATCCAGCCAATGCTGCATGGATATGCAGCCTACCAGGCAATGAGCAGTGTTTCTGACTGCTATTTTATATTTGTATGTCTGATTTAAATAATAATAAAAAAAAAAAAGCTGAGGAAAAAACCTACATAGCACATAAGACAACAACACCCTGAGGAGTCCAGTGCTAGAGGGGCCAAGCTGTTCCAGGAGATAAGACTTTCTCCATAGACTTGAGCTAGCCTCATACTTGATCAGACTGATGAGTCAAAACCACAGAGGACCTCCCCGTTTGCCTCTTGCTCGTGCTTTCTTCTCCCCCTCCTTGACACCTCACCACAGAATGAAGAGGCTGCAGAACCTCCTCCTCCTTCAGCCCTAATGGATTTCTAATACGATTAACTGCACCACCTGGGATGTGGTCAGGAGTCTGGCTCAACACATAATAGCAGAAACACTGCTCATGAGTGTCAAAGCAGTACTCCCCTGTAGTGTAGAGGGCTATTTCCACTGCTCTTGTTCTCCTTTTTAAATTAACTGCAACACTTGTTAACCTGTATTGTAGCACTTCTATAGCATTTATGTTTTGCTCTTTAAAGCAGCATAGTGACATTTTCCTTACAGCATAACAGGTACAATATTCCTAGCCTTTTAACTTAGTGTACAGTGAAATTTTCACACTAATAGTAGGAACTTCTAATTCCATCTCCCTCCCTTTTTGTCAAAATAAATACTGCTTATAGCTGAAAAGTTCATAGCCATTTCTCAGAGTCTTTCAGATTGTTTTTTGTGTCTTTTTCTTTTTCCTCTCTCTCCACAGATGTCAAGTACAAAGCTCTTCATACTTCTCCCATGGCTCTCTGGGACCATTGCTCACACAACAGCACTTGAAGCAAGGCAGATAAACTTAAGATGTGACACCAGATGAGGGACTCCAAGCATTTCCCAGCACAAGGTGCTACAAAGGGCCTGCATGTTTTAAGATGCAACTCCATTCATAAAAATCAGAGCACTGGTGGATCCCCTCCATCAGTGTGATTCCTCCTCTTAGAGGTGTATGCAGCTAGCTTGGAATCTCTACCAAAATAAAAAGAAATGTGGAAAAAAAAAAAAAAAAAAAGAAAAAGTCTCTTCCTAGAACAGTAAGAGGTAGCAAGCAGAGGATTATACAAGGCAGTATTTTCTTTGAGCCTGGTATAGCAGTCAAGGTTTGCACACTGCTGGAGCATCAACTGGTAAAACTGTGTAAGGGAACAGCATACTTATAGAAGATAAAAATGAAATACACAGAAGATAACTAAACAAGATTAACCAAACCAACTCATCCCATCCCCTAAAAATTAACTTAAATCCCTCTCCAAGCATTCCCTCCACTACCAAAAGAAAGCAAAACCAGAAAACAAATCCACACAGTAGTCTTGGTAGCTTTGTAATGAAAAAAGATTTGTACTTACTTGCTAACCTCTCAAGAGGCTGTGAAATGGTTAGCAAGGGACAAGCCTCCTGTTATTGATTCATACCATGCTCAAGTAATCAGATATTTTTACATGATTGTCTTTTTATCCTTTGTAAACAAGTAAAATTCAGTAAAAGATACTCGATGCATCAAAACCTTTTAGGTTTTTCTTTTGTTTCTTAGATCAAGGGTCAGAGAAAGCTCACAGTGTCCCAAATACATTGTATAAACATTTCCACTGTTTGTGAGATGTCAGGTCTCTGTAAGTTCCTAGTAACGATGAAGGATGCTTTTATCTCTCCCCTCTTCAGAGTAGTTTGTCCCTAGCTCTAAAAGTTTTTGTTTCTGGCCTTTTTTCCCACTCCTTTCAGTCCCCACACTCCCTCTGTTCATCAAGTCTGCATTTCAGTTACAAAAGTAAAGAGGGTCTGAGAAACTTCCTTCCTATTTCATATAATAACGCAGTGGAAAGAAGCAAAACAGACCACCACAATCCCCAAACAAGAGAGCACAGAGAACCTAATTCAGAAATTTGAGCTGATGGCAAAGGGCAATGATGAAATTAAAGAGGCTTCAGAGTAAAAGGAAAAAAAAAAAAGACCACAGCCAACAGTAGTGGCATTTTTCATCACACCCCAACATCAGCCCAGTAAGGGCTCCAAGCAGCAAACACAAGGTACCTCCATGCCCTGGTCTGACCTCATTATTGTGCCTGTTTCACATCACTCAACCAACTGGAGTCCCAGATCCCTCTGTGGCTCATTACTTCCCATGAAAGCTCCTCTCCTGTGGACATCCACCAGCCACTCATTTAGTCAGCCTCTCCTGGCCTATGCCCCTGAAGCCCAAAATACCATCACATGTCTGAACTCCAACCTGCTGAAGCTGGAATTACCGTGGTTGTGGAGACACCTACAGATGCAATGTCCTCACCAACAGTTTCTCCCTAGAAAGCTTGGTTTTGGCTTAACTATTAGAGACTAGTGTACCTACAATGATCTATGAGCACACCTGCAGCATTACTTCTGAAGTCATGAGTTGGATAAACAAGTGAGCTACCCCAAAGTTAGTTTACCTTTAAAAAAAAATAAAAAAAAAAAAACACTTTGAACAAAAATCCCATTAAGCAGAATTAGTAGTTGCTGTTTGTTTTTTTTTTTTTTTTTTTAATATTTAGTTTGACACACACTATTGACTACATTAAAGGTTTAGAGTGTACGACTAAGTTGATTTATGACTAACACAATTTGAAGGAGACTGTCAATCATTATTTCAGCTTTTTTAGAACTCCTTTAAATTTACCTTTTACACTTAAAAAATGTCTTCCAGACCTGCAAAAGAAAGCTACCTTTGATGTTTTCTGGAGTTTCACCCGTATCTACTATTATGTTACTTTAAGATGCTTAAACATACAAGTAGCACATGATTTTTCCCCAGATTTAATGCTAACTATTCTGGAATTATCTTGATTTTTGTACATCTCATGGGAGAAATGCATACTACAAAGGTAGAAAGTTGTTTCTGCACAATACAGGAAATCTCTTTCAGTAATGTGAGATGATTTAAGGGGAAAAAGTACCATTCATTACAGCAGTTGGCTTTAGCCACAAAACCTAGTCAAAAACAAGAGGAGCCCAGAATTCCATATTTTGATTTGATGCATCAGGTAATAAAAGCATCAGTGATGTTTATGGCCTTAATTCTTATATCAACTAATTCTGAACTCTGTATATATGCTCTAATGCTTTATTAGAGCAACAGTAGTTGCACTTCAGGTTATAACCACATTCAGAAATGTTAGGCTTGCATACCTTTATGCATGGCCACCTATTTCATACACAGCAGAAGTCAAAGACCTAACAGGCAAGCCTTTGAAGCCAATAGCAACATTCCAAATTCAAAATATTTCTAAACAGACATTTAATAAAATATTTTTGTCAAGTTGAAATTTATTAATGAGAAATAAATCTGTAAACACTCTATTCTTCACTGAAGATTCCCAACATTTTCTGTTTTTCTTAGAAAAGTATAGGATATATTTACACTTCAGAAGCATCTGCCCTATTTGACTGATAACTTAAATCTTTTGAATCTGATCTCAAGTCATGCTTGCATTCATGCATTTTCGAGATGGTACTTTAACTGCTATCTTTCCATGCCAGATCCTTTTGTGCAAGTAAAGAAGATTTGCACTAAAGGATCCTATGTGCTTTGTGAGAGTCTTTTTCTGATCAAGAGTTTTTTTTGTCTCAAGTCTTTTCTCCCTGTCTTAAACGAACTATTGAACCAGCTAGGTGAGATACTACTAAAATAATCAGGAAGAGAAACAAATTCAAACAAACTATTTTCTCTTTGAATTTTAAAAATGAATATACAAAAATTAACTCAACTTACATTTGGAACAGTTTTTAAAATGCCAGTGAAGCCATGGTATCCTTAAGTTTGTTTGTTTGTTTTTTTCTTTTGTTTTTTACAGCAAGTCAATTTGTCAGTTTGACATTGAATTGCAGTCTTAATGAAAGCTTATTGAATTTTACTCTATACTGATGAAGCAGAAAAAGCAGCCATGATAAAGCAGGTCTTAAATACCCATACACATTGGCATGCATTTTATACACAGCTGTCACACATCTGTTTATCCAGCATTACATGATGGGATGATGATTTTTCTTTACCCATTGTGGGGTTTTGCCATTAAAATTAATAGTAAGGATGGTTTTATCCCAGCTACTGAACCCACAGATGCTGTACATAAGCTTGTGACTAACTTCTAATTTTTTATTTTTTTTAATCACAGGATAGTGACAGATGGCAGTTGGGGACATTTATCACTATGGGTAGAGGTGGCTATGAATAGCATCAAAGATTGAAAGCAACTTGCGTATCAATATATTTGCCAGCTTTGTTTCTTCCAAATGATAAAGGAAATAATGTTTTGTCTATAACCTCCAGCAACAGCTGAGACACTGATTGTTTTCCCTCTTATTTTTAAGAGGAAACTTGCATTATTGTTCATTATTTAGAAGTGCTAAAGTGTTTAAAAAAAATAAAAAAGACTTACAACCACCTTTTCATTTAGTGCAGTGGCAGCCAACAGAGGGAGGTAGACAGCACATGGGGTCAGTCTCATTGAGAGCAAGTGATAAAAAACCTTTGGGATTTTCCATAATGATTATATTCCTGAAAAGTTTTGTAGCTTTTTTTTTTTTTGCCCGTCTTCCACTATCAACCCAATATAAGAATCACAAGCCTGTAGTTTCCATGGTATAAGGCAAATCCCCTCATCAGCACTAATTAGACCAGCTGTCAGCTCTTGAGACCTATCATATGTATTCCTCACACTATGATTTTCCATGATTCACTTGCAGGGCAATTACCATTTTCATACTTGGAATACAGAAGCAATGCACATTTCAAACACCACCACTAAAAGCACTCACTGAATTGAGAACAAGCATGTCCCTACCCCAGCAGGATTGCTGCAGCCCAGCAGCCCCAGGGTTTCAATGCAAAACTGCAGTTTCCAAAGTTGCCTAAGCAACATATGCAGGCTGTATGAACTTGGTAGTCAGGTAACACCCTGCCTGATTTAATATTTTGAGCATAGGGCTGTATGTAAGTCTAACCTTTCATAAAACTTGTGCAGACGGTTAAAGTTTTGCACGAATTTCCATGATGTTGTTACCTCTCCTATTGATCTGCGGGAAAAAGCATGTGACTAGTTCCCAAATAACGCATAGCTGAAGATCACTAGTGAGGTACCTGTACCATGCAGGTGTAGAAATACCAATACAGGTTCTACCCAACTAGACATGACGTGCACTCGTTTCTGCAGGTGTTCCACCATTTATAAAGTTTAAGTAGCTCAGATAAACGTTATCACAACTACTACATGTACATCTGATGGGATAAAGTGACTGCTAAAAAATAATATTGAGGAAATATAGTCCCTTCTGGCTTTTAAAGCACCAAGTGAAAGGGCAGACATGTAGACTTCGGTGCTTGCTTCTGTCCAGAAGAGGTAATTAGATCCTCTTCCTACAGAATAACTGTGAAACATCTGTTTTACACATCTCTATAGCCAAACCAGCCTCCGTACTCCTGCCATTTACTGGAGCAGTTTTGATATTATGAGTCCCCATTTAAAATTGTGATAGTCTGTGCTCAATGCTGCATCTCTTCTTTCTGCTGGAAGCAGAATCAGGCCATAGGGTACCTCTCACCCTCTATTACACATTGCTCTTTTGCCAGCTGTGAATACAAGCGGAGTTTCCAATATATAATTTATTTTCTCAGTTGCTATATAATAAGAGTTAAATTCTCTCCTCTGATCATCACACAGGTTCCCTTGAAGTCTATTCTACAATATCTGCTTGTATTAAACTCCAATTGATGTCAATAGGGGTGCCGTACTCACAGAGAGCAGGATAACTTTGAAGAGATTTGCCATGTGTTCAAAGAGGAAGAAATTAACCCTTAGCATTACATTTGCAATACTTGGCTTCTACAAAAGCTACTCTACGTTTTTTTTTCTTTCTGTTTCAAAACAAATCTGTATGTGTGTGTATATATATAAACGTAAAATTTATTAAGAAACCTAAATGCTGCAAAGCTTTTTTTTTTTTTAAAAAAAAAAAAAAAAAAAAAAGGAGCTCATGGAAGAAAAGAATTAGAGAAAAAAATACATGCCATTACATTGCTTTTTCATTTTTTCCTAGATGACCTGGCTGATGATGTTGTCACAGGATTATATTCTGTCCAATCCATTTAGTAGATGAGCCCAAATTCAACTCTAAGTTGCTATGCTACGTGCAGGCCTGCTGGCTATAAACTGTGCAGGCACCTAAACTTAGTGATCACTGTAATTTCAAGTTAGATACTGTGGCATGGTTGGTGGTAGCTGAAACGATGCCAGTAAGCTGCATATTCTTTCAACTGACTTTAACCAAGACTGATGAATAAGCCAGACCACACACTGTTGCACATTAACTATAACATGGAATACCAGAGCTAAATAGACATTATATAACCGCTCCTTGAGGTCTCAAAGTTGTCCTATAAGAAACAGAAAATGAACATTAAAGGGCACTGGGCATTGTCATGCAGAAGGATGGATGATTATTCTAGGTTGTCCTCTCCTTTGGGCAGACTCATGTTCACGCTGTCTCTGGGTTGACTGGAAAGCCAGGCAATACCCTCCATTCCCAAGTCATATACATACAGAATAAGTACTTGAGAAATTGTCCAAAATAATTTGACCTTTTGAGTACGTCTTGGACAAAGCAACACAATACTCTGCATTCAGCCACATAAGAGCATTTCCATAACAGATAATGGTCAAGTTCAGCTATTTAAATTAAAGCATATCAGTAGGATATTGGGTAGAAAGCTTCAGGAGGCAGGAGTTGGAATTGGAGGAGGTCAGCCTGCACTCCCACCACATCATTCAGGGAACCTAAGCAAGCAGCAAGCAACAGTGCCTCAAACAGGTAAGGGGCTTGTAGGGTTTGCAGTACTCAGTGCTGGCATTGCATGCATGACCGGGACCAGCTTGGCAGCAATATTAGGGAATAACATCAAGAAAGCCTTGCTGGACAGCCCCTCTTATTACAGTCCTAAGGCAATTATTCTGTAGTTTCAATGTGATTGATGCCCTTCTCCTTGAGCTAATGATAAAGCTGCTTCCTCAAAGTAATTCAGTGCTCCATCTAACAACATCATACACCCATAAATAAAGGCTTTGCCACCAAGAGCAATGTTATAAGCATTTACATGTACCTGGTGCTGGTAGAGGGGAAGCATTTTTCAGCAATGAATGAACAACAGCCCAAAGAGATATTTTGAAAGCACAGTTGGAGAAGCAGCAAAAAAACATTTTAATACTGCCTCTGAGTAATTACACTCCAAAAATAAAACCATTTAGTGAGGCACCAGATAGAGGGGGAGGAGAGACCAAAGATTAGAAGTCACTAATCAATCTATGTGGAGTTAGGATTATTTTCTAATTAATTCAATGTGGGTTTAAAAAAAAAAAAAAAAGTGAAATGAATATGAAAAAGCACTATGAAAATCAATCCCTTTTCCATAAAAACTAGCCATCTTAATTCATTTCCTGTACAAATTTATTACAAGTCTAAATTAGACTGCATAAATAACTTTAATCTTCCATACAAATTCCCTGTCTCATACTTCCTTTTTGCTCCTGTTGATCTTTTCATATATGAAACATAAAGCTCTCCTAGAGGAAAAAAGGGAAGAAGAAATGCAAATGCCCGTATTGCAGTGATGCAATCAATAACCACTATCCTGTTTGAATCAACTGTGAAGCATTTGAAAGGAAATCCCTTCCTGACTGCACAATGTCAATGGCAAGAGACTTACAGTCTTCAGCAAGATTAGGTTTTTCACATCTGGGAACTGAAGAATTTGGTGGAAATCGACTTTGAGGACACCGAATGTAGGACAGCAATTTCTTTGATGGTTTTGTTGCTCTTACACATCAGTAAATTAATCTATAAATGATGAGTACAACTTGTACCTAGGTAAATGCCTATCAAAAGTGCAAGGTATGGAGCAGAAGACAGCAGACCTCACAGGGCACAACCCTTCAGAGCCAAGGGAGAAACCTAGCAGCAACACCGAAAAACAGCATGAAAAACAGTAAATCTGCTTTAAAGGTGTTCAAATATTAGTAACCAAGAATGCCTTTAAACCTAAGCTTGATTAATTCCTTCATTTAAGAGTGGGCATGGTTTGACTGAAGACCTTGCACAGGGACCAAAACTTTGAGTAAGCCAAGCTCACATCTGCTGAGAACCAGAAAAGAAACATTTGCAAAAATCTCCAGGGGCTGAGGAAGAGAAGCCACAGCATTGCTTGCCCCAAAGCTGGTGCTCTCCTACATGCAAGGGTGCATGATATTATATCATGGGGTGTCCAGAAGGGTATCACCAGCTCCCAGATTTTACAGAGTTAGGTCAATATTCATTGGTTTTCCTTGAGTCACTTCTCACAAGCAATAATAAAATAGGTGTCCACATTCAAGATACATGTATCCACCTCTTAAGCTTGAACTACTGTTTCTATCAATCCAGGAGTAAATGTTACAGAATTACTATTAAGTCACAGCTGACATCAAAATAATAAAAATTCAATGTTATTAATTTCCTAATAAGTCAGTCCTAATTGTCCATTTTATTGTTCATAACTTAGTTGCTAGCTGCCAGTAAATACTCCCTGCTTCTTCCTCACTCCTCTACAGAAGCCAGTTGCCAGACCACACAGGAACAGGTAACACTTGCTGCTGAAACTCAAAACGGCACTTCACTTGCAGTGGACAACTTCAATTTACTGCTGTTTAGCTTTATATTCCACATAGATCTCCCTTAAAACCTTTCCAAGGCTTCAGCCAAGTGCTTGTAAAATTTCTCCTGCCAGAGGCTGAAACCTGAGTTGCACGAGTTAACACATGCTGAGCAACTAACTATGACACTGCTGAGGAGAAAACAACTAGAAAGACTTCAGTCATTTCCAGAGGCAAGTTGCTTTACACTTCAACAGTAAATTGAATTGTCGCATGCTTCCTCTGGCTAGCGGGACAGAGAGAGAAAGGAGTTTATAACTTCAGTTTACTGAGTCAACTGCCTAAACACACTTAACGTTTGTTGTAAATTTGATATGAAGGACTAAGGTTGCAAAATGGCCAGTGCTATTGCTGGTGACTGCCCTGAAAGTCTTTAGAAAGAGGCAATTTGAAGACAATGCAGGCTTTAAAGCAACCAGATTATTGAAGCTTCTTTTCCCCAATTTATTACACTTGAAAATTTAACTCACATGCAATTCATGATTTTAAAGTAAAAGTGTTTTGTAAACTGCGATGATTTTAAAAATCAAATTAGCTACTTCTTCCGTAGATGACTTTGGTATATAGCAGGATATGAACAAGGGATTTAATTGTTCTCATTGGAAAATAACGTTTCCTTCCTTAACAAAGTGACCCTTTTATAAGGGTTTATAGGCTTCTTCAGTCTACGTACATTAGCAAAGGTGATTTGCTGTGATCTTAATTTACTTCTACAAAAGATAGAAATTCAGTCCAAGGAGTCCCTTTTCCTGTCCCTACTGAAAACAAAGGTGTTATAATATTCTTATAACAGTCAAGCTTTTAACTATTTCTAATATCACTACATCTAGAACTAGAGCATTAATTCACCTGAAGGGAGACCAAACTCGGCACCATGTACGTGTGAGTGTGCTTCTTCATTGTGTTGACCCACGGGATAATCCAGTTCTATTAATAGATTTAAAAAAAAAAATACACGAGAGCAGAGTTTTGAGGGCCTGGAGTAGGACTACGGATTACATTGAGCCATTTTTTCTTCATATCTAGTTTCATATTCTGGAAGATAGATCAAAAAATCCCACCATTTTCTATAATTGGAAATAAAACATGCCTAGACACTAGGTCATTCACCCGACAGTCTGCACTTCGTATTTGGTGCCTGTGGTGTAACCTGCCTTACCTTCTGCTTCATAACCAGCTGTTTATTGGTGTTGCAGGATGCCAGTGTCTGAACCCTGAGAAGCTGACATGTAAGGAAGGATCAGGGAGAGAAAGGGAAGATATCTCTACTTAACATTTTGCACTGCTAGCCCTTTGTGAAGAGCTCGGACAGTAGCTGCAGGAGACAAACATGTATTCATATTTGAATAACTCAGTCATTTTTTAGTTTCACAGCTCATCTATTTTTCCAATAAGAAATTCTGTTCTTCCTCTGGTACCAGTAATTTGAAAGGCAATATGAATATACATGTATTTTGAGTCACTTATAAATAGAGTTACAGAAAAATAACTTTTTTTTTCCCCACTGGCATAGTTCAAAGTAATAAGGGAGTGGTTTCAACTGCAAATCATGTCTGCTGCTACAAAGCCTACAGGTTGAAAGTTTGATTCCATCAACCTTTCTTACACCACTATGAAAAAACTATGAAGAAACACTGAGGTATGCAAGCTCAAGTTTTCTGCTGTGTGGTGTCATGGCTTTACAGAGGGCTGACAGCACAAAGCAGCCGAAGATCTCAGGGAGCAGCACGTGATTAAAATAGGGCAGAAAGAAGAATGCAGCTTTTTATTATTCCAGAATCAAAAAATAAATAAATCATGACTGGGTTCTAATTTTACTCCTAGTTGTCAACCACTACACTACAAGTTATTTCAAACATATGTTGCCTTATCATTTTATGACCTATTCCCTGTTAAATCACATTTCTATTATTTAGGGAATTACAATATTTATACAGTTTATACACATGTAACACAATAGGATTTACGTAATATGAAAGGCATTAGTGCTTTAATTAGCAGAAGCTGAACAACCTCTTAAGTATCAGTTTCTAGTCATTCTTTTAACCCAAACATTTCCATGCCCCATGTTAAAGCTCCCAGCACACTGCCAAGTTTTATCTGTGCAACAGACACAGCAGTTGCTGCTGCTTAAGGTTCTGTAAATCCTAGAAAGTATATGTGAAGACACAAGGGGCTTCTCCACTCTTATGTTGGAGAAGAATACATATAGTTATATTTCAGAGGGGGGAAGCAATAAAGTTTTACTGACCAGCACTCACCTTTGGTGTACAGGAAGGGGATTAGTTACATAAAAACGCTTTCAATTTCTTTATGAAAACATAAGTGAGTACTCCTCAAGCTTTCCAAAAGAGAGTGAAGTTTTCAATTCCTATTTACTTTTGCTGAAGATTATCTTAATTCATCTCACATTGGAAAAACTGTTAATTCGCTTCCCAGTTCAAGCCTCAAACTCCTTTCTCAGAACTTTTATTTGCCAGGGTTTGACAGGTCAACTTGTAACATTTTTACCATTATCAATGGAGCCATAAGGAGAAGAAATAACATCTAATAATTACATTAGCAAAACAACTTTTGCTATTTCAGTGTTCAGGGTGGTTTGTTGGAGTGCTATGTCCACAGCAGTGCAGAGTTTTGTATCTTGTTGGACTACCTCCCCATGGCAGGTTTATTTCCAAACCAACACTGAGATCAGTATGAAATGCTCCTACAGGTATAGCATTGTAGGAATAAAACTATTTGTGCAGATAGATCAAAGCACCCCCATTTGTGACCACAACTGTTGAGAGACTCCTGGAGACCAAGAGGAACTTACTCAGGGACAGCTGCAGAACAGCACCTCCCAAGCAAGGCATTTGAGACTGCCATCTGATCCAACCACACCAGGCAGCCAAGGATGCTACAGAGTATTTAAGACAAAGCCAATTGCCTTACCTGCTTTACTACAAGCTGTTAGATTTATAAATCACAAGTCTGTAAGTGAAGAAAACATGCATCTCTGCGGCAAAGAAAGGAATTTATCTTATAAGGCTTATTGTGATTCAAAATCTTTTACAATATTTAAATAATGTTGTTATGATTGGCTTTCCACAAAGCTATTATTAGGTTAATGTTATGATTTCACTTTGTCAGCTCAATGAAATTACATATTGATGCCTTGCTTTTCCACAGCAGCTTACCCTGCTGTGTTTATTTTGCTTGGCAGCTAGATTTCGACTTTTAAATAAGTGTGCAAGTTGGAAAGAATGAATTCCTTTAAGTAATCTTTTATAAATAAACAAAAGATCACACACACACAAAAAGTATTTTTCTAATGCCGTGAAATTCTCTGAAGTGGCAGTAAACTCCTCAGAAAACAAACAAAATTATCTGTGAAACAACATTAAAAATGGAAAAAGAAGTATGCAAATTTTAAAGTGTCTACTTTCCCCAGTGCAATAAGACAATATTAATACTTATTTTTCTGGTCCAAACATCAGAGTTACAACAGAGTTACAGTTTACTGCAGCAAATTTATATGTTAAGAACAAAGGTCATGTACCCCTGTCTCCCAGTGAAGGGAAACATGCATTTGCTGATGACTTCTGAAAATATTATCTTGCACAGTACCTGGGTTCTCCTGACAGTATGTCTGCATTAACACACTGAACGACCATTAACTGTTGGATTTAGTATTCTCTCTAGTGTTTGTTTGTTTTTTCCCTAGAAATATTCTTCAATTTTCTGTTGAAATAATAATTGTTTACGTGATGTAGTTTTGTCAAAGAATTTCTTAATACTTTGCATTCTGGGCTGGTAGTTCTGTTTACAGACTTTTTAATGATTGCATTTAGAATAGCCAATTAAAGATAAGTCCATAAAGCAGATCAGCTGTATTTTCTTCAAAATTGTCCTGCAAGGATAATACTAAAACCTGCCTGAATAGGTAACATGCATCCTGAAGAGTTTTATTTATATTATTAGTCTCATCTGCCTGACAGGGAATGCCAGCTCCCAGATCCAAAACAAAGGACACTGTAGTACAAACAGTGTAGTTTTGTACTTCATGACATAATACCAACAAGTCATTTTAGTACCATTAAAATACCACTGTGTTTGATTCCTTGCTGCATTAAAATTACTTTGACAGTTGTTTAGCTTTTCATGCTGCCTATTGACCATATTTCTCTCTTTCAAGAGAAACAAAGAATTAAAATATTGTTGCATGGGGAGACTATAGAACATACTGCAAATGTTGAGTCAAGAAAGCAAAAGAGAGCTGGGGGAAATGAATGCATCCTGCTCAGCAGATTCATAACTTCATTTGACTCTTTCACTTGTAAAAAAAAATAAATAAATAAATAAAAAAATGTTTCTCCACTTCTAATTGCCTTTTTGTAGTAACCAGCTCTATTTTTTTCTCTTCACAGTATGCAGCTTTGAGCATATATTCATTAGCACAACGCCAGTACAGAGCACATACAGAGCTCTCCCCTCCACTACATGCAAGGTCTTTTCTGTAGCGCTGCCATTCAATTCACTGGTCCATTTGGGAACTCAAAACATAGAAGGTGCAGCTGAATGTATAGCTGGCCATAATTTAGTAAGAATGTTCTCTGCAAGATTGATAACTAATGAAATAACATGTTTATTAAAGTTATTTTACAGTCCTTGAATGATGTTTAAGGAGATTAAACACAAACACTGAATCATGACAACCTGTGATGTATAAATGATCTATTTTAAGGTATTCAACAAAACGAAGAACTATGCTGTTACACAGCACTGCATGAGCAAACCCAGCAGGACAGTGAAGGCCAGGACTATACAGGTGTGCTGGGCATACCCTCACACCACTATGTGAATATATTTGACTAGATAAGAGTATTTTCTAAGACAACAATTAGAACTACAGAAGCCATCCTCTGCTCCTAACTTCAATGAGCAAACAGACAAGAGAAAAAATGCAGACATATTGGAGCCAAATCTGCCCAGAGCTGTAACAAATGTCATGAGCACACACCACAGAAATAATCTGTAGCATCTAACAGCATTATGCCGAGATGTGCTTCAACTTGTTGGTAGCACAAAATGGCAACGGGTTAATTTGTTACCCCCAAGTTCTCCTGGATATAAGAAATCATGTCATATTTCTGAAGAAATCCATGCTTCCTCAGAAACTTCAAGTTTTTCAAAAGCGTAGTCAAAAGTAAGGAAAAAAACTGACAATTAATATTTGATTGCTGATATCTGTTTGAGGAAATGTGCATAGGGAAACATGCTAATCTATCCCCAAATCCAGAAGCCACAATCATATGGGTGAATAATGGGACTCTGCTAGGAAGAGGAGGAGCATTCTCCCTCCACTTTCAGCTGGCCAAGGACAATTCCACCTCCCAGCACAAAGCAGATCCACAGCTAGGGATCAGTGCCATGCTTTTTTTTTTTTTTTTTTCCAGGGCTCTAGGTTAATCTCGAAGGTGAGTTACAATTTCCAGCATTGCTGCCAATGACCAACCTGTCTTGATTTATTACAAAAAACTATTTGAAGAGAAACAAACCCAGTCTGCTACAAGCCATAACTACACAAAATATAAAAGGATTCGGCATTGTCAGAGTTGATCCCTCACAAGGAAGCACACTGGGTTAATGAAATCAGCTCAGCTGACAGCACAGTTCCAGTGTCAATTAACTGAAATTCCCTGATGTCCTGTCTTAAGTGATCCAGATATGATGTCTGCTAGTAAGATTTATTCATTGTTTTAAAGGTTCTCTGTTACAGTTATCAGGGTGGAAGAGAAAGACTGAAAAATTAATTATGAGAGAATTAGAATTCAAAGTAAATAATGACCTAAAGATACAGAAACACAAAAATCAGTTGCTACATAACCTTACTATGTAAGACACAAACTGAATCTGGACTCTAAAGGTCAGAGTTAAGAAAGCCTTCCTTCAGAGATCTGCTAGCTAGCATTTCTTCCAACATGTTTTTTAATATCACATTTTACAGAATGTGATATCACTTACAAACACTCTTATTTGGTGTAGACCTATTAGTTTTCAACTTGAAATATACTCTAAAATGTCATTGCTGATAAGACTTTACTTTTTATATGCAAACATAAACGAAGACATTTTCTGATGCTTTCTACTAGATTTCTGTTCTCCTCTATCATCTATATCAAGCCCAATTACTTCAAGCAGAGTAAACTTGTTATTTAACTAACGGGGACATTCAGAAGAGTTCACATTAGCCATATGGCTGTATGCTTTCGTCTCAAAGTGGCCTTGGCTCAGCTTAAGGTAGGTCCTTAGCGAAAGTGGTTTATTTTCATATCTTTCATTAACTGGGCACCCCTTGCAGAGATTACCTTTGCCCAGACAGACTGTGTCTCATGAAAATGTCAGTGCAGGAAGGCAGAAGCCTCAGGCAAATATGAAGGTCCTCTTATATTCAGCATTTCATAATCATATACTAAAGGTTCACTCCTCTTAAGAGCAGAAGAAGAGATCTTCAGTAATGAAAGGGCACAACAGATGGATGAAGTGAGGCAAGAGACAGCAGAGAAGAAAGGTAATCAAAGTAGCGTTAAAACTGTTTCTCACTTGATTGAAGTCATATGCCAGATTGTGGCTGACAAGTGCTTCAGACTCCCTGACTACTTTATTGAATAACTTAGCCAACACAATTATTCCCTTTCACCAGTGTTTTGGGAAGGGGAAGAAAGGATACAGTACTTACTCCTTCCTACCTGCTTTAGTATTTTTCTAGAGCTATTAAGACCCAGCTCCCTCCTTCACAAAGAGCTACCCTCTTCCAGGCACTTTTCTGCCTCTACTTTCCAAAGAACCCTAACCTCACCTTTATGAATGTATGCTTTTATGGCAGTTTTAAACCAATTTAAGGCTAAGGTACTAGGAAATAGTATAATCCATTCCTCATGCCTATCCTGCCTACTCACTACTGAATCACAGCAAAGTGACAATTCACAGACCAGGTGAAAGATGCTGCCAATGCAGGAGAGGTAGAAGAGTCTTTGGAGGCAAACATTACCATCCTTTTACAGCAGCATTAGCTTAGATCTGTTTAAGTCAAGCATTAAAGTATATCCTGATCCTCCTTTCCTTGATCCTTAGTTTCATGGTTTCCACTCCCTGACTAAATAGCCTCTTTGATCCTCTTCCATCCTTCACAGTAGTCTGCTGCACTGTCAGGTTTGTTCCATCTGCACTATGTGTATTACCCTTTAGTACCTGCACTACTGTCACATCTCAAAGTCAAGCAAATCAGGACGGGAGGCAAGCTTTAATGAGTGTGTAGTGAAAAATCCAGGAGAGGACTGGGTTATGATGGATGCAATGTTGAAAGTGAGCCAGAAACATGAAGGTGAATGGAAACTAGGCAATGCAACAACCTCAAAATTGTATTATTAAAATTGATGATAGATATGATCAAGAACAATTCCACAGGTGTCATGGACAAAGATGTTTAAGCAACAGAGATGTTAAAAAAAGTATAGGCATAAAGGAGAGTCCAGATCTCAAGTGCTCTGCAAGAGATCAGATGGGGTGAGGACATGACCACATCTAAAACATAGAAGTGACAGAGCAACAAGTTATTGTTCTGCACATCACAAGCCAAAGGTGGTAGATAGCATGAAAGAAGAGGGAGAAAAAACTCCATCTTACCCATATTTTGGTCGAGTTAACAGAACATAACAGAAAAAGAAAGTTTGATTTTGCATTTTATACTACTCTTATTTTAAAACAGTTAAGATCATTTTATCCTCTTCATTTCCCTATGAGTGGCTGGGGGTGCAGCCAATATTAAGCCAGCATGCTGACGGTTGTACAGGCACTGTTAAAACACAGTGCTGGAGTAGAAAAGCTGAAAGCTCATCTAGCTGTGGTCTAGCAGGTATCACGGACAGCCCAGCGCTCAACTGGTTCTGCCAAGAGGAAGAATTCCTGCTCCAATCATCTATCAGTGCCTTCAGGAGGCAGAAAAGCTGCCTTTGCCCAGGGTAATGAACCTACACTCATTAGGTAAATTTCATACGACACTGTCCGGCTCCCCAGCTGCACTAGCAAGTGCCCCTTCCTCCTGACCAATGCACAGCCGTGTTGGATGAATGTAGTAGCCACCAAGCCTATTTTTGTCTCAGTCAAGCACTGCTCCAAAAATCTTTACCACATGGGGTTACCATTTCCTATCCCACAGGCTTCTGGAACAAATTTCAGCTCAAAACACTTCTCAGTAAACTGGAGTTGTTTCCTTTAACATGCCAATCTTTATGTGTGTCTTATGACAGAAGACATCCAACGTCAATAACCAGTTTGATACATTAGCACAAGAATACTGTTTTAAGAAGATGAAGGAAAAATGCTTTCAAAAAAAAAATAAAAAATAAAAAATCAGGCACTAGCACCCTCGGTCCCCCTACTCCCCCCCCCCCCCGGCAATAAATTAATAAAATCCCTCTTGCTTTCAAAACCCTTAAGGAAGCCTTACTCTGACCCTATCCCTCCAATGCATTCTACAAGCTTGTCCTTACTTTGAAAACTATTACATTACAATAAAACAGCAGATACTTTGCCTTATTTGCAGTTATAGGTGTTCAATTTTTGCTGACCAGTGCCTGTGTATAAGTATTTAAAACTCATATCAGTGCAGGTTTCAGTGGTGACCAGTTATAGAATAAGTATTTAGAGTAGTTGCTTCTGAATTCTGATTACCTTCCAGTGAATACAACAAATTCTGCTTGAAAAAAAAAAAAGTTGCTATCTCCACCTGAAATGTCAGACTGCAAGTGTCAAGCTTCAAGGCATGGAGCTGCTGGTAATCTTACCACAGCACAGAGCCATTTCAGTCACAAGAGGTTCTACCAATATTTTGTTCAAGTCTTCATGAATGGTAGAAGAACTGATTCTACAAAGCTGAATTAGGAACAGTAAGAGAGACCTTACACTTAATCAACAATGAATTAGCCATGGTTCCAAATCTTGTGCATGATTTCCAGTTGTCTGTTTCATGAGTACTGTTAGGCAGCTATATTAACTGTGGTAGATTTTCCATTACTGCCAGTTCTCCAATTGAGATACAGTTTAGTTCAAACTAGGATTTACCTGAAGTTTTATGCCTTTTGTATGTTAACAATGGATCCTTCTTGCCTTTTAAGTTATTAATCGTATTGTTGGGGCTGCTCTTTGCTATCAGGTCTTTTCACCATCGCTTCTACAAGATAATAGCTTCCATTTTCTACTAGCTGACACAATGCACCATGTTTATCTCTAGCATATTCCTACTGAAAAAGTATATTTAAAGCTAGTGCAAATTGAGACAGTGTAGTCTAGTACTGCATCTCATGGTGGCTCTGAATAGCTATTTTTTGTCAGTTTGTTAAATTTAAATTCATTGCTTTGTTGATAACTTCAGTGCAAACTACACTCCACTATGTTGGATGTTAGTGGATCATCATGACATTTTTGCAAATTATATGTTGAGAGATTAATGTCACAATAATAAATGTTAATGAAGATAAATTGAAGTGACAGTCTCCACCACTTAATTTAAGAATTAAAAGGGGAGATTTTCAAAATAAAAAAACAGCCACCATCAGCATCAGACAAATTCAAATATAAACTATTTCAGTAAAGGTCATTCTGCAATTCAGTTCTGTACATTACCATTACTAAAAAACTCATGGTACAGATTACAGGATCAGTGAAGAGTCTAAATGTGAGGTCCAGAGAAAGTGAGGGACGAATTGATTGAACTGATTGACCCCACTATATATTAGTATACCTAGAAGTCTAACACTGAAAATGCATTGGATTTCACCCTATATTTCGTTTAGGGCATCCTTAGCACAAGTCATATGACATACCGTCATGACAATTGTTTAAAAACAGTCTGAGTATGAAATAACAGCTTAGCGTGCATTCCCTTTCATGAAGCAATGTAAGCCTAGGCCTTCTTAACATGCCTGGAAGCACAGAGAAACAAAATCAACCATTTTTAACTACAGGCATGCAATTCAAGATGGAAACTTTGCTTTAGGATGGAAACATCCTAAAGGAAAAGATGAGATCTACCTCTAAACCTGCTCCAAATTTTGTTTTAATAGTCTGCTTTTGTTTGCCTGACCCTTCCAGACTTAACATTGAATGAAATTGTCCATGCCACTGTCTGTGGAGTCTGATTTTCCTTCTGAAGTTTATTTTGAAACATATCCAATGCCTCAACAGTGATGAGAAAAGTCAGCATACTTGGATTTCTCTCTTGACTCCAGAGCAGTGCAGAGAAAGAAGAGGAAAGCAGAAAGGCAAGCAAGAAATAGTGAGTGAAGAAAGATGTCCAGGGCACTTTGGCAGAGAAATCAGTCTGGGGAAAAGGACAGGCACCATGGAAAATACAGATATTTTGGCAAAAGACACAGGACAAACAGTTCTAAAAAAGATACACACTGGGAGCTGAACAACCAAGAGTAGATGTAAGCAGAGAAAGTTACAATGGCAGCCTGCAGTACCTAACACAATCTTGAATTAAACCAGGAGCCCTGACTTCCATTATTCCTGTCACAAAAATCAGTGGCAAAAGCATTTCATCTTCTCTTAAGTACCTGATTCTCATGATCAGTTTATGACCATTATCAGGCTGTTCTATCACTTCAAATTGTACTGTTCTGCACTGAAACTCTTAATATTTGACTTATTCTTGGTAACTTTTAGGAAATTATTCATTCATAGGTAGAATTCCTTTAAAAGTACATGTAGCTTCATAAGCTATATCCAAGAGTGTATAAATCTAGCACATGAAAAAAGTCAAAAGGAGCCAGAATAACGTTGCTTGTGCAATTGTTACCATGCTCTTACCTCTGAGCGTCTCCATCCCAGCCTCAGCAAGCTACAAGTAGGACCCTGGGTGGGGATGCATATGCCCAGGCACAGCACCACACTGCCTCTGAAGGTGTTTTCTGGGTCCCACCTTGGTATCTGTGCACTGCATCAACTCATCAGGAGTGGACCCCTGAGCATACAGCCATCTTCAACTTCCTGTAACAGCTCTTGATACTCTGACTACCTACAGACACTCTGCTGATACCTACAGACTGATTTGCAAGAGTGACAAGTAGTCATATACTCAATTTATAATTAAAAAGGGTTCTCCTAACATATGAAGCACTTTAAGAGTGAAGTCTCTTCCAAACTGAGCCCACAATGTCTACATTTTAATATTGTTTTATCTCAGATCCTCACATACAAAAAGGAGATAGTACCTGCATCTAATCACACACTTCTCTTCCACACACTATATCCTCTAATATATTTAAGGATGCTTACATTAATACTTGTCACGATACCACAACTGATGACAGTACCATACAGAAAACAAGGTGTACATCAGCATTTACTTTATGGTTGTAGTTAATGCATGTGACTGCACACTAAAATACAAAGAAAAATAATATCTTCCATGGAAAAATATGAAATAATGCAGTAATTGGGAAAGTAGAAAAAGGAGAAAAAGTAACTATCACACAACATATTAGGACACCAAGTTAAGGTATCAGACTTGAACTCTGGAATCTTTTTTTTGTGTGTGTATTTCACTTTGTAGTCCCAGTACTTTAAGTGGGATTTTTAGTACCTTGGTTATGAAATGCTACACAGCATCTTAAAAATTCTTTAAAGTACAGAGAAAAAAATAGTACTAGAAAATTCAAAGTCTTTTAGCATGAGTACTATCTTGTATTTCACGTAAGTACTGGGAGAATATTTCCTGCTACAATTGGCACATTTTCAATATTTTTCACACAGACCATTATACCTTAAATATTCTGTTCTCTATCACTAATTCCACTGCACTGTTTCATGCTGATAAACTCGAAAGCAGACTTCTTTCTCTATCCCAAAAACAACAATAACAATGAAAAAAAGCCAGAATCATAAGGTACACATTTGAAGGTCTTATTTAGTGAAGGATAAATACCAATCATAATTAAAACAAACATTTTTGGCAAAGAGATTATTTAACATCTTCCCACAGTATTCTTCTAGTTTCAACATAAACTCCTGTAAAACATTTAAACCTTAGATACTACTTACTCTGCAAGAAACAAAGGAAAAACTGTATACCAATGCCATAGCAAGTTCATAAGATGTCTTCATACTGACAGAAAACCCATTTCTGATATCCCACAAGTAACCCCCAGCATGGAGATCATTCAGTATTTCAGCTGTGAATAGGGAGTACGCTAAAAGACATTTCCAATAAAATATGAAAACCACACTAAAATATTACTCACTGTAATATTTGAAGTGAGCTTCAAAAAATTAATATGATTTAAATTTTGTTTCAATAAAAAATTAAGCATCATTGTAAGCTTAATTTTTTTTTTTTTTTTTTTTTATGAATATCATTGACAACTGTGAGTTAGAATGCATTTGTGTTTTGTATACATTACAGCAAGATACATGTTACTGTTCTAGGACATTTTCCTTTATGGCTTTACAGAAGTCAAAAAAACACATGTAGACAGCAAATCTCAAGTGTCCCACTTACTAAAACTCAGTCTGCTGTTTTTTGTTTGCAAGACAGTGCTTGTGAATTGAGCAGTCTTCTATGCTATAGCATTTTAGCCTAGATACATTTGAGAAAACACATAGCAAAGGAGATGAAAGGATTTGCTGCCATCATCTCTGTTTTATACACATATGGATAGCAGAGTTAAATTCTCAAACTCAGACAAGAAGTGTCTCAAATCAGTGAGGAGGCCAAGTCATTGACTGGGGCCACAAACCAACTAGTGTTGAGGACAAACAGAATTTTCATTTCTTCAAAGCATGACTAGAAGTTGAGTGAAGACCTACAGGAGAGCTGACATTAGAGCTGGCAGAGGAAAGGTGACTGCCAGGACTGGTTCCTGAACTTACACATCATTACTTAGCACAGGGATTTTGTGAACTGATAGGAAGCACTGGAAGAGGAATTTTTGATACTGAAGTTGTCCAGCCTATGCAGTTGCACTTGTAACCTCAATATTACATATAGTATTTGAATATTTGAATTCCATAATCTGCAAAGAGATGAAAGTCTAAACAAAGTCACTTGACATGATAAAGGTGTTGGGAAATCCAGTACTAACAGCACTTACTGACTCACACTTGTGATGGCTTGACTTTAGAAAGACCTTTGTAAAAAAAAAAAAAAAAAAAAAAAGGAACCTTTAAAAATGGACTACGTGGATAATGGCTACTCTAGAATAGTAAGTTGGCAGGAGAAAAAAAAGCAGCATGAAATTATTTAACAGCTATATCCCACATATTTCCACAGCACAATATAATCTGTTTAGTTGCATTCCCATGGGTTACCTCCAAATGTATATATTCTGAAATTTATAGATATGCTTTGAAATACATTCTTTTCAAGAATTGGAAGCTGCCAACAATTTCCACTGAAGAAAATCACATCTTAATCACCATTATTAGGAATTAGCATTTATCATTTTCATACCTGGTAAGCATCAGAAAAATTCATAAGCATTTTTCCGCACTGGTGCAGGTTTAATCACATGCTGAGCATCTGTGAACATACACCGTACCTTTATGCCTTCAGTCCTTATGCATCATGATAACTGGATTATTGCTTTTCTTCCAAAGTTGAAGATTTATTTTGTTTTTTAAAAATCAAAAGTGTAAATGAAAATAGACAAGAGAAAGCATACTACTTAAGTGCCAAAGTCTGGCACAAGGATCAAGTACGATCCTTTGGCCAGAGAACCCACTACTGTGACTGTTCCTTTCACCTTCCCTCATCCCCCTTTCTCTTCCGCACATCTTGTTCACTCATCCTCTCAACATGCCCTTCCTGCTTCAAAGAAGGGTTGCATGATTGTGGCATGTGGCCCACTGCCTGTGGGGCCACAGTGAGCATCCCAGCTGAAAGCGTGGGCTGACCAGAAGTATGGAGGGACATGAAGCCCTGAGAATTGAAAGGAAGGACAAAACGAAAGGCAAGAGCTAGGTGCATCTTATGTGCTGTTTACTTTGTTGTTAAGACCAAGTTGTCCGTCTACTCCGCTCAATTCCTATTCTGGGCCTGCCCTCCTCTTGAGTGAGGTCGGTGAGACTTCAGTCTAAATTCATTCCTTCAGTCCCCTCGGCTCATGGATGTTGGTGGACAAAGCCTGTGAAATGTTTTTTCTTTTTTAAATTAACCCTTCATGTTATGTTTTGGTGCAGAAAAATCTGTAATTATTTATGTCTTTGTAGCCCAAGAGTTACTTTCCTATTCTAGACCTCTGACTATGGGACACGAAGAGCATTTTAGGCTGCAAGATGCAGCCTAAAATGTCATAACTTTAACAGAGATTTATTTAATGCCTAGAGCAGTGAGATCACTCGCCCATCAGCCAAGCTGAGAAGGTGTTGTGCAAGCACATACACTGTCCTCTCAAACAGATCATCAGCTTGCCTTTTGGTTTCCCACCATGCTGCCAGCAGTTGCATTTTCTCAGGCTGAGCATGGCTCAGAGCTCTCAAGGAAGCAATTTTATCCACTCTCTTCCCTGAAAGGGCCAATGCCTTAAAGGCATAATTAAGTCCTAAGCACATAATATTTAGTGACATTTAGTGAAGCATGTCATCTCTGGCAAACTGCCACTGTAGAAGAAACAGCAAACAGACAAATGTATTTGCATTGTTCTTTCAGTAGGTTTGTAATTTTTTCGAATTGTATTGTCAGCAAATACAGGCGAAAGTATTAGATGAAATACACTGGTTAACAGACTGAACTAATTATATTGATGCAGTGAACAGAACTAATATTCTGTAGTAAACACTGTTTGGTGACAAAAGTAATCTCTTTAAGCTACACAAAATACTTTCTTTCTGCTACCAACACTTGTACAGTTTGTGCTGCTCAGGAGTACACCCAGGCTGACAAATGAAACAGCCATTACGCATCCAGAGCAACACCACAGCATGCAGCTCAGCTTTGTGTAAGATGACTTCTCACCCCCAGCTGGCCTCACTCCCCTCCACAAATTCACCTTCTCACTGCTCCTTTAACCAGTGGAAGACAGAGACATTACTAGTCAAGAATGGACAGAAATGTAAACCTCTGATCCTAGCATCTTAGTTCCCAAGTTTTTTGAACCATGTTCCACACCCCCCCCCCCCCCCCGCAGATACAAAAACAGGCTTTAATGACTTCATTTCCAGCTGCTCCTAACCCCATGGAGACGAAACCTTTAACACATCCCTACTGAACCAAAGAACCTGTCTGGTGAAGATAAGTTAACTGCTTTACCTGGACAGAAAAAGTCCTTGCAAACTGCCTACAGTAATTTCAGATTCACTGCCCAAGCCATCAGGCCTGCCCCTCTAATTGCTGAAGAACAGATCTTCCAATTACAATGCCAGGTTCTGTGGTGGGTTGACTACAGCACAGAGTATATTCTGTCTGCAAGCTTCAGTGAGACAACCATCTTCAACAAAGGTAGGAAGCAAACATTTGGGGGCAATACCTTAAATCAGCAACACAAGTTTCAGGGATCAACTGTTAATGCAGAAGTTTTCTGCAGTTAGTATCAAGAATACCTGAAGTGGAAAAAGACTACTATTTGCCAAGCATTTTAAATAATACACTACTTGGAATGAACAGAAGAAAAGTAGTTCATCTCAATTACAGAAAGCTCCAGCATTATGGCACAACGCATACTCTGCAATACCAAGTTTATCTAAACTGAGCTAAGAAATACAAAGTTATGATTAATTTTACAGTCCCTGGACAAGGACCATCTCCAGAGTCCAGGCTACAAAGTCTGAGCATACAAACCCTGTATTTTTGCAAACCTATTTTTTGTGCAGTTCAGTGAGTGCAAAATATTTTCTACACAATCTCCCTTCTAGCATGTGGAGATCTAGGGTCTTTAAAGTTTCATCCACAAGAATGTCTTCTACCCTAGATAGTTTTAAAACATCAAATGTTATTCTTTAATAAATAAAACTAAGTGACAACTATTAAACTAGTGAACTAAAGTCAGCTACCCTAGTCCAGCTCAATATACTAGATATTAAGACACTTTCAGACTTTCAGTTCAACTGTCATGGTCAAGCACCAACAGTAGCATGAGATCCACAGCTAGTCTTCTTCGCATCTTCCACTTTTATTTTTTTAAAAGCATAAAAGCAGCATAAAATGATTAGTTTGCTTTGTTTTGGTTTTTTTTTGAGTGCTTTGCGACATGATCGTTGAGACATGATTCATTTTCACCTCAGACTGAAGAGTTGTTGGCAGACATCCCCAGTGTGGAAGATTAGAAGGAAAGAGGGTCCTACAGCACAAGTTAATACAGTTCTTCCAGCTCTGCTAAAATAGTGATCCCCAGGGAAAGGAGTCTTCAAGTGCTAGGCACTGAACAATGCTTTCATTTTTGTCTGAGACTAGCCAAAAAGACAGAAAATTGCTTCTTCACCTATTAAAAAAAACTTTGCATTCTTCAACAGACCTTTAGCAGGGGGTCAGAAGAAAATATTTAAAATTGCATTACATGCTGCAAGCAGCTGCTAATTTTCAGTAATAACAACTTTCAGCACTAACTCTGTAATTATTGACATTTCTCCAATCAGAGAAACAAAGATTTCAGATAAGCAGTTAACTACCTGTCACTGCTCACTCTTCAAACCAACCATCTGCAGGCAGCTGCTGCCCATTCATCTGGGGGACAAAATCAATGAGGAACCATTAAACTAAATTTAAGGACATGTATGTGGCCATACCAAAAAAAAAAAAAAAAAAAAAGAAAAAGATATAGGAACTGAAGCTCTGGACAGAACATTTACAGCAATTTTGTGTTGCTGTAGAGGTGCTTGAGTGGGATCCTCAGATTTGCACTGGTTGGGGTTACTGCAGCACATCAGCACATGCTTGCACCTCCACCAGCACCAAGACAGCTCACATCATCCATGATCTATGTCTAACTGCAGGCAACTTTGTATGCAGTTCCAAATTCTAGGAACCAGTGCCTTCACAGCCAAAACAAAACAAAAAACAACACACACACACACACAAAGGCACTCAGAAAACACTATCTTAGTTGCAGGAAAAGGTGGGAAAGGGAACTGCTTGTGCAAGCATGACTGACGATAACAAGGAGGCTGTCACTGACAGAGTGATTTTTCAGCTTAAAGGACAAAGCTGCTTTAAAAAAAAAAAAAATATATATATATATATATATATATATATCCCAAATACTCAAGTTTTAGTTTTCCTCAAAGCATGCCTGTAGCACTACAGTATCTTACAAGAATACATGGGACCAAGTTCATGGTTTGCTAGCCTGTGTGTTACAAGCATTACTACAAGCTCTCACTTTAGTTCAGTATTAGTGCACCTGTAATCATCACAAAGTATGGAAATTTCATGGAGTGCTGTTTGCAACAGCATCTGGAGGTACCTGGAACCTCAACAGCTGTGGAACACACATAATATGCACACCACAAGAAACATGTTTTGCAGTAAGACAAAGTGCTATTAAAATACCATTAACAGTGACTGGTGAACATTTTTACAATAATAGTATTTTCCACATAAGTGAGTTTGCTTTTTGATAAAAACTTGTAGTGGGTTTACGTGGCAAGGTTTTGGTAGCAGGGGGCTATAGGGGTGGTTTCTGTGAGAAAGATCTAGAAGCTGCCCCATGTTTGGGAAGGGCCCCATTGTTTTCCAGATCTGAGCCAATAAGCGATGTTGTTTGCGCCTCTGTGAGAGCATATTTAAGACAGGAAAAAAACGCTGCGCCACACAGCAGCCGGGAGAGTCAAGGGAGTGAGGAACAGCACCAAGGTCAGTGTAGAAGGAGGGGGAGAGGTGCTCCAGGCGCCGGAGCAGAAGTCCCCTGCGGCCTGTGGTGAGGACCACGGTGAAGCAGGATGTCCCCCTGCAGCCCATGGAGTACCACGGTGGAGCAGGGTTCCACGCTGCAGCCCGTGGAGGAGACCACGGTGGAGCAGGTGGCCCTGCACCGACGGAGGCTGCCGCCTGTGGAAGACCCCTGCCGGAGCAGATTCCGGGCCGGACCTGTAGCCCGTGGAGAGGAGCCCACGCAGGAGCAGGTGACCTGGCAGGAGCTGCTGCCCGTAGGGGAGCCAGGTTGGAGCAGTTTTCTCCTGAGGGATGGACCCCGTGGTACGGACCCATATCTGGAGCAGTTCTGGAAGAGCTGCTGCCTGTGGGAAGCCCACGCCGGATCAGTTCATCAGGGACTGCATCCCGTGGGTGGGACCCCACAGCACAGGGGACAAGAGTGACCGAGAAGGAGCGGCAGAGAAGAAGTGCTGTAGACTGACCATAACCCCCATTCCCCATTCCCCTGCGCCGCTCGGGGGGAGGAGGTGGAAGAGGGTGGATGGGGGGGGGAAGGTGCTTTTGGTTTTTTTTTCCTTTGTTTTCTCACTTCTCTCGCTTGTTAGTTGTAGGCAATAAATCTTACTATCTCCTTATGCCGAGTCTGTTTTGCCCGTTACAATAATTATTGCGTGATTTTCTCGTCCGTATCTCAATCCTTGAGCCCTTTTCACATATTTTCTCCCCATTCCTCTTTGAGGAGGGGGAGTGAGAGAGCAGCTGTGGTGGAGCTCGGCCGCCCACTCGAGCGGAACCACGACAAAACTGTATAGAACAAGAATACAAAGTAAAAACTGAGTGAACGTGGTATATCCCACCTGCATAACAAATGGTGGAATTTCTGTTTCACGAAGTAACAGTGCAGCGGCCCCAGCAGGTGACAAGAATTTATAATTCTCACTCACTGGATGCACCCCATGAAACTCAGTGTTTGGCCAAGCAGGCCCCTCTGGACTCTATTACTGGCATTCCCATTTATTTTGTCACATGGCTCACTAATGCTGGGAAGCAGCTGTCTAACTCAACCAGATGCCATCAGCTCCCAACCCATTGTTAATGCTTGGGCACATTGCAGTTAAGTTCTGGAGTCTCTTGCTGCCTCTCCCCTTCTACTTCCTGGGATTCTTGAGCCCTAGAAGTCCTCACCATAAAAATCACAGAATCACAGAATTTTCTAGGTTGGAAGAGACCTCAAGGTCATCGAGTCCAACCTCCAACCTAACGCTAACAGCCCTCCACTAAACCATATCCCTAAGCTCTACATCTAAACGTCTTTTGAAGACTTCCAGGGATGGTGACTCCACCACTTCCCTGGGCAGCCTGTTCCAGTGCCTCACAACCCTTTCAGTGAAGAAGTTCTTCCTAACATCTAGCCTAAAACTCCCCTGGCTCAACTTAAACCCATTCCCCCTCGTCCTGTCACCAGGCACGTGGGAGAACAGGCCAACCCCCACCTCGCTACAGCCTCCCTTGAGGTACCTATAGAGAGCGATAAGGTCGCCCCTGAGCCTCCTCTTCTCCAGGCTGAACAACCCCAGCTCCCTCAGCCGCTCCTTGTAGGACTTGTTCTCCAGGCCCCTCACCAGCTTCGTCGCCCTTCTCTGCACCCGCTCAAGCACCTCCATGTCCTTCTTGTAGCGAGGGGCCCAAAACTGAACACAGTACTCGAGGTGCGGCCTCACCAGAGCTGAGTACAGGGGGACGATCACCTCCCTAGCCCTGCTGGTCACGCTGTTCCTAATACAAGCCAGGATGCCGTTGGCCTTCTTGGCCACCTGAGCACACTGCTGGCTCATATTCAGCCGACTGTCCACCATCACTCCCAGGTCCTTCTCTGCCTGGCAGCTTTCCAACCATTCCTCTCCCAGCCTGTAGCTCTGCTTGGGGTTATTGCGCCCCAGGTGCAGTACCCAGCACTTGGCCTTGTTGAACTTCATGCAGTTGACCTCAGCCCATCGGTGCAGCCTATCCAGATCCTCCTGCAGAGCCTTCCTACCCTCAAGCAGATCGACACACGCACCTAACTTGGTGTCATCTGCGAACTTACTGAGGGTGCACTCGATGCCCTCGTCCAGATCATTGATGAAGATATTAAAGAGGACCGGCCCCAGCACCGAGCCCTGGGGGACGCCACTAGTGACTGGCCTCCAACTGGACTTGGCTCCATTCACCACGACTCTTTGGGCCCAGCTATCCAGCCAGTTTCTAACCCAACGAAGCGTGCGCCAGTCCAAGCCAAGAGCAGACAGTTTCTTGAGGAGAATGCTGTGGGAGACGGTGTCAAAAGCCTTGCTGAAGTCAAGGTAGACCACATCCACAGCCTTTCCCTCATCCACCCAGCGCGTCACTCTGTCATAGAAGGAGATCAGGTTCGTCAGGCATGACCTGCCTTTCATAAAGCCATGCTGACTGGGCCTGATCGCCTGCTTCCCCTTCAAGTGCTGCATGATGACTCTCAGGAGGATCTGCTCCATGAGCTTTCCTGGCACTGAGGTCAAACTGACAGGCCTGTAGTTTCCCGGGTCTGCCCTCCGGCCCTTCTTGTAGATGGGCGTCACGTTTGCTAGCCGCCAGTCGATTGGGACCTCCCCCGATAGCCAGGATTGTTGATAAATGATGGACAGTGGCTTGGCCAGCTCCTCTGCCAGTTCCCTCAGTACCCTTGGGTGGATCCCATCCGGCCCCATCGACTTGTGCACATCTAAGTGCCGTAGCAGGTCACCAACCAGTTCTTCATGGATAATGAGGGCCACATCCTGCTCCCCATCCCCTTCCACCAGCTCAGGGTACTGAGTATCCAGAGAACATCCGGTATTGCCGCTAAAGACTGAGGCAAAGAAGGCATTGAGCACCTAAAGATCTCATTTATACAAAATCTCTTCAGCGCACTATTTCATAATCTATTTAAGTTGCAAGTTCCCCAGGGCAGCACCTGCCTCTATGTTTGGTACTGGCAGAATAAGCCCCAGCTTGCTGGATCCTGAGGTATTACTATATCAGCACAGTAGCGAAGCTACCATCAGTTGGAGTTCTGTCACAAACTTTGGAAAAAATCAGGATTTCATTCTTACTGATGCTAGAAGAGACAGATGATAATCCCTGCTTTTTTTTTTTTTTTACATGAAATTTCCAAATCACTATCACACCCACAAGATTTTTTTTTAATCACTCTGTCCTGTCCAGCACAGAAGAGATACTGCCAAATTGTTTATCAGAATTAGTTAATGCAGTGAATTAGACACGGTGAATGCTGTAGCTTTGTTTGATTCCCGTTTAATAGCTTTGGATCACACCATTTGGTATTAATTTCCCTCCCTTGTTTTATGTAGTTTGTGACTGTTCATGTTTGCTTCTGTGCACTCAGCTTCAGAGTTTCATACAAATGAAAAAAGCAATGCTGAACATCTGTTGATGGTTCAGTATATATGCACTTTCATTCCACCTTGGATTGCAGCACTACACAGTTATCTCTGCAATATATCTATTTCCAGTGATTTGAAGTGCAAGAATTACTAAACCTTGTTTTAACCTTCTGCTTATGTACCTAGAAGTATTTATCCTCCTTCCTGATGCAATCCGGAACACAAAAGGTCAGCTGTGCATATTATATTGCAGGGCTTCTGGTATTTCCTTCCTTTGAAGGTGTAGGTTAAAAGAAAACAAACCTAAGCCACAATGACAGCTCAAATACTGAACTCTTCATTTTTCCCTTAGCCTGCAAGACTGAAAGAAGCATTCAACTCCAGCAAAATAAAGAGCACAAAATCTTTTAAAGCAAGAGATAGTCAGACCTGTTTGTTGGTACCACAAACCAAAATGAATGCCTTCTGTGGCATGTTGCAAACAACAACGATCCCCTGCCACACAAAACCTTTAAACTCCACCTAACTGCCATCCACAAGGCAAGCAATAGTAGAATTACTGCTATTCCTTCAAGTCTGAATGAGACTATATACTTGCATCAAAATGTAATAGCATTAGTTGCCTATTTTACTAAAATACAAGACAAGGCAGTAGGGAAGCTTCAGAAGCTTAATCCTTTGTTGATACATTAAGACATAACAATTTTTCAGCTGTTCCTATCATCTTCCCCAGAATCAGTAACTCAATTGTAGAATAATATCCTTTTTTTTTTTTCTTTATATATATATATATACACACACACACTCTTCATCATTAGTAAGAGCAATAAAAGACTTGCTTTAGTTTTAGCCAACCTTCCAGGGTAGCCAGAATTCCAGTGTAAGCCACACCCTGTGTTTTAGTCAGTTTACGGGAAACTGTCCTATAAAAGCACTTTGTTACTCATCACATTCTGAACTCTTCTCCCCACACCTCATGCCTAAACATCTTTCTTCAGCACCAGCCACAGCTGCAAATGCTCCATTAAGGTGCCCTATTGTGTGATTATGCTCCTGCATCTGATGGGACAACCATAGCTACATCAGTTAAGCACGTCAAAATGAAGCTTAAGGCTTACCCCTTGAATAAAGGCTTTCCAGGTTCACCCAAGCCTTGTGCCCCGTTCTGTAAAGCACAGGTATGCCAGCTACCTGCAACTATTTGAAACAGAGGCAGATACCCCAGAAAAGCACCATGGGAACTGGATCTGAATTTCATCAGCAGGGTGGACTTGTGAAAAGGGGAAAGGCCATCTTCACCTGCTGCTCAAAACAAGGGCAGATTAGTGAATAACATGTTTGGGCACAGCACAAAGGGCAGTCCTCTGAGTGACAGTAGATTTAAATTGCTTTTGAAGGCATGTTTTCCAAACCCTTTGCTCATATCTGATCTAAAAAAATGGCATATTTCAAAGTTTTAGAATACACCTTTCTAATTTTCACTATCTTAAATGCACTCATTTGTACCAGAGCTACATTCTTGCTACCCTCCCCGCAAGTTGTGTCTAAACTAACATTCAATTCCACCTAATCTCATGTATCTGTTTCCAGATATTGCATACTTAAATCAACTGCTGCTAGCTTGTATAACCCCTTCTGTATTTTTCTATATTCCACTGCACCTGACACTTCAGCAGAGTTGATTACTTAATTGTGAAGTAAAAGATGATTTAGTATTACAGCTAGGAGGAACAGAGTTACTTGGTCACAGACTAATGAGTATCCTGACTTTTACAGTTTGCATTTGGTTTCATGCTAAACCTGTTTTGTCATCTTCTGTAGTAAGGTCTTGAACTCTGGAAAGAAGATAGATTACTCTGTGAATTTGTTAATGTCACTGGCATATTTTGGTATCCTCCCTCCCTCTTCCCCTCCTTCCCCTTCATTGGTTTGCTTAAGATTCTTTGCCTTCTTCACTATAATCATTTATTTTCTTTTTAAAATGCATTTAGTGTCTGTGTAATATAATCCTCATACTTAGAGTATGTAGGCATGAACTCTTTAGGAAGTTGGAAATATCTCTAGCTCATTCCTGTCGTAGTCACTAATTTTCTGGTTCCTTCCACATACCTCTGAATTATCAGAGAACTCTTTTTCCCTAGAGGATGAACTTGAAAGTTAAATAGCTCTTTCCTCCTATTACACCTAGATGGAAGCAGTAGCACCTGAACATAGAAGACAATTTCTGGTATTAAATATAACCTCTAGAAGCACTTAATTGCAACCTATTTAAAAATCTATGCTCCCCAAATATTATTTGAAGCCCTTTACTGAGAACAGAAAGGGGTCTCTGAACACCTTACAATCAAGGCAGGTGAGGCCTGCTGAAGGACTTCAGCAGGTTTCAGTTGAAGATAAGGACTTGATCTGTACTGCTGTTTCATCCCATGTAATTTCTAGACATCTTTCATTGGCTCCACAATGTCTAGTGCTGTATAGCAACCTGAGAGAAGCACTGACTTTTGAAGCCTCCTTAAATGAAATGTATCACTCAAAACTATAGATAGGTGCTAAAATGTACCAGGCTGCTTTTGCTTATTTCTGCAGGCAGCCACCCACACCAAAACCCAGCTACCAGCAAGCCTATTATACAGCCAGTTTCCTTTATGTTTCTAGCCATTGCACCACATGCCCAGGAGGAAAAAAAAAACAAAAAACAAAAAACAAACAACTTTCTTTTTAGTTGATTGAGTACATTGTGACATCTTCATATTCAACCATCCAGGGGCCTGCTTTTCATCACAGACATTTAGAAGCTTCTGCACATTGTCAGTCCACGCCTCTAACGTATTTAGCTGTCCTCAAAGCCTTTGTGTGATGAAGTATTTCAATGCTACTGTGAAATAATAGCCTTATCAAAGTGAGCTAAATTTTGGTATGTAGGGTGAACCTTTGAATACAAGTGCTTCCAGATACGTAGATGAGCTCTAATCTTAGGCAAAATATAAAACAATTAGACTGACCAGAGGTGAAATCTGTGCTTTGATTTACAGTGTATTACCTTGTTTACTGGTTCACATAAATAATGACATGAAGAGTTGGTAAACTCTAAAATAACACCTTGGTGAATTTTTCAGTTTTCAGAAGACTCCCCATTCAACTTCTTCCAAGCAAATGGATTGTAGACTGCTCATTTAAAGCATTCAGCACTCGTTGTTGGGAGATAGGAGGAAATTATTCTGTAATTTTTACTCTTAAAGCCTGGATTTTATCCCAAGTGCTTTCACGAACTAACCTGTTATCTGGGCTATTTCTGTGCATGTTCTTTTTTATTGCTAAATATTGACCTATACCTAACATCCCCACCCAAATACCATCAGGTGGTCACATACATCTGGTTCAACTCACCTGTTAAGAGCAGCACAATGAAGATTCACGTATTCAAAAATAAAACTGTTTCCCAACGCTTGTAAGAACTGTACTTAAAGACTTTAGCACAGACCCAACACTGTCATCTTCCATTCCTGTTGCTACAAACACATACTGCTTTTCACTACTGTCTTACCCCATTTCCCTCAGTCCATGCTGACTTCTGGAGATGAGCCATAGTGCCTTTGCACCGTTACTGGGTGACACTTCAAGTCTTTCTGTGAACACAGCCTAGAGCATGGCCATGCCCAGGATCCATGCTCAGATAACCATTTAGTTCTTAAACAGTGGGAATCCTCGCCTTTACTTACTACTATCTTAGAAATCACATAGGGTATGCTCCCATATGAAGTTTCACACCTACAGGGACAACACAAAAAAAAATTCAAAATAGACTTCAAGCCCGTAAATTGTCAAGGTCAATTTTCAGAAGTGCTGAGAACAGCAGACTGAAAAAATTCCCTGGTGTAACCCTACACCAAACACAACTGTGAACACTGTAATAGCTGTTTCTTAAAAAGTTCATATTTTGTCCATCCAGAAGATAGATCCTGTTCAACTTTCAAGGTTTCATACAGAGCTATTTTTAGATTATAAGACGCTAATTATAATCAATCATTACTTGATTACCATTACCACATAATGGAATTAGGAAAATAACACTGAGCATTTAATAATACATAAAATAGATTAGCAATTAAATGCACAATTGTTCTATTGACTTGTTTTCAGCAAGTCTTTGAGAATTTTAAGAAGTAACTGCATAATGGCTGTTTATAGTATTCATTTTGCCTTTTTCAAAGCAGGGTTGTATTTTATTATCAAATAGGAGGAACTTGAAATTTATCATTGACACTACAAAAATACAATAAAATCAAATAGATTGAACGTACATCTTTATGTTAGAATACTCAAAATCTGGCAAAGTACTGCTTATTTTATTTACCAGCAACCATAATACAGTGATGAGCTGTGCTAGTACTGTCAGTCCTCACAAATATTACCCAAGCAGACTGAAACTAAACCACACAATTCTTGTGGATTGCTTTTATTTAACTTCCATTTAACAGTAAATGCGGCATATGAAATGATCCTGTAAAATGCTTTTCTTATTAAAAACATTAAACTATTGAGGAAGTTCAGCTTATATTTTTACTGCACAGAGTAAATGAGCCAACACATGCCTCTGGTATTCCATAAATTCACTATATAAAACCCTTAAAGGTTGAAACCAGGTGTTCCAACCTGAAAGAATTATACACAGCTATATCAGTTATATTCACACTAACACATGAAATGTCTTAAGTAGTTTATAGTCACTGCATTATACAAGTAGATTTTTTCACACTTGCATGTTCAGTGCTTTTAAGTGCCACATTTATTTTTTATTTATTTGACAAGGGGGGGATCCTTGTTTTATAGCTGTTTTTCCACATATTGGTTTGCATAGCTGCATAGTTCCTTTTGTATAATTAGAGTTAAAGTTTAAGACTATAAACTCACCAAAAAAGTACACACTGAATAAATCCCACTGTCACTGCTTAATTATTTGATCAAGCTTGATAAATACTGGAGGGCTGGCAGAAACCTGAACTCTGTCATATATTCTTCCTATAGGAATTTTTTCTTACGCCACTATCACGAGCTGTAATAGCAAGCGTGGATAATATCAGTAGATGTGCCAGCTCTAATAGGGTCCTTCTCATGTTTTCAGCTGCCTTTAGTATCTATTACTACTATTCAGGGAAGGAAAATATAGGTGCTTATCTTAGCCATGCTAAATAACAGTGGCAGTGAAAACGTATTTTGGCTTAAACCTTGGTCCCACTGGAAACAGGAGTAAGACTTACTGCAATAAGGCCAGGTGCTTACCCTACCCCCCCCCCCCTTACCCTCATTCTTGCTATACAGGAATAATGGCAATAGCAGACTTGAATGATTCACAGGACAAATGACAACAAGAACATGAACAGAATGACAGTACATCCACCTCAATTAAGTATTTGTCCCATGTCAGCAACAGAAATCCCATGCTCAGGGGAGAGAGACCATATTTTTATATCATCATGTCTGAAACAACATTTTCCATGACACATATAAGTGCTTTTGTGGAAATGAAAGTGTCACATGCCATTGATATCGCCTGCACACCTCGTGGCATTTCCCTACAGCATTAGTTTAATAAAAAACAAAAAATGCATGGAACAGTCTTTGGCCCTTGTAACCAACCATATTGAGTCCTACACAAGTGGTAAGTATTCCCCTGTAGTCATGTAACTTCACTTCAGACTACCTTTAGCATAAAAGTGCAGGTCAATATTACCAAAGAGAATGTAACAAAGAATGTCCCTCAGCTGAAAGCACTCAACCATCTTTTAATAAAGCACCTTTTACTGAAACAGGCATTTGTGCAATTCACAAAGTTAGACAGAAAGAATGATGAAAGACAAGTAACTACCTAGCTATTACACATGGTTCATTGTAGAAGTTAGTTAACGTACACACATTTGGAAATTCGTGGTTAATTTAGAAAGGACAATACAAAAGGAAAAACTCAGAAAACATTGTTGGCTTGACAATTACAAGTCCCATTTGTCCAAATAGAAAAATATGAAAAGTTTCAGAGAAAGTGAATTAGAAAACTATCAAATCAAAGACATAGAAAGATGTTTAAAAGAGTAGGAATATCTGAAAATGGATGCACGTTACAACCAGAATACAGCTTAATGCTAAGCTAAAGCCCTCCCTTTCTATAAGGCTCCTAGCATTAAAACAAAAACACATTAGGAAGCTCATCTCCAAGTCCATGGAATAAGTTGTCTATAAACTCAGCTGTTCCAATGCATTTAAATTAATAGGATTATTATTCATTTTGACTGAGCAGGTTTAAAAAGTAACTTGCTGGACAGATCTGAATGCATCTTCAATTTTTTTTCATGCATCTCAGTGCCTAATAAAAAATGATTTCCCCTTTAATTTGAATTTATCACATTATATCACATACACACTAAAAAGACAATTAGGTCTGTGGTAGAATAGAGTCATCTTCCTTTCCACTACTCTTTTTTCCCTGGTAGGTAAGGTAATAAACACCTTTAGAGAATGGATGTTTAAGACTAGCCTTTCATCTCCAGTCCCAGTACAAGGATACACTACCATTTTCACCTAGCTGCAAAGCCATTCTTGCTACAAGGACATGGTCACTACTATTCATAGGAGGATTTATCAAAAGAACATTACGTAATTACTAAATTGTAAACATACAGCTGAGGCTATCAACATTCATCCTTGCTCTTACACTTATCTTTGTTAATAAAACATTACATAAATTGGTTCATAAAGACAATCTTTCCCATAGGATAAGGATCAGGAATGTTAGTTTTCTTCCCTTTATTCTGTTAGTGCAAAATAAACATTTTTCCACTGGGCTATTTACTAATTATGAACAATTACTCAGTCTGAGAGCTTATACTATGGGATTTTGAAACATTATAATTAGGAAAAAACTGAGCATAAGATTTAATTGTTTGATTTTTTTTATATTTTTGTGTTTGCCAGTCTTCTCCATAGTTTCTTGGTTTTAAATTGGATGCAATTCAAAGAGACTGGAGAAAAAGCAACTAATGCCAAGCTTAGGTCAGGTCCGATTTCTTTTTAAAGATGTTGGATCATCACATTTTATTCCAAACCAAAAATATGTTTGAGCTGGAACAGAACCAGAATGACAGTCTGGGAGAGAGCTATTTCACGGTTTAAGAACCCTATTCATCAATAACTGATGAAGAAACACTTAAAGGGATTTGTGGCACTGTGTGAAATGGTTAGAATGTAGCGCAATGAGCACTCATTGCGTAAGTGTACATAGCATGGCCTTAAATACACAGGTCTGAAGGGGAACAGTATAGGTTAGCGAGGTGAGTCTGAGAAGGTTTGAAGGTTCAGATTAAATAAAAATCCTGAGATTGACATTTTAGGCATAATTAGACCTCAAATTCCTTCATGAGTCATATCTATAAGTCATTCAGCAATAGGTTTAATAAAGTCCAATTGAAGCCGCATGTTTTTCTTTCAGTGGTTCAGCAACATGCAATGGACCAAACTGGGTACCGAAATCCTATCTGTGAAGAGATCATTCACATTGCCCTTATATCACACCTACCTAGGACCGGGAAATAAGGTAAACGCTCAGCATTTCAGCAATTACACCACAATCCTATTTTAGGAGGTTCAGCTCCCTGGTCAAAACACTGCATCTTGTCAGACAAGCACATTAAGTTATAGGAAAGAACATAAAAAAGCTGTAACATGATTTCAGCTCACCAGATGGTGGTATTAAGGTACTGTGTAAGCACTAAACTGTGTTTGAGTGATGTTTGTCTGCCTCAATGTATTTCTCCAAGTGCTGGATGTATCAGGAGTAAGAACTGCTCCATTTCTTCCTCTTAGTTCCTCGCAGCGAAAATCATTTTCCAAAGTCTGCTGCATATAGCAGGGATCATCAGCTTCTAAGGCAACATGCCATATGGCTCTCCCAAATTGGAGGTTAACTGAAGCAGAACCAGAGGATACTCTTCTCAAAGAGACAAGATACTTCCAGTCGTCTTTTCAGGGGCATTTATCTCCCACCTGATGCTGTGGCTACAACTTCAGCTCCTGTGCTCTGTTCAGAGTCTCCTTATAACCCCGGTTTGAGTTGTGTCTTGGTCTGCACAATACCTCACAGAAACTCACAGATGTACTCTGAAGCTTGTCTTTAGTTTTTTTCCTCCTAATGGGAACATATCACCATATTTTACCTTTTTTTTAATGCAATACACTGCACAAGTATGAAAGAAAAACATGTGGTTTCAATTAGATTTTAATATACCACAATTTTAATATACCACCCTTTTCTGATCTATAACAGTATTTCAATATAGGTTTATAACTTCAGTGCAGGCAAGACAATAGTGAACCCCATTCCGTCACAAATATTACTGAAACTAAAGAGCAACAAAAAACATATATATTTGAAAGATACTGAGACATAGAAAAGCCTCATCTGCTCCCAAGCTTCCTAGTGATTAGGATTACTACCTCTATGCCCATTCAAGAACAATCTCCTCTCTTCCCCAACTCCAAAAACATACACCACAAACAAGTACTGTCAGATGTTTTGTGAGGAAAACATCTAAATACAAAGGTGAAAATTTCTTTCAGAAATGGTGCAAGTTTTCAGTCCTTTGAGCATAAGTCTTGATAACATCTAAACCCAATGCACTGTTAAATGGGTATCCACTGAATCCTAAAGAAGAGCACTTCATGTTTCTGGTCTAGGCCTTAATTGCTAAACCACTAAGTATTGTATGATAAAACACCAGTGAAAGGAGACTCATTTCACATGTGAATCAGAAAAAAACACTGATCATTGAGGAGGGCAGTCAGAAAAGAAAACATTATGGTTTCATTTCTATTTCATATCACAAACATGTAACTATTCAGCAATTACTTGGCAATTGCCAGACAAAAGCAGGCTTTATGTTCTCTTGAAGAAAACACAGCAATTATGCCAAGTTGCCTGAGACACTACGGTAGCTTGTAATGATTAGGCTTTGTAATAGTGAATCATCACAGACAGTAGTACTAATCAGCCATAACCCCTAACTTAAAAGGTATTATTCATGCAGTCCTGTATCAATAGATTGCCTATGTAGTTTCCATACCATCATTTTAAAAATTATTATTATTATTTTTTTAAACACATACTTATATACTCAAGCCCACCAGGTCTTCTGCCTTGATCTGATTCACAATTAAAGCAAACTTTACTGGATCTCCATCAAGAAAGAATACAGCCAAAGACTATTAGAATATAGGTCTTTATGCTTTGAAAGCCTGAGATCTGAAAGGTGCAGACATGAAGTCATTTTTCAAAGGACTAAAAGCTGAATTGGTCTCTAGTCTACAAAGTACAAAGGCTGCATATATTATATAAGATTGCCTCTCATTACAGAAGGCACCATAAATCTTGAAGTAGTACAGAACTATAGAGAATCAAAGAGCGAAGAGAAGGAATTTTTCCTAATATGCCTGTACTCTGAAGAGTGACTTTGTTTAAAGGGCAAAGCCACATTCCATGATCTCCACATTTCAGTACTGCCATCAAAATTACTCCAAGAGCAGGAAAGCAGCTCTATTTACTGCTCTTTTAAACTCCAAGGAACTTGAAATTCAAGCTGGTTCTGACCCACAAAAATCTTCATAAACAACAATAAAAAGCACATGAAGTCATATCACATTTATGCACCTTTCAATCTTATGGTCAGGAGCCACAGGAAGCACAGAACCAGCGAGGATTTGAAGAGAATACCAAACAGCTGGTCTTCATTAAAATCCAATCATCTTTCACAGTTGACACCTGGGCCCCAAGACAGTACACACTTCAATACCTGGGTCAGATTCACAGAGCTGACAGGTGTACATAACACTTTACTGTTTAGAGTGATGCAAGAGTGATCAGAAATGCAGAATAAAGCAGTACCACCTCTGGGCAGTCACTTTAAAACACAAAAGGCAGTTTAAGGGTTCCTTTATTCTTCCTTCATCGGAGCTCAATCAGGTTTGGCATGGCTGGCTCTAAGTATTCACAGATGTTTCTACATAGTAGAAAGATAGTAGATAAGACTGAGCTTTAGTGTTAGTGCTTGCAGTTTTACATTAACCTCTTGAGTGACATTTTCCTGAACTGGGCATGCTGCACAATCCTCTACCTTTGATGTAGACTTCGCCACTTTAAAAGAAATGATTCTGTTTTATGTTTTATGATGTGCAAGGATGATTATAGTAGGCTGTGAATTGTTAGGTGTCTGTCCTCAGTTCTACGCTCAAACAGAAACATTGAGACCGATTTTTGAATTCTTCCATAAGTAGTTCATAATAAATCCAGATGAAAGCCCTGGCTTTCTCTATCACATAGGATGATTACACAGTGTCTGAATTTGTATGAACTAATAAGACATACATTTCTTAAATATTAATAAATATTCCATCATGTTCTGGGATTTTAAGGGCATTTCAGTCTCCTTGTTGAATTTGTTTGAGGGCTAATAAAGCATCTCCTCTGCATGCATTTGTCACAAACTCAAAAAGGAAACCCTCCGTTTCCAAGAAGGACTGCGCAGACCTTCCCACGGTCCCACTCCGACTGACTGTCAGGGCTGGCTCAGCCTCTCACAACCTGGGCAGCTGCATACCTGCATGGCCTGCATCAGCACCACCTGTGGCTTGAGGCAGCGCCCAGCAAGCTGCAGCACAACATCCAGTGGGGTCCCATTACCTACAGCAAATCACAAGCAGGACACCCGAGGAAGTTTACTTCAAAGCTGTATGTTTCTTTTCTGTAGTGAACTAGAGCTGTCCAGAGCAGCTGAAAAGTTTCCATTCTGCTATGGAGTTCCTGTACCACTGCATGCTTAAAGTCAAAGGTACATTTTAATTTAATTTAAAAATTTAATTCAATAAGATACATTTTAATACATCATTCTGAACAGATAGTTTTTATAGAAGGAGCACACTGACAGGCATCTTTTTAATTCACGTGCACATACACAGCAACACTCCCAAACTGAACCATGTTTTTAGGTCTATGAAGTCAGTGCTTTCACACCATTTTGGATGCCCAAGTTGACTCTAGGTTTTTGTTGCATAAAATGCTGAGTCTACACCATTCTGCTTCTGGTTCTAGAACTTCTATTATTAGTTCATGCATGTTTAGTTTTGGTTTGTTACAACGCTAATCCTGAACAGAAGTGTTGGTTTGTTTTTAACGTTTACTGCAGTAACATCTAACAGAACTCCTTTACAGAATCACAGAATTTCTAGGTTGGAAGAGACCTCAAGATCATCGAGTCCAACCTCTGACCTAACGCTAGCAGTCCCCACTAAACCATATCCCTAAGCTCTACATCTAAACGTCTTTTGAAGACTTCCAGGGATGGTGACTCCACCACTTCCCTGGGCAGCCTGTTCCAATGTCCAACAACCCTCTCGGTAAAGAAGTTCTTCCTAAGATCCAACCTAAAACTCCCCTGGCGCAACTTTAGCCCATTCCCCCTCGTTCTGTCACCAGGCACGTGGGAGAACAGGCCAACCCCCACCTCGCTACAGCCTCCTTCAAGGTACCTGTAGAGAGCGATAAGGTCGCCCCTGAGCCTCCTCTTCTCCAGGCTGAACAAGCCCAGCTCCCTCAGCCGCTCCTCGTAGGACTTGTTCTCCAGACCCCTCACCAGCTTCGTCGCCCTTCTCTGCACCCGCTCAAGCACCTCCATGTCCTTCTTGTAGCGAGGGGCCCAAAACTGAACACAGTACTCGAGGTGCGGCCTCACCAGAGCTGAGTACAGGGGGACGATCACCTCCCTAGCCCTGCTGGTCACACTGTTTCTGATACAAGCCAGGATGCTGTTGGCCTTCTTGGCCACCTGAGCACACTGCTGGCTCATATTCAGCCGACTATCCACCATCACTTCCAGGTCCTTCTCTGCCTGGCAGCTCTCCAACCGTTCCTCTCCCAGCCTGTAGCTCTGCTTGGGGTTATTGCGCCCCAGGTGCAGGACCCGGCACTTGGCCTTGTTGAACTTCATGCAGTTGACCTCAGCCCATAGGTGCAGCCTATCCAGATCCTCCTGCAGAGCTTTCCTACCCTCAAGCAGAGTTTGTGAACAGAACGAACACTCCTGATGGAGTTACAACTTAAAGTAATTAAAGTTAGACCAGATACTAGTTCTCCCTGAGATTTGAAAGTATGCATTTCGAACTTGGCAATTACTAATAATAAATCCATAATTCTAATTTTTCTAGTGCATGAAATATTTCTGTAATGCTATTTTTGTGTTACCCATTAAAAACAGAGGCAAAGTAGATAGCACTGACAGTGGCTTAACATTGTCCAAGTCTATTTGATGACAGGCTTATTTTTTCCAGTAAGAAATTGTTTTGATTCAGTCAAAGGTGAGAAAAGCATTTAGGAATTCAGTAAATATTAGCTGTCTAAAAAGAAAAGCAAAAATAAGAATCCATAGTATGTCAGGTCTCTCTCTCAGGTCTCATACAATACCATTTCCTGGCATTCAAAGAAAAAAAATATTAGTCTGAAAATTTAAGGCAGTGACTTATGCATCAAAAAGCCTTTTTCTTGAATTCAGCTTACCCAGATCTCCCTAGCTGATAATATTTCATCCTGAGCAGACACCATCAAACTTTATATTTTACTTTGCTTTTTTCTATAAATACAGAGTATTAGGAAGTAACAAGGTGAGACAATATTTTTGCTCCAGGAAGTATAACCTAAAAAAATTACAAGGGAACAGAAGACTCAAAAATAACTATAACTTAAGAGGCAACCACAGACAGCTGTGGGAAGGACAGGAAAGGGGAATCTACTATTTATACTTTTTATGATTGAATGTTTTCAACATTCTCCTAGAGAGCAATAATGGTTAATCTCCTATTTTAAGAATATTCTGAACAGCATCTATTTCTGTTAGGAACGTTGTGAAGGATTTAGTGTGCATACTCCTTAATGAATGTATTAATGGGTTAATGGACAGTGATTTGCAGTCAGACCAGACTCATGCGCTTATATTATTTCAGTAGAATTCTTGCCACCCTCACCTCCACCTTGGAAAGGTTTTCATAAGACATTTACTGAGACTGCTATGCATGTATTATATCTGAAACACTACATTACACCTTGTTCTTTTAGCCCATCAGCCATACTCCAGCAGCATCAGCCCACACAAGGAGCAATGCAGAGTTGCCAGGTTCACTCTGGACCTGACCTTCACTGCACAATGTCAACTTAGGTCAATGTCTTCTGTATATCAAGCCAAACTAAAAACCTTTTACATCTCTTACAGGTGAGGAGTAACTCACTCAGCCAATCCACTGAGCACAGCTAGTTCTTGTTAGTCTCATCTATGAAATCCTCCTCCCTGATGGCTTAAAACATTATTTTCATCTGCTACCCATTCAATTAAGCCAATGGGTTAGGAACTATTTATCCAACTATAAAACTGCTCTATACATAGTAATCAAGCTTTCTTACTGCTAAATGTTGTTGCTCCAAGAGGGAGAGAAAGTAACACATTCAAGAAACTATATATTCTCCTTAAAGAAGAGATATGCAGAGAAACTTGGACAGAAAACTTGGACAGAAACTTGGAAGTGCAGAGTAAAGATATGCACAGCATCCCATGGCAGCCCCTTGCACCAACACTGAAGCAGGTAACAGCCAGAAATAACTGTTCACAAACAGTTCAGCTGCACTCCTGGGGAGAGATGTAGCTGCAGAACAGCAGGGCAATTACATGAGGAAACTTAGCAGTGCTGTGAAATATCATCAGTGGAACAGTGATCTCATTTCAAGAGAAAGGAAGGGGATAAAACCCTCTGTGTATCATTAGAAGTGATTTGTTTTTATTTTTAAGTATTTTCAGGAATCTATATACATCTCACTGCAGTATTGTATTGCATAGACCATATCTGTCACAGACTACATAAAGGTGTTTGTTTGTTTGTTTTTAAATCAAAGAGAGACTGCCAGAACTCAAGTGGCTGATGGATGCATTGTCCAGGATTAATGACAGGTAAGAGCACAACATTCTGCAGCAAAGAACGTGAGACAGACAAAGATGAAAAGAACAAGAATTGCAGAGTTAAGCAGATGTGGTGTTACTTCTAGTGATGGGATAAAGGGCTTAATTAGAGGGAAGTTCTGTGCAGTTTAAAAGTTAAAAACCTACATTTTGCATATGTACAGGGACAGTCCCAGGAACCAGAGTTACCCAGAGTTAAGATTCTGTGGACAAGTACCTCAACTTGCTTATTTCTCCTTTTCTTGTGTATGCACTTGCAATTTGATCATACATGTCTTATTAAGAAGCAAGAAAGCTAAATAAATCTGTCTTGACCTCTTAACAATCTGACAAAATACAGATGAAAAGCACTTGGGACCTGTATAACTAAGAAAGGAAAAATTTGTTTGCAAATCCCACAGGGTAGGAGAAAAAGTCCATCACTGAGCAGGCTCTCAATTTTTATGTGTCCTTTGGCAATATATTGCAGTGACTGCATCTGATGCAAGATGCATCAGGTGCAATGAGCTAACAAACAGGTTTTCTGTTTGGTCAATTCATGCAGGGTCTTATAAATAACATTACTGAAGTGGAAAAAAAACAAAACAAAACTTATGTCTACATCTCCAGAACCAGTCAGAAGAGAAACCAGAAAAGAGCAGCTGCTTTTTTGGAAAAAAGAGAATGCCTAATTACAATGTTGCAAGATAAAATTTTCCTAGGACATCAGTAATATTCATGTGTGCAGACCAGATGTAGAGAAGACATGCAGTGCCTCCTTGTAGTGAAGTGGCACATGCGACTTGCTAGAAAAGACAGACGCTTGGATGCACAGATTCAAGGCCCTGATGTACAGAGCAGCTTCAGCAAACAGTAGTTGTGGTAGGACAGCCAGAGGCTGAGAGAAATTTTTAAATTCAAATTGGGATATCAGAAAAAAAAAAATACTAAATAAAGCCAACAAAAACAATTAATTGTTCATATCTGCAAATACAAACATCATTGTTTCTACCAAACAACAATGAGAGAGTGATCAAGTAGAAATGAGCTGTCAAAACTACACCCACAGAGACAATTTCAAGGACAGGCTGTATGCAGAATACTTATACACTTGCAGAAAGGGGAAAAAAAAAAACATTTCAGACAGTGTATTTCTTCTGATATGCACATACCCCAGCTAAACATAGGCTAAATTGCATTTGGGTGAGATGTGGATTCAGCTGATGCTCCTCTTCCCAGTGGGGATTCACCAGCTCTTAATTAATGAGCCTCTACCCAATGCCTGATGGAGCTGTAAAATGAAGGCATAGTGCAGCATTTTGCAAGGACAGGATCAGGGTTTTGTTCCAGAAAAGCAGATACAGCTTGAAAGAGAAGAGCCAGGAGGTGAGAAAGAATAGAGACAATGGAGTTTGTTGGAAAGAAACCTGCCATGCAAATCCACAGCCATTAGGAAAAAAAAAAAAAAAGTGATGTTAATCTGGTTCATCTGTTGGTTGTCTCCCCCCCCCCCCAACTCCATGCATGGAGGTCTGGAAATGAGCTCACAGCAGCCCTTGTATTTGAAGCATAATTTTTTTCACTTAGCATAGCTTACAGATTTCCATACTAGAACAATCTGCCAGTATTTCTTCAAGACAGAGGCAAGAATATCCTCATAAAAGCTTATTTTCCATACACAAAGTGATTTCAGTAAGAACGATGCTGAAAAGGTGACAAACAAGAATAAGCAGTTTTAATGAGAAAAGCAGCAAGCAATATACTTTAAAAAAAAATATGTATACATATATTCAATACTTGCATAGCCCAGAGTTATACAAAACCTGAAGATCATCCTGTGGATGGCGCATCATCCTTCGCAGACTTGGCATCAACTTCTATTTAACTTCCCATGTCAGTCCCAGGTCTGAGAACACAGGTGGTAGCAAGACCTTCCCCAACAGTGATGTCCAGGACACCCCCTGATTTGGGGCTGCAGAAGCAGAGGGTCCTGTCTCACAGACCCTTCCCTACCCCTTGTTATTTAACCTGATCCTGCCCATCTGCAAGTGTTGGGCTCCCTCTGCCAAGACACACACAGACACTATCATGAATCAACTTCAAACAGAATGCAACATTGCCTGCAATAGGCATTAGAACAGCAGTAGGAACGCTCTGTTAAATCTACTGATGCAATACCAGCTGCAAAAGGCAGCAGCAAAAAATATATGCTTCTCATCAGAACAATACATTGAGACAGGTGTTTTTTTGTACTCCAATGATTTGTTCCACATGTCAGAGAAATGTAAAGCCTTTCGGTATGACAGTTCTTTCTCCAATGCAGAAAATACACGTACTTATAAGGTCTTCAGTTGTTAGTACTATAGAAATTGCCTTGGTGTTATGGACAACAGAGCATCTTACATATAGCTTTTAAGTGCCACTTATTTAAATAACATTACTCTCTATTAAGAGAGCAGTCAAGTTTCATACTGTACAATTTCTGGCACGGGGAGAGCATACCACTTTATTTACCCTAGAACAAAATTATCAGAAAAGTTTCAGGCCTGTGTAGACTTCATACATAAGAGTGCAAAACAGTTCTGCTTGAAAAAGCAGGTCCAGAGAAATGGTAGATCATTGAGTATTCATTATTGCATCTTCATCTCTAGTTTTCGCAATGTAAAAATAAATCACAGAATGAGTGATTGAGGTGCAGTTTTCTAGCCACCAGACTTGTAACTCTGCAACCAGATCTTCTCTTCACATCCTTCCAATGCAACCAATACAGAGGACAGTTCGCTTACACAATTTTTGAAAATAAGATTGTCCTTAAGCACCTGCAGTGCCATCAACAAAGTCAGCAATATTTTCTATTTATTTTTTAAATTGACAGGCTTACATGGCTACAAATAACAATGTGGGGAGAGCAGCAATATACAGTTCTTCTATGCACTTATATTTGATCCTCAGAGAATGAAAGATCTACATACAGTCTAAGCAAGTTTTGGACGTTCAGGAAGCCTACGTACTTGTACATAAGTTGTTTGCACATTCTTGTTTATGAATCACCATTAAAAAAAGACGCATAATACACAGTGCCACACAAATCATGGGGAAAAAATAAAAGGAATTCCTGTAGTTGCTATCTATTCTCTTTTCCATGAGTTATTGCTTTAACTAGGCTAGTATTTCTTCTTTGATGTCGGTAAATATTTGAGTAAAATTTTTCTCCCATGAGCATTCAGTTAACTATTAGTTATGTTTAATCATGACTGCATGACTGACTATTCACCACCAGAAAAAGATGGGTTACAACAGCGTGAAGAGTTTAACCCAGTTTTTTTTTTTGTTGTTTTGTTTTTGTTTTTAGTAAATCAGTGTAGAATTAACACAGCCCCAGGATGGAAAAGTAGGAAGTGAAACAAAAAGACTCCTGATAGACCTGATATTAACGCAAGTAAAATCAAAGGCAGAAAGTGACATATCAGTGAGTAAAACATAAGGAGAAAATATTTTACCTGAAGATACAAGAAAACTCAGCTAAGATTTGATTTCCCTATGTCATCATTTTTAGAAGAGTCTAGAGAGTTCTAAAATGAAACAAAAACCCTAAAAAAAATAGTATCAGTTTATTTGTCCACCTCTCTCTAAAGTGGTTTCTTTTGCCCACAGATAAGTTGAATCACATACTGCCTTCTTTCAAACAGTGTGCTTTGCATAGCTACTAGCAGCTTAAATGGAAGCAGCTGTGAGATTCAGAAGAGGCCATTTGACTAAGATTCAATTATTAGTGCCATGTGATGACTGATGGGTCAGAGCTACCTACTCCAACTCAGATTAATATCCTCTCTGCAAAGGAGCTGAACTGCAGACCTCTATATGAGCACTTCATGCTTAGTGAGACAATCAATCTGAAACAAAGATGACTAATCAAAAAAAGCACTTCTCTGTATGCATTGCTTAGACAGTGAATTTCATAGACAGCATATTTATTGCACAGCATCCAACACGGCCCTCCTCCTCAGAAGGAAAAAAGTCTTGCCTTGGCCTGCGGATGAATTCTGACATATTTTTGACACAAATTTTTGCCTCTGATTTTAATTGCATATTAATAGGTAGTAAAGACAAGGGTGAAGGGACATGAAACAACTAAGGGAAGTATGAAGCACCTGAAATTTAAGAAGAGCTTTCAGAACAGACTGAGCATACCTATTTCCTTTGGGCAAAGTACAAGTAAGCTCCCATTAGTGGCATCGCTCTCCAATCACACAGCCTGAAGAAAGTTCAAGATAGAAAGTACTGCTAGGCAGGTAGATTTTGCTTAACACCAACCTCTGCCTTACACTACAAAGAAAGCCGAAACACGCAGCTAAAATGAGGATCAAGAGGCAGAGACAGGGCCCTAGGAGTTGTTACAATCAAGGGCAATACTAATAGAAAGGATTTTTGCTTCTAGAAATGTAAACTCAGATTAAGGAGCAATTTGTGTTAGAATAGATTGTCTAATATCTAAATCTATCGCCGGAGCTAGGATGCATGTATCACAAAGGCCAATCTGGTATTTCAGAGGCAGGTTTATTTGCTCTTAACAGCTTTAGCCATCAAGCTTGTTAAATTGATAAACATAAAATGGTAATCAATTTAAAGATAATCACAGGAAAAATATCCTGAATTAACATGGCATAAGATTTATAAAGCTTCACATAAAATCATATTCCTCTCCACCCAACTTCTTTTTACTGCTCAAACCTTACTTCCCAGTTCAGGGACTAGAATACACAGAGGATTTGTGAAGAAATACAGACTGGCAATGGCAAAGCCGCTTTCTATCAGGAGGCTGCCAGTTAACTCCTGCCCCATCAGCAGAGGTCCTCCCTGGCCACAGCAGCCAGCCAGCTGTCCTGCTCTGCTGCTTACCAGACACATTTTCACAGAGAAGCTAACACTGCCTGGGACAGAAGCACCCCTGCACCAGCACACAGGGTTGCTCTCTCATGGGCTGACAGCTGCCCTGAGACCCAGCTGCAGCACAGGAGGACTGTGACAGTATTGTCACCTTGCTGGCTTACAAAAACACACAGCAAGCTTCAACTGTGCTACCTCATTTTGCAGCACTTCAGAGTACTTCTGGTGAGGTTTTGTGAAACTCAAAGCAGATCACAAGGCAGCAGTAAGGTTGTCTTGCTGTTGGGGGCTTTGCTTTGCTCTTTGCTATAATCACACTGATAGTGTTCAGCATTTTGGTTGCTTTGCCTTGTGCAGAGCCGTGCTGAGATTACACTCTAAGCTGTTTTCTGGGAGGCTGAAGGCTATGAGCCCCAGGGTGGCTGCACAGACCAGCTGCTTGCCAGAAACAGAAACCTTGGAAAGCCAAGGGGTGAATGTAGTTTAATACTGCTCCTCTAACAACAATGCTCTGACCCAAGATATGAAGCAGAAATTACTGAAGTGCACTCAGGGAACTGTGGACAGGAACTGCGCTGTAATGAGCAACAACACTCACCAAGCTGGATACAAGCAGCATGTCATTCAAACGAGCACTCAGGCAGGGCACAGGCAAGCAGAAAGAGACACCATTCTCAACTATCTAATGCCAGTCTTAGAGGGAAAAAAAAAAAAAAAAAAAAAAAAAAACAAAAAAAAAAAAAAAAAACTTTAGTGAGAGAAAGGAAGCTTTTTCTATCAAGAGTCTATTACTGTTAGTCTCCCCAGGAACACCCAACCTTCACAGAAATAGTAGGTTTTTTTGCATCTTCATATGCTGGACATGCTAGAGTTAGATGGATTTTGACAATTCCTGTGTCTTTTATACTTTTATGATGCTTTAAAGCTTATTGCCATATTATATTGAATATTTCTTGGTACCTCCAAGGTTATAAAATGCCAGGCAATGGAAGTTACGCCTAATCATCTGTATGGTTACAGATTTGTTTTTAGGACAGCAAAGACGACACAAAAAAATAAATTCATTCTCTAATGATGAAACTCCCACATACCTCAAGGTCTGGAAGGTAGCCTACAGCACAAGAAATACATCAACAACTCAGGAATTTCAGTTCTCCAGGCAAGATACTTCACCATTTAATCCAGGAGCAGCATGTTGGACTAAGTCATAAGATTTCATGAAGAAAAACACTTTCTAGAGGAGAAATTTCAAACTGAGAATAGCCAGAGGAGTGCTCAGGGTGCTCACCCCATACTCTTTGCTTCTCCAGGGCAGGAGCAATCCCATTCTTATCTTTCATTTCTTTTCCTTGTACTGCCCAGCACTCAAGAAACAAGCTGGAAAGGGAGATGACCTGGTGTTTTAGGAAGATGCTCAAGTTTCTCCAACTTGCTCCTGATATTTAGGGTGTTGGTGGCAGCTTCCAGATGGTGGAAAAAGCAAACAGGAGAATTAAACTAATCCTTCACTCAGAGTAGCTCTTGTCTGCAGCACCCTTCCTAACCTGAGATATAGACTACACCAATCACTAGGTTAGGGGTCCAGAAAGTTTGAAAACATGTGCTAAAATTACAAAATCACTGTGTGAAACCACCCTCAACCACGCAGCCAAAAAGCCTAGGCTAAGTCTGCAGGACTATCTAAGCTGTGTCTGTCACAGCTTGGCAAGTTTATCTGCAGTTAATTGTTTGAGAACAGTCCAAGGAGGCTGCCTGATCTCTGGTCCTGGACACTACCACACAGCACGATGTCTCCACATCTGGCACTATTTACCATTGCTCTCCTTGTCTGGCAGGGAAAGGATCGGGGAGCAGGGACTGGTGTGCTGCCAGCACTGTAGCTGGCTGATGCACAGATGGGGCACAGCCCTGTCCTCTTTACAGCCACCAGTTCCAGCTGAGAGCTGCATTGGAACAGCTTTACATGCTGGCTTACCCAACCCTGCAATAGCTCTACTTGACATCAGAGTTACATTTCAACACTTCATTTTGTTATCAGTGTTGCATTGCTTCCATGAGCACATCATTTAAAGCAGCCAAAGCCAGTATGATTTAAAAAAAAAAAAGTTAATCAGAAAGGCAAAACCCCCAAACCAAAACACTCAAGTGGAGAGCCTTATAAATATAAGTAGTGTATAGCTCTACAGCTTCTTTTGCTGTCCCACAACAGAAATAGCAGGACCTAGGAGAACCCTGTCAATGCTTCTATTTAACTTCATAGAAGAAAGAGAGTGATACTCAATACAATAAAGTAATTGAACTTCTTTTAAGCACACATGTTGTCCAACGAAATGCTTTCTGGAACAAGATGGATTTTGTTGGAGGGTGGGAATAGACTTGAGGTAAGAACAGGTAGATGATGACTACCTTGCTCAGGAAAGAAATCTTTCAGTTCAGACAGTATTGAGTGACAGAACATCCTGGGGTAAAGCAGTACTAGAGCAATGGTTTCTTTCTTTCTAGCCAAGAAAGTGAAAGAGGGGGAGGCATCAAGAACTAGTTGATATATTTGTGATTTTAGCACTCAGACTTTTCACTTTTATACCTGGACTGGTGTCTCTCTCTAGGAAAAGGCCAAAATAAAACTACTTCTGATCTCCACTCTGAGTTTTCTGTGCCAACCAGTGACAAATAAAAGGCCTCAACATCCCCAAGTTCTTTCAGAGTCCATCCAAAAACAAATATTGAGCTATACTCCCTATGAAAGCCTATTAACTAACTTACTCAGACTCTACCTATAAAATCCTAAGGTCATAAGGTTAAGTTATATACTTTTCTTCAAAGGCTGCATTCAAGAACTCTGCAAGTGTTTTGTAAGTTTTATATCTTATGAGATCACTTCTTGGTTTCCTCTGCTCCAAAGTACACACATAGCTCAGGCCAAATTCTGTCCTCATTTGAAACCCAGCTATCCCCTTGACTTCAGATGAGGGTATTGCCCAGATCAAAACTGGCTCTACTCCCATGCTTTCTGAATGAGGAAGAAATAAAGAAGTGATCTCATCAGGGCATTAGACATCCCCTGCAGGATAAGCAGTCACATACAGAACAGTCAGTCCGTACCTGTAAGAAAAAGCCAATATGCATTAAGCCATACCCTACACAAATTCACAAAAGTGGGGCAATAGCCTCTTTCCAGTGAAAATGGCAGTAAACTCAAATGATACAAATAGCCTAATACACTTTTAAAAGAAGCGTTACTTAAGTTTGCTGATGCTGAGCCAAATTGTTTCTGAGAAGCACTGGACAGTCTCAGTTGCCTCAGTTTGTCCACAGAAGTCATGATAACTGGGTAGGTTAAATCCAGTCTGGGCTAAGTGTACATTCTTCTCCAGGCAGACCTTGATTCTCCAGCCTTGACAGGATTTCTAAGAACTTCCTTAGCATCAGCTTTAGCATTCTTAAAAAGACTTCAAAATTATCAACCCCTCAGTCTGTAGTTCTGAAAGCCAGGTGTGGAAATACATCAAAAGCAAAGCATGCATACTGCACCCCATTTCATAAATTAGCTTCCTGGTTAGCACCATTTCAACATTGCTAAGCGCTTCTCTAAGGAGCTTTGCAGATTACAAGGAAACATAACAAAAGAGCACTCAAGTTACCATCACTGCACCTTTAACAATTTAACATGCTCTGCTACTTCAAACAGCCCTCCTGTCCACACAAAGGGTTTTCTTTGTCTGAAAGATTCAAGTAACCTGTAACATTTAGCAAAAGAGTCAATCTCCTAGTTGCGTAATCTGAAACTGTAGAACAGCTACTTAGCGAAGCCTGTGCAGAGATGAACACAGCCTCCGAGAAAAATCAAATAGCAATAATGCATATTATAGTGAATGAGCACAATTTGAAACCAATTAGCTTTATGACAGTTATGGTAAGCATATTGTGAAAACACCTACAATAGCAGAGTATTGCTTAAAACAGAGAAGGAAAGAAATAATGCAATCCGATTGTGTTTAGTACATGTACCAAATGATCCCTAACAACAGAAGCTTAGCAAAAGTAGATAGTGCCTTTTTTTCCCCCCTCATTTTCAAGTAATTTGGAATTGAGCTTCATGATTAAAAGGTCTGTCCTATGGTTTCCATTTTTCCTCTGGAGCTGCATAAGAGCATCCCCATCCTATCTGGAATTGGTCAGTCTTGCACTGGATCTAGCCATCAAAGAAGGAACCTGGTCTCTGAAAATACCTGCATTACTAGGCTGAATGGTACAAAAGCAGCATCTCTATAGTGCAAGGACTGAGAGCAATATGGTGTAATAATAGCTTTTCAGAGGAGAGCTTCAACTTTCTCTCTACCTCACTTAGTTACAGGAGTTGAAGTCTTTCGTGGTCTGCAAATAGGACACTAGTGACCAAAAACTAGAGTCATCTATAAAACCAACCCACACTGCATAGTTCTTCGAACTCACTTAAAAGAGGTGGAGAATAACACACTCCATGCATTATGTACAATTCAGCTAACGTGTACTGCAAAATATGCTGAAAGCCTCCTGCCAGCTGCTGTGGGGATCCTGCTTAAAATCAGACTGGGGACCTGTGGTGGCTGCCTCAGAGCTTCAGTATATCTCCGCTCAAAGAGGCAGAGGCTAAACAAGAGAATTCAAGTTTTGGTTCAGAAGATATTGCTATTATCTTTGCAAAGCAAATCGAAAGGAGAAATTGCATTGTTTTTGAATTTCTTGTAGCATTTTCTTAAGGTATTTTCTGAAGATTTTCAGTTTGTTTAATTTTATATAAATACCACAACAGTTAGTAAACAAACAGATGCCTTTATTTTCTGTTCCTGCAGCCAATTGTTTTATCCAGCAACTTTTCACAAAACACAGATTCAGAATAATGTGATATTAGTTTTTCTATTCTTTAGCTTTTCCTGAACCTTTAAACATGTAAGTTTGTTCAACTTCAAAAATTAAGTGCACTTGGTATACCCATTTGATTAAAAAATTTTGCCAATAGTAAGAAGTATTTGTTAGGTCTTATTTCAACATTTAAGTAAACTTTTCTGCCAGAAAGGGTCAGATTTAATTCTAGCATACAAAGTGAATATAATACTCAGAAACAAACAAATCAGTCATTGTAAGAGAAACTCATAAGGAGCAAAAACAAAAAATAACCCTTTTAATGGAGGGCTCCATTTTTTGAAAGAACAGTTAGTTGCAAAATTTAAATTCCAGAAAAATATTAAATCCTTTAATAGTTGAATCAAAACCAGTATTTAAATGAAGAAAAACTAAGCTCTGGCTTAACCAAGTCCCTTCTTAAATAATACTCCCAAAATAAGTACACCTGATTTTTGCTACAGACAGTATTGGACCAGAGTTTCTTGTTAACTATGTCAGTAAAAATAAAGTCAGCCATTATTACACCTGTATGCATCATAGGAGTTGACTACATTTCTTTCTGTATATCAACTGTCACACACTGTCAGTGTCAAAACAGAAACATTCTTCCTCCGCAAAAAGGAAGCAGCGTGCAAATTGGAAGGAACAGAAATGATGCAGTCCAGAGTCAGGGTCAGAGCACATACAGGGAATGTGAAGGCCTCTGTGCAGATTAATTCTCACTGTCAGACCACAGATGCACATTAATGCTTCCGTTGTTGTACTCATCAGTACAGAAGGGCATTCTGCCTAATCCCCTGTGCGAAGCAGAGTTTAGTATAGCTGTTTCTGGGTTGCATCATTTGCTTATTCAACCACACCGTGAGATCTTCAATACAGTGGGCTGGGCATTTTAGACTTACCACAGGTGTCTACAGGTGTCTGAGGTGTCTACATGAGTATTGACTACTTACCAAAACCATTGAAGCTATACAAGTACTTTGGAGTATTTATGGTGTTGCATATCAATTGCTTTTGACTGTATTTTTAGGAAGCAGAGCAGGCAATTTCCTAGTGTCAGATTTCTGGATGGCAGCTTCCCACCACCGCTTTTTTCTGTTTCCAGAGGGAAACATATTCCCCCCTGCAAGCAGAACACCCAGCAAGGCAGACAAGATACCTGGCACCTCATGTGCTACCTTGCAGGAGGGTAATGGCAACATTAAACACTCCAATAATTATTTTACCTTACTTCTTTAATGCAATATCCTACTCCCTCAATGGCATGCAATTAAACATTGGTAAAAATATTTCTAGACAGAAAAGAAACAGCATTCCTACTGCCATTTTTGTGGTTTCCTTTCTCAGCTTTCATCTTTCCATGGTTTTCTCCCTGCTTCCACCAGTAGACAACCTTACAAATAACAGAGATGGTGATGCTCAAGTTGCCTCCTCCTTCCTTCTGTGCTGACCTTTCTACAATATCATGTAGAAGGCAGCCAGGCTACATGTTTCTCATTTTGCCATGCAATACCAGGAACCACTGTGGGAACTGAAACTGAAAAAATCCAATTCAAACTGAAAGTCATTTAAGATATGGAAGAGCCAATACAGAGCATTTGCTTTTTACTTGGCCTTACTTTTCTACCCTGAGTCCTCAGAAAAATTCTGACTGCACTGACCTATTTCAATAGCTACTTTTACCTTGCACTTGACTGCATCATTCTTCACCACAGGCAATCAAATTGATCTTTGCTTCCCTTTTTCTCCTGATAGTTAGTAGCAGATTGTCCACGCTTCTCAACAAGACAAGCAATTCTATAGCTTGACATAAAGGCAAAGGTATCCACATTGAATACCCTCCCACTTAAAACTTTTCATCTATACAGACTGTTGCTTTTTTCCTACTATTTTAGGTGTAACCCATTAAGTTTTGCAGTGTGCGGCATTGTTATAACTTTGCCAGGTAAGACCACCACTGCATTTCACACGGAGCAATCCTCAGCTCTTCTAATATGAGAAAATGTTATTTAGGCTCAGAACAATGGTTACCCTAATACAATGCTACACTAACCTGATAAGAATATAGCCCAATTGCTGTAACAGGACATGTTCAGAACTTGAGCAAGACAGAGCAGTCAGATAACAGACTGATCTTTTAAGAGACTACAGATATTTTATGTATTAGTGGAAGAATACAAGACATCCATAGCATTTCATGGAGGAAAACAAAAATGTCTAGATGTGGCATTTAGCAGATGCATCACAAGCACATGACATACTAGCACCCAGTGTGGATAAACAGATTAACAGAAAGCATCATCATCCAACTGTTACCTGCTCATATAAAATATACGATGGAAACTAGTAAAATATGTGATATGCAATAAATTCAGGCTGCTGAACACTCAGATATCACTGCATACATGAACTATTTGTTCACCAGAACAGGGTATTAAATTTGGTCTTCACCCTCCTGTCCTGAGGAAACAAGCAGGCCTGCAGAGCAGAGTAAGGCTGAGCCCTTTGAAATGTTTGCAAACACTCCGAAGCAACAGCTGTGGCCATGGATAAAAGCACATCCTTCCAGAACTGTATCTGTAAGTACCACTGGCCCCTGTGAATACTTAATCCAGAGGGAGAGAGACCCCAGTGAAAATATCCAGTTTTAGCACTACAGCTGGTTTGATTTCTCAGCAGGACTGTCTGGGCATGAGCATAGCACGGACAAAGATGTGTACATCACACAGGACAACTGTTGTACCTCCTACTGACACTAATTGTCCTCCTTAAACAAGAAATATCCTAAGACAGTCTGCAAGATGCTGATCCACAGCTATTTCAACATCTATCCTGAAAGCTGGGACACTTTCTCTACTTCACAGTGATAATCAAGTTTATTTCTCCGTGCTTGTTAAGGAAACAAGCAAACAATGCTGGAAGATAAGTCACTGCAACAACCCTTACACACAGCCTTGTGCTGAACTGCACCAGTTAAGGCCACCAGAAAAATACCCGTAGATGCAGTGATGCCCAGGCCCATTCAGACTGCTGCCATGAGGTGTGTTCAAAAAACCCTGTCTCACAGACATCTGAGAAAAGATGAGCTGTGGCTTTTCCCTGAAGCAACGCAGGTTTGCACTGAGTATGCAAAGGCAACAGAAAGACACACATTTATTCTCTTTCCCCTAGTTTTCCTGTTTGACCATGGGCACATCACTTAGTCTGAATCACAGCTTCTCCTCTTCAAAAATAGGGATAACTACACAGAAGCATTTTAAAGACCTGCTGACTCCAAGGCAGTCAAGCATTAAATAGAACCAGCAACAAGTATGCAAGACAGAGAAGCCTGTCATGATACCATACCCAAATTAAAAACAATTGTAATTTTATTGCCCCTGGTCTGTCCCCACCTCCCCTCACACACCCCAAGATATATAGATAACCTGCTACTTTTTTACCACCAGGAAAAGGAAAATCAATTTAACAGGCAGCTGTTTAATACCTAGAACAAGATCAAATGAAGACTTGCCAATAATCAAGCCCTGATTAGGGTCTAGTAACCCAGTGCTTTGAAGGCTAAATGGAAAATGAGGCTGTTAAATACTGGCCCTGACATTAACTTACAGAATCACAGAACTTGCTCTCCCTTTCAAAGGCCTGCATTTATGCCTCAAATATTCAGAAAGACGTTTTCATTAAAGGTATTTCTGACAAGAAATAAAGTCAAGCATTCTAATGTTGGATATACACACTGCAGCATACTTGTGATGACATTATGTAGCAAGATGGATTGCTTATCAAGATGACAGCTGCAGAAGGGAGAGAGGGAAGGCACAACAGGGTTTGCTGGTGACTCCCACATTCCCACTTCCATGCGGGCAATGAAACTCTTCTTGAAGATTTATCCAAGATCCTGGCCCCATTGGCTTCAGTGGAAAATGCACCACTGACCCCTGTTGGGATAAGTCTCACCCATCGCTCTGCTATGAAATGCAAACAGCCTTTGACTCAATTCCACCACCACACTGATATTTACAGGCTGCAGGAACATGTAGATGTTCATTTAGAACATACATTTAGATTCAGTGTCCTACATCACTCAAGACTCACAAAAATTTGCACATTTTCCCGAAACAGGATGGTATTTGTAGGTTCTATTTCATGATGAAAAATACATTTATTATCCATGCATTATTTCATGACACGGGTCATAATAACATTTAATATAACACATCATTGTACCAAGTCATGCCACCAGCTTTATCAGCTCCATCATGACACATCAGATTAAGGCACAGCTGAAATATTCTATTTTTAGAAGCTTAGAGGGTGACTGCTGCTACTTGAAATTTCTTATATTATCTTCTAGATCAAAATGTGTCCTTTTTTCCCCTGTAATGAGACACATCATTATTTTCCAGATCAAAGTATTAAGCTATTTTCTAAACAGAAGAGCAGCTGCTTTCAATATCTTTGAGCTTCAAGTATTAAAATAAAACAGCCCCTTTTGACTATGGGGCCTGTCAGGGACTACAGTAACTCAGTACCTAAGCAGAAATAATACAAAAATTATATATAATAACTATATATAAAAACAGTACATTTTAAGATTACAGAGGTCTGTAAGTCAATTTGAAGCTTCAAATGCCTTCTAAAATGCTTAATTTCATGAAACATTCTAATATATATATTTTTTAATTTGAATACAGAAGGAAAACCTAACAAGATGTTGCAACCTCTAATGTGGCAAGTTATCAACATTAACCAGCTCCAGGTCTGAGCCAAGATACCAGCAAGTGGAAGATGAAAGGATCCAGTTTATTAGAAAGCAATATATCAGTTTTGTTTAGTAACTCAGTACGGGTCACAGTAGTAGCTGATCAACATTTCCACTCTGCAGCAAAGTCACAGTTTTCGACATGACTCTGCTCTTCCAACCCTTTCAGGTTTTTGCTTATTATTATCCTGGAACAAACCTCTAATACCAGGCTTTTGCACAATGATGCTGCAACCACTAGCAGGGACATCAGAATACAGAAGAGCCTGATGCCAGCAAGAAGGAACAGAAGTACCTGCATGGACCACAGCTATGCCCTACCCTTGAAAACATTTTCCCTGAGCAATTCTCAACCTACTTCTGCCACAGCAGACAGCCATTTCCTTCCTGGCACAGCTCATCTTTCACAATACCACATACCAGTCAGCTTGCCATTTTAGTTATTGGGATACCAGCAGCAGGCCCCAGCACAAGCCAGCCTCTTCCTCTGGGCAGAGCAGGCATCAGCCCCCACCAGTGTGCCACCCCAGGCTCCCAGCCAGCCTCTGCTACATGCAGCACCCAGCCCACCTCTGCTGCTCTGGAGCACGAAGACTTTCCTTCTGCTTCAGTAAGAGCCATAAGAGCCAGGTTGCACATACTGCTAATACAGTAAAGGGCCAATCCCATCACCCTTTCTTAGCGTGAGCAACCCTGCACAAGTTTTGATTTACAACTGAGCAAGGCAGCCCGGAAACATGGGAAATGAATGAAGGCTACTTCATCTGCTTTTCCAGTCAATAATGGAAACATGCAACAAGCATGCAAACATCCCAGCTGCTGTAGTTCAACACGGGAAAGTTGACTTGTTGCTCTAGCTTGTAGCAGGAGCAAAAACCATACATAGGCCTTCAAGAGAACCCATTTCAGCTCCTTCAGACAAGAGAAGGAACCCTCGGGCAAGCCCCACACCAGCTGTTGCTACCTTTAAGCATCAACCCAACCACTGCCACTTGAAGCAGCAAGCAAACACAGCCCATGGTAAGACTGGGTGCTTGGACTGCTCACATTCAGTATATATATTTGTAGAGCCTTGTAAAGCCAGAGGAACATGCCTGAGTTTTGTGATCCTCTCTTATACATGCACGTAACTGCAGCATCTATATACACACAAAAATGCAAGAAATGTGGCAATTTCATGTCTTTCCACAATCATCAAGACCTGTGTGTTATGGTGAGAACATGGAATACATGGCCATAAAGCCAGAAATTTAACAACATGACCACTAATATTTATTCTATGACCTTTATTTTTTTTTTTAGGAGGAGGAAACACTGCTCCTCTTATTGGGCTTCCACACATCACATGAAAGCAAAAACCATCAAAAGCCCATTTCATCTACTTTTTTTCTGAAAAGAAAAAAAAAAAAAAAGTTATGAATCTGCTGTGACCCACTCCACAAGCAAAATAAGAAGCTGGCAGTAGCTACAAACATCTTCCATAGGATCTCCGAGAGCTCAGTAAAGGTTATGTATCTGTATTTTTATCGCTTTTCAAGAAGTGTTTTAAGTGTTAATGAAATTGGACAGAGACTATTAAGTACTGGCTGAAATGACAGCTCTGGTATATTATTACAGTGTCTGCACAGCAATCATTCTGCAGGTTAAGTTATTTTGGGATGAGTGGTGTTTAAATTTAATGTAGTCCCCTGTGTTCTTGTTTCATTTCAAGTCAACCACAGACTGCATGCCTGAACATTGTGCAGAGTCAGTAAGTTTTGCTGAATCCCATTTGTTTAGTTTTTACCCTTTATTATTCCTTCTTCCAGGCAAGATGAAGAATTTGAAAGAGTCATGCTGCAATACTTCTCAGGTTTTCACAATGTGAACCACTACACAAGGGGAATGACACTAACTTGATGAAAACTAGACATAAATGATTTAACCCTAATACACACAAACTCTGCACACCACCTTAACTACCGGCATTAGACATCAACAAAAAAAAAAAAAAAAAAAAAAAAAAAGTAAACCTCTGAATCCAGGTCTCCAAATAGCTCTACAAAACTCAGCAGCACTGAGTCAAAGCAACTCAAGGCAGAAAATTCCAGGTCTGTTCCAACTAGACCTTTCTCCACAAGCAGAGAGAGCAGAGCTATTGTATCTGAAGTAGAAAGAAGAGCTTTGGTCTCTGCTACACTGCTAATAGCATTGGATGCAATAGTTTACCTATTAATAATTTCTTCAGCCATTAATCAGATTTCACTGATTGGTTTCCTAGAAGGTGAGCACAACACAGTACTTACAACGTAGCTGCTTCTTACCAGGACTAATTTCAAGTTACACTTCGTACTCAGCTTCCCCAATGACTTGAAAGTTTATAGTAAACCGTAGCATTGTAGCCATTATATATGCTTGTTCAAATACATTTTAATAAATGTTAAGTACGTATGCATAAAAACACGTACTCTTGCATCAGACTTCAAGCTGTTCACATGTTTCTCAGAGCATTTACTGTTACTGTTATGCCACCAAGTGCATTTACTGCTAGCTGAGAGACTCCCTGATTCATATGAGCACATAGAACAAGGTTGTGAGGCTTTAGGGAAACCGAGATGGAAAAAATAAAACAGTGAGTTGGATAGATGGAAATCTGCACGATGTCCCCTTCAAAGGGGCATTACCAGCACATGAATACAGCCCACAGTGGCTGCAGAGCTCCTATCGAGTCACAGATTTTATTTAAATTTTAACATGAAGTAACAGCATTCCGGACAGGGGGATAAAGGAAAGAAAATCAGCAGGACACTTAATAGCTGCTTTTATCACTATAAGAATTGACAACAGGACTAAAGAAACACTACACAAACACTGAAAACCCCTCTCCTTGCTATCTAAAGACAGGCCAGCCTGTAGCACAGGGCCCAGTACGTTCAACTCAGCAAACTTCAAACTAGATAATTCACAGAACCAACAGATTTCCAGAAACAGAACAGACCACAGCCAAAAGCTTGACCCCCACTGAGCTGTTCATATTCATACAGCTCCAAGAAATTGAATCATCAAATTTAATATGAAGCACTTGAAAATACTTATTCAGGAGACAGTTGTGGTAGGTTAGCGCACTGTAGTCCCTTACCTTCTCTCAGAGATTACTCATCCTCCCAATGCTGGCAGCCATATCAACACAAAACTTCTGAAACTTACCTCCAGCTCCTGCAGAAAGGGGTCTGTGCAAAGCTGACAACAACCCCTATGCTCCCCACAACTCCTGTCCTGCAGTTTAGCCTACAGCAGCAGCCATGAGCAAAAACCCATCCTCATCTACTCCTCTCCCATATCAAGCACTCATAGCAAACAGCTGAGAGGCAATCACACATCAGACAGCTCCAGCTGGGAACCCACAGCCAACCCCCACAAAAGGCAGACACAGTAAGTGGTAGCAGAAGTATATCAGTGTTATGTGGATGAATCTTAAACATCAGGTAACTAAGAGTAAGAAAACAGCAAGTAAACATGAGCAGATCAAAACCCCAAGTAGACTTGTATACTTGTACTGTGAATTTTATTGAATAAGTAGTTTTTAAAAACTTTTTTTTTTTTTTTTCCTTTTGTATCAAACTGAAGTGTGTGGGCTGGATAATAGGACACATGGGATGTTGCTGCAGGAACACACACAGGTCTTTAAAACTGCTGGATGAAAGGAGCATGCAAGTGATCCCAAAAGGACGGGGCAGACATCACCTTTAGAAAAGGTTCATTTTCTAGCTTCCCAATGTAACGTATCATAATGGTCCTGCGGTTCTGAGCAGACAAACCCCTCACTTCTAAAATACTGGATTTATTTTAGCTGTTGTAAAATGGAGGCCCCAAATCCCCAGGTAATTGAAAACCTTGACACACACAGCACATGTTGCTGGCGTTTGCTGTGATGCAAGCACTCAGTCTCACAGAACTCAGGCCCACACAAGTAAGTGCTGTTTAACTCATGCATAGGTATTTGCAGGATCAGAGGCTTGAGCTATAAAGAACTCATGGGATAAACCATAATAAAAATTGGAACTAGCAAATTCTTGCTTGAGCAGCATTCGTGAAGATTTATTGTAAATACATGTAAATATTAAGTGTTGTAGGATATCAGATTGTTACATGCTTTAGCTGCTCTGTATGGAAACATTTTTATTTTTTTTTAACCAAAGATAGCTTTTAAAGTAGTCCATGAATATCCATGCTTTGCCATCTGCTACCAAACTGAATGATCCCTCAAAAGCAGCACCATAAATATTCCCACAAATGAGTGATCTGTTCACATTATATCCACTAATACTATCTTACAGCAGAGCAAACAAATAACTCAGATGTCACATCACTGCATGCAGCAACAATAAGGTGCACTCTGACTGGGTTTTAGCACATTATGAAGAACTGCATCACTGGTTGTCTCTGAAGATCTAACCTGGCTCTTTAGAGACATTATTTCTTGACAGCCTGTCAAGAAAGGCTGAAGATGCACACAGAAGAAAGAATACCTTTAGCATCTCATTTCTTTTAGAGATGGTGAATTTTAATCTGGGCTAACTCTCAAAAAGATCTGAACAAAAGGATGAATAGGAAGGAGCAAAAGAGGATTTATAAAGGTGGTTGTACAAAAGGAGGTCTTACAGGCAGAATATGCAGAGGAAAAAATGTGTGTGTTGGCTATACAGTCTGCTAGTATACTCAAGATTTTAAAATATAAGAAATTAATTTTCCACATTTATACAATTTTCTCTACCAGTTGAGCTAAGCTATTTCAAAATGCTCTCATCAGCAGCTTGGGAGACAGTAAGAATTGTACGAGCCAAGCAAATGCACACATAGGGTTCACTGAAGTTCATCAACAAAGGAAAATGATTCCTGATGTATGTTCATAAACTCCAGGTCCCTCCTTGGTCACCCCAGCAAGGCGTTCAGACTGCACCAAGTGCTTTGGCACCGAGGATTCCCTCACATTTATTTCCTGTCCAGCGATAGGCAGATCAGGGAGTCAGGAGACCTGCTCAGAGGCAAGGGGAGTGTGTCCACACTCTCTCACAGCTCCAAAGCCCCACTGCCTTTTGGCAGTAGCTTTGCCCTAGACCCAGGATGGTTTGAGCACCTACAAGTGCAGACAGCACACAGAGGCAAGGTGAGCTCACAGCAGCTCCTGTCTCTGCACAGCATTGCTGGGGAGGCTGCCAAAGGCCCCCTTCCAGCCGAGCCTGACCGACAGCCGCTGCTCCCCGGGGGTAAGCTACATGGGCACTCCTCTCTTGTTTGTTTCCTTTTAGTATAAAGCAACCATGGTGAGGGTGAGTGATGTCCATTGCTGAAAGGCAGACGAACAAATCAGCCTGGCCTGTTCCTGACACCCCATCACTTACTGAGTTTTTATCTCAAAGCTGAATGAAGCAAACCCCTGCTTTAATAAGGCTCCTTTGTTTGTCAGAACGAAGCTATAGGAGACACAGCTGGAGAAATTATCAAGGAAGATGAGTTAAAGTGCAGCTACTACAGTTTTTCTTATAGATCCTGTTCTTGTGACAGATGGCCTGCTCTTCCTGCTCTTCTAACTGGAAAGAAATGGCCCAGGGGGAGGAAAGTAAACAAAATTTCAAATAGATCTACTGTTTGAGCAGAGAGGAGAGACACCATACTTGCAAGCAGCTAACAGCACTGGCCGACTAACCTTAAAGCACGTCTTTTGTATGAGGGATAGACCTTTTCATTTATGCAGTTTCTTGAGAGTATCCTCTAGGGCTAGCAAAACCTGAGACTTAGGAAACTGACTTTAGCATCACAGCGTCCGATGTTATATTTAATTTTGCCCTTGGGTTAGCTGGCAACATGGAGGATATTACCTATTGACTAAGAAATAGGAAAAGCGAGGCACGGTGGTAGGAATAATAATAGTCACACGATGGCACAAAGATCTATAGGTTTGAAAAAAATTAAGACTACCAGATGTTACTGTTCTTTTCAGTTGCCATGCAACCACGGCTATCCTGCTATGCTTCACCTTCCTAATCTCTTTAACAGCTAACTCTAAAACAAGTACAATTAATTCCCCAATGAACAAGACAAGACATCACCCAGTCCTGTGGTTACAGAAGTCTTTTGACTGTAGGTATATAAACACTAAACAGACACAGCACCAGCACACAGTGCGGCACAGAGCTGATGTTTTGTAAGACTTAAACAAGTTACTGTTGCAAACCACGATCTTTCCTGTCGCACAGGTTTCACGGCGACTCGTAACAGGTATCTCTTAGGCTTCTTAGCAGACAGCCCTCAGGTGCTGCAGGCACCTTGAAACCCAGGCAGACACAACTGTGCAGTGCTTAAGCAGAGCAGCACACAGAGCCATTAGGACCAGGAGAGCATTATGAGTTTGCTCACTATGCTCGTTTATGCCCTCTGATGATAAGTATATGAATAATGACTGTATTTTCTTTTTTATGGGCAACATCTCTGTTAAGATACTTTGTTGTGGTTTTTAAATGAGTAGTTTCTGGACTACACATGTAAAAACATGATCTTTATAGCTATGCTAAATCAGATCACTTCCATTATCAATACAATGGGTGGCAAACAGTGGCTTTTTTTTTTTTTTTCTTTTCAATAAATATTTGTATATCCTTATATATTTATGGAAAGCAATAAACAGTCAAAAATCCCTTTTACTGTGAAGTGGGTCTCATTTGCAGCAGGCACGGTCCCGTGCTACTAAGATTTCTACAGAGCTTCCTGGCCACGGGGCAGGCAGAGCTGGTGCGCAGCCCAGCAAAGCACGGGATTAGCACTGAATACGGAGGTGTTCCCACTGTTTGATTCAGCAATGAAGGCTTTATTGCGATTACTATAGATTGTACAAGTGACATGCCAGTTCTGTGCAATACCTTATTTCGCAATATGGAAAAGCGTACATGAAAGAGGAGAAAAGCTGTTCTATTTCATTTCCTGCAAATTCAAGCTCTGGGGAGCGGCATGTATTCACATATAAGCTGTGTAGGAACAATAATAATTACATTCAGTATTTCAGTAGTTATGGCTTTCTGATATCTTTAAAGGTGTTCTTAAATGATAAATACTTCAGTTAAGCACATGGTGTGTAGACTCTCAGGCATTTAGAAATGGTGATAATTCTCCATTCATCTGCTGTAGAAAATGTTGCAATAGAAAGGGCAGACAGTCTTGGCTATGAAATACGGCGGTACTAAAGCCTTTCTTCCTCAGACTTGCTGTGACTGCCCTGTTGCCTCTCAAAACTTCCCACAGATGGACTGCTATTCCTGTCATCAGAATCATTGCCTCCCTTCAAACACAGCCATATTTACTGAGCTGTCCACTTTTAATATAGCGATCTGGACTATGTGGTGAAAAGCAGGCAAGGGTCAAACAGCTAGGTGTCCCAGGGCCAAGCCTTCCAAAAAGGAAAATCGTGTGCTGGCTCTTGTACCAAGAGCTCACCCATGCCTGGGACCCTGCTGGCAAAGATTTCTTCCAGAGGTTTCAGGCAGATGGTTTGGTAATGAGTACTGTGGCCAGCTGTCCTGGTGGCAAGGCAGACTGGTTGCTCCCAAAGGGTATCAATGAGTGGGTGGTTAAGTACACATTCACCTGTCAGTTTGGGGATTTTAAGGAGGAGGCTGATCGGAAGCAAGTTAGCCTGGGGGTGGGGTCTTAATAGAGTTTTAGTAGGATGACACCGAGCAGCGTTTGATCTGTGCTGTAAATTAAATAGATCTTATCCTTGGCTTCATGGCACAAGCATGTACTTGTCCAAATTATGCTTTCATGAGTTCATCAAGTTTTTAGGATTTGCCAGTCTTTATGCAGTGTTACTTAAAGAAAGGTTCACAGGAATATCACATGCTGCATAAAAAGGTTTCTGTAGTAGTGTTCTGAAGCTAATTCATGTTTCAAAGTCAGAAATGACTATATTAGGCTATAACTTGTCATAACAGCAAGCACTGGTGCCATGAATTCCCTTTTACTGTTTCTCAGGCATGTGGAAAGACACAAAAGATGTGTTATACATTTGTGTTATACAAAGTAGTACACAAATCAGCTAAAATGAGATTTTAGTGTTCTGATTATATACTTAGGTTATTAATTGCTAGTCCAGCCCACCTTGTATTTTGCCCTCTCCTTATTACCTTGTTTTTGCAATAGATGGTAAGGGAGAAAGACAGACAAACCTGAATGGCACTGTAGCCAGAGGGGCATTTAAAATATTGCTCTGCACCTGGGAAACAGGTTTAATTACTGCCGCTGTCAAAGTGTTTTAATGTAAACAGGTTTCCTGATGGATCACATTTCCTTACTGTGAACTATCATCCCCCAAACACAATCCACTTTATGGTAAGGCTTAAAATGCAGGTATCATAAATTAGAGCAATGAAGCTTTTATGATTAAAGATGCTTCATCTGCTTTTAATGCCTCAAATTATAGAAACTATAACAAGCCTTCACATTAAAATTTAAATAGGATTAAGAGTCTGAAACTCTTTATAAAGTAGATATCATAGGCCTGATTCATTCTGAGATGGTGCGAGCTTAGCACAGACACAGAAGGGAGGTATCTCCTACTTTCTTTATTTTGAGACAGCTTGGAATAGGTTTAGCTGTTGGCATAAATTTAAAGAGGACTGAGACTGCCCTAACCTGTATACTGGAGACAGTCTTTGATGTACCGATGTCATATAATGAGATCTTCCTAAAAGGCACCACAGAGCAAGAAAGCATGCTCTCTGCCTGCACTTACTGTTGTATTCCTCGGGGGTACTTTGGATCCTTTAAAATAGGCAACGTACCTCCTATATATCTATTCCAATAGAGGAATCACCATAAAAATACCTGCAGATACACACAAACTGAGAGGTTATTCTGATCGCCTTGATGTATTTGATTTATGTAATCATCTTATCCCATTCACATTACTCCTGGTAATAACTTCTCAGAGCATGTTTCATATTAAGCAGCATTTGTCATAAGCAGATTTTAGATCTGTAATTAAAACATTTGCTTCCACAACATATTTATATTCTGCTCATCCATTCAGAATAAAAAACACGGCTCTTACTTGACCAAGTACCAATAGGTAAGGAAGCTCAGCTTTCAGATGCACATGCTACCTTGCAATTAAAGGAAATAATAATATATAAAAAAGATGAAAAAAGCAAAGAGTAAAATAAATGAAATTACTTCATGTAGGTGGTACATGAAAGAGGAACCTCAATTCATCTTATAAATTATTCATGGTGAATTATTCACTTGACTCATATAGAGATAAAGAAGCTGCTGTTTTATACTATAAAATCTACTCAGACTTAAAACTTCTGTTAATATAAAGTAATGCATGTTTACAGTTAGAGGTGTACTTTTAAATCATCTTTGTGAAATCTGAGTTTGACTGAAGACACTTATTAGGTGTGCACTGTGTTCCTGGATACAAGCAATCACATGGAAAGTGCACAAATGAAATACATAATTCTAAGTGCACCTAACTTTGTGACTCACGAGATCACTCATTCTTTTGGGAAATGAAGCAAATAAGAAAAGTCCAATACACTCTAAGGACATTCCTTGAGATTTCTGATTTGTATTGCAGGACCACAGCCACCTCTGCATGTACGACAGCAGACTTTTAAAGCTGTTTTGTTTGGTTGGTTTTGTTTTGTGTTTGTAGTTTGTTCTTTTCTAGTACTTATCATTTCAGAATTATAAAATCTTTTTACTAAATTATGGAAAGCTGAAGCCCTGATCCTCCCAATGCTTTAACCATACTAACAACGTTACTGTGAATGTTCCCACCAAATTATTACTGTAGTGCAGATGAGAGTTATTATATGTCCACCTGCACATTTGCAGCCTCCAAAATACTGAAAGGAAATTCTCAGTTAATCAAGGCCAGCCATTCAACACTGAAACTTTACTGTAAATAAATGCCCTACAGAAACAGAGTTCCATGTTTGAAACAGTCCTAGTATTAGTGGAAAGCTCTTCCAGAATCTCTCTAGTATGAGACTTAGAAACATTTTCTCCTACTTTCTGTTCTACATTTATTCATGTTTGTATCATTTTTTCCTGCTTCAGCATGTTAGAACTAGGACCAAACTTGAAGATACTCTGAGTTTAATACCTCACTTTCTTATCTGAGATCCAAGGTAACACATCTCACACTTGACTAAACACCACTCTATCATATGAAAAGTCACCTCCAATAAATACCATCCTTTGCTGATCAAACATAACTTTACTAAATGAGAGAACTGAGGTACTCTGCATATTCAGAAGCCTGTTCTGCAACAGCATGAACAAGAAAGCTGTAATATCCACGTTACCTCTATACTTTACACACTAACTAGTTTCCATGGTGATTTCATATTTCAGGTCAAATACTATTGCTAGACAAACTGGATAGCAGGTAAAAGATGACTAGATGCTAGTATGATACAGAACATCACAGCCTTACCCTAGCGATGACAGCAGTAAAGCTCTCTGAACTTACAAGATCAGCATTGGTTTGGGTCTTTCCCAGAAAACTGCTGGCCCATGGCTTCAGCACTAAGAAGTCATCGTTTAACTGCCTTCCTGCAGCCAGCTTGAATGCCAATGTAAACTGCTGGGCATGTTACAGGATTCATTTGGTCCAGCTGACTAGAGCAGGCTATAGCTACCCCTAGCAGCTATCTTCTGCCCACACTACACCATGCATAACATTACCCATGGTCTGCTGCCAGACTTGTGCTAACAGAATATCCATCTTACATTTAGGGACAAAAGCTTTAAATCCAGATTTTTTATGAAACAAGGGAGTAGTTTACGGTTTAAAATCAAAGCTGTATATGCAATAAGCTTAAAAACAATGGTGGTTAAATTGAGATGCCAGAGTTATCTAAAATTGCTCAGTGACTTTGAAATTCATTTTTATTTGTTTGTTTGTTTTCTTAAGATGGTTGGTTTATTTTTTTAAGCAGGTTCTTTTCTGTCATCACTGCTGTTTTTAACTGTTGAGATTAAGGCCAATATAAACTCTAGCCATATAAAGTCAGGCTTCATTCCAACTGATTGTCAAGAAGAAGATTGTTAAATTGATGCAAAAGAAACCTGATGTACACAAAGTTGTGGCTGAACTCCCTCAACAGGGTGAGGGATATTTCATTCTGTGCCTTGGATTTTGTTGGCTCTTTTGTAGTAATTCATATTTTGTTCAGAAAATAATTCCTTACTTCAATTTATGAATAACTGCAAGACATAAGATCATTTTTTGTATAATTCATTAATATGAATATGTTTTAATTTCATTCATAAAAGTCAGAGCACTGATAATTTTCAAGGTAACAGTATGAATCAGTAAGATGATAATCAGCAAGTTGTGTGCGCTATTGTACTAATTCATTACTGCCTCAAATTTTAGTAGAGATATAATCCAAAAGTCCTAAGCATACGGCCACTATCTTTAAACAATAGCTTTCCTTAAAATTATGCTTTTGTATATAGAAACGGTAATTAGAATGTTTAGAACAGAGTTGTTATTACAAAATTAAATCACAGAAAATAAATTCAGAAAAGCCTGAGAGAGTCTAGCCTTGAAAAATAAGCAGTTAGCCTCCAGTTAAATCATTTTGGGGAAAATTATTTATCAAATCTAGTTTTCAGCTTTGCTGTCTGGTGTTATATCTGCCCCTTTTTTCAATGTGAGCGTGGGCCGATAGCAATATCTTATTCAAGGTCATACATCTCCAAAGACTTGAATTGTTTAAAAGAAGACTTGTATTGACAAAGGACAGGAACTTTATTGAAATTACTCTACAATGCATATACTTAAGTTTAAGTATATTTGTTAGATTCTGTAAGACATGCACACGCCTAGCAATACATGTATGTCTCTCATTAAAAGGTGTTTAATTTGTCACTGAAGCTAACATTTGAATATCCTTTTGAGAAATATAAAAAAAAAAAACTGCTATAAATCTTTTCCTAGAAATAAATTAAAGAATGCCAAGCAACGTCATTCCTGTTGTGTTCTTAAACCAAAACTTCTATCTAGGGGTGATGGGGAAGTTAGCAAGCACTTATTACTCAACAGAAGAATAATTACTTTTGCTGCTGTGAGAGGGAATGGATATTTATATCTGGAAAATAGCTACTGCAACTACTTTCTAAAATGCTTCATAATTACACAGCAGCACTGCACACTGCAGAGTTGTTTCCATGCTAAACATCACTTTGGACATGCTTAAATTTTACAGGAGTGAAAACAAGCATGCATTTTTCTCTAGAGGACTGTGTTGTGGGAATATTCATGTTACAAATCTGACACATAAATTCATATGCTCTGCCTGCCTGCTGGAAACAAACTGAACTTGTGTCCAAGGTCTGAAATTCATTATGTATTAATTACAGCTTTGTGTTTACGTATGGAATAACAGGCTATCTTGTACTTAAATTTTAGTCAAGAAAAATCTAGGAATGTGAAGAAATGACTTTGTGTGTTCCTTTTCCAGGAGGCAGAAATGCAATAAAACACATGCAAGTTAATCTGCATTTGAACTCTGGCAGATGTTGGACTGTGTATTAAGTGTGCATGATGCTTACTCAATTATTATTTTGTGTAAAGAAAGAATACAACAAACAGTGCAAAGAACAGTGCACAAAATCCAAACTTTGCAGCTTCTTACAGCTGAAAAGGAGTCTTTAAAAGACCTTCCTACCAATTTTCTAGGGAAAATACAGATAACTAAAACTGTGGAATATGTGTGTGGAATAGCTAAGCCTTCTTTGTATTATTGTTACGACATTTTCTTTATGGTTCTATAGCCCTTTGTTGAGAGCAGAAGCTTTTAAAAGTGGATGCATACAGACAGTTACTTTTGCAGGAAGCCAATCTGGTCAACTCCTGCCTTACCAAAACAAACTTCAGTCCTTGCCACAGAAATGGTATTAAAGTGTTCAGATCCATCTCAGGAGCATTAGCTGCAGGTTGTCTGCAAACTTCCTCTGAGAGGCTGTGCACCTTGGATCATGCTATGAGGGACCAGAGGCTTTAATGCATGTTTTGAGTTTTTGGTCAGGATACCTGTCTTTTCAATCCTTCTCTGTACCCATTTCATCCATGAAACCACAAAAGAGAAAAATTTCAATATGTGGGCTAGGCTGAACATATTACTGGTGCAGAAATGAGAGCTAACCACAATAAGTAGACATGGTCTCAGGAAGTGACCTCAGGCTGAGAACTTCAAGGACTCACACAAAGCTTTTCAGCTGCTGGTCCCTACTGTCAGTGCAACACCTGATGCCTTGAAGCAACTTTTTCTCCTTCTCTGGCAAATGCTGGTAACAGGGAGAGCTGCGCAATAATAGAAACTTGGAGCACCACAAAGAAAAAAAAATCCAGAATAGGTGTTTTTATAATCTGCCCTGGACTTCAGACCTAGATTAGTTAAGAAGCTGCATTTCTTGCACTTTCAGTGAATGCTGAATATAACACTTCCTATGGTTCTTGCTGTGAAACAGCAGTATGGATAAAACATCACCATTATAAAACTCAGTGGTACCACCATATTTTTCGTTGCTACCATCTAGCCACCCTTCTGGCAAAGCTTAGAAAGCATTTACAGAATAAACCTACTAAAACATTGCCACAAAATGTATTCTAATTAACGATTTAAAGGTTTTTATTGTTGTAAATAAAATGCAGCATCTGAAAGGATATTCCTCTGAGTGACTGCTGAAAATCCATTATCTGTAACATGTACAGCAGAAATTGCACATTCATGCTCGTCATAGCATCAGGGGTCTCAGAAGAATCTATTCGGCTCAGTGACCTATTATTTACGCTATTTGATTTTATGCAGCCAATGCTTTTTTTTTCTTCTTCTTCTTTTGGCTAAAACTCATCTTAAAACATTTTAACTCTTTTAAGGAAAAGGGGAAAGATATACTCAGCTCAGTTGTTTATCACCCTAAAAATATTATAGCACAAATTATCCAAGCTGAATTGCAAAGAAAAAAACAAACACCTGAAATGGAAACATTAAAGGCCACAGTTTTCAGACACAGCAGCACCTGAAAACACAGAGGTAACTTAAGGAATTTTAGAAGTCCCCACACATGCATTCAACCCATATTTCTGTCAGTATGAGTGTTGTGCTGGACACATCTGCTTCCCTCTTTATGTTTTGGTTCCCCCATTCCTTCATTTGCCCGCATAAAAACAGCCAATATAGAAAACAGGGAGATCTCTTATACCCTCCTCCTCTGCAGTTTCTGCAGCCTTTCTTCGTGAAGTCAGTGGTTGGTGTGGATGTGAGCAGACTCAGCCCTGGGCTGCTCTGAAGGGGCAGAGGGCCAGCTGTGCAAAGCACTGTCAGTCTGGCAGTGTTTCTTGGTCAGCTGTGCACAGAAGCAGCTCATCCTCTGACAGCCAGTGGCTCTGTGGGGTTTGTTGACTGTGGCTGCTGGGGGAAAAAAAAATCACCCCAAATAGTCACTGCTTTGGCTGCAGTCATGTTGGAAGGAGCCCATTTATTCCTCTGCTCTCTCCCTCTGAGTCTGGTAACATGCAGCTTAGAGAGGTACTGTGCCTATACAATGGATGTGTGCTTGTTAGTGTTTATTAGGCTGAATGCAGAATACAGTTTTATTGGCAGTGTACTGTACTGAATATGGATGGAGTACTGCAATGATATCAATGAAGTTGTCTTTGCTGCTGACTGCTTTCCATTACCTAAGGTAAGACCATTCACAGTTCAAAGCTCTTTCTTCAGCAATCTTTCGGGGCCAGGATTATGGAGACACTTATGTGTCCACTTAAAATCATATGGGAAATATGTCTAATTTTTTTTCATAGTTGGGCAATTAATGACACCACAAGAAATCTACTTTAATGTTTAGTGCTTTATAGCTGTATATAGCAGTAAGACAAGATATGCACCACACCACTTAGACTTTCATTTTCTTAAAGCACAATCCTCAAAACCGTGTAACCAATAAATAAATTTGTCAGCGGCTGTGAGCATACACAAGGAGAGATTAATAGCAAAAGAGAGAAAAAGAGGTTGCAAAGGGATTTAAGGAAGGAGAATCTCAACAGGGATACAGAAACATAGACACACCATTAAAATTTCCTTTTAAAATGGTAATAAATGATATTAAGTATAAAAGTGCTCTAAGGAAACAATGCAAATGTTAAGAACAAAGTAGCAGCTAACCTTCAGGTTTTGGATTAACATGCTGAATTCAACAAAACCTGTGAAAGCCATGAACTCCAATCTCTATTCTTTCCCTTTCTCCAGGTCCACATTGCATAGGACAATGTAATGCTTGAGCTAAGAGGCTTAAGTATTGGCTTTTACACAATGTTATCACTCTTCTGTCATTGGGACTACAGCTATGACTATTGCTACTACTAGTGAAGAAATAAAAGTTCAGATTTTGCTAAACACTTTGAAGCACTTAAGAAGAAAATTGAGACAATTGAACAACAGCAACAAAATTAAAATTTTCTCCCAGGGAACATTACAGAAAAATCTATCAAAATTCAGCAAAGAGCAACACTTTATAAACAGATGACATACAATTTGATGGATATGACAGAAGAATGGACTGATAAAGCAGAAAGTTCAGAAATGAGAAATATATTTTTGTTCAGCTAAAAAACAATTTCTTATAGGAAAATGGGGAGTACTAGAACAGAATTATTCACAATTTTTCCCAAAGAGAAGAAAAAGTATTTTAAAATAAAAGTCCAGGCAAGAAAATAAAAAAGTTGTCTCCACTGATGGTATTTAAGGTTTTTTGTAACTAAATTTAAAAGCACTGTTTAGAGAGTGATCATCACTATCATCTTCATTTTATAGGCACGGAAATTGCTATACATGATCTGAACAAGTAGATTACAAAAAACTATATCCAAGAAATTGCTACCATTGAAGAACAGATTGTGTAACCAGCAGGCAAATTGATATAAAGGAGCGAGAGAGTGCACACAGAAGTCATACTAAGCAGCCCCCATGGTTGCTGTTCATCTATTATCCTATGTACATACAATGAACTCTCTTAGAGCAAAAAGGTAGCCAGACTAATCTGTATCTGTTTCTCTCATTGCACAGAATTACTTTCCTTTATTTGATAAAACAGATTTAAATTACTGCTACATTCTCAGATTATGTTTCTCTGGCCTACTTTATCAAATACATTGGCTAAATCTGTGTCAGATGGCAATTTTGCCTGCTTGGATTTACTGTAACTGTCAGACATATAGGCCATTTCACTAGAGCATCTCTAAGTATGTAGCACCATTTCAAATGCCCAAATAGCTGTCAAGTGCACAAAAGATGTATTTTCAGTTCAGCAAACTTGCTACCATCACTTCTGCTTTCTGTTTATTATGCGAACCCAACAGTATTCAGTATTTCTGTACTGTTGATAATTGCTAATTATGGAAGGAAAAGTTATCTGATTGTCAGCCATAGAATCAAATGAATTGAAAACATTCCATCAAGAATTTAACAAAAATGCAGGAAAAAGACTGACTAAAAATAACAATGAGCATGTTCTCTGCATTGAAAGATCATTGGCAGAAGTAAATCACACAAAATTCAGATCCTTATTGCTTAATCATCTCACATTTCATTAGCCACAGCTGACAATTGTCTTGTACAATATGAATTGCTTTTCATAACAAAAGATAAAATAATAAAAAAAAAATAATAAAATTTCTTAGGCTGGAAATCATTTCCACTAAGATGCAATATTAGAATGCAAATATTCATTTCTGAATTAATTTGTGACAGAGGGCTTGGCCAACCTGAGCTAATCACACCCTTGGGGTCCTATAATCCTCTAAAGCTGATTATCTCATGATTGTCACATCCACTGGGAGTTCCAATTGTCATGAGCAAATTCAAACCTCAGTTTCGGTTTTTGGTTTTTGTTTTTCTTTAAAAAAAAAAAAATCATTTTGATGCTAAGGTTGGGTGGTGAATAGCAGCTCCAACTCTAATCCTTTGGCTAGCTGACAGGAGGAAACACATTCTAGTATGTCTCATTGCTTCTTCAGAATTACTAGTCAGAGAGAACCAGAAGCTAGCAAGGCTGGTGTCAAGATTACGTACTGATAAGACAGCTTTGTACCTCCACAGTTAAAATACATGCCAATAATAAATACATTCTTTTTTATTATTATTTTTAATTCTCAATTTTATCTTTGAGAGTGTGCCTCTTTGGTTGGCAAATTTATATCAAGTCATGAAGAAATTTGCACGACATAAATTGCAAATATGTTGTATGGCACACATTCAGTGATGTTCTCTTCAAAATCTGTCTTCTACCAAGACTGCAAAAGTTGCAGGAGGAGCAAATAAATTCTGAGCATACGTGTGAAAGAACCGCTAGTGAACAGGTGACATCCTTTTCCAGCAGACACTTCTTGATTCTACATATTAAACCATACCAATAGAGAACTATAGTCAAGGTTTAAGGTTTACAGACAACTAACTGATGGAGCTATTATACATGCAAGCTTTGCAAAACGCAGTTTGCACATTCAGCTAAATTGTGTAGAATGTCTCTGTGAGATAATCTTCATTTATTGAATATGAGTTTTTTATACTGTGAAACTTCTGTTGTACAAATGCTTTAAAATTTGCCTTTGTGTCAAGCTAGAAAATTGTGCAGGAGTGCTTGCACTGAGTGTATGCTCTGAATTATTCATAACACTTGTTGAATTTGCATTGTTTGTTACCAGTATTACTAACCTGCTGAAATTTGTTTGATACATTAGCTAACTGCATTTAAATGTATTGTAGTGGCTTTCCACTTCCTAATCCAAACACTACTTGACTGCCATCTGGACTACTGTGATTTCTCATGACTGTCTTTTTACAATTTTTGTCTCTCTTTAAAAATAAATAAATAAATAAATAAAATAAAGAAATTGCAGGTGGGCAGATGTGTGTGTGTACTTGCAGGCGTGGGATGTACAAGAATGTAAAAATCAATGAATTTTTGCGGTTGGTATATGAGAAAACTGCTGGTACATATTTGATGTTCCTAGAAGTACTAGCATGACATAATCTCATATCATTTATTTTGACTCCATCCATACAGTTAAGGTTTCACTCAGCTGTAGAGCATCCAAGCTATTCTATATAGTACAGATTGTCTTGCTCAGTTAAATTCATACTGATTCTCTGAAGTTTGTGTTACAGGATTTAGCACTGTTTCGCCATGAAGCTTTTAAGCAGCAATGTAATGTGTATTTTCTGAAACATAAGATGTGACGTGGAATGTATGGAATTTGGCTCATAATGTTCCAGCAACATTAAGAAGCACAAGATCTGCTGTAAAAGATGAATCATGTGTGGCTTGTGATTAATTTGACGAGCAGCATGAAACTTATGCTACTAAATTTGTATTATTTTTTTTGAATGGGCTGTGAAATTGTTATCGTTCTACTTAAAATGTATTAAACTTTGCATATTGAAAGCCTGTTATCTGTCTATTATGAAGTTGTTACTGCATGCATGCTGCCATTTGTGTGAATATTTGCACTTCCCTCAGGTGTGCTGTAGGGACTGTATTAAATGCTCCAGATTGCATAGGCATGCTGAGAAATGTGAGCTACACGATGAGAAAATTTCACTGAGTTTGCTGTGAGGCTAGCACTTATCTCTCCCACAAGATTTTCACAGAACGTGTATTCTATGAAAATTTCACTGTAAACAGGAGATCAGATTTTAGCAAAGTAAAGGAAGGTAGCACTGTAGTATAAGCATGTGCTTACTACACAGACTAAGATGCACAAATGGATAGAATAATCTTGGAGATTACAGAATTTATCAAAACTCTACCTACCTACAACAGTAGCAAGATTTTTTCTTCAAATCTTTATATGATTTTGCATGAAATTCCACGTGGAAATATACTTTCACATAAAAAATTTCATGTTAGAAAGTTTTTACAGGCTTGACAATCATAATGACAAATTTATTGTATGACAAATTTATATTCTGGAAATTCATATTGTAAAAACTTATCTCAAACACAGTACTGCCAATTCTCAATATTCACAAGTGTTAATATGTATGACGTTTTCACAGCCCCAACTCCCTGTAGCAAATACTCATGGGAAGACTTTAAACTTCAACAAATTATTCATGTTAAAATTACAAAGCAAGAATTGTAAATGTAAGGCTTTTTACACTTGGACCAAATAAAAATCAGCCACCACTAGAGAAAGCTCATTTCTTTCAACTCATTGACAATGACATTAAAGCTTCTACACTGGAAATTATGGAGAAACGTGAACTACTAAAGTCATTAAGTTAACATTCATTATATCTCAAACAAGTTACCTAGGTATTCTAAAGAACAATTTTAAGTTTGCTTTTCCCATCCAACTTCTAGGGTAAATTAAGGTAAAAAGCTGGAAAATTTAAACTTCTAGGATCATGTAAGAAACCCATATCAGAGTACAAATTATAACAAGGATTTGAAATAGACTAAATTTTACCACTAGTAGCGGTTTCTTAATCTTATTTCTAAAGTTTCAAGCAAACTATTGAAACATTGGATGCAAACTTTTTTAAAAATCATATCAGGTAATACAGTGTGAAACTCCCACGGTGAATGCTAACATCTAAACTAGTGTCATAGAACAGCAAAAACAATTGAGTTGGAACAACTGAATTTACAAATCTATTGAAGAACCAAAATCTTACTATATACTTGCCTGTGTTTTGAGTCTACTTCCACTTCTATTGCAAAAATCATTATTTTCCTAATCACTTCAAAATCTAAATCTTCAAACTCTTTTGATCATTAAAGCTTTTAAATAACTCAGGAATTCTTCAAAATGTTACAATGCAAGCTTAGTTTTCTAGAGCATAAATGCACAACGTGTGTGTGCATGCATGCATGTGTACATATCTTCCTCAATGTGTTACTAATAAAAGGAACTGTTTGGCTTATGAGGCATTACTTACTCCAATGTAACTATGGAGTAGAAAAATTGAATAAAAAAAAAAAAATCCCTCTCACTTATTTTAAAAGCTACCAATATAAAAAACAATATTTTAATGTTGGGAGAGGAAAGAATTTTCATAAATATGACAAATATAGCCAAGACACTTCTTTTTTACTACAGATCTTCAGAACAAACTTTGTTCAGCATCATTGCAGTGCTCAACATCACGTGTTTGGTATTGCAGACAACTGACCTGGAATCATCTCCAGCAGTTCATGGGTAACCATGAACGGACGGACATATTGCTCAGCTAAGACATGTGACATTTTGTCACAATATACTTCATGTAAGGAAAAATCTGGTGACAAAACTGTGGCAGACTGCACAAGTCAAATAGGAATCATGTGGGAAAAAAAATACATCATCTTCTAAACCTATGAGATATGCACTAGTCACATGTACTTATATTTACTGTGATAAAACAAGGGCCTTACCAAAAGAAATCAGGCTCACTCTGCAAGACAGAAAAAGGGAAAAACATGTTTTTTGACATCAAAGGAGATGGAACGCTTGATAGCTTACATTGCATATTTTATAGGCAATTATGTGGACCCTATTGGCTTCTATAACATTTTGAAAATGCATTCACAATAATATTCTATTTCTACGCCAGCAATGTCAGTGGGAGTCCTGGTAGTATGTTATTTAGGCACATTGAGAAAATAATAGGATTTACAATAGCTGGCAATTTGTTTTCTACTGCCACAGTGCATGCTTTTTGTTACAGTCTTCATAGCTGTTAGAAATTTATTTCTGGCTATTCTGTTCATCTTTTCCACAGAAATATTTCTTCAGTGTGAATCACTTTAGTATGAATTGGACTGTTTATGCTGTCAAAGGTTTTCATTATTAGACTTAACATAAATAGTGCAAACGTTTTTCAAGGAATAGTCATTCACATTTTTAATGTTTTCTGGTTCTGTTTGTAGGCCTGATATATGGCCTTGCCAGCAGCACTAAAAAAACTATTTCAGAAAGTAGTGAATATTGGCATTAAACAGTGGTACCATGTTTTTTAAACCTTAAAAAATTTAGATAAAAAATTGGATTTTAGGGGGGCTACTTTTATTTTTTTAATCTACCTGCACTATAACCTTTGTTCTGTGAAGTATACTTATTCATTCAGGGAAAATATTTACGCAAGAAAGTTTGACTCTTATCAAAACTAACCAATAAAATTGTTCATTTCAAGCACTGACAATCAAATTAGTTGGCTGCACTATTTACAGAAATCATTGAAAAAAAAATATTTCCAGTAATCAACATATTAAAACATTAACAATATCTGAATGGCTAAGGTCTTAGCACATGTTGTAATCCACTAAAATTGTTCACTCAAATTCAGTACAACAAATGGCCTGGAGATTTGTGTTTTTCCAGTCAAGCATTTGTTGTATAGCTGTACATCATATACTGCAAAGAAGAGTATTTCCGTGCTGTTCTCAGGTTTGTATATCACCACATATCTATTCATAATTACTCTAAGTGTTACAACTTGCTTTTGATACTCCAAACTCCAGCATAAATACCATCAGATCTGGAAAAATAATATGCTTTGTTATACTGTAAGTATACATAATAGAAAACCTTTGTATTTGCTGCAGGGGAAAAGCCAACATTTAATTATATATATATTAAAAAAAAAAAAAAAAAAGATACAGACAAGTACTTTAAAGCTGTTACGAATTATGTGTTGCACGTTGAATTAACTTGGATTACACAGGGAGTAAGAAACTTAATGTATAATAAACTGGCAAGATAAAAATAATTGAGCTCTCACTTCAGCCTTCTGATACATACACAGTTATGTCCCGGTATGGTGCAATTATCTCATTCAAATAAAACTGTATGCTTATAAATTTTTGTAATAAGTTAACTCAAAATTGGTTATTTATTTAACTTGCCAATAATAGCATTGCCTAATTGCCATGTACCTTTGATCTAGTTCTTCCACCTCCTCCATGCTGTTTCTCAGGATTGTCACCTACTGCAACTGCCCCAGACATGTAAATATACAAAAATAAAAAGAATGGGGCCTATTAAAATGTAACTTTTCTACTTTAGCTTACCCACTAACAATCTGGCAGATACTGAATGGTGAAAGTAATGTGTTCTTCCTTAATCATTCCCAGCTATTGGAGAAAGTCTAGCCATCAGGTTTTCCTTCACCTGCTCCCAGATCATTTGGGGAATTCCTGTCTTTTGTATGTTAGTTAGAAGATACTGCGTGGAGAAAGAAGAAATATTAAGTCTTTGTCATATCCTAAATAGAGAAATACAGTCCTAAATTTCTTTTTGAAAGTCCATCCAAGTCCCATAGTTTGGGGATGGAGTGTTTTCTCTGGTCACCTACCACACAAGGATAACACTAATTAAGTTTTTAATTGCTAACCATTTTCTTTGGGTTAATCAGTCAGATCTGCATTCCCACATACGTTTGCTGAACAATTTTCAACATATTATGTTCTCATAGATTCTTTCATCCTTGCTGACTGCTGGAGATAGTTCTCCTGCTTTATTATCTTCCATAGCATTTTATTTGAGACTAAAGTCTCCTCAAGAAAATATATTTTTTTGTCATATCTTCCATTGTCTTGTGAAATTCCAAATGCTTTGTTCTCCTCTCCTTCAGCTTTGGGACACTAAAGATTTCAAGATGGGAATCCACTAATTGTACAAGATACCCTTTTTGCCACCACAATTTAAGCACTCCACATACAGACTGCATGCCTTTGAACATCTGCAGTTGACTTTAGCCCCCAAGCCATGTGAAATTTCAGAATGGACAATCGTACAATGTAATTAGAGACAGGCTTCTCTATTATATGACTGTCAGTGAAAGCCCTTCACCAAACATTAGCCAGTCTTTTGGCCCATCTGCTGCTGTCCACTCCTTCACTCAGTTCCCAGAATGATGCCCATTTCTCTTATGTCCCCAAGATGCATAGCTGATCATTCACAGATCTCATCTCTGGATAGCACAGCTTCCTTCTCCACTGATGTCAGAGACTGACAGCTGCCTTGCAGAGAGAACTAATCATGTCTTAATCAAACACACAGATTTATCTCCTGTTACGAAAACCTATTTGCACAATGAATTATTCCAAGAAGGGCCTCCTTATTTTGAAAGAATTAACACACTTGACAAGAGCTCACTAGGTCATGTCCTTTCAACATATGCACTAGACAGAACCTTTTCAACAAGCAGAATCCCAGCTCCCCAAGGAATACCCTCTGGCACAGAAAAATGCTGAAATTCCTTTCCAAGGAAACAAATTTCTTTCCTTAAAACAAAGGAAGATGAACTGTCCCCACTGCCTTGGCATTATTCTGTTCATATATATACACACATATATATATACATATATATATACACACACACACGCACACACGTATGTATATAGGGCAAATGACAGCTTTTTCTCTCTTTTTTCCTACCTCTTCATCATCTGCTACACAAAGATGGTAAAGGAGAATCAGGATAACTTTACATGTGTCCACAATTTGTGGAAGGTACATCCAGAAGACAAACTCCAAATAGACATTCCTCTTTCAGAGGTTCAAAGGCTTTAGCACACAGTACATGTCTGCATAAGGAAGAGACACTTCAATATGTTTAGATCTTTCTACAAACTATACTACAAGATATTAAAGCCCTGGAGCAGAAGGTAAATCCAAAAGTGGATGTTTTCATACTCCACATTATTTTGCTGACAGGTTAGGTTACTAACACTGAATGGAATCTGGCCACAATGACAGAAAAAATAGTGATTTCGATAAAGAAGTTGACACTGTTGGAAAGTTCCCATCTATTAGAAAGCATACTGTTTTTCCTCTATCTTAGAACTAAAGTGTTTCAAAAAATCACAACAGCTAGATTGTTAGGTATGAATGAAGGGACTGGAGAGACTGAAACTTTAGTCACTACACATGAAATGATGTTTCATGCCAAATATACACCTTTATAGAACTCTGAAAATCTACTGCAATTTTGGGAAAAGAAGGACTGTTTGAGATCTGATTTATAGATCTTTTTGTGCTTCCCCATGCAAATAAGTCCACTCCATCAAAAATTCTCAATGGGAGTAATGCTACTTACACACAGAAGTAGTCTACTTGAGGGTAGATTTTATGAGTGACACCATGTTTTGAACTGATCTGATTCTTACCGTTTTCTTAATATCACAGCCAAACAGAGGAATGCATTTTCTGGGCCTTAAGGAAGTAGCTTGGCCTCAACTCTAAATTTATTCTTTAAATGCATTCCTAAGTTTTTGAAGTATATATAGTATCGTTGTCCTCTTCCTCTAGCCATCACGTTTACAGTTTCTATTTTAATTACACATGAGTAAGGGAGAAGTCCAGTCTCTCACAGATATGAAACAAACACAGTGAGTATTTGATGACAGATAACTTACCTGATTCAGCACCAACTGAGTTCTGTCAAGAAAATAGTCTATTTTAAAAGTGCATGAAAGTTTAAGGTCCAGACCTGCAGGGGCATAAAACAGTTACCACACATCCTTGAGCCCCCACAGAGGCTGATTAACTATGTATCTTGACATTCGTATAAAGCCAACTCCAGAGCCCAAACCCTGGGGACTTGACTGGATTTAGATGTGGGGGATTTGACAGGCTGGGCAAACTCCTGCTTGGGCAAGCAGGAACTACTGCATTAGTCTTCATGCATCTGTTAGAATGCACTGTGATATGATCAAGTCTGGCATCAGAACCTATCAACTGGGCAGCTATAGGCTGAACATGTAGGGATTGCACATAAACATAAAGCCCATTTCAACAGTGAAACCATAGTACATGTGCGGATCAGTGGGCACATGGGCAGGAGCTCTAATGAAGTCTGAAGCTTCTGGAGTAAAAGTGACCAACCCAGTAAGTAATAAACCAGTTCCATGGCAAGACTCCATAGGTTTCATTGGATCCAGATGGCTCCCTAGACTCAGCAGGACTTTATCTAATGCATGGATCCACAGACCTAGTCTCAAACTCAGACCATCAAACTCCATATGCTGACCAGAAAACATAGATGGTGCCTGAATCCTAAAGGTGTGTTTCACTCTGTGGCCTCAACATCTGACTCACCAACCAATTTTTCAATCTGAGTCTAGAAGAAGCCAAACAATTAGGTGCAAGACTGAATTCAGGAACACTCAAGACAACTGAAGTTAAGACAACACCTAACTGAGTTAGAACCATGGGACACAGCATTTGGTTCCAGAGCTGGGGTCCAGACAGGGGTCCCAGAGGCACAGTCTCAGTAGCATACTCTGTGGACTAGTATTAGTACACTTAAATTTTCTGTCTTTTTATACTCAGATCAGAAGATACAAACACATTCAGCAAAAGGTGATTATTAAAGGTTAACTTGCTGTATTTTTTTCTGCCAAATTACCAATTAATGTAGCTGGAAATAAATATTTTACAGATCTATAATCAAGCCCAGAAAGAAACTGAAGCTTCAGTTGTAGCCTCTAACTATTAATGTATTAAATTATCCTGATATATCTTCAGCTGATTATATCAAGCACTCTTCCAGAATTTGAGAGAGTAGTAATAAATTAAATGATAAATGAGTATTGATTATTTTTATTTTTAACTTATATTCCTCTAGATTTTTATATGGATATTGCCAACTGTTGCTGAGCCACAGTGAATGGAGGAAGTGGTTTCAAACAAATACTTAACAATTGTGTAATAATTGGATATCAGGATTGCATATTTTCTTCTGTTATTTCAGAGGTGCTCTAATATTAAGCAATGATGCATAGTGACTATTTTTTAAAGCCATATATGTATGCATAAATCCATCACAGAAAGTTGAACTGAACTGGGTTTTGTTCACCTGTTAAGGATGTCCAGTGGGAGGTACAGAGGAAGCAGAGGAGAATCACAGTACTGTCTCATAGATTTTCATGTCTAGTTGCTACACCGCGCCCCTTTTGAGCATCAGACCCTGCCCACCTATTTCCAGAGGAACCAGTTAAGTTTTCAAGGTAATTAATGCTTAAGTAACAAACAGTCAAACAAACAAAAAAGGAACTCCTTTTCACCTTCTCTTCCCTCACTTCTCTCACTCTCTGACACCCACAGAACAAGCATGTAAAATGCAAGATGTTCTTTCCCTTATGTGAACAGCACTTGTTACAAAGGGAGCATAGCAGCTAGGTATGCCTGTTTCATTAAAAAAAAAAAAATACTACCCGCATAGAACAAACAGTGTTTGATCAACATACATGCTAACAGAGCATGCCTGCATATACATTTATATAGGCACAACAAAACAATGGCTAGGATTGTGTTTGTCAACATTTAAAGATTTGGAAGTCAGAAATGCCATTGCCAACTCTTTTTGTAATGCGTGATCACAAAAGATTCCTGAAAATGCTACTATTGGCACACAAGTCATGTTGGTAACATTATCCTACATAAAAGAAATATTGTTGTAATCAGCAATTTTCTAGATGCCAAGTGCTTTTTGTTTCAAAAGCATTTTGTTTTTCTATGCAAAATTGCTACTGACAGTAGTTTTTCTTTAACATAAAAAAATTACTAGGAGAAATAATAGCTGCTATGATATCTAAAAAGTAATATTCATATTGAGTACAGTAATTCTAATAAATATACCATTTCCTAACAATTTGTGGCATAATAAATTCAGTCATTTTACAGCATATAAGAATGTTTTATTGGCCATTACAAAATTCCATTTCCTACCAGATAGCTCCCTGCAGTTTTGTCTCCCAATTACAGAAATATCCTTGAATGCTTTTTTGGGGAATCACAGGCCAAACTACATAAAAAAGACAGCTGCAGACCAGCACAGAATCTCTAAACGCTGGCTGTTGAAAACTTCCAACTACCCATTTCAGTTTTCCTTAGTAAATATGGCCTGGAAATGCAACCCCCAATTCAGACCCCACCAAATATCTCAATATTGTACTTATCCCAGGGTGTACATGTAATCAACTGTTGACAAGAAAGGAGATGCAGACGCAACGTGAGCCACACTTGAGAGATTTGTGTGGCCCACTTGGCCGCACAGCATCAGAATGCTTCAGAGAGGCAGTGGAGCAACTGTAGTTGCCACACCCATAACAGATACAGAGTCCTCCTACAGACTTCACTATTCCACTATCCTTAGTGCAGTCCAGACACACATTTTTGGCTGCATTAAGTGCTTGCATATAATCAGCTGAAGGACACAGATGTATTATGACTGGAAATGAAAATGCAGAGGGTTCTGAAATAACAGGGGATGAGTTAATTATATTAAAGGATAGGAATTACATATACTGTGAGTAAAGAACACATAGGATGCAGCTGGATAGAGCAGTCATTCAGTTAAAATTGAAACAGTTTATGAAGGATGAGCTCTAAAATAAAATCCATTTTGCTGTCATTAAGGGAAGCTTGAATGTTAAGTCTGACAAAAAGGCTAAGCAAAGTCAGCTGGAATTTGGTATCATGTATACCAGGTCAAATTACACATTGCAAATAAGATTCACTATAAGTTTAGTGTTCATGAATCATTTGTGAACAGATTTTCTGTACTTGTAGACATACAGCAAATTACTTCTTTGTAAGCATGCCACAATCTTCTGCATTGTTGCAAATTGCTCATATTGACTATTCATAGTACATAATTGATCATTTAGTTCACAAGCCAAAATTTCCGATCTCAAAGGATGAATTGGAATTTCCAAATAAAATAGAAATGAAATAACAAAGAAAAATACACTTCTGACATGCATGTTCAGATGAATACTCATATATTTTCAAATGTGTGAAATTTTAGTAAGTCTTCAGAAACTGTGCAAACATGAAGACAGGAAAAAAAAAAGTGAAATTGAATACACAGAAGTGCTCAACAGCTAAGTCAATAATTGACAACTGATTTTTACCTCTAATTCTCTGAATTTCAGAAGAAAAAGAATGACAAAGTACTTAAATTGCCCCCAAAGGAAGGAAAAAGCACTGAAGGTAACCTTTAGACTAAACAGTAACTGAAATATGACTTAATTCCATGGAGAAAACAGCATCATAAAAAAGCCTCATGAAAAATGAAAACACACAAAGCAGAAGAAAAACTTAGGCAAATCAAGAGAAAATGAACTTAACTGCAATTTAAAATAATTAAGGCTTCATAACATAAATGACTTACCTCATAGAAATTATCATATAAGCAGCATCTTTTTCAAAATGATCTGCCCTCGAGAAATGAAGAAACTACAGAGATTAGACAGAGGATGCAGAAAAACAACTGAACAAATATCTAAGAACACACAAGAGCAATTCCCTTAGCAGTAGGAATTTTATCTGAACCAGAATCTACTGATAAACCAAGATTATTAAATTTGTAGAAAACATTTAAAGCAAATCTAAAGAGTAAGTATCTAAAGTTACCATAGAAGAAATTTGATACCTGTCAGACAGAAATTCTTCCTTCTTCCCTCTGCAAGTCCTCAATCACAAACATACACCACCTGACTGATTTTAATCATCAATCAACCTTAATCATCACATGTGCTGATTATTTGGAATTTTATCTTGAAAGCCATGAAGATTAAAATAATCATTTCTCATACCATCACTACTTTATTATTATTATTTAAATAAAGTGTCTGATCATCACCTTCAGAAACCATGTGACAACATCCTGGACATAAGGGGAAAAATCTAAGCCAAACAACAAATTGTTAAATAAGATCACTGACAAAAATCAGTAGAGTGATTTCACTATATTAAAAAAATGACAATGTTTAAAAAAAGTCTGATCAGTCAGAAGGACATTTCTGAAAAGCTGTCCTATTCTAAGGAACAGATTTAAATGTCTTCTAGTTAATGTTTAAAATCTTGCAAGACAAAATTAAACACATTTATCTTATTCAGTACTTAACTTTTCAAATAGTGAGTAGACTCACTGAGACTATTATCAACATTATATTCTGACTGCCTGTTTTCAATACAGAAAAAGGTACTACCCTTTACTATTGAGCTTTATGAATTTGGATAAATCAATGAGTCATGCCATGAAGTTTTTCTCTTTTTTTCCTATTTTTTTTTTTCTTTTGCCTTACTTTCTTACAAGCTGAGTATGAAAAATAAGTAATTAAAATCTGGAAAAAGTGGGCTAGTTTACAATGTATTGTATTCTAATGGCCACAACAGCAAACATCAAGATTACAATAACTCCTATGAATAAAGATTGAGATAACTGCTTTTAAGGGCTCAGAACAAATTGTTTTCCTGATCATGATGGTCTTTTTGCTCCCTAAAAAGACATTATCTCAAAGCAATGGTAGACATGCAAAAGATTTTTGTGAAGAGTGTGAAAAGTTTATTAATTTCTCATGCAGTGTGACAACTCACCTGCCGTTATTCATTATTATGTTCAGTAACAGGAATAGGAAATGCTACAGAAAGAACAAACAGACAACAAAAAAAAATCCTTTGGCCAACGGTAGAGGAATGCTGCTGTGTTTGATGGCTAGGTTCAATTCATTTCCAGGTGGTTAAATACCCACTAGGTTCAATTCAGTTCCAGGAGTTTATGTACCGACAAATACACATGAAGGGATAAGAATAAAAAAATAAAAAATAAAAATAAAAAATGGCACATGGCATAGAGGTAACAAATCATTTTGTAATTGACATTCTAACAGGGGATGACATAGCTAGGCATCACTTAAGGCAATACAACTACTTAGGGAACGCTATGAACTGAAAAGGATGTGTAGAGCAGGGAATACAGCTGATACATCTAAATAGGAATTCAAGATAGAAGTAGTCTTTTCTGGTCATCTACAAAACTTTTTCTGTTGTACGACACCATTCTGTGATGGTTTAATGCATCCCAAATCAAAGGGGCTTGTGTCTTCAGATTCTTAAGTTTGTTACCAGTACTGGTGTTATAAACTTATTGCACAAATTTGCACAGATTTTTAAGGAACATTTATGTACTTTGCTATTAATAAGGCACTATTATAACATTGCTATAGCAACACAAGATATAGTTGAGAAGACATTTTCTAAATCTTTCTACCCAGGTGCTTCTAACTTTAAAATCTTTTGCAAAAGCTTTAAAATGCTCACTTGGTTCAACTTAAATATCTCAAGTCTGTTGTCAACATAATAGCAAACAATTCAGAAAATAAAATGGGAAGGGAAATGTCATGTCTGATGAATCAGAGTATATAAATATTATACTTCCTGTATTAAGAGAGAGATTGAGATGATTCAGTAACAAGGAAGTGTAGATATGATGAATGCAGCTCAAAGTTTACACAAACCTAAGTCAGAAAATTAAAAATTATGATATACTCAAGACTTGTAATGCTGCCCTAGGCATAGAGATTAACATACTAAGTAGTGCACACATTAAATGATCAAATTAAGCAGCATACACAGCAATACAATGTACCATGTAAGCACAAGTTAAGGGTATTTTGGGAAACAATTCCTCTTCTTATGTGTACAAAACCTTATGCTAACATAGGACCAGATTTACCCTGGCAGAAATGCAGCGGAAATGACAAGAAAGCCCATGAATCTGTCCTTGAGAATTTTTCCCTTTTACAAGCTGTTTTCAAAAGCAAGAAGTTTTCACCTACAGACCTATACGCAGGGGCCACAGATTGGTGCTAGCTCTTCTCGGCCACTAAGCGATGCCGGTCTACCTTGGCTCTCTGGCATTCAAGTGCTAGACCATTCATTGAAGTAAGCCACACCTGTGCAACAGAATTCTATTGTTCCAACTATGAAAGGACCCTCTAAGGGAAGGTGAAGTACTCTATGAAGCCTTCATTTTTTTTCTTTCCTGTTTCACCTGAAGACTGTAAAGCTAACCATTCTCACAGCTAATGTGTATTTTCATTTCTGGTTAAAAGAGTGAAGTCAAAACTTCACTCAGAATACAAATGCCTTATTTATTTATTTATTTATTTATTTGGAGTCTATGTTGAATTGTGCTGTTCTGGTCATGATGAGATAATCATGACTAGAATTACAGGAATATATTTCCCTACTCCAGAACAGGATAAAGCTATTTCTGACAGGTATTTTCTCTAACCTCTACTCAGAAATCCTCAGTAATTCCACAATCTCACAAGACATCCTACCCTATTTTTGCTAGGAAGTTTTTCATGATGTCTAACATAAATCTCTCTTCCTGCAATTATGCTGAATTTATCTCTTAAAGATAAAGTAGGAAGTTCAGCAGGAGATGATGTGTGAATGATGATGTGGTGACTTGTGAAGCTACATCATCACTCCTCAATGTGTTATTCTGTAAGGACAAGCAGTTTATATTTTCACTAGAGATCATTTGGCTGAAATAGACACATTCCTGGGGGGGAGGGGGAAGGGGGAAGGAGTCCAAATTTTAATGCAATCTCATTGCTACTATGCAGTTTTTCAGTTCTACTCAGGAAACAATATGAAAGGGATTTTCATGGAATATGTATGTTTGCATATAATAGAAATTAGATACTGAAATAAAAATTGCATTTTCTTATTTTTGCATTTGAAAAATTTTCTATATGCAAAGAAAAGAACAATCTACAGAAAAAGTCCTGTATAAATAGCAGATACAGACTAATAGACACTAAAGACTAGAATATTTTCAAACAGCTATTTGAAAAATTCATATGGAACAAGTATCTTGATTCCTGGAGAACACACTTAGCATAAAGCTTCTTTCAGAGCATTTGTTAACAGAAAATGATGATTTCCCATTTTAGGTAAGTTGGATATTTTACATTTCTTAAGGTTAAAGAAGCACAGCTGTTTCTTGCATAATCAGAAAAGAAATACATATGAAAAATACACCAACTGAGAGTTTGTGTTTCTTCCCTATGAAGTGGGTAGTTTATCGTATCGTCTGACTTTTATCGTCGGGAAGATCTGACCACACTTGGTCAAATCCTTTTTGTACAAATCTTATTGGCTATATTTTATACATTTGGATAATGATTAAATATGACAAACAATGGATGAGAAATATCGAGAGGAATATGCAGGCCAGCACCACTCTTTAAAAAGATTTCAAAGGTAGGTGGCAGAAAGGCACTCAGACTAAAGTTTTTACATCAGAAACACTGAGTTCAATTTGCACATCAGTCCTCAAAGAAAAGAATAATTTAGGTTTGGTTGGGGTAGAGAGGATGTGATCACAGACATCAATGTAGAATGAACTTAGAAGTAGAGACCACAATCTCATTTTTAGTAAGGGTATCAGTTGAGAATACCTTAACATAGGGGTATGTTTCTGTTGCTGAAGGTCTAAGTTCTCTCACTGTTGCAACAGGCCAAAGGCAAGTACAACAGCACATGACATCCATACATTTAAGTAAAATAAAGCTGGAACATCCCCGGAACAGAGCTACATTTCTGCACCAAGACAGGTTGGCAATTTGGCATCACCAAAAGCTTACAAAGTAGGATAGAGAGCAGACATGCACTGCCTTGGAGAAACCTTGGAAGAACAACAGCTCTTGGCAAAGACCTTGTTTCCAGATCCAGACCTGCTGCAATGTAATTGCAACTCCATGGAAATCACCCACCTCATCTATATCTGAGTTGAATCCTTCTGTGTTTTGCATCAGTTTCAAAAGAGCCTTTTTTCCCCCACCATAACAAGTCAATGTAAGTGCTATCAACAGCATGGCAAGATGACAGCTAGTAACAGCCATTTGGGGATTCTTAATGATTCTTATGTGTTGCTTGGGGAGGTGCTGAACTGGTGATGGTATCATCATTACTTTTGTTTTCTTGCTGAAATGAAAAGGGCTAGGGATTCGGCTCTCATTGTAGTCAACCAGTAGCCCCATAAAAAGAGTTAATATGCTGTGGTTTAATTTTCCACATGGAACATCTCCATCTCCTTTTCTATAGGAAAAGAATCTTCAAATGAAAAGCAACCTATTAACTGAAGTTAGGGGCTGAGAATGTGGTGGGCGTGTATAAACAAACACTATATTTGCAAGCATCTGTAATAATCACTTAGTTAACAATGAATCAGTATACATCATGTTTTCTTGCTCTTGGAATCTATTCAGGCCTTTTTTTTCCCTGCTCAAGAATTTTTTGCTGATTTTCTGCTTTTTGGTAAAAAGTCAAAGACAGACAATACTTAGGAATTAAATTTGATAACTAGTCACTTACTGTGAAGAAGGTTATACAGAAATATGTTTGCTGTCAAAAGTGCTCATTTATCACTTACATGACACCTAGGGGACAGAAGTATGCTGAAGCACGAAAATGGTACACTCAAGTTAAAACATTTATTGTTTCTCTCTTTTCTTCACACCTTCAAATAAGATATATGCTCTTGCAATTGAAAGCCTATTCAGACCTGAAACTAACTCAGATCTCTGAAACATGTTTAACATATTCTAGGTAGTGAAAAAGATAATAAGTAAATAAGGTAAGTCATTTATTTACCGATCCCCTGCAGCTACTGTATTATTTATCCCAGTGCAAACTGTTACCAAATAAGAATTGTGACATTCCACACAGGTGTAAATGATTAATTACACACAAGACACAGAGTGTAGAGCAGACTGCACAGGATGCAAAAATTTTCCCATTCTTACTCAGAGTCATTTTTAACTCACTAAATCCACCTAAGTACAATTTCCTTTTATTTATTTATTTTCTTCATATCCTACTTTTTTGGGTCTTTTATTCCACAGAAATTGTTAGTCTTATAAAATTCAGGATAAAATAGGATGAGTTACAGAGGTGCACCAGCATTCCTCTACAAACAACTTAATTAAAATCTCTTTACAAAAAAGAAAAGAAAAAACAAAACAAAACAAAACAAACAAACAAACAAACAAAAAACAGTTCTTTTTTGTTCTTTTTCTTAAATGTTTTCAGATGTTTTCGGATTACATATTTCTGTTCAGGAGTGATTCCCTGCCATTCCTCTAGGACTTTGGCTAGCCTGGTGCAAGACAAGCCCATTCTACTGCAGACTTTCATCATCACGCACTGCACAGCTACTTTACTGTATTTTTTTTTTTTAATTATTTAGCTATTTGCTGCTTTGATTTCAAATTTTTGTATTTCTGAGAAAGGTCTGTATAAAGAATTCCACAGTATTAAGTTAAAACTCAAATATGTGTTAAAACTCATATGTGTTAAGGAAGCTTCAACTTACCACTGTCAACAGATAGTGCAAAATAGCATGTTTTCTTTAATTCTCCTAAGACATACTTAATATACAGAAATGTTTAAAAACTAGAAGAACAATTTGATTAACTATAACCACTGCTTACTATTCTGATACAATATAGTAGTAAAAAAAAATCAGAGATGATGTCTATCCCAAATATTTTTGATATAAATAGACAATGCACAGACTGTAGATTAAGAAACAAATATCATTAAATAGCAGTTCTGCAAGTATTACAATCCATGAGGTCTTCTTTCTGTTAGTGTTTACTTTGTGATTGATTGCTTTGTTTGCTTTACTGAATAATATTAATGGTATACCATGAGTTCACCTGTTATTGGTCAGCAAAGAATACACACAGGAGAGAAAGGCTGCAACTATGGAAAAAGCTGAAATCAGAATTTACATCTGGAGAATCCACAAAGGACAGAAATCCAGACTGAGGCTCTAACAGCAGGTTTTAAGTGAGATCTAGCAAGTTCTAATAATGCTAATATAACAAGAATCCCACAGTCCTCTGCACGGATTTTCTAGTGTCTAGTAGGAATAAGCTCCATCTGCCTTCTTTCTTTTACAGAAGACATTAAACTCCTTTTCTTCTTTGGCCATCTTCAAAAAAAAAAAAAAAAAATTGGAGATGCTTTAAATCCCTCTACTCCTCTTCCAAGTTTGTCATGGTTTTGTAAGTTTTTCAAGATAAAGGATAAAAATATGCATTCATACGGTATAATTACAGAAATTTTGCTTCCCCAAGAAACAAGGCCTGAAACAAGATGAAGAAACCACTAGTAAGAAACAGCGTTGTTGTTGTTGATGATTTTTAGGGTATGAGTTGTCAAGGCTGGACAAGAAGGCATTCAAGAATGGAAAGAGCTGATCTAGAAAGAAAGGTTAAATGAGGCAATGAGGTGGGTGGCTGTCCTAGTTTCAGTTAGGACAGAGTTAATTTTCTTCCTAGTAGCTGGTAGGGTGCTATGTTTTGGCTTAGGATGAGAAGAGTGCTGATAACATGCTGATGTTTCAATTGTTGCAGAGCAGTGCTTACACCAAGCCAAGGATGTTTCAGCTTCTCACTCTGTCCTGCCAGTGGGCAGGCTGGGGGTGCAGCAAGAGCTGTGAGTGGACAGTCCCAGAGCAGCTGACCCAAACTAGCCAAAGGGGTATTCCGTACTGTATGGGGTCGTGCTGAACAATGTATAGGGGTGGCTAGCCAGGGTGGAGGGCCAGACTGCTCGGGGTTAGGCTGGGCATCGGTCAGCGGGTGGTGAGCAATTGCATTGTGCATCACTTGTTTGTACACATTATTATTAGTAGTACTATTATCATTATTATTACTATTATTGTTATTATTACCATTATTGTTATTATTATTATTTTTTTTTTCTGTCTTAATAAACTGTCTTTATCTCAACTCACAGGCCTCACTTTCCCATTTCTCTCCCACATCGCAGAGAGGGAGGGGGGAGGGTGAGCGAATGGCTGTGTGGTGTTTAGCTGCCGGCCAGGTTAAACCACAACAGCGACCAATCTACCAAATGAGAATTTATAGTGATAAAAGCAGAAAAATGCAAATAGAGGGAAAGATGAGGGAGAAAACTGGACGGGAGAAGGAAAAATAAATGCATGAAAACAGAACAATGGATGAGACTATGGAAAGTAGTATCAGGCTTGTTGGGGAGAAAAGTTTGACACTACTTAGCAAATAGTCCCTCTGGAGGACATCTTCTCAAATTATTTACAAGCAGGAATTCATTCACCTTCATGTACATGAATGATGCCAGCACTAGAAACTGCAAAAAGAAAAAAATCTTGATATTTCAGATGTCACGGGACGGCAGTGACCAGAAGCTTTGGATGTCACTGATACTCTCCAAGATGGAACAGAAGGAGCAAATAAAGAATGCTGCATACTGCAAACTACAAGAATCAGAGTGCAGCACATTGATATTTGAATGATATTTGAAAATAAACTTCAGTAAAAGAGGGCTTATGCTCCAGGATTGCTTGGAAAAGAGGTCATGGTGACAGAAGTTACAGAGCTATGACAGCTAATAACTAATAATGAGTAACAGTACGTAACCACTGACATGATAATGGGTTTGGAAATGTTATAAAAATGGAAATAATTTTAAAGATTAAAATTAACCTGGTTTAAGGATGAAAAGGCCTTCAGTTTCATTTAGTAATTTATTGAGGGTTTAAAGTTAATTTAAAGCCTAGAAATGCATCTGGATGATATTAATCCTTTCCTGAAACTGGTTTAATAAAGGCCAGGCTGTTTCTTCAGCTCCAGTACTTTCCTTGCTCACAGGAGCACTGTGGTGGGTGGTGCTGAAGATGATGTAAAAGGCAATCATCTTCATAACTGCCCATGTTCACCAAAGACTTCAGAAGTACATGACACTCTTACAAATCACATCCTGCATAACTGTGGAAAAGCAGGTATCTACACAGGAGCACAAGAGCTACAGTTTTGTTTGCACCACCTAATTCTACAGAGAGGAGACCTCTCCACTGCTCCCTTGCACATTCTCCAGAAGGAATACCATAGTTCCTTGACATAGCTCCATGACAGCAGCCACTGCACAGACCTCTTTTATAGTGCTAAGAGAAGTATGTGGTATGGAAGGGATAGACAAGGTTGGCATATTATTTTTCAGCTCTTGTAAATAAATGATCTCTTGCTTTCAAAAAAAAAAAAAAAAAAAGTTAGGTTTGTTTCTGGAGAACAGTCCCACAAGGAGCCTGAGCAGTGTCTGAAGCCTGGCTGTTCTTGATGGGGGGGAAGTAGAGGAGGGAGGGGGGCAGGTACCACAGCAAACAGTCAGGAAACTGCACTAGTAGTGTTGCTCTGCTTTAAAATTAGATATGTTTCATAACAACTCTTTCTACTCATTTTTAAAGTTGATCGTTTTCCAAGAAACACTGAATTGACAGTACCTGTCTTTTAAATGAATTTGGCTGGAATATAATGAGATGCAAACGACAACCCAGAAGAGAGGTTATTCTGTATTTCCAACTGGTGGTCTCAAAGAACCTTAACAATAAGTATCTATTAATGCTTTCAAGGACCTGAATGGTAAGTTAGAATAATTCTCCTCATTTTACAGATGAGGAAACTCTGACACAGATCAGTTTTGTGACTGCTGGGGTCACAGGGTAGCAATGCTATCTATCTCATCTGTCAGTCTCTGCTGCCCTTTCCCACAGTATATGATCTTCTCTCAAGAATTAATAACTAATATTACAACAGGCCACAAGCCTAAATTTGCTCTTTGCCCAGACAGGGTTTATCTAACTTATTTCCTCTTCTCACTCTTCATTCTGACCTTTTCTGCTTTCCTCTTTTTCTTCATTGCAGATTTAAGCTGTGTTCATGGTGAGGATAGCAGGGCTAAAATAACATGTTATACTTTACCCTGAGGGCTGTGAAAGTTGTGATCATTCTTATCTGTTTCAGCAAGGGGTTCAAAACGGTTTCTCTGTTGCCAAAAAAACCCTTGTCTTCTACTGTCATGAGACTTACCCTTGAGGTTAGGAGAAGTGCTGTTCCTAAAGTAAAGTAGATGGCAGGAGAGAACATCGTCTGAAAATGAGCTGCTCTAGGTAGTGACTTGGAAAACAAAGCTTTAAAATTTAATAATGATATTCTGAAACTGACCCAAATTCTGTGGAGGGCCAGCCTACACAGGGAAGCAAACCTCTTAGATCCCAGGCAGCACGGTAACTATTAGAGAGCAGGTACACCTGAAGACAGAACAGAAATCTCCCGTTTCTAATGGGTAATGGAAAAAGTATTTATTTGTTACTGGGAAGATTTGTTGTATGTGGAAATGTCAGGACAACTGGTCATACTCAAGCAAGGTACCAAACAAAACACTGGTTTACCTCTTCAGATATGGTCCTGACAATGTCATAAACCCTCTGTCATGGCCTGAAGCATCTTGCAGTAGAGGTGGACAGGAACCAACCCTCATCAAAAGTAGGCGTTAGTTTAACTCCATATTTCTAGGAAGCACCTTTTCCCAGAAACTTGCTGACATCTTTGCAGGATATTAAGACCTGTGCTTGCTGCATGACTGTTGCCTGCCAAGATGATTGGCCTGTTAAGTATGCTCCTGTTTCCTTACAGTACGGTCCTTCTTCCATGGTTTGCTGTGTTCAGCCCAGTGTGAGAAATTAATCTACAGTCCCAAGATACTACAGACAGCCAATTTTGGACTGTTGAAACCTCATTGATATAGCTGAGGATATTGCAGGACATCTGCAAGTATTATACCTTCAAACTATTTTCCAATTTGCTTTATTCCTGTTATATCTGACAATACTGTCAAGAAAATAGAGGAAGAGACAGTAAGGAAAGTGAGACAAATCTCCTAGTGGTGGTCACCTGCAGGAGAACCCACATTCTCAGAGAAAAACAAAACAACAACAACAACAACAAACAAAACCAGATGATTTTCTCTTTAGTGGATACTTTAAATCACCTAAACTTAAAGATTTTCAGATTGAAGGGCAAACAAGCGGAGTAGATGTGCAACTTTATTTTTCAGGCCATTCCTAAGTTTCTAATTGTGTTTGTGATGTGATCAATACATGCCAAGCTGGTTATCCAAATGACAATCATGTGACTGATTGGAGAGACAATTTGGGAATGTCTGAGTGTGGTCTGTGTGTAAAACCTGCAAACACCAATCTTGGGACCTCTCTGTTGTGGACAGATCTGAGAGTTGACTTGATGGCAGATGCCTTCAAATAATATTACTACCATTTTACCATTTGTGGCTGAATAGTATAGTGTACCTTCTCTCCCTGCGGTTTTGAACAGCCTGGTGGACTGAGTTTGGCTAGCTGGCATCATCTGATCTGGCTTTCTTAATGCAGGTCAGGGTAGAGCTGTAGTTCAGCACTGAGGTCAAAATTCAGCAGTTCTTGATCTTTCACTCAACAGCATGAGTTTTCTGTTCATGTAGTACAAAAAGAAACAAACATAATCAATTCACATATAATTACTCGTGAGAATTATGCATTTATTCACCTCTGTCAGGCTTTTCTTGCATCACAGGGTAGTAGAGGACAACATTAAAGGAGATTTATATATCTGAATCCTGTGGAGTGGAAGATGAGTGCTTTCTCCCAGTTGTTTCTCAATTTCCCTTTTTCTTCTTCTTCTATTTTTTGTCCTTTTAGATAGTTTAGAATGACCCATCAATAGCATATTAAATGCTAAGAAACAATGCAAAGAAAAAAAAAAAGTTGATTTGCACTTTAAAGCCTCTTTTCTGACATACATGTCTCTGTAGGGTAGGATTCTCTGAAGGAAGAATTTTGGAATGTAAATACTGACTTTGCTGCTTTCTTGGTACAAAATGATGTATCATTGCACGTCTTTTTTTGTTTGTTTGTTTGCTTCAGGATCTTACACATTCTGATCACTTATCCATACTGCCAAAGTTTAATAGCTATTAATTTGATAAAATGAATCTTAATATCACTGTATTTCTTCATAGAAAGAAGTACACATGACACAAGCATTTCATCTAGAATTATGTTATACCATCCTATTTCAAAGATAAGTTTGAGAAAGATAATTAAATAAGGAAAAAATGTACTCTGGAGAGTTAAAATGCACACCGCAAAACATCCATTTTTAAATGGATATGCTTTAACCACTTCAGACTACTGGAACTATTTTGGTTCTCTATCTCCTTTATCCTTGGTTTGATGCTGAGATAGGAAAGTATCATACCAGAATGTCATATCTATATTGGAGATGAGAAGATATCATATGTACAATATCAATGGGAGTTACTAGCTTTTTTTAAAAAACAATATGGCCACCTGTTTATGTACTGGGATTTAGACGCTTCACTTTAAATACCTGTGTCCCAATTCAATGCTAAATTACATGAATTTGATTCCATTGACCTCTAAATTTCCTTTTTCCATTAGTAGGATTAATACAGACTACTAGCATTACTATTTAAAATCACGAGCAGCCTGACAGCAAAGGCCAAAAGTTCATTCTCACACATAGTTGAAACAGGGACAAAAAAAAGCAGACTTCAGGAATGATGATCTCCATTTAGCAAATTAATTAAAACAACGTAAGGTAACATAGGAATAAGAATACCCCTGAGACATTTTTTTTTTCATGGCTTTCAAGATCATGGATACAGTACAAAGTAAAGAAATCTTTTGATGTTAGATGTGTGGAAGCAGCTTCCCTGGCATATTTTTTCTGCTGTTTTGAAGTTAGTACCATGTTCATATTTGTTCTGGCATAGTATGGTCTCTTCTGTTTTTATTTAACCAGAAATCACTCCTAAAAACATAGTATATTAATATTCACACTAAGCATTAATGAGAACATAGTAAAGAGGAAGTAAAAGGTAACTGTTAGAGATTCAAAGATGAATAGGCAGTGCTACAGTTAGATCAATGCAAGCAGAGGTGGCATGAGATAAACCTGCTTTTTCTAGTTTTCCTCACCTGCATTTCACAGAACACAGAAACATCATTTTAGCTTCACTCAGGTTGGAAAACCTGAAACACTTTAAAGATGGACTTCAGCAAACACTCTGACTGCCTCATGATACTGTGTGTTCAGTGATACAGAAGTGCAGGTATACAGTTCTCCTACCTGTAGAGACAGAGTTAATTCACATGTTTATTAAACATTATAAGTAGAAGCACGGACAACAGTGTCACATTGCATTGTGAAGGAGGGCTGCAGGAGCAGCTGGGATTACTGCACTGGAAAACACACAACAGTCAGTCTGTTGACACACATGTGAATAAAGGTAGGGAAATGACACTGTGGATTTTTGAGAGAAAAGCCACCTGAGGGATAACTGCATTTGGCCGTGCAGCTGTGCTCTGCAGGGGCATGGAGACGTCTTTGATCTCTCACTCTCTGCTGGGAGCTTGGCACAGGCAATGCACGTGGCTGGCCAGGAAGGACACTCATCCATCAGCCACTACTCAACCAGCCTAATGAGAGACTCCAGAGTGAGCCTGGTTCAGTTTTCACTTGAAAGAAGGAAGTTGTTCAAAAGTGTAAAATAGAAATGCTCATTACAAAAAGAATCAATGGTGAAACAAGAGTTTACTGTTGAAGCCATGGGACAAAACTAAATCAGACTGACCTCATACCTGCTAAGCATAATTCCTTTCCTGTACAAAGATTTCTGGCTGATGACACGAGAAGAGCTACTTGAAGACAGTCACGTCTTGACATCACACAGATGGGGGTGATAAAATATGACTATAACACTAAAAGCAGCTTATTTCAAAGTCTGCACCACTTTACCACTTACAAACTTCATAGAAACCTTTCTACATACTCAGTGACAAACATAACCCCCTCCTCCCTCCCGCAGGATTCAATCTGCTTTTGTCCTTGACTTTCCCAGTGTGTCTCTAGGGCCTGACTTTCCATCTCCAATGGCTGTAGCTACAAGTATTTAAGACAGTACTACCCAGGCTCTTTACTTGGATGTGACTGCTCCAGCAGGGCTGGTAACAGTATAAAATACATGGAAGCTCTTCTGCCAAGACTGTCCTCCATTCTCAGCCCTCACCACCACCATGGGGATCCTTTCCTGACACACATTTGCTCCTGTTATGAGTGCTGTGGGAACATCTCCCACCCACTGGGGCACAAGAACAGCTAGGAACTGCAACACCTACTCCTACTACAGAGACTGTGCAGGGAGCTCAGGAGTGCAGGCTGTGGAGGATCAGCCCTGCCCAAATTGAAATGGTGATTTATCATGATAGGCCCCTGACCTGTCTTTCCTGTCCCTTTGTAGGAGTGCAGAAACGCAGACAGTAATGCTCCTAGTCAAAAAGCAAGATGCTGCAATACTATTCTACTGGAGTATTTGGTAATCCTGATCTTTACAGGCTGAAGAAGACATTGCTTCTTTATTGTACAAGAGGCAGTCAGCCAAGCTGGCCTTTTATCCAGTGCAGACGAGATAATAGGAAATATGTATGGGCCTTACCCTATAATTAGGGCGCGTTCAGAAGTGTCATGGGCTTTCCAGGCAGGCAGATGTAAGGCACTGTGATTCATCGCAGAGGGGTGTGACTGCCCCCAGGGATTTGTAAAATTTTTTTAAATGCTGACCAGTTCCTTCCTCTTTGATGGGATGGCAGAAACCAAAATTTGAGGAGCCTGTTGGGAGAGAAGTGTGTCAAATTGCTGGGCAGGCAAGCTAGACAAAGCTGTTTGTGCCAATTGTCACCAGCACTGAGTGACAGAGGAAATCTTTTATGCACCTAATCTCAGAGAAGTACATTAGCCAGACTGAAGGAGCTGTCCAGGATCCTTTTGTATTTAATAACCCCTTCAGGATCAACCAATTTAGTCATGTAAATTTTACTATATTGAAAAACAAAACAAAAATAAAAAATAAAAACAACCATCAATCAGCTTATGAATACTGCCCTGCTCCATGTGTGCATTTCTTTCTGACCTCAACTCGGTCAAGTGAGCTTGACTTTGTAATTATCTTGCCTTCTTCTGGCTGGCATGAAAGGGCATATTAGCTCTATTACTACCAGCCTATTAACTTTCTCCTTTCACTCAAACAGTACAGGCTGGTCTTTTAGAGCCAAAGGTTTTACGGAGCCAAAGGTTTCCAATCTGAGCAGTCTGTAGATAGCACTAATATATATGCTTGTGTATATACTTATAGATAATTTAATCTGAGATAGTTTAGGGGTGGAATATCTATTTGTAACAGGGAAATTAGAAGCTTACAAAGCCTTCAACAGTATTTGCTACAACAGCTACAACTTTCACAACAGAATATCACACACTGAGAACGATGGCATTATTTTACTACATCCTGTGTGCAGAAACTGGGCAGATTCTCACAGATTTCTGAGAATGCTGGTCTGCCCGGGTTATATTTGTAGAGCCAAGTTCTCCCTAACTTATGATCTAAACACTACACTGTTGGATGTACACTAAAAAAATAGTTTTCTAGAGTTTATGAAGTGGCTTGTAGATGCCACTTCATTCATACACTTTGCTACAGGTAAAAGGCTGATGGTATTTTGTATCTTCCTCTGCTACAGTCAAACACTGACGATAGTGTACTAAAAGCTGTGTCTGTGTTAAAGCAAGCTCAAACTACCAATTTAAGTACATCAAGGATTATTACGTTTTTTAATTAAAATTTCAAGGGAAAAATTCACTTCATGATATTGCTTGCAGACAAATACTCACTGATATGACACCTATTTATAAAGACAGAAATACCTTTATGAAGTGCAAATTACTATTGTCCAGTCGACACACCAATCCCACCTGAAGTGTCTCTATTTAATTTTTCTCCATCTGCTCACAGCCTTCCAAGTAAAACAATAATTATAGAGGTTAAAAGCTGACTAGCACAAGCTGCTTTCAAGAAAAAAAAATGGATTTTTTTAAGCACTGATAATTATTTGACATGCACAGACACTGGATTAATATGAATGACTACAGGAACTCAGAAGGGGCTGTTATGTTTTTTTTCTTGCATCAATAGTCCACACACAAGGAAAGAATTTACACAACAGAATATGAGGACTCCATGGGAACCCTGAAATAAAAACGTTTCCACATGACTTTGTGCTACAAAAACATCCATTTACCTGACATGTTTTTTAAGTGCTTAATGCTAATCTGCCCAAGAAAACCTAGTACCCAACTGTCCATTTAGTCTGTGTAAAATATGTTTGCCAAATGCAATGCATACCATACAGGAGAACTTTCTATCTATTTCACTGGATTATGATGAAGATTAACTAATGTCTGCAGTGCTTCAAGATGTTAATTATTTTTCTATGGATTTAGGTACAGCAGTTCAACACTATGAAGAACCCTGGCTAACTTGCTAATTCCTGTGCTAAAATACAGTTGGTCACATTATTCTCCTTCTGACTTTATTCAAACGTGTAAGGATCCAGAGCAACTAAAGATACCCTGAAAACTAAGTGTCCCAAATTCTAGGCCTTGTGGCAATCTGCATGAGAGCAGTCTCAGGATTATTCCTCAGCTACGAGAGCTTCCAAAAAGTTGTTCTCTAAACAAGAGCAACTGAAGCACAGCAGTGTTCTGGCTCTCATCTACAGTTCTTCTTTCCTCTCTCCCTCCCTCTCTCCCTCCCTCTCTCCCTCCCTCCCTCCCTCCCCATCCTTCCTCCACCACATTCCTGAGCCACTATTTGGAAGGTGTCAATGCAAAACCAACAGATGGGCTAAACACTAGCTGACAAAGAGACAGGGAAATGGTTTTCTAACAGTTGAATCCTGCCCAGTGCCATGCTTACTTTACCTCTTGTTTTGAGAACAAAAAATTACTTCTACTTTACTTATGAATTCTTGAGGATATAAATTAATTGAAACACAGTAGGAAGACTGTTCTTTAGGGGTTTATTTTGCATTCACACACCCAAATGAACCCATAGCATCACAACATAAAAATAATCCTATTTATTGTAGTGATTTTAAGTTTAAGGCACCACAGGATGAGCTGTAATTACTGACTTTGTAACAGGCTTCCTGAGCTCCATTCTGTAAATCACTACATCTCTTCCCGACTCAAGGTTTTGTTTCTAATCTAACCTACTCTACTAGCTCTCTCTGCTAAAACTGTAAATTATTTGGGGAAAAGACACACTGGGTATCTGCACGTGATCTATCTTACAAGGGTCAGCAGTTGCTACTGTGGAACTAATTAATAACAAAAACACAATCTAAATTTTATCACATCCACTAAAGAAGAAAAAAAAAAAAAAAAAAAAAAAAGACTTTATTCATTTCCTGGCTCTGCAGTTTGCACATATTCAGCTGTAGTGTAGCATCACAGTAGAGCTCCAACAGGTGCTTTAACAACACAGCCTGGTATGGGAACACACACAACAGAAAGATGCATTGGTAGGTGGAGATGTATTTACTGTCAGGAAACAATGATTTTGTGATAAAGAAGACGGAGTATATGACTATAAACACTAAATAGTATTTTCAATTGTGCTGCTCTTAATCATGAAAAACGTTCACTGGCCTTATTTTACCATCTGTACACCCTTAAAATGGTAGGAGCAAGGAGATCAAGCAATGATTTTTCCATCCCTCGTAGTTTACTTGTGAGAAGCAGAAAAAGCCTTTCACCCTAGTTCTGGTGCCAGGCATTGAGCTGTTTGCTATCACAGCATTTCATGTCAGATGGAGGAGACTGAACTGTGAATTCCTAAACCCAGAAAAATATTTTCAGATGTCTGTGCAGCCCAAAGCAGCTGTTAAACCTCTGCATGTTGACAGTAACTTCATACCTGTGCACTGACAGAACAGGGATGGAGACATACTCAAAGAGATACTGGGCTTCTGAAAAAAAACACCAACAGCCTTTGAGAGTAGGGCTTGCAGGGAAAAAAAAAATAGGGCATCCGATCGCAGAAAAAAAAAAGCAGGCCTCACCCATGCCTGAGTGCCCGAGACTATTCAGACAAGTCTGAACTTAGGAAGGCTCTGCATGCACCTCACGATACTGGTTGCACTTTCGCAGTTCAAGTGCCCAATAAACTGGCAGAGAAAAAGCACTCATGAGAGGTTCACCAGGTAAAATTACACTGATGTCACATCACAATGAGTATGAAAAGTCGGAGAGATCATGATATGTAGCTATGTAACTATGGCTATTGAAATCAGCATTTTCTCCCTCTGCTTCCACTGCACCAGATCTCAGTGCAGTACTTTTTCTACAGCTGACAAGATAACAAACATACCCTAGGAAAATACAACCTCCTAAGAAGAAACTGTCATCCTTTGTGCCTTGATGTCAAATGAATGAATATGCATTCCAATAAACACCTGTTATATCCACAGGTGTTTTAATAAGGTACAAAAGGCTGGGGAAAAATCTAGACTGATTTTTCAATTAGCCTCTGTTAAATGGGCATTATTTTCATTTTGTATCCTAAAAGCCATAGAAGCCACACAACGTGTAGCTGTCACGGTGAGCAACCCTTGACCAATCTACTTACACTCTGATGTAGATGCATACTCTGCTAATCATATTTTGGAGTCCTGTGTTGATTGTCACATGAAATAAAATAAAAGTTAAACACTTATTCCTGACTTCCAAAACACGTGTAGCCTTATCTTGGGCATCATCAACAGAATAGGAAAAAAAAAAAAAAACTTTCACTGCTGACTGACAGATTTTTGATGTTGCCATGCTTCCCTTTTACTAATTATGCCCAGATTGCTCATCATGCCAGATACTGTTTATGCTAGGAATTTTCTACAGCATACCTCAGGGGCAAATTGCCTGTAGTGGTGATCTGGGAATTCTCTATAGCCTACTTTAACAAACAAACCTCCAGTATTCCTCCGCATCACGTCATTCAGCTCTCTCACCAAATCTTCAGCATACTTTTCAACTGAGCTAACTTCAGCTACTGACAGAGCTGTACTCCCTGACACGCTGGCTGTGTAGTCCCTCTAGAGCACACTATAGACCCTTTGGCCCCACGATCCTGCTAATCCTAAAAAAAATACAGTAGTTTTAAGTCATTAGGCTGTTGATAAGGAAAGCCCTTGAGGTAAAAGCCATCGAGGTGCAAGCCCAAGTGCTGGACAGCGGTTTCATGTAAATTCCTGCTTTTAGCGTTTACACAAAACTTCACAACATTTGTTAATTTCACCTCTGCTGTAGCAAGTTATTCACAAGCCTGTCTGCTTTTCACAAACAGAATAACTCTTCTTTTATGAGTGGACATTATCACTGGCACGATCAGACCCTGAGTTTGGAATATTTCTATCACTCCAACCTGCGGATGGCTTTTGCCACACTGCGTGCCCTGTAGATGCAGGGTGAGGCGCTTCTCAGGGACGCCCCAGAGCGGCACATTTATGATGGGCAAGAAATCCCACTCCCATCCTGTACCACCTTCCCGTGACAGCTGCTGCAACCGATCACCCCCTTGCCCCTCGAACCCCTCAGAGCGCGGCAGGCCGCCTGCTCCAGGCTCCTCAACGTGCTCTTACTGCGGGCTGCCGTGCCCAGCGGCACCTCGAGTGCTCGGGTGCTCCCCGTGCAGCCGTGCCCATGAGCCGGGTGGCACCGGCTGCAGCCCCTGGGCCCCGCCGTGCCTCAGCCCGTGCTGTGAGCGGGGGTTTCGGGGGGGATCGGACGGGAGCTGATAAAACCTTGCGGAGCCTGGCCGTGCTGAGAGGAGGGGCACGAGGTGAGGTGAGGTGAGGTGAGGGGTGAGGCGAGGCACGAGGCGAGGCGGTGACTGCGGCGACCCCGCCGCTCTCCTCAGGGCGGGCCCCGCGGCGCAGCCATCGGTGGGCACCGGCCCTGCCCAAGCCGGCGGCGGCTCCCGTGGGGCTGGGGGCGGCTCAGCACAGCCCCGCTCCCACCCGGGGCCGGGACCGCCGTCGAGAGCCTCCCTCCCCCCCCCCATCCCCGTGCGCGCCGCCGCTTTGTCCTTGCCCGGCCCGGCGAGCGCGCGCGCCCCCGGCGGCGGCGGGAGAGCGCCTGCGCGCACCCCAGCCCAGAGGGGGGCGCGCTCCGGCGGCCGCCAGGCGGGAGCGAGCGCCCCCCTCGCCTCGCCTCTCCTCTCCCCTCCCTCCCCCCGCCCGCCGCCAGCCCCGCGGCAGGCGAGCGAGCGGGCGGGCGGGGGCGGGCAGCCGCCGGCGCGCCCCCCCCCCCGGCTCCCGTCGCTTCTCCCCCGCCCCCGGCGGCGCGCTCCCGGCCGCCCGCCGCCCCCCGCCCCGGCCCCCCGGCCCGCCGCGGGAGCCCGCGCCGCAGCGCCGGGGCCCGCCAGCGCCACCCGCCGGCCGCGGGGCCGCACCGCGCCTCCCCCCGTCCCCCCCTGCTCCGGCTCTCAATGTTCCACACCGCCCGGCCACAGAGCCGCCGCCGCCGCCGTATAGCCCCCCGGCCGCCTCCGTCCCCCTCCTCGGGCGCCGCGGGCCCGGCCCGGCCCCCCGCCACCCCGGCCCCCCGACCCAGCAGCGGGACAGGACGCGGGCGAAGGTAAGGGAGAGGCGGGCGAGGTGGCTGCGGCGGCGGCGGCGGCGGCGGCGGCTGGGCGAGCGCGGTGGGGGGAGGCGGGGAGGAGCGGGGGGGGGCGGCTGGAGGAGCTTTGTTCTTGTTTTCGGCGCTCGCTGCCTGCCGGCGGCCGGGGCCGCGGGGCCGGGCCGAGTTGACGCCTGGCTCCGGGCACACACGCAGCGGTGCGGAGCGGAGCGGAGCGGGGCCGGCCGGGGCTCTCCCTCCCTCCCTCCCTCTCCCTCTCTCTCCCTCTCTCTCTCTCTCTCTCTCTCTCATTCCCTCCCTCCCTGCCCACAAAGCGCGGCCCCCAGCCCTGCCGCAGCAGCTCCCCGCCGCGCTCCTCCTCGGCGCCCCCCCCGCCCCCGCCTCGCCCCCCGCCCCGCCGCCGCAAAATGTCGGGCTGCCGGCCCGGGGGGGGGTCCGCCCGGCGCTGCCCAGGGCCCTGCCAGCCGCCGGGGCTGCCCCCGCCCGGGGCGCTCCGCAGGCATCGCGGGGTCGGGGCGCGGGGTGGGTTTTGCCAGGGTTTTTTTTATTTTTCCCCTTTAAAAAGCGGCCCACGTTCTCTCTCCCCCCCCCCCCCCCCCCCCCCCCCCCTCCCGGCGCCCAGCCCTTTAAATGCACAGAGCAAGTGTATGTTTCGCTCTGAACGCAGCCCAAGTCTCGCTGGCAATGTATTTTCCCCGAGAGAGGGGGCGAGGGGGGAATCTGGCGTTTGGACCCAATAAAATGCTCTGCTCCAGTGTAAATATTTACAGGGTATTAGTGACTTTTTAAAAAACATTTTCAGTGAGGTCTGTTATTTACAATGTGTCATAAGTTATTAATGTTGATTGCCTAAGTACCCTGCTAAATCTGTCTCATGCCTCGGAACAAAGTCGACAATTGGCATATTGTTTAAAGTATGAAAAAAATGCGAGTGGGTTTAAAAATGGGAAATATCTGTATATTCAGAAGTGTAAATACTGCGATGTAGCTGTCAAGCTGCAGCCCTTGCAGAGGAGACAAAGAAGCGATCTTGGTCAATTTCGCAGTGAAATTGACTCGTCTCCAATTTAAGTGTTCCTTGGAGCTTGGGGAATGGCGAGAGACCGTCCTGCCAGTTGTACTAACTCTGCCTCTTCTTTTCTCCTTCCCCCAAAAAGTTCCCCACGATGTCCAGTGATAGGCAGAGGTCAGACGATGAGAGTCCAAGTACCAGCAGTGGTAGTTCGGATGCCGACCAGAGGGATCCACCAGCACCTGAGCCCGAAGAGCAAGAAGAAAGAAAACCTTCTGCAACCCAGCAGAAGAAGAACACCAAACTCTCCAGCAAAACTACTGCTAAGCTATCCACTAGTGCTAAAAGGTAAATGCGCCAGTAAAGCGTTCCGTGGTGGTTTTGCACAGTGCGTGGAGTCACGGTGTTCGCTTGCGCTTTTCGAGGCAGAGGGATTCTTATAAAGCTGTATGGGAAGTAGTGAAGTACAAACTTCTGTAGCGCAGGAGTCTTCTGGGAAGTGCCTTCGGTAATCCAAGTCTTGTTGGGGTGGTAATTACACAGGCTGGCCGTACTTCTTTTGAGGAGTTGTTTGAGAACTTGGTAACTTACAGGCCAGCTGTGGGGCACCTCTGTGACTTTCACGTTTCTAGAAATGAATAAGTGTGTGTCAGCTCCAGGTGTCTTTTTTGCAGAGTTAGTTTTCCATCCCTTATTGGTATAGGGTGGAGTCCTCCTGGTGTGTTTCAGCCTGCAGCCTGATGATGAGCAGTGCTCTTTAATTAAAGAAGTCGCAAAACACCAGTGACTTTTGTGGGCCTTCTGACTAGCTTCTCGCGTCAATGTACGGTAGAGCCTTTGCACACCTTCAAGTCACTGTTTTTTCCTGGAGTTCTTTCGGGAGAAAGTTAGGCAAGTCTTCTCCCTCAGGATCTGCAGATTCGAGCCATAGGGTTCTTCAGGTAGCCTCTACCTTTAAGTATCAAAATCTTAAGAAACCTCGCTCGGTTTTATCTGTTACGTTTTTATTTGCATACAAGTTTTCTGACAGTCCAGCTCTTAAGACATGTGCTTTAATCATTTTCTGTAAGTCCAGCTGTGGTGAAATAAAGCAAACTTTAAATCCCTTGATTCCAGTTGTCTTCTGAGAAGAAACATAACTTTCCAGTCTTTTCCCTGGAGGTCCTTTTCTGTACAAATATTTACAAATATACTGTAGCCAGAAGACCTGTGGAGTAGCCATAGTAGCTTTGAGTTTTGCTTATTTGGTGTGAATACAGGGGTTCAGACTTGTAGGAATGTTTTAGTATTTTTGCGTTGTACTTAAATTTGGTAAATACTTTTTGAAATATGCTGGAATTGCTGCAGAATACAACTGGGTGACATTGGTGACTTTTTGTCTTGTTAAAGAAACCCTATAAAATAGGACTGGCTAAAGAAGGAAGAGTTCTGGAAATGCTATGCAGATTTTGCGATTTATTGTTACTTATCTTTTTTTGAAATGCCTGAGGTTCGTCATGTAGAAACCCTAGACAGTTTTCTCCTCTTGCCTTTGTTTCAGTTAATTATTGTAAGTCCAATTCCATACATCTCAAATAGTTCAGCAGTCTGATCGGACTTAACGGGACTAGTGCAGGGGCTTTCAGGGCGGTTTCTGTCAGCTCACATTTTACCACTCGCTATTTGTATGGAAGAACAGTCTTGCTTATGTGAGCCTTCTGGTCCAGAGAATTCTTAGTTGTGATTTTAAAGAGGGATTTGCCATGAGTCTTTTAAAATTACACCTTGTATGTGTCTGAATAAATTATTAAATCCACCAAAAGTTTTCAGTATTCATTTTTCTGGACTGTAACGCCTTTGGAATGGTTGTTACAATGTAAAGCTCAGCACAGATTATTTTGAGTTATTATGTCGCTTTTTATCATGTAAAATACAGCTACTGTATAAGGTTGGGGGAGGAAAGGCAGGAGAAGGTGTGGAGAGGAGCAAAGTTGATCTGGAGAGATCATTTCAGGAACAGAGACAGACTTGCAGATCTGCAAATCTACTTTTGAAACACCCTGCAAAGCGGGAGGTAAAATATTGTCAAAGGAATGTGTTTGCTGACAGCATGGTTCACTTCTTCAGCCTCGATCACAGCTCTGTTGCACTGGTTTTAAGTCACTGTCAAATGTGCTTGTACAGCCTCCCCCCCCGCCTCATTTGCATATTAGCTTGCAAAGAAAATCTCTCTGGTAAAAAGTGCTCAGATATGAAAAAGAGTCACTTTTCTGAATACTCGTAGGGAATTTCTACCAAACTCAGCTGTGAGTGTTCTGTTTGTGTACAGCATCGAGCAGGAAAAAGCTGCAAAGTTTCTCAGCTATGGGATTTGGGTTATGCCTCTGAGAACAAAGAGGAAGCAGCCATGTTAGCATTACTGAAGGCAAAGCCAATCTTGCATTTAACTGCATGGTGGTAGAGGGCAGTGTAATTCCCTGATTTATTCTATAGACTATCTCAAATGCTTTGTGTCTGTTCTCATTTCACCAACAGAATCCAGAAGGAGCTAGCTGAAATAACCCTTGATCCTCCTCCTAACTGCAGGTATGTAACAGCTTCTTAAATTGTGGACAGTGGCAGGAGATTAATCTGCTCAGGCTAACAAATGGGAAAGTTCGTGTTTACAGCTGGTGACTATTAGACAAAAATTGCATACAGTGGATTGAACAAGCATAGGGAATGTCTGATATTGAATTCTGGTATTTCATCTGCATGTTGTAGGTGTAGTCATTTGTGGTTTAAGTACATAGTAAAATATATTCAGTTTATTTTTTTTGTGGCTGGTCCCTGTCTTTGTGAAACATTGATTATACGAACTTCAAAATACATGGAAGCTTTTGACTTTATGTCTGCGTGTAGTTTGAACTGGCCTTTTGAGTGCCAGGTTTATAGAGTTATCGCTTTGTTCTGAAGCAAAAGTAAAGGAACTCTGTTTGATTCTTATAGGCGTTCTCTTAGTACGTTGCTTAGTAGTTAGATGAGAGGTATTGCCTTTAAATTTATGTTCTGTTGGTCAGAGTTGTAGTTGCTTGATAAAGGATGTTTTTAAGGAGGCTCCCAACTTGAGAGATGTCTGTTGGTTTTTAGAAAGCAAAGTCATAGGCTTGGAAGGCTGAGTGATAGAGTCTTAGTTGAAGTGAAGGTAACTGGAGCACTTCATCTGTAGGAAAGTTAAATAGTAGCATAGCTGACTAATTTCTTTAAATCTTTTACATTTTTTACTTTTGTTTAAAAGATGCATAAAAATTCTCATTAGCTGTGAACATCCAGCATTAAGTTTTGTGCTAAAACTGCACTTTAATAACGTTGCTTTCATTTGATGCACCTCAGTAAGCTTTCTGACTGTAAGGTTTCTTCAGATTAATAGCTCATGTAACAGCAAGCATTGTACACGTGTTAAAAAAATGCTGGAAGTGCTGTCTGATGTTACGTTAGAATTGTTTGGCATTTTCAATAGTTGGAAGGGGTTGGTGCAGATCTTGTGAATTTGGTAAAATGTGTGATGTTATCCTATTTTAACAAGCTGGGAGAGGCAGGGACTAACCAGAGCTGCGTTTCACTGTTTTTGCGGTAAAGGTGCCTTATCCTGAGGACTATGCTGTAGATTGCCTATGGCAGTCTGATGTATTTGCATGCAGGGGCAGCGGGGTCTCCCTCTTAAGTAGAGGCAAGCTCTGTAAAGCGAGAAAATGTGGGGGGTTGTTTGTTTGTTTGGGTTTTGTTGTTGTTATTTGTCGTTGTTGCTTTTTAATAATTGTCCTCTTACTGGGATCTAGCTCTGTGTTTGTCATTAATTTTGTGCTTGCCCCCCTAAATGAGGCATAGTAGGAAAAAAAATTTATGAAGGAAATGAAACACTAATGCTTTTCCTTGTTAGATAAATGCTGAAAAGATTACTGTAGCGGTTTCAGGTTCAGCAAGCTATAGCTTGGCTTTTCGAAAAAGAAGCCTCCCCCCTCACACTTCCCAATCGCATCTGATGTTTAGCTCCTTGGGAAAGCATGTTCCTCTGGTATTAGCACAGGAGTGTTGCACACAATCTTTCTTGTGAGCTGGTGCTACCAGTTGCCCAGGAATGCTGTTGAGAATGATGAAAAACCCTCGATGTGTCTAAAATTATTGTAACTTCTCTCCTACAGAGTGTAGGGGAAAAGATAGATAGATAGATAGATATTGTCAGTGAGGAAGCCAGTGCTTCTTTTCTTGCAAGTATTTTTGAAGAGAAAATCACCCTTTAATCAAGAGCAGCTGTATGATGAGTGTATTTTTACCTTCCACAAACATATTTACAAGAGACATTCACTTCTTTAACAGAAATTCTGGGTTTTCAGGATGAACAGTTTGAACAGAGTTTCACTACCCAAAGGATTACCATTTCACTGGAATTTAAGGTTTAGAAAGAGCCTTTTTGATATCCTTTGGAGGTAAATGTAGCTGTGCAGTTTGCAGAGCAGTTGAAGCAAAAGGCTTGCAACATGCTTTCTTGTGGGGTGCAGTAGCACAGATTAGACAAACTGATGCAGCAGGCATATGACACTCTTCATGCAACAAGCAGCAGAATGTTACTTCTTACATTTCTTGTAAATGTGTATAAAAAGTAAGTAAAAAAAAAAGTTTAAAAGCCTGTAGAACGTGGGCATATTCATGTGTGCTTTAAAAATTAAAAAGCCCTGTGTTGTAAGTTCTCCCAAGGGGATTTCTTCATGCCAAGCTGTTTCTCCTGCAGTTCCAGAATGCACCCTTATCATTTGCAGTCCACATGTTGCAGGCTTCCCAGGAAGATAATCGCTAGCTGATGTGGTTGATAGTCCTTCTGGTTGCCCAGTTATTGAAGTAATTAAAAATAAATAAATAAATATGATATAGGCACACAAAAAACAGTAAATGTAATTTTAATTCAGTACAATGCAAATACTGAAGAGTGTGTTGAACTCTCCTGTACTGAGGTACGTGTTGGTGTCTGCTGCTGCTTCTCACCTGCCAGTGTAACTGCACGTAGAGTTGCTCCCTAATCCACTTCTATCAGACTGATCTGAGGTTGAGTTAGCAACTTAAAAATGACACCAACCGGTTGCACTGTGATTCTCACACACGAGATGCGTAGGTTTCCTCAGTAGTTAAATTTCCCACAGTCGCATCTATTACTATAACATCTGTTTTGTTAAAATGCCAGAGCCCCAAGAGAGCCCCATTCTTGGGTGTGCTGAGCAGGCCTGGGCTGTGCATTAAGTTCTATTTTAGGAACTGGGATAGCAGAATGACAGGCAAATTAAAAATGTCTAAAAAGCATTTTTTGCTTGCTTATCTCAACGGTGGAGTTTGGTTTCTGATTCTGTTCAGTTAATTGGGCAATGTACTGTTAGAAAAGTCACGTTGTTGTGTTTGTGAGTGGTAAACAAACTGCATCCTGGGGGGTACCATGTATAAAATCTTAATGCTGACAGCTGTACTCTTTAACATACAGTAATGCTCAAAATTCTTGTGGATTTTGGTGAGATTTCCAAGAAAGATAGAGCACTGAAAACAATAAAACTAGATTTGGTCTTAAGCCACTAAAGATGATGGGAAAGAAGTTAAGTACTGCTTTCTCCTTGTGTTTTCTCTTGGCTAACAGAAGAGCCCAGAATGAGTCAGTGGGTGTCCAGCTGTAGCACCCGGGCAGATAGGTAAATCCAGGTCACAAGTATCTGATCCTGTTTTTTCTTGCTTTTGCTGGCTTAACTCAAAGTTGTATTACTTGATGCAGTGTGCTGTATTTAATTTCTTTTGTGCTTTTAATAGCATAAAGCACAGCTAAAAAGGTCTTGGCCCTATTGCTCCTGGGCAGCTCAATTTCAAACCATGGCCAAGCGCTTATACATGCTTCAAGGTAGGGAAGTATGCCAAAACCCACCATTGCACATTCTCAGAAAAATATTGCAAAGATCTTGCACGTAATGCGTGGTAAATCTGTGCTGCAGGGATGCTCTTAAATAGGTTTGACATATCTGGAATAACTATTTTCAGTTCGTGGCATAAAACTGCTCCGAGCAGAGGGCAGCATGCTGTAGCTGAGGTTAGATCCGAGGCTGCTGTTCTGACCTGCGAGATTTGGGGGCTGCAGCTCAGGTGGAGCAGGGCACAGCTGGATCCCACCCTCCTTGTGCTCCCTGGATTGTAGCGTTGGCATGAGTGAGGCATTCCCAGGGACACTGTGATTTACAGCAGCTTCCTTTAGCTGTTCCTGGCTGCTCTGCTGATCCACATTAGCAAAACTACGTACTCCCTGTTGTCTTTCCTCACTCCTCATTTCCACTCCAAAATTAATCATTGTTCTTCTTCATGAGAAGGTTGTAGAAGTTCGACCCAATATTAAATGTATTTAGTAACACCTATGCCAGCATATTTTATAGTTTATGTCCTATTTTGCAACAAATTCAGTTTGGTGTAAACTTCGGAGAAAATGAAAGCATAAACTAAAATCAGTGTATCCACTGAGAGCTTGATTCATGTGGTTTAGAAAGAAGTGAGTTGAGATAGTGTGCCTTTCCCATGTCAGTGTGAGAATTTGAGCATTTTACGGTCTATTCTGTCAGTTGGTTTTAATCACTTCTCTTTGTTAAATTAAAGATCAGACATCTGAAAGCAAGTGGTTAAAAGAAAAAGGCCAGACGAAGCACGTGCTGTAGAGCCCCAGTCAGAGGCAGCTTTCCTCCTTTATAGCTGCTGGGAGATGTGATTTCTTACCAAGACAGAGGTTCTTGGATCATCCCAAAGGCTCTCTGCTCTGTTTCATCCTCTTCCTAGTGAGTGCCTGACTGAACCTGATCAGTCTGCTGAGAAGATTTTTCTCAACAGGGATTACTATCTCTATTTATTTTCAGGCCTCGTACTCTAATATATACTAATGTGATTTCTCAAGCGGTACTACAGAAGGTAGCAGTTGATGATTTTGCTGTTTGTACCCTCATCTAAGCTTGCAAGTATGTTGATAATTTATGAGTAGCTCATTTTAAAATTACTTATTTTAAAATAACACTCCAGAGTATGTGTACTGAGCACAATGGGCAGAAGACGTAGGGGTTTCGTTTCAGTGCCGCATTCTTGTGCTTCCAGAGGATTGCATTTGCTACATCTTGGGCTAATTCTGTGCTGCAGTTTTGCCAACTCAACCCCATGGTCTGGAGTTCGACACAAAGAGAAATGCTTGCAAACCCCTGGCAGACAAATGCTTTTCCTGGTTTAGTTATGGACCCACGAATCCAGACGTTTGTAACTGTCTCACTGTGGTTATTACCCCATCAGTGAGGAAGCATTGCAGTATATATTTAAAGCAATATTGTGAAGGTATTCTTCAGACCAGCAATTTAAGCTCTTTCAATTGAGGTGTCTGAAACAATGAGAAGCAATGAACAATTGCTCCGGTGGTGCAGGTTCCTTTATGTGCAGAGAGAGCTCTGGGCTGAGCACCCTTCCACAGCCTTGTGTTAGTGAGGAAGGTGCCTCAGATAAGCTGGTAGAAGCCTTTCTTTTTGTTAACATACTCCATCTACAGTAAGGTTATAGGCAAATGTTTACTCTGCAAACAGTCGTGCCTGCTGAAGATGTTACTGCACAGCTGTGGTTTGCTCCAGTTCTGCCATGTGGGGTGACTACTCCAGTCAGCAAGTGAAGCTGGCTCATCTGATAGTGCTACCCACGGGGAGGAAAAAAAAAATCATCCAAGTTTGCTTAAATGGTTTAAATAGGTGATTGAAATGAACTCTGCTGGATTTTTCCTCCCACTCTTCAGAGTAGGCATTGTTCACATGAAGCATTTTGTCAGACACATCAGGATGTGAATAAGTCAATCCGTTCCTTTGTCTCTCAAATGTAGTAAGTTTCCATCTCTCCTTTGACAAAGCCAGGCGTTAGTTTTGTTACTTTTTTGAAATCAGTAGGAGGAAGAATATTCTGAATGTAGTCAAATACAGCAGCACAAATGCATGCCTAGGTCGTCGCATGTACTGTTGTGTTTTTTTCATAGAATAGGATTTCATAGAATTCTTCCAATCAAGCTTCTGGCTTTTCAGATCAATGGCAATCTCCTCAATTTTGCATTGGTACTGTTCATGTCTTATTGGGCAAATGTCTTCATGTTGCTAAATATTGAGTATCAAGTAAAAAAAAAAAAAAAAAAAAATCAGTTTGGCTTGTTTTCACCTCTGTAGTGAAAACCCCAGCTGTGAACACTAAATGGTTCCCTACAGGAGGAGCTGTTGATTGAGGTAGGTAAGAGACATTATATTAGGAATGCACGCAAGAATGCCCATGCTGAAATTGAAGGAGCAAAATTTAAAATAATGAAAAAGTAATCCAAACCCTACTTCATAATGTATCTTCTGCGAGCTACATTGTACTTTTTATTCTGTCTCTTCTTGCCCCCGCACTTGCTTGCCACTAAATATAATAAATCCATGCTACAAGAAAAGAAAGATGAAGTTTGCAGAATGATTCTGAGAATACAAACCCACAAAATTATTTCTAACACTTCCTTCCCTGTACAGAAGTTTGCAGTTGCAAAAATGCCATTAAGAGGGCTCACAAATCCTGTAAGAACATGTTTGAAGTAGCTCTCAAGTGAATATTCAAATATTGCTTTTCAGAATTGTCCAGCTTTGAACATAGACTTGCAGTTCCTTCATTGTTAGTCAGTGAATGTAAATCAGTGGCTCATAGTGATTTAAAGATCTGTTAATTTAAAGATAACCTTGATTTATCTGAAGTTATTTCTACTAAGCAGTTTCTTCCTTGCTCTTTCTTCCCTCCCCCTTTCCTACAAGAAGAGTCTAGTCTAGGTCAGGCTAGCAAGCAGTGGTGTAATTTAGCACAGCAATCAGAAGTTGGTATTTTTTGTCCATTTGTAGTAACAGCCTCATTCTGCTATCTTTATGTGTGTGCAGAGTGGCTTTTACCTTATTTGCCAGTAGTCAGTGAAACTGCTTAAGGAGTAGGAATGAAACAAATCTAGAAAGACATTTCAGTAAAACACTGAAGTGTTAAGTTTTGCTGGAGTGCACTGTTATTTAACATGCATTTAAAAAAAAATAATGCAGCAGTGGAAGATTGTGTAACTCCTGTATGTATTGAATTGTGAGAATATTTAAATTACTTTCTTTTCAGTTGAGAGTGGATGAGAGATCCACTAACTAAAATTGCTTTATGTGTGTTTTTTTTTCCTTCACCTTGTCCTGGTGTTGACCTCATTTGAGCTCTAAACCAAGTTTGTTTGTTTGGTGTTTTTTTGTTGTTGTTGTTGTTTTTTTTTTCCAAAAACCCCCATACAGTGAATTTCTCATGGAAGTAATGTGAGCAGCATAATTAAGACAGTGTTATGCAATATAAATAAACTTTTCTACTCGTAGGAGTAAGTTTTTCTGCCTGCAAATTTGCAGATTAGGCCCTTGTGTAAGCAGTGTCCACAGTGCTGTCATACATGCTCTTAAATGTCTGTATGTTAGTCGTAAGGTCTTATAAATCTTTCACCAGTTTTCATTAGCAGTACTTTCAAAATGGAGAAAAAAAATCGGCCATCTATCTACTCTGGAGCTGCAAAAATAGTTCAAACGCTTTTCACTCAGCTACTGGTGTTACAAAACTGATCCTCATTATTTCTAAGTTTTGTCTGGAAACAATAGAAGAGCCCAAGATGGACCAGTCTGTTTAAACAATTCTTTAAGCATTGTTGTGCAAAAATTTGTAAAAACCACAGAGTAATATGTCCTTACGCGTAAGGACAAATCTGCTTTTCAAATATCCATTTGTATAACTGCACAAAGCCCGTTCAGGCTCTGTGATAAAACTAATTAAAGTATGCCTTATATATATATTTCTTTTTACATTCAAGCTGTGCCTTGCTCCTCACTGCCAACCTGTTATATTTAGTTTGTAATAAACAGTGTACATGGCAAGGTCCTAGCGCACTGAACACCTTGCCATCAGACTGACTGTCTGTGTGTGTCAGTTACCCTTCTTTGATCTGATATTTACTTTTACAGCCTTAGGACACCTAATTTTAACTCAAATTAATGAAGTGCAAGTAGATGAGAAATAGCTAAACTATGTTAAACCCTTTATTTAGAATTCGTCATCTACTTCATGTAAAACTGATGGGTGGAGATTTCCTGCGACAGGTGTAACTGTGCTTTGCAAATATGTGGAACGTTCTGAAACAGGTAGTACAGGCATGATGAAAATACCGTAAGCGTGTTTTGAGTTAGGCTAAGCAGGCAGGAGCAAGGATATCCAACTACTGGCTGGGATGGGAGAATGCAGGCCATTAAACTAGCCACAGACTACACTGTGACTTTAAATTGATGCCTTTTTTGAGCCAGTAACTGCTAGCAATGAACAAGTCCTAACCTGCTTGCATTAGCTTGGATTAATTTTCTACAGTGTCCTCATGCAGAGAGCGTTCTATGCTATTATCGGGTTCAGAGCTGTGGTTGAAGTGGTTGTTAATTTTATAACACTTACTCTAAAAAAGGCTGGTCAGATCTGTTAGGAGCTCAAATCGAGATTTACTTGACAGTGTTGAAACTGCTGTAGTTTAGCATCACTTCCAGGAGCAAGAGGGGCAGAGATTGCCGTGATGAAACACCACTCAGAACTGCAGTTACCAGTAGCTTGTGTTCAGTTTGGAAGGGTGTGTAGGGAGGGTCTTTAGAGGACCGTCCTGCAGTCCTTCGTCACTGATGTTTTCATTATTGACTTGGATGCTGGACTAGAGCTACATACTAGAGCATGTAATAAATGTTACATTTTCAGGTAACAGCAAAGAGGAAGTGATTACGGGTGCTTTGGAGGACAGGACTAGAATCCAAAGTGACATGGGCAAATGTAGGAAGTGACCTTAAATACATGCAATAGCACACAATTTAATAATGAGAACTGCAAGGCACAGCCCTTTAGTAGGCATAGTGGGCTGCACAAATCCATGGGAAAAAAAGGCTGGATAAGGAGCAGTTTTTCAGAAGAGGTGTAGCAGGCCTGAGGATCATGTGCTTTTCAGGAGTGAACAATACTACTAGACCACAGCAAGAGAAATAAATAGAACAGCGGTCACAGTAGGGAGATGCATTAAAAAAAGAAGTGTTGGAGACATGGTGTATAAACTCATCCCATTCAGTTCAGCAGTAGTAAAGGCCAGCTGGAGTACCTTATCCAGTTTTAAGCACTACACTGCAAAACGGCATGGGCTAGCTGGAAAGAATACAGATTAGAAGAAAGAAGGAATAATCTGTGGATGTATAAGAAAGTTCCTGCAAAGGAGATACAGCAATTACTGCTAGTCTTATCGGGTGGTTATGGGAGCGGCTTAAATTGCTATAAGGAAGATGTAGGGTAGACATTTGGAGTACCTAGCTATAAAGACAGTATGCAGAAGGAGGTGGTGGCTCTGCATCACCAGAGGTTTTCAAGAACAAAGGTTAGACATGTAACTGTCAGGGACTGCTTGGGTATAGCTGATCCTGTGTTTAAGCAGGAAACAGACTAAGTGACCACTTAAGGACTAGTTTGACCAAGCTATCTGTGGCAGTGGATTTAAGTAACAGTGTTAAAGGAAGGCTCATCAGGAAGTGATTTTCCCCTCATTTAAAAACTCTGTTGTAATATTTCTCTCTATTGTATTTCTCTATTGATAGAACTTGGGTTCTGTCATTTCAAGCAACAGCAGTAACAGCAATTATTTAAAAAGTCACTGGAAACAGTTTTAGCCCTGTTGTCAATTTAAAAAAAAAAATCTAGTGATTTTTCTGCTAATTATTTTTTTTTCTATGTAGCTTCATTTTCGGTTTGTGTCCAACCCTACTTTCCTTGCACAGTCAGCATATTCTGCTGATAACTAGAAATAAGCTAGACACATGTCTGATGTTCTCCAGGGGTGTATCACCACTGTGAGAAACTAATAACACTGGTTGTGTAGTAGATCTTGATTTTGGTTGTGTCCTGTGCTCCGTGTTTGGAGTTTCAGCTTTTGTTCCACAGTCATATAGGTACATCTAGCACTGAGATAAACAAAAGCAAGGGATGTTTTTTTCCCTGCTTTACAGAGGCAAGATGCAGTCAATATGCAAGGCTCAATGCATCTGTGCACATGCATGCCGAGTGGATCAAGTGCATCAGAAAACAGTTGTGTAGCATGCTGCCCCTGACCAAGACTCTACCATGGATCCTATCCCTAAGCACCCTCAGGAGTCAGGGCTCAGAAGATTGTAGTGAAACTGTAAGCAGCCTGGCAGGTTTCCAGCTGATGAGTTAATGCTGCTATAAACTCCAGTAGTTCCTCTTTGAGGCATGCAGAAGGGTGCAGACACTGGGAAAGTAGCCAAGAAAGGCAAAGAGCAGACGGCAAAGCTAAAGGCCAGCCTCAAGGATTCACAACACAATTGTCTTCAAGGTGGGATCCTCCCATGCCAGAAGCCCTCTCCATAGCTCTGGCGGCAGCACGGGAAATTGGTAAGCAAATTAAGGTATGTGTTCAGTGCAGTTAGCCTGACTTGTCTGTGCTTGGCTAGCATAGCTTGAGCAAAGGTAGCTGCTACCTGTGCCCAACGCTCCTGCCACCCCACCACTGGATTAGCAGTACAGGGTGCTGCAAGAAGCAGTGGGCTCACCGTCATGCCACATTAGTTCATTGAGCTTGAAGCTGCAACCAGGCAGTTTTTAACTCAGGTTAGCACTTCAGTCTCAAGCTTAGGCAAAGAAGTCACCAAAATATTGAAGACTGGGTGAGTCTGTAGAGCAGAGCATCAGCAGGTCAGATTCCATGGCACAAGTGAAAAATAAACAGCAAACAGAAACATTAGGGTCTTCTTTTCTGTAGGGAAAGCTATTTTTGTTTGAAATTTAAGTAAAGCGTTTAGCTTGTAAGTGGTTTGAGCAGAGTGAGTTTGGGGGGGGGGAAAAAAAGTGTTGCAATAGATCAGTGGCTGCGCAATAGGAGATCTGTGCAGCTGATGACGATCCTTGCTGTGAAGCAGCAGCTATTGCAGCAGACAATGGGCAGCTAGATTCCTCCCCAGGCACATGCACCTCTTCTTACAAACAAAGGACTTGTCCAGCCTGCAGTCACTGCCTGGGGTGTGCTCGCACTTTAACCAGCTTTTGTCCTTCTGCCTGGTGCCACAGCACCAGAGACCGGGTGAAGAACCCACTGTGGCTGTGTTTGTGCTCCGTGGTGGAGGTGTACCTTGTGCTTGTCCTGACTTCTTCGTGGATGCTTTGAGAGTGCCTGTGTCCATGTCAGTAACGCCAATGTCGGGAGCTGTGAGGGGCATCACAGCCATGGTGGGACATCAAGGATTTACTAACTCCTTCCTTAGCAGGCACCTTAGGGGCCTAGGGAGCCAGGCCCACTACAGCACAGCCCACTTAAACAGTTTCATGTTTGGTGTTTTCAACTTCAGCATCTTGGGAAAGAAATGAGATTCAGTTTAATTTCTAGTCTATAAAGCAAAAGCAGGGAGAAGTCTTGGGAGACTAAAATCTACTTGTAATGAGCTCTGTAACAAACGCTGTATTCCCATGGAAGCAAATTTAAGTGATCTAAGTTACCCAGTACAACCTACTGCACATTAAGCATAGTCTGAGTGATTAAACTGAGTTCTTATGCCAAAGGAAAGAAATACAGTACCAACTGAAGTTCTGCAAGCCTGATTAAACAGTAATCAAATCTGAGAGGGTGATCTTCACATGATAAACTGTGTGAAGAGCAGTCTATGGCTGCAGAAGTGTTTGCTTGCCTGGAGTAGATACTTTGTATGGAAGTAAAATCCCTACAGATTTTACACTGCCAGGTAGTGCCATGTGGCTTGCCTTTCTGCCACAGAGTGCTGTGGTCATTCAAAGAGTTTGAAGAGCAACCTTGCTGTCGCATCTTCAAGTCTGGTTTGCTTCTATTTATTTGTTTGTTTGTTTATTTCTATGAAGTGACTGAAAGCCATAGTCACAGATGGTGTTCTTGCTTCCGCCACAGCAAACACACCACAGCTCGTTATTTAAATAAGAAACAAGTTAGTAAAGTGAAATGGTCACAACGAAAGCAGAACAGTAGGAGTGCAATGATTCATTTGATAATACACAGTATCAAATCTTAAATCAATGTGGAGAGACCAATTACTTTTCAAACACTAGTTTTCCAAGTTTTTTTGTTTGTTCGTTTTTTGTTAAACTGGTTTGGTTTTGGAGTTGATTTTTTTTTTTTTTTTTTTTTTTTTGTCTTAGGAATAACTGAAACAAAATAATTTCTTATCAGTTAGAAGGCAAGCTAACGGTAGCAGTTGTTGATACTAAAACAACTATTGCAGGCTGAGCACTGTGTGGTTCTCCTAGATATAAAGGGCATTCTGGGCAAAGTTCCCATAAAATGGGTGTGCCTTATTAGAAATTAGTGAAGAGGGGGGCAGGGATGGAGGAAATAGAGATACGAGTTGTACTAACTGCATAAACGTTCTGTCATCGCTTTATTTTCTTTTGGTAAAGAAAGCAAGCTCTGTAAGGACATGCCTGAAGTTTGACAATGGTAATTCTGATCTGGTAGAAGGAACTGAGAACTGTTATTTCTTATGAATTGCACTTGTTTGTCTTTTGTGTGATTGTTCTATGTTTTACATAAAATGTTGAACAAAAACTAGAAATAATTATTTGCTTAATTTGGCCTAACAATGTGTGATGGTGGTCTGTGCTGTTCTGCCCGGTGTTTTAAAGAAGGCAAAAAGGAGGAGCTGATGCTGCAGGATGCACTTATATGAGATTTTGCAATTTTCTGTGTAGCCATGACATAGCACTGAAGTTGTACTTAACCTATGTAAAATTCAGTAGTAGATTTTTTAAAAAGATAATATTGAAGAAATAAACTTTTTTTTTTTTTTTCCCCTCTGTAGGCTGAGGCAGGTGAAGCTTTGCTAGCCTAGAAATCATAAGCCAAAATTTATCTGTCCTCACACGTACCCAGGCTACATGCAACATCACAAAATACATCTTTGGACTTGGGACCCTGCTCAGGGGCAGTGTGGGGATTTTGTTCCGGATTCCTTGGCTGCTGGCTGGCGTGGCTGTGGGCACGTCTCGCCGTGCATCTCCCTGGTACAGAGCTCACCACGGAGCACCTGGCTGGGCTGGGCTGGACTGGGCTGTGCAGAGAGCAGGCAGTGCCAGCAGGCTGCCTGCCTGCCGTGCCAGCTGCCTGCAGGACTGGGTCATGCTGCGGAGGGATGGGGCTCCTCATCTTCTGGACGTTACTTAGCCATTTGTAGCTCCTCTGAGTTGCTCTCTCTGTGTTTGGTCTCATTAATTGAGGACCATGTGGTGTCTGATGTCGTGCTCTAAATGGCTACTGCCTAATTTTCACGCAAGTAAGATCGTAGGAGAGGTTTGGGTAACTCAAATGCACTGCTTTTGGCCAGAATCAATTTTGAGATTCCACCAGCAGTAGCAGTGTTACACACGGATGTGGCACGCTTAACTTTTCTTTACTCTTTCATTCAGATTCAGACCTTTGAGGAGTAAGTGTTAATGAAATCTCTGATCTGAATTATCAGACTCTGCTGTGCTTGCACTTTCTTTTGTTTTTAAACATGGGAGTAGGAAGACAGGAGTGACAGTGAGCAGAGCTCTTCCTGCATCTGAGATAATCTGGATGCCTCTCCTCTAAAATCTGCCAACCAGGCTGGGAAACTTTCCAGTAAAGGTAGCCTGTGCCCACCTCAGGGATAGCAGCTAGTTTCAGGATGCTGTTTATCAAATCATAGTGCACCAATATAAAAATCAGTTTGGCATTCTCCTTCGAAAAAGTCAGTGAAGAGCAGATACTTTGGAGAGGCCGTATTGCCCCAGGTCTCAGTCAAAATCCACTTATGTCCAGAAGCATTCCAGGTTTAAGTTTAAAAGATCCATGGACTTTTGAAGTCTGATGCTGGGCGGAAAAAAGGAACAATAAATCATGTAGAGAGTACTCCACATAGCACAGCGAAAGCTGTTTCTGGAAGTAATTGTATCGATCATTTTCTGAAGTTGGTCGCTGATCACGAAAATGAGGAACCTGTTGCAGTTAGTTCTGCAGTCATTAGTGGTGCATGCTTGATGAGCAGTGGCTGAGACACCACGCAGTAGCTGCTTATGCAGAATCTCTGTTAGGTGCAAAGACAGCTGGCAGAATATACAGCTCTGAGTCACCCTGGCACTACTGGAGTGCATAGCCATGGTCTTTAAGCTAGACCCTGGATTTTATTCCACCTGTATGCAGAACAGGGCAGGGAAACAAACCTTTGTGCTTCACAGTCCTAGGGCTGTTGTAGACCATATAAATTTTACTGTCTTGAGTGCTTTGACATTGCACCACCTGCACGTGGTCCTAAGTGACCTCAGCCTTCAATAGGAGCAAATGATTTTCCGGGGTGTCCCAGCTGTGCTCTAGAGCCAACAGCGCGGCACTAGCTGGAGTCACCTCTTTCTTCCAGGGAAAAACTCTATTAAACCAGCATGTTAATTGGATAGCCATGCTTTGCTCGAAGTGTGGCTCAAAATGAGTGTGCTAAGCAATGCTGTGCCTCTCTAAGTTAGCAGTTCCCCTAATTTTTCTAGTCTTGTGCTGAGTCTTGGTGGTGGAGTTTCCAATATCATTAAAATAGTTATTTGGGAAAAAGATCTTCCTAAGTGTAGTTTGAAAGACGGAAGCTGTACTCTAAAACCTTTCTGTTCTCATATTTGATGTCTGCAATAAGTTGTTCCCTGTGTTATTAATTCTTCTGGCAGGTGGAGTTAATTTATTTGTGCATTAGTCTTCGTGCTGCTGGATGAATTATAGATTTAATTATGGTCCAGGTGCTCAGAGCTTTGCTGTTCTTCAAAAAATGAAATATAAAGGAAAAGTGAGTAATTTTTTGGCTTGTTGAATAAATGTAAACATTGGGAAACTATACCAGAGTATAAATAAAGAGCGGATTTACTTTGCAGAGAATGTTGTTATCTACTCCAGGGTGTTCTGCTTGGTGGGGAGGATTAGTGCTCTGTGTTATACTGGGACACACCTTTTTGCAGTTACTACTGTATGCAACAAAAGATTAAAATCTTCTACCTACAATTCCTTGTGCTTTTAGACCAAGTCTTTTTTCTGCAATTATGGCCAACTACAAAATGCAACACTACTTATTTGTGTTTATTTCTTGTCTTAAAACTGTTTTCCATCATACTTTCCATCAGTCTGTATGAAAAATTACTTTTTGGATGACATTTAATTCCATGAGAGCCCTTTTCATAACTGGTTGTTCATGGTCAGGCCAGAATACAAGATCCATGAAAGAAGTGTAATTTCTGCACTTTGCAAACTTATTTTTTCTGGCAGCTGTAAAGCTACTCTGAAAACTTGAATTTATGCGCTCTCCCCACTAACATCGGTCCTTTAGCATTAGATCTTTGGATGCTGGCTGTTGAAGCTGCATTTTCTGGTGCGAGATCTAAAGCTTTTCCTTGGCAGGTATTTAAATGCCAGCAGATCAGAGCTTTCTTCCTGGCGAAGGGCAGTGACGGGTAGATGCCTTTCTGCTCGCTACCTGACGTCAGGGCTGCAGAGCTGCAGCCCCCCAGCCCAGAGGGGCAGTGCTCGCAGTGTGGGCAGGTGCTGGATGGACGCTGCTGCTACCCAGCTCCCGTGTGACTTCATGTGCGTAGCTGGGAGCTACTCCACTGCCCTGGGTCCCAAACAGCATCTTCTTCCCACAGCACTCGCATCCTGTCATGGTCACTGTCGGCTGCCCCATGCAGTCAAGGCACTTTTATTCAGGTATTTTACTAGGTACATCGGTATCTTGATTAAAGCAGCTAGCTTCATTTTTTATTTTTATTTTTTTTTTAGGGTTAGAAAGCATAACTGCAACTGTATATATATCTGCATGGGTGTGAATGTATGCGTGCATACAAATAAGCTCTCTGCTCTGTGAAGAGAAGAGGTGTTTCTCTTTTTACTGAGATTGCATGCAATATATGGGCAAGGGGCAAGTGTATGAGCTATGCTAATTCAGTGGGACTTGCTTCTCTTCATTCTTCATTTCTGCATTTTTAATTACTGCCTTTCTGGTTTGTGGCCTTGAGTCAGAAAAAGCACACCATGCTTTCCTCACCTTTTCGAGGAAAGCGTGTGTCTGTGTGTGTGTAACAGCTTTTCTGAAGGGAGCGTGAATTGGCCCTGTTTCAGCTGCCACTAAACATCACTTGGCAGTGCCCTTGGAATAATACACATCTGCTGCTGTACCTGAGACAAAAAATAAAGACTACCTTTCTTAATAGATTTAGCTATTTTAATATGCCATTATTACTTGCAATTATATGAAATTTTCAGATGAAGATAAACTGTCCAATTTATCCTTGCAATTGTCCCCTTTTGCTCCTTTTCATTTTGGAGGTGGAAAAATTCATATCATGGTTTCATTATCTTTTTGGTACTGCATGACCAATACCCTCAGAAGTCTGCTCTTCCTCAGACAGAAATAATGTTTGATGTGTCTCCCGAGGAAGCAGCCAAAAGTACGCATTCTGACCTCATCTTTAAGCTTTTTCATTTCCTTTACTGACACTTAATGAAGTTACTATCACAGCCATTAAAGATAATTTTATAATACATTGCAAAAGTAGATTATGTAATTACAGTTTCTTGTTGTACTGTTTAAGCATGAAGTATTGATGCTGATTCTTCATTTTGGCCTACTATGGCAGTGTCAGTTTGCTCTGGTTGTTAGTTATGAAGTGTGTTCAACATCTGAGGTGGTAAGGAGCTTATCTGGGGTGGGAAAATCAACATGCATTAGAGCACCTTGATATTTTTTGTTAAGAAATCAGTGAAATTTCAAGTACCACTTCATAACGTGTCTGTATTTCCCACTTTTTCTTTGACACTTAATGCAGGGGAATGTTTCCAAAAGTTTTGCCAGTGTTACTGGATTCGTTTCTGCTTCATTGGTATATTGGCATTGTGAAGAGCTGTGCAGCCATGTGCTCAGCATGGCTCTTGCTGCTGGGCCTGGAATGGGATTTTCAGAATCAAGCTCTCTTGGTAGGTGGCAGCTTTTGGCTGGGAAGGTACACATGCCATTTCTTAATTTGAATACATCTTTAATGGGGCTAAGTTTAGAATAAGATTAGGGAGTAAACTCTTCATACGGATTTTCCTATTACGAGGCCTAAATTTAGATTCCCTTTTATATAAGGATAATGTTAGATCATGAAGTACCTGCATTTTGTGGGAGGTTTGGGAATGCGTGGAGTAGCAGTTCCATTCACGTATAGGCTTCAAGTCCTTTGCTCAAGAAGGAAACACAATTGGTGTCAGCGTGTTGGCTAGATGGAGTGCAATTATAGGAGGCTTTACATAAGTGCTGGGTGTTAACTCAGAACCCTGTCTTCCTTTGGTACATTTGTTCATTGTCGTGTCCTTAGGTTATTTAATAAAACATGCAGTGAAACAGTAGAAAAGCTCCTAGACTTTGTCTTCCAAATGGCTATTGCTGTCAGTGTTAAGGTTCTTCATGTCTTAAACCAAACAGTCATTCTTCTTTACAGCAAATCTCTGATTCTGAAGAGTTATTTGCTCTTCATGTGTTACTATATATTTTTATTTAAAAACTGAATTATATAGATCGGGACTTTTTCCTTTGGAAGTCAAATCAAGTGCACTGTAATTTCTGGGTATAAGAGTGATGCTATATAAAATTATTCCTAATATTAGAAATATAGAGGAAAAGCAAAACAAGCTGATGCCACACACTCCTCAGATTTCCCGCATTTCTGGTATTGACTGTCTTAGTGGACTTCACACATTCGTTTTTGTATTTGTATATAGCTGCTCACAGTGGTGTGGTGTATTAAATGAGGTCAGCTTTGCACTACTGAATTGTAATCAGTCAGATCTCAGTGCTGCTCCTAAACATTGGTTTGCTGTAAGCACACTTTGGATGATCTCTGCTTAGTGCTGAGGAACTCTTTCCCTGAAAATTGTGTGCCTTTTCAATGTGTCATGGCTCAATTATCACGTTCAGTTTTGGCTGCCAAAATAGCCATATATATTGTCTAGCGAGTGACAGCCTGGGCCTTTATCTCTCCCTGGCTGTTTGCCAGCTGTTTAATTGAAGCCCTGTGTTTGCTGTGTGTCACATCTTATGGTGGTCTATTATACCCAGCTAAAACAATATTTTGAAAATGTTTCAAATGTAAACTAATTCTGTGAGACTTTACATCCTGTTATTTACACGATCTGTTGAGGATGCAGTGCAGGTCATTTTTTCCTATGAATACAGATGTTTGTACCGCAGGTCACCTCATGTATTTCCATAAGACAAGACGAGGATGCAGAAATGCTATCCCAGCCCCTTGAGAGAAGTAATTAAGCTGTACATTCGTCATGTAATTTTTCATTTGTAGTTTCAGAGGCATTTTTAAAGCCAAATGTTTTCTTTGTTCTGCCCCTTAGAAAAGAGCATGGATACAGAGATAGCTGAGATCTCAAGGGATCAAGGGTTGTATTTCTTCTCAGATGTTCTGAGTGAAATCGGTGCTGGGCTTTGAGTGAGCGGTGTCTGAGAGGCAGCGAATGATGCAGCTGCTGTAAGCAGCACATTGGGTTTGGCAGTCGTCTGCTTTCCATCAGGAAAGACTTGAGGCTCACGTTACTCGTGGCAGAGCTGAACTACTGATTTGTGTCTTGGCCCCGCATGGGCTGGGGGATGGAGCTGCGCGGTGCAAACCCAGGATGTTGGAGGGCTGAACACACCATGCCTGAGTGTGCGGGGAAGCCTCAGACAAAGTATGAATCCAGGAGAGCTCTCCCTGCTCACCTTTGCAGAGCTATTAATCTCCCTCACTCTCTCTCAAAAGAGCATGTGTCTTGGGGAATTTCAGCTCCTGGGTGAGATTCCGGTGCTTTCACCTCAGAAGCCATGAATGTGCATTAGCTGACATTCTTGGCTATGTAGATTTTTTTTTTGGCAGAAACTTTTATTTTCTGCTGCTTTAAGAAATCAGGATTTGTTCTATTGCTTGTTCAATAAGAAGACTTAGCTGTTTAACAAGAAGGAAATGATAAAAGTCTTAGGAAACAGCTTTACAATTTTAGGTCAGAGGAGCACAGAGCAGAAGAGAGCTTTAAGATAGATCCCGTTTTTGTGCAGAACTCCAGATTTATAATTAAGTAGTAAGTGTTGGCATTTTAAAAAGGAGAGGAAAAGATAGCCTGTAGGCAGGATTAGATCTACAGATTTTTTTCTTCTTAATCAGAGGGGAAAACAACCCATTTGGATAAAGCCATCTAGCGTTTTTGAAGATGTTTAATATTAAAATGGGCCTTTGTAAAAGGAGGTAATTGTTGGAGTGCTCTTAAACCTGTTCCGTGGAAACTGCAGTATTGTGTGTGTGTATGTGTAATATACCCAAGCATGTGCATGCATGTTTTTTTCTGGTTAATCTGATAGAAGAGTTCTGGCAAATGCACCCCCTGCCTCTTTCAGAAGCTGCCCTGTGTAAGTACGGTAGCGGAGCATTAAACAATACCCAGGAGAGCGCTGCGCACACACTGGGCAGCACGAGGGTGAGTGGTTGTGGCACTTCTGCTGTGCTGTCGCTGCGTGTCCTTTCAGGAAGCACATCACAACAGCTGCTGGCAACCCTTCATTGTGGCAGGACCTACATAATTCTGGTAGTTTTACTATGTGACCAGTCTATCTAGTGTCAAAAAAGGTCACTTTCCCATGCCTGAGTTTCTGCCTGACTAAAGTCTTCCTTATGCCATTAAGCTTTCCCATAAGTGCTGTATTGAGTATATTTGACACGTGAGTTTCTTATGTCTTGAATTGCAGTACTTGCTGGGGAATCTAAAGACATCATCAGCTAAGTTTTTTTTTTTAAATGTGCAGGTAAAGTTGGTGCTGGAAGGTACCTTAAAGAAATTCTTAGTATGTACGTGCCACCTGGTTGGATAAGGTGGGTGTGCTGCTGAAATGGAGAACTTAGGCAGCCTCTGAAACTGGGGGACAGCACGGCCTGAAGTGGATCGGGGGCAGAGCAGGTACCCGTGCAGCAGTTGCTGCAGTTCTGTGGGAAGGTGCAGAACAGTGCCATCAAAACACAGAACTGGCGGCGTGAGCTTGGGGTGAGTCTGGACTGACCGTGGTGCTTGTGCCTGAGGGTTTTGCTCAGCTTTCCATGCGGAGGGCTCTGCTTCCTCCTGCAAGTCTGCCTGTGCTTACACCTTCATTCTCAGTTTCCGACTTTTCGCATCTTGTTCCTCCCTCTCCCATCTTCACAGTTGTGAAGTGAAAATCACTAGGGCTGAACACTGGATTTTTTGGTGGAATATTTGTTGTGTGTTTGTAGTTGCTTTCTCTGGGGATTCAAAAAAAAAAAAAAAAAAAGAAAACGAGACATCCTCTCCAGGAACATGCAGAGTGTTCAGGGCTAAAGCAGGCCATGAAAAGGGACACTTCCCTTTCTTGTCAAATTGGCTTTGGTTTCTCAGATCCATCATGCTGGAATGCAGCCCTGAAACGCCAATTTTCTTGTAAGGAGGAAGCAGAGCCAATTGATTTAAACTTCTCCTTGCGTCTGCTGGCAATTTCCGCCAGAAGCTAATTACAGCTAGCAGCTCTCACCAGCAGCTGACCGAGTAGTCCCCCCCCTTAAAGTAAGCAGTGAGTTTAAACCTGCACAGGGATTGTTTTTCGCCTTGAGATTGTAAGGCTGGGGTTAAATTATTTAAGCAGTTATTTTACACACGCCAACAGAGACCTTCAAAAATTATGTAAATCATTTTATCACACAAATAGTATCTGTAGCTTCTACCTTGAACCAGAAGGTAATTTATTGGGCTTTGCACCGTATCCCTGTATCATTTCGAGACTACGCGATGTGCATGTTTAACTTCTGATGTGACTTCCCAGCTCTCTATCTGTATTGTAAGATACATAAATTACTTTGGGGTAAATAAAATGGTTCAGACCTTTTTGATAAATGTAGGTTTGAAAGTGCTTGTAGGTACTGGAAATTTTATACTTATTGAAACTGTATTTCCACTGACATGAATTTCCTCCTGCGAGAATGAACCTTTTAATGAAGGATGAGGCATGACTTCCTTTCAGCTCTCATCACTAGATGGCGTTGCCTAGTAGTCTAACAGTGAAGTGTTATTGTGAAAGTAGCTAACATTAATGTAAATTGACAGAGTAATTCCAAAATATTTAAATCTTTCACTGTGCATGTCTTGGTTTTCTTCCTTTCTAAATCACGCTTCTAATTGCTCAGGAGAGAGTGCCTCATGTAAGTGTTATTGCTGCATGTACAATTCCTAGGCAAGCAGTCTGCTGTAGTTTCTGCTGTGTTTCTGCTCTCATCCTTGCCTTACTTGAAAACTTCTTGAGGTCTCTTGCTGAGGGACTGAGGCTCAGTGAGACTCCATGCCACGTTTTCATGCATGGTTCTCTCTGTATACAATTAACATTTCAGCACAAAATTAGAGGAGTTTAACAGAGGGACGGCTTGGAAGATGTTAGTTCAGATGACAGCAAGCGTTACTTTCTGGAAAGCTCCTCAGAAGGCATATTCTTATAAAGTATGATGTCTGCTGTTATTGCAGGGAATGTGAAATCAATGAAAGCATTCTTTTTTATTTTCTTGCCTTTTTTTTTTTTTGTTGTTGTTGTTTATTTTTGTGTGTTAACCACTGGGTGTTATTTTTCTGTCTGGTTTCCTGTGCTTTGTTAGTGGTCAGTTGTGCTTCCTGGCTGCAGCACTGGCATGACAACACCATGCCTGCACGTGGGGCATGGCCATGCCTCAGGCATGTCACTGGCTTGCTTTTTCCCAGGCAAGGCAAGAAGAAACTTGCCTTTAATGCCAGCTACGTGTTTAGCTAAAAGCAGAAAGATGACAGGTAGGTGGATTTATTCAGGGAAGATGGCAAAGGGAAAGGATAAACCCAATCAGCTTTTGTGCAGTGCTTCCTGTTCAACTCCATCATCTACCTCTTCTAAAATGTAAGTGGAAATTCAGCATCATCTACGTCCTTTTTCTGGTTCACCAGCACTTAATTTAAAATGATCTTAAATGCTTAAAACTAGAATTATTTTTAATTATTTCTTAACCCATAGCAGTTGTATTTATTAGTTCACTAAAAAGTGAAGAATTGTTATCAGCAGGAATTACTATAACTCACTTGTTTTGTTTCATAGTCTAAATAATGCTTTTTATCAGTCAGTGTGCCAGAAACTCTACACTGAGATGGAGAGCATGCGCTCTCCTGGTTGCTCTAACACCTGTATTTACAAAACAGTACTTTAAAATGCTTAGTTGTAGGATAATGTTGCTGATTTGCATTAACAGCTTGGAGACCTATAAAACAGTATCAGACTATGCAAAATAATGAGAAATATGAAAGCCAAATAAATAGGAAAAAAAGCAAACCAAGCAAACAGTTAGCTTGTACCATAATATATTGTGATGACAGTGGGTCACCAAAGCTACTGTTTACTTCAGAGGTTTGCAGATGGGTGCTAGAACTTACTTGAACAATTTTCTGAACACCCCTACAGTGTATTTCTGTAGATTAATGTGGTTTCTGATGAAGTCTTGCTTTTTTTTTTTAAAAAAAAAAAAAAAAAAAAAAAAGGTAAATAAGACCTGGGGAGAGAACAAGGTTGTTGGAGAGCTCTGCAGCACGGTGGCTAACAAACAGCCTGCTCTGCTCATATGAGGGGCGAGTGGTATAAGACTGCCTGACAGAAAAACCCTTAATCTACTTTTACATGCCTATATATTTATAAGTCACAATGAATAGGAGTCACTATGAAGTAATCCAAGCATTTGCAGGCTAATTCTTCAACACTTTACACAGGGTAATTGGTAATAAAGGTACAAAAGTTACCAGAGAGTATCAGTAGCAGAGGTCTACGTTCATTTGAACACGCCATTCAGTAAAGCACAGAGGCATGTGCTTATCTCCCTTTGAAGTCGGTGAGTTTTAAGCACACGCAGAAGTGCTTTCCTGAATTGGGGTCAGAGGGAAGGGAGTCAGCTAAACGGGGCCACATGCAGGCAGAAGGAGGGGAAGGCAGTGCGGGGATCGAGACCTGGAGTAGCTACAGCCTTCGAGTGCTGTGGGAAGTATTTCACAAGGGAGAGCTCTCCCTACAGCTCGGCGAAGCACTGTTAATATTTTTTTAACAGATCTCAAAGCCTTGCCGTCAAAGATGCCTGATTCACTGGACACTCCAGATGGGGCTTAGCCCTATGTCAGGTCAGTGCATTTGAGAAGCATGGCTCTCTGTGCCTGAGCAGGGCAAGTGGGACCTGCCTGCTGTCCGTCCCCACATCACGGCCTGGCCTTTGCCAGATTTCTTGTGGCTGTTCCAGAAATATGCCGTTCAAAGGAATTACACCTCCATCCCAGAACTCTTTCTGGGATGGAAATCTGAAAGCCAGGGATTGTCAGGAACTGCTCAGTCCATCGCTCTTAGGAAGGTTCAGTTTCATGAGAGTCTGGAGAACCAAAGTGTGCATTCAGCGCCATTTTTTCCTCCAAATTTTTACATGGGGGCTGAATGCTCATCTAACCCTGTTTATTTGGGGGGCATTCGGCACATAATACTAAATGTACTTGATTTTTCTTTTATTTGCAGGTCACCTTTTAATGGAGCTGTAAAAGTAAGTGTAAACTGCACCTTCTTTTGTCGCCAGTAAGTGCTGAAGGGCATAATGCTCAGAGCAGGAGTGTCTCTGGGCTCAGGTGTGGGAGAAGGGTGGGCAGTCCCTAGCACTACCCAGTAAGTGCAGGGGTTAAAAGGTAGCGTGGGCTCTCGTTCGTGTTCACTGTCTGTTTGTACAGGCCTCCTAAACTCTGCAAATACCTCCTTTTTGTTGTTGTTTTCATTTTTAAACAGTTGTTCGTGGTGTTCAGTTAGCACCTGGAAATGCTTGCCAGGGGACTCTGTTGTGCCAATCCCAACACAAGCACACTCAGAAGGACAGTTTCCTCTCTGCCAGCCCTAACTACTGGTTTTGCTGCTTGGTTGAAACAGGGCTGGATGGCTTGTCTTGATGACCTCCAGGTCAGGATGCAGAGCTCAGGCCGTTATCCTGCTCAGGAAGTAGCACTCACCCCTTTCAGTGTCTTACAGAGGATCTTGATCCATGGTAGAAGTCAATCGAGCACATCCTTTCGGTGATTTAGGTGATTCCTGTGGTCCCTATCCAAGATGAAGAAAGTGTGATCTGGATGCAGTTTGCACGTATGTTGGAAATGCAGGTGCAAGCCAGATGAAGCAGTCACAGATCCCAACCCCCCTTTTGCCTCTGTGCTGCCTGATGTGCAGCTGATGTGGTCGTTAGCTGGGCATGTAAACGGGCAGCAGCCCAGGCTGGGGGACAGGGGAAGCAGTATGCTGCAATGGCTTTGGGCTACAGTCTGAAGGGGCGGGTGGGGAAATAAGTAAGTTCTTCAGTCAGTGTCTTTCTGAGCTGTCCTCCTCTATTGCGAGAGCAGCTTAAAACCCCTAGCAACTGCTGCTGTGAATTCTCCTCATTTGCTTTATTCCTTGGCAGCTCTGGTTTGAATAGGAGATGTCTGCATATCCATGGTGATGAGCGAAGATGAACCTTAGATTGTTTTGCCCCCTAGAAGGCTGGCCCGTTTCAGGCACTGTGCAGGAAGAGGCAGTGCCTGGAGATGCTCAGAGGGAGACACCTGCCCACTGCCAGGAGGTTTGCTCTGCATGTCTGCCTGTCCATGGCTGAGCCGCCAGGGCTGGTGCTGAGCAGTCCTTTAGTACTTGTGCACTCACTGGAGCTGGAATTAACTTCTCATTTTCAAAGGAGGCTTTGTGTGTTTATTTTAAATTACAACTTTTCTGGAAAGAAAAAAAAAAATCTGTTTTACAGTGTGTTTCCAGGAGGGTGGGAAAATGTCAGTTGGAAGCAAATATATTTTTTAGTGGTTTTGAGAAGAAAGTTTGAGGATTTGTTGTACAAGGGGCTGACATCACTGCAGAAATCATCTTCCTCTATGCAAAGCTGCACTGCAGGGTATAATGTCACCATTCCAGGAGATCCTATAAAATGTATCCAGTGTCTTACCCTAGTGCCTGGCATGTGAATTCCTCTGCTTTGCCTTGAGTAAGTTGCAATCAAAAATCCTTTAGCTTGCCCTCAGCATCTGAAACACTATTTTCTGAAATTGAAGTTGATTTCATCCCACTACTGTTGTTTCAGAGAAAAAGAGCTTGGATAACATTTATTGGATCTGTTCTGTGAATGTGGAAAAAAGGTCAAGTGAAGTGCCGGAAACCTGTAGCTGAGAATTGCTTCAGCCCTTACGTGGACAGGGCTACAGTGAAGTGCGAGGTATTGTGTGGAATATGGCGCAGGCTTTAGAAACATAGACAAGGTTTGCAGGCGCCAGGCAGCTGGCAGAGTGGGATGTGGAGGGCTGCTGCGCTGCTTCCCTGATCTGCTCTTCCCCTTGGGAGCCGCTGTCTGCGCGCATCAGGGTCTGGCTCCCAGAAATGCGAAAAGCAAGACCAGGTTGAGCGTGGCTGACAGCCTCCCCTCCTGTACTGCCAGGGGAAGCTTGGAGGAGCACAAAATGCAGGTGAGCTGCTGAGCCCAGCAAAATGCACTGCAGGAATAGTCAGGAGGCAGAATCATACAGAAGAACAAATACTATAGAGAAAAATCAACTGACCTAACTTCATCTGGAAGGCTGCCTGCTCAGTGCAGAAATGTCACTGGATCCTGGGAGGAGCTGTCTTCATGCTCCAGAGAGCGGCACAGTCAAGATAAGAATTGGTGCTTCAGTGAGAGACCACCTCTATCCACACCATTTTGTGCTTTCATGGAGATGACAAAAGTGGCCTGGAACAGGAAGTCCAGCAAAGTATTTATCAGGAGAAGCTCTTGCCTTGTCTTTTTTTCTTTCAGTGCTCCAAGAAAACCATAGAATTGAAAGAAATATAAGCCTTTTGCATAAAAACAAAGTGGTTAAAAAATAATAAAAAGGCAAAAGGTTAGACTGGAGCTTGCCAGGAGAAAACACCCAGGATTTGTTTGGGGATAGTACAGTCCACGTGGGACACTTTGTGTGTAAAGCTGTGAAAGGAAGCATGCACGAGAGGCTCTTGTCTGCCTGTCCCCAGCACGGAGCTCTGGTCTGTGGTCTTTTTTTCCTTTTTTTTTTTTTTTTTTTTTTTCCTCTTTAAGACGCTGCGTGAATCAAAACGGGAGCAGGAGGCTGAAGCAGCAAGACAGCTGTTATCCTCTCCTTAGAGACTGGAAAGTATCAGCATGCCACCAGACCTGCTTATATTACATGTACTAAACACATCCAGTTCCTTTCTTCTGTCTGTTTTTCATCAAAAGGTTAGAGCGCAGACTGACGTGAGAAGGACTTTGAAGGTCAGGGCCCCCTGCCTAATTATGTGTTAGGCACCTTATAATAAACAAATGAGCCGGAGGTGGTCTCCTAAGTGGTCTAATTCCTGTTGTACAAACCCACAAAGGAGTGGTGGTGTTTACTTTCTGCTCTCTCTAGATGGGGCCATTCACAGGTGCTCCACTCTTAAGTGTCGCTGTTCTCCGCAGGGAAGGCTGCTCTTTGGCCAAGGTTGGCTCTGTTGGATGTGAGACGAGGAGGAGGATCGCTGTTTCCAGGAAGAGTACATCTTGGCAGCGAGATGTCTACCTGGGCGAGCCAGAAACAAGCTGAGATGCCTGCCAGCTAATTCCAGGGCTGTGACTTGGCAAACATGGGGCAGTACGAGGGAGGGCAGCCAGCGAGGATGTAGAGATACGCACCTAGAGGCACGTTTGTCCAGCTGTGTCTCCTACGAGTAGCCTGGGCTAGCTGAGGCCCAAGCACTTTGTTTCACCTGCCGCTGTGCCACAAGAACAGCAGGGAAGGAAGGGCAGACACCTTTCTGCACCGCAAGATTTGCTGCAGCTTTTGTCCCTAAACTCTGTGCTCGGAGGAAGGCTATCGCTTTCCCCCTTCAGAGAGCTCCTTGTGGCCTTTTCCTGTTAGGGTCACCGTCAAGGTGTGCGTCTTCGGGAGTGCGCTTGGAGAAGTGCTCCCTTACCACAGGCTTTGCAGCTATTGCAGCAGCTGCTCAGGACCAAATCAGCATGATTTCATTTCCAGCGTTACATGGTGAAAAGCAGGCCATCTCTCCAGCAGTCTCAATTTCTGCATGTTCCTTCTGGCAGCTTCCACCCTGGTACCTGTTTGCCTTGGAAGCATCTCGCAGTCCTGCTCATGGCCCGATGATGGTGGCAAGAGCCTGGTGCTGGCAGTAGGGCTCCGTGGTCAGAGGTCGCTGCCAGCTGTGTCCCCAAGCGGCCCTTGCTTTGGCTCCTTCCCTGTCTTGTTCTCCAGACAACTTTTCTCCAGCACCCCAATGTTACCAAGATCTCTCTTATAACCCCCAGCTTTTAGCTGGAGGCTTCAGGATTTGTTTTTTTAGTTTATATTTGCTGATGGCTTTTCACATTGTCCAGAGGTGCTTCTGGCATTCTTGGCTGGCTTCCACGTCAAGCATGAAAATGACTGAAATTTCCACTCTCTTCCTTTTGCTACTCGACAATCAGATTGCTGCCTGTCTGAACCTCTTGCTTCCCGTGAGAGACCCTAGGGACGCAGGGCAGGGGCTGAGCAAAGACTTCTGTGGGAGCAGAGCAGGAGGCAAAGTGCCCGCTCAGCTGGCAGCACTGACACAAGCTGAGGGGCAGCGCCTTCTGTATATGTGTATGGGAGGATAAGGAGGCATTTCCAGAGAGAGAGAGAAAAGCATGGTCTAAATGTATTTAATACATGTTTGAGTTTAAAAGCATATGCATGTTTATAATCAAGTAGATGACTGAAATGTACTAACACATTTTCAGTAAGGAAATGTGTTGAGCTGAGGGGTTTGTGCTAGCTGTGTTGATTGAGGGTGAATGTTGGTGCAGCTCTTAGAGCAGCAGCTTGAAGAGGCTGCCTTTGCTAGCAGGGCAGCTGAGCCTGTCTGGTCTCGGACAAGACAAAAAAAAAAAAAGGACATGAGGAAAGGTGAGAAACTAGTGGCATCTTGCGATGTTGGATGAGTGATCTCAGATGACCATATTGATATTCTAGCTTTAAAGTTAAATATATAAGGGAGAAAAGGAAGACTTCATTCAATAGACAGGATAGTGGCAGCCAAGAGAATTGGTTTACATTTTTATTAGGTGTTTTCATTAAGGAAATGGGAGGGTAGGATTTATCTCTCTCTGTTTCATAAGGCTTATATGGGATGTCTCAATACTGGAATGGTTAAGCATCTCAGGCTAATGAAAAGATTATTTCAGGGTTCTTGAACTGTTTTATAGCTTGTGATAACTGAAAAGATATGTTTATTTCAGGAAACATTGTTTAACTGGTAGAGAGATGTGTGCTTGAGTGCTGCTAGAGCAATATGCCAGAGGTTGTCACATGCATATGTAACACAGTAGCTGTGTATGCGGATCTAATCTGTTTATGAAGAGATTCAAATAATAAGATCGTGGGGTTTGCTTTTGCACAAAAGAAAAATGAATTAGTATGAAGAGATTTTGTATCTTATTTTAAGAGATTGGAAAGATTCTGAGAGAGATTTTTCTGTAAAATATTAAAATTGAACAAAGCAGAAATCAATTTTTACTGAAACCATTGAAGGTCTTTCATTTTCAGTTTTGTTACCGCTTTTTATGCTGTTTATTAATTCATTAACTATACTAATTCATTAGCTATATATTATTAATGCTAATTATTGCTAATTGTTAAATATTAATTTTTAATGTTAATTCATTAGCAACACATTAAAGCATTATTTATTTTTATGTATGTGTTTTTAGATAAAAGCAAAGTTTCTATCTTCTGAGTTAAGCAAGTTAATTCATACTAGCACTTTGTAGTGTCTAAAACACAGTGCTGTGTTGGTAAAAGCACCTCCACTAATTTCAGGGACATTAGGGAAGGCTCAGAGAACACTACCTGAGAGAAGAGTTCAGTCAGAGGGGCTAAGCACGTTTGTGCACGTTAAATAGTGCTCTACATACCTAATGCTAGCGTAATACTTCTTATACCAACCAAATATTACCACCTGGTATAAAAGACTCCTATCCTGCATGTGTCCTGTGAAAAGTTACAGGTTAAAATAGCTCTGCTTAAATTTTTGTTTCTCTACTTCCTCCATTAAATTTGAGGGGTAGCATCTGTCCAGAAAATGTTTCAGTAGCTAAATGACTTGAGTTTTGAGTGGTCTCCGTTGCATCTCTCCTTCCTGGTGGCACATTTCTGGGATTGGTAACTGCAAGTCATCACCAGCTCCAGAGTTGGACCTGCTCACCCAGCTGGTTGTGACTAGCTGAGAAACCAGCTCCTCCTGCTAGGTTCCCCAGATTACCTGGGATGTGTTTAAGGGCTCTGGATTTCCAGATCATCCTTTCCATGCTTCCCCAAGGGGGACGGTGCTCTCCCTGGCTGGTGCCCCCCGCACCCTGCAGACCTGCAGCCCAGCCGCGTCGGCTCAGCTGCAGCTCCTGCGGCTTGGACTGGCTGTGAGAGGCAGCACCGAGAGTAAGGACGGTAGCAGAGCTGAGCTTCTGGGCGACTTCCAGGATTATTTCCTGTTACAGTAGTTGAACTGTTTTATGCACTTTGTGAGTTCCCTGCTGTACTGGCACACGTGGGAATTCTTCTGCAGAATTACCCAAGGTAGTTTACACTTCAGATATATTTCTGTCAAACTTTATCACAATGTGTAGAGACAAACTAAGTCTTCAGGAAAGGGGAAAGTAGAATATCCTCCTGTAATGCGTTTGCCATAGGATATTTCTAAGGTTACTTCAGCCAACATAAAATATCTCTCTTCAAGAACAGAAGGTAATGCTGTGTTTTACACTGATCTCATTTATCATTTTAAGGCTCCTTTTAGTTGACCTCTTGCTGCTGACATTTGTAATGTTTCCCAGATAATAAAACTGAGCTGCTGTCTGACTTGCCGTAACCACAAGGAAAGTGGTCCTCTCCTCTCCACCACATCCCAAGAACCCGCTGCTGACAGCTTCTCAGCAGTAATGTGAATTCCCCTTTTGAGTTTGGACCTGAACGCGTTGCTTTTCATTTGCTTTTGGACAGACTTTTGAACACTGCTCTCCTAAGTGAAAATCAAGATTGCATCCAGCTGCTCCAGATTATTTAAATTTTTCTGAATGTGTGTTTGTTCTGGAACAACCCTGCTGAAATGAACAGAAAAGTGGGAAGTGCCAAGTATATCCTTGGCTGTGTTGAAAAAATCCCTGTATGGTAGCATGTTTCAGTTTGTTTTTCAACAGTGGAGTAATTTTATTGAAATTTCAATGATCATAATTAGCCTTCAGAAGTTAACATAGAGTTAGCATACAGAAAAGAAGTTGAATGCCATCTTGGAGTTGTTATCTCAGACTTTGTGTTGCTTGTTGCTGGGATTTCTGTCAGAACAAAGATATCTGTGGCCTCTCTTCCAATAGGTATTTCCAATCTAAAATCAGTGACAGGTCTAGCGTAGGGCACGCTGTCAGTCCTTTTGTTGCAGAACATAAGGGGCAGCCCTCCAAGACGAGGGAACATCGCAGAGCCCTTTTACCAGATGGATTTTTCTTTCTTTTCTAATCCTTTGAAAGCACCTTCATTGGATTATAATTACTTTTCTAGCAGCAAGTTTTCTGACAAATTCAGTTTTGATTTTTCTAAGAAACAAATTACCCCCTACATCAGTAGAGTTTATTTTTGGCATTTCTGAGGAAAGCATGATTCTAAAAAAAATAGTTTGAGGTTTTAGTTCTGTGGATGTAGGTCTTTATGGTTTGCTGTTTGGCTTTTGTTTTGTTTCTGTAATACACATGGGATCTGTTGATGGCTGAAGGTGGTGTTTGACTTCAAAAACTCCCCTGAGCTGTGGAGTAGGGCACAGCACAGACACTGTCAAGCTGGTAGAGATTGAATCATTAACCACCACATAGATAATGTTAACTTCTTGTCAGCATTACATATCTTAGGACAGGAGGGAAAATGGATTGATTCTGCATCCAAACAGCAGCTGCCTTGTTTCAGAGCTCAGTTTGTAGAGTCATCACAGACAAAGGCATCTGATGCCTCTCTCACTGGTGTATACTGATGGGGTGTATATTCCCAGAGCAGTGTAGCTTGGTGAGCTTTGGGAAAAGCAATTTTAATATTCATCCATGCTAGATATGCTCCCCATGTACTTGTGGAGTTTTTCTTCTGGTCTTGCTTCTTACTATTTGCTTCTCTGTGCCACTGAGGTCTGATTGTGCTTCAAGGATTCTGTAATGATTCTGTAACTATGCAGAAATCTTGGAGAATGTTTTAGAGGTTTTAACTCTTTTTAGGTGCATTTGCCAATCCATCTTTGGTAGGTGTATCTGTGCTGAGAACATAGAGAATCGAGCCTCAAGCTGATAAAGAACTTTCTTTGTCCGTCAAGGAGAGCTGGTTTAGGATTAGATGTGCTGTTCCTTGATGCATTTTTTTGTTGTCTTCAATGATACAAATATATTTTGAAGCTGTGCCCTCAGCTTAAGTAAAAATGAAGTGCTTGAGAAAAGTAAATCCAAAGAAAGCAGATGTACTGTATGAATGGGGCCGTTTATTTTCTCTTGTGTACGTTACAAATTTTAAAAAAGAAATGGGCAGCTATATTTATTGAAGGGAAGGTAGGATGATTTCTTTACAGATAAAAGCCATTCTTACTCTCATGGGTCTGCAGAATAAATTATTCCATCATCTGTCTTCTTTATGGATACTTCGTTATTTGAGTATTGACACACATTGTCTCAAGATCTTTGAAGAAACAAGCATCTTATTTAGCCACAAGGTGCAAAATAGTATCAGTGCCATGTAGCTGAAAGAAAGGAGGAGGCAGGAAAAAAAACAGTCTTGTGCTTGACAAGTATATAAAATGTAATGGCCAAGGGACTGCAAGCAAGCAAGCTCTTCGAGCGCTTGGCTGAGAATGTACAGTGAAGAAGTCAGGCTTTTTTTAATGCCTTATCATTTTTCAGTTTGTTTATGAAAAAAAAAGGGGGGATTCAGGAGGAAAGTTGCTGCTGTTTTATAACTGTACAAATGCCCAAGTATATACATGCTCATCGCATGTTAACCAGACTGTGCAGTATCTCTAAAATTGTGTGTACATCCACAGCTGTCCTATACTGTATGGTTCCTTTAAACTACTGTTTTTCAAACTAATGGTGCTTTTTTGTCTGTATTTTAATACACATTTAATACATCCTGTAATACGTTACTTCTTGTTTATTTGCACAATTTTTATGTTATAACACTAGCATTAATTTGACATCTTCTGTATAAATATATACATATATATATTCTCCAATACTTTTTCTTTACTATAATCATATAATTCATAATTCACTGCAGTAGTGGAACTGTGCTCCTAGGAGTTATTTAGTTATTTCATGGGGTGTGTTACCGGTGGACTTGGCTCAGCCTGTGAGCCAAGGTGTTCACTAGAATTTGTGTGTTTTTGACTGGCAGGATGTTGAGTAAGGACAATCTGCTCTATAGGTTATAAATGCAAAATATCTGTCTTATTAAAAGGTGACATCTCTAAAACTGTAAAAAAAAAAAAAAAAAAAATAAAATAAATGCGTTTAAGATAGAGTGTATAGTGATGCAGATAAAAGAAACTTTAGGAACGTGTAGGTGAGATTAGAATTAAGGTTGCCATGTTTAACTTCAAATTTAGCTTGTCCTGGTTTATGAATATTTAATCCAACTCCTAATATTCCTTTGTCATTTTTCTTTCTGATCTCCCTTCTTCACTATTGACATATTTCTATATTAAAAGGAAAGATTTCTAAGGCAAAATAAAGGTTGACAGTAGGAACACAAGCACTGTAACAGATCAAAGTATTTCAGGTAACTATAACAGATTTGCATCCGTATAGTTTGAGATTAGCAAGAAAACAGCTAGAGGCAGTGTATCATCCTGTTTGGACTTAGTTTATAGTAAAAACAGGATAGACTATTGCTATATCATTATGCAATAGACATAAACCAATTAAGAAGTCTTGTACTGTACACAAAGAGGATCTTTGTTTTCAAAAAGATTAGAAATCCAGAAAGAAAAAAAGATTGTAGCTTTCACTTATTTCTGGTTGTTATGTGGTTATCACAACATGCTGAGAAGTTTTACTTCTGTGGATCTAATCTGTCAAAATTAATCAAACAGTGAGTAGATAAAGGTGGAGGGGTCGGTATTTGAGATTTGGGATTTATTTTTCTGTTGGATGCTTTCTGCTGTGAAATGGACAATTATATTTAGTTTATTTCTGCTTGGCATGGCCACTGAGCTGATCAGAGAAGCACAGAAATGCCATTCTGTGGAGAATATATAAAACTTAGGAAAGAAAAAAGCTAGGAAGTATCATTGTGGTGCACTCTACTTCATATTGCTAATGGTCATCTTTCTGCCTTCAGTGGCTTAGTGCCTGTTATTAAAGCTGTACTGCTGCTGCTGTCACAACTCGGATGAGCCAGTGGTCCGTGAGGTTGTGCTGGGTGCTGGAGGTCTCTCTGGGGCAAACCTTTAAAGCCAGGTGCTCTGCTCTGTAGTGTTTTGGGACACCTACAGGTATCTCTAGATTTACTGTTTTAGAGCATGTTAAAATTATCTTTTTAGAAAGCCACTCTTATAAAATTGCCTGGAATTTGTTAACATTTAAACAGAAGAAGCACTCTTAAGTGTTTAAGGTAGGTAGGATAGCACAGATAGCTAAGGGCCCTGGAGGAAGACAGTGTAAATATTTTTTATTTTTATCACACAAGAGTTAGGATGGGCTCCGTACAGCTGACAACAGTGACTGTTCCTGTTGAGTGTAAGTAAAGCATATGGAAAAAGTCAGATAGGAATTACTGGTGTCATCACTTCAGCACTGACTCTCAGCAGCAGCATTGTACCAGATTTTGCAGTACTTTCCTTCCTAAAATATATTTTGAACAGTTTATTGCTTTTAGTCTGATCGGAAAAAAACACTGCTGCTGCCGTAGCATTACATTTTTGGCTCACATATGGCATATCCATGTCGGCTTGCAGTTCATCACATTTCTGTAGTTCAGGATTGTAATTTTACATCTATAAAAGGGAGCAACTCTTATGTGTTGTTACCCTGAATTCTTTCCAATGAAGGAGACCTCCGGCTTCCTTTCCTCGGAAGGCACCAGGAATGTAGTGTGGCAGAAGGGTCCGGTCTTCTCTCACTGAGCTTTGTTGGAGTGCTGGCAATGGAGGGAGCATGTACGGGCACTGCGCCTGCCGAGCTGCAAGGTGCAATGGGAGCTTCGTGCAGCCTCAGCCCTCCTGGGTGGCTGTCCAGAAGGGAACACAGACACTTCTCTGTTGTTCACAGTAGGAACACACTTGAATTTATTTAACTGTACAGATCGTTTTAGAGTTAAGTCCCATTTCCAAAATACTTTTGGTCCCACAGTCCCAGCACAAGTCATATTACAGTCAGGTGCTTCTGTGCTTTTACTTCCAGCCCTGACTTTGAAATCTGTGAAGTTAGTTAAGAAACAGCAGTTCCCTTCAGTGGATTTTGGACATTTGTAATGTGAAGACGGTTGTGTGAGTGCCTATGGTTGGTGCAGTACAGCAAGTAACAAAGTACCTGCAGTACCCACACACACTGGGTCATTTTGGGCGCTGCACTAACTTTCAGAGAATTGGGTTTGTGTGGCAGAGTATAGTCTTGAAGACACCTGAGATTCCTCAGGAAATATTTAGTAAAAGTAGAAATGAGATTTTAAAACAGACTTTGCTTTCTCCTGCGAAGATCAAAATCAAGTAATTAGGTATTCTTCTGAAGGAAAATAAATAAAAAGCCTCCTTAACAGCAACAGGTCACTTCTTGTGATAAGCCGAATGGGAATCTTGGCTTCAGACCATGGCTGGTTTCATGTGTGACATTGATTCATACAGCAACCATACCTGTCTCAAAAGCTGCCTAGCATTATTCCCTGTTGAAGAGCTATGTACTCATGGAGCTTTTTATGTTTGAGTTCTGTGTCATCTGAGTGGTGAGGAAAATGTCAGCAGTACCTCGTCATTTTAGTCACTAACAGTTGGGTTTTTAGATCCGATAACAGGAGGTGATATTCACAGAACAATGCAGTTTGAGAACAGTCTTCAGTTTAGAGGGGAACAGGAAATCCCCCCTCTGCACTCGCAGAGGGCAAGCAGCTTACTGTTCCTTCACAGAATACTTCAGTGTTGGTATTTAGGCTGCACCTCATCCCCAAGGAACCCAGGTTTAATGGCACTGTCTGCTCTGGGAAAATTGGGGTTGCTGGCACTGGCCACCACTGCACGGGACAGGCAGCCTTTAGGCAGGTGGGAGGGCTGGCAGCATGCAAGGCAGGGCTGTCGCTGTTGTGTGCTCCTCAAAGAGCCTGGGAAAGGGGCTGCTCAATGCCAGGAGCTGGGCATTGTGCGCTCAGCAGCTGAGGGAGGCCTGGCAGGGGCGGCAGAGGCAGCAGGGGAGGCAGATGCCAGGCCTGTCACTGGGTAGAGCACAGCTCAGTATTTTAAATGGGTGTGAGTGGGCAGCTTCAACTGCGAAAGCCTTTCCCTGTGGGCTTCCTGTCAAAAAATCAGTTCTGCGGATGTAATTTGGGATCTTCTCTTCTCGTTCTCTTTTTAAGGTGGAAATTCTGAAAGTGTGCCTTGAATCAAGGTTTATTTACTTATAATTGTGAAAGTTCTTGTTCTTCCTTTTTTTTTTTTTTTTTTTTTCTTCCCCTACAAAAGGATGAAGAAGGAAGGAAAAGTATGTAAATCCATTCTCCTTTCAAATATTTCCTTCCTTTACCCTCTGTCATTCTTCTTGTTTTCTCTTGTTCAGTTGTTTTGGTTATTTGGTGGTGTTTTTTTTCTGTTTTATGCATGTGTGGTTTAGTGTTAAAAGGGGTGAACTTATGGAAAGGAAGCTCTACAAGTGAAGTCTCAGAAAGTTTGCAGTTTAACTGTGTGAATGTTTAAGCAAAGCCAAGCACTCCTTATTTTTAACAGTTAAGTTGTGCAGTCCTGTTTTGAAAAGCCCTAATTCTGGTCTATCCATGTTCTTGTGATTTAGGGCAGCAGAACCTTCTTTCTATGTAAATGGCGAACCTTTAAAAATGAATTTAATTTGGGTTGTTTTTTTTTTTTTTTTTTTCATTATATATTAATCAACTTTTTTTGCTAAATGCAATCATACCCAGTTCTTGTGCTTCCGTGAATATAATTTGCTGAGAAAAATATTTTAGGTACTTAAGTTAGTATTTTGAGGGGAAAGATGCTGCTTGTAGTAGATGCTTTTAAACTAGCAAGAATACACAGTGTAGTAGGCTTATTATCCAAAATGCATGCATCTGAACAAATATAATATTGAGTGCTGAAAAGGGTATTTATTTTCACGTAAATAAATTTGCAACATCTACAGGATAGAATTTGTGCAAAATAAAAGCAAAATGCTTCTTCCAGTTGTAGTCATGACAGACTCTTTCCAGAACATGTGGAATCCAGCAGTCTGTGTTTCACCCTAGGTGAAAGTTGTTGCTTTGTTTCTTTAGGCCAAAGAGGTTTAAATGAGGCAGCTTTGATGTTAAAGGGGACGTTCCTGCTATACAGCTAGCAAAAAGCCATGTGTCACCAATCCTTTTAGCCCAGGGCATAGGACAGGTTCCAGGGAGACAGCAGGGGTACAGCACAGCATCAGTCTTAGACGCAGCAGCGCTGGGTGTAAGCTGGAGCAGTTCTCTGGCCTCTGAAGGCTGTGCCTGGGGGCTGTTTGGGCCCCAACTGCCCTAGGTAGTGCGGAGCCATCCTTCCTTCCCATGCAAGGTCAGACACCCCCTGTGTTAGCAGCCTGCTCCTGTGGTGTTTCAAAGCCCTCCCAACTCTGTCAACCAAAGGATTCCTGTGCGTGGGGGTCTCTGTTCCTGCTTCACACTACATCCATGTGGTTACTTGGTACAGATCCCACTGAAATGGACGAGGGAGAGCTGACAGTCTCCTTTGTCAGCACTGCTGCAGGAGCAGGAATGCTCAACTGACCAACTCTTCACTCTTAATCTTTTTCACTATTCCACCTCAAGAAGAGGCGATTGGAAATCATTTCTATTCATGTAAATTGTAGATTCAAATGCTTGATGCTCTGCAGAATATCTTTGCCTTGCTGCTGGCAGTTATTTGGAGTAAAACTTTGTGGACAGAATTTCTATCTAGCAAAATCAGAAGAAATGTCTGATTTGGTCTACTTCTTTTTTTCAGCCCCTTGTAAGATTTTCATTTAAGTTGTCTTCAATAAGTTTAGTATTTTAGTGGCCATATGTTTGGCAAGCTATGTAAATAATTTACAACCATTGTTTGTATTCATTTTTGTAGTTCTGAAGTTATTTTAAAGAAACAGCCCAAAGCTCTGATTCCAGAATTAATACATTTTCACATACATACTTCTGTTCGGATCTCCAGAAAAGTGCATTTAATTCATTAGTTTCATGCTGAACTGTTAACATTTTAGGTTGTTTTATTAGGAGAGAACAAAGAACTCCTGGCTTGTTGAAAATTTGTTACACAAAAATAAGGATGAAAAGGTTCCAGAAGAGCTGTTGTTAAGCATTGGGGACTGGATGAAGTTGTGCAGATTGGAAAGATTTACAAGACATCTGGTAATTAGCTTCCAGCTCCTATGGAGTTTTGCCCTGTGAAAGCTACTGCCGCTGCTTGAACTGGAGGGGGAGCAGGAAGGAGGTGAAATGTGACCCTGAGAAGCTAGGTCTCTGTGTTCACAAATTATCAGTGGGCTACTGAAGCCTCTGGGTACAGTTTACAAAGCCTGCCTCCTACAAAAAAATAAAATTAAAAATGCCTGGTATCTTTCCATTTGGGGGATTGTCTCCTGCTGCTATTTGCTTAGTGTGAGGGGGAAGGGGAACAGGCCATGGAGGTGCTGTTTATGACTTTCCCTATTTGAGCCTACCCGTGCCCCATGGGGACCATGTGGCAGCTGGGGGCTGCAGGAGCGTCCCCCTGCCCAGCCCAAGTGCCGTGGTGCTCAGGGCTGGATTTGGGGCTGTGTGCCCTGTTGGGGTCCCTGTCAGGAGAGGAACAGCAGAGCTTGGGGACACAGGGAACTCAGGACCAGGCCGCAGGACTCAAGCTTTTCATTTTTATCATTATTATTGCTATTGTTACTCCTGCTGTTACTTTCCAGCACTGTTTTTAAAAATTCCTTAAGGAACATTCAAACAAGAAAGAAAACTTTCTTTTTGGATTCATTTTATAAAGTGCCTCTTGGGAGCACCTTTCCACACTGAGTCTATAGAATAAGGTGTGTTTGTGTGGTTTCTGAAACTCAGGTGTGTTTAATCCTGAAGCACTGCTATGACCTGGTGCTTTGGTTACTTGCCGGAAACTCAGGAGACTTTTGCTTCTGTGCCCACTTCTGTCCCTCACCTACACAATCACTTTCAGGAAGTCATTGCCCTGTCATGTTTATTATTCTGCCTGTAAAACAGAATATTGATCTTGACTTTAGAGACTTACAATAAAACCAACTAATATCAGAATTATGTGGGTTTTGTTTTTATTTTTGGGGGGAGAGTGGGGAGAATATTTAATCATCTAAATATCAGGAATCAATCCCAGCAGGCTAACTACTAGTAAAAAAAATAAATAAAAATTGCATTTTCAGCTTTTAATATGTTAAGTACAATCTGCAGGCAGTCTGTCTGAAGTTAATTCTCCTAGTATTGATGTGCTTTAAACTTGAAAATAAAACATTTGCATAAAAATTAAAAAGAGCCTTATTGAGATGAATTGTCAGAAAGAATGTTATTTTTCTTAGACTGCAAATGTAAGCAAATGCGTGGTAATGATGTTCACCAAATTATGTGAGTGACTGGAAATGTTAAGGAAGTAGGGCTATATATCAACAGATAATTTTAGGACATGCTGGAAGAGATTAAATATAAGTTGTATATAACCTGATGAATTTTTCAATGATAGCAGTCAAATGTGTTCTTTCTACCGGTAAATCATGCTTGCAGTCACAAATGAACAAACATACACAGCCTGAGCCGTTGTTCTTGAGATTGCAGCCACTGTGCAGCTCATGCTGTAGCTGGATCTAATTCCTGGATGCAGTGCAACTGGTGCTGTAACTGTATCTGCTGAAAAGAAAGGTTTAGCACGTCCACAAAGAGGTCGGTGCCATCCATGTGCTTTTGCTTTGCCCAAGTCTTCAGTTGCTGTATCCTAGCACAGGTGGTAAGCTGCTGTGGTTTTAACAGCTGCCGTGGTCGACCTGAATCTGGGCAGTGGGGGAAAGTTATGTTTCTCTTTGATTGTAGTTACAGAGAGATGTCTAGAAAGGTGAAGTTGCAGCGCATCTTAGTCCATGTGAACCAGTAGTTCAAGCTCTATGGCAAAGCTCTGAGCAGGTCTCTTATTTCCCAGCTCATCCTTAGTGGCTGTCAGCTTCTTGGAGGAGGCCTATAAACATTCATTGGGAAGCTCTACTAATTAAATTAACATTGTTAGAGAGAATTACAGTTGGGATGAAGCTGTTTTCTCAATAAACAGGTTTTACTGAGACTTGTCTCACTTAGATGTTTATTGACTTTTTTCTGGAATGATTCTTATTTTCATATTTTTCTCTGATGCAGTACCCTTTTTGTACAGTAAAATAAGCTTTCATATCAGAAATTGATTTCTGTGTATGTATGGTGCTTTCTCAGGCTCGTTGAATTGCTGTGCTTTTGGAGTTAAAACTGTTATTCACATGGTGTTTTTTTTCAATGCTTTCAATGCACACTGCATTTATATCTTACTCCATACAAGATCTTGGTTCAGTTTTCCTCTATTTCTGCTATATACAAAACAGGTTCCTTTCTTCAACTGCTTTTAGGTTGAATCTCCAAATTGATGTACTCATCTAAGAAATTGTACAATGGTGCTGGGTTTGCATTTTAGCACCCAGATCATTCCTGTCTCATGGCTCCAGGATGGTTACAGCTCCCGGGGTTTGGCCACTCCGTATACTATATGCTGAACAGACAAGGAGCAGAGTGGGCAAGAGATTGAGGGAGGATCCTGTGCCTCTGCTTGTATAGACAGGGGATTCAGGATCTGGAAGTGCACTCTCACAGCATGAATCCCACTGTCTTTTAAGCCCACTTTTATGCCCGCTGCTGCCACACTGCCCTAACAGATCAGATACGTAGAAAATGTTGACGGAGATGACCTTGTGCACAGCACTGTATGCAAAGCTTGTCATCATTTTGCTTTAAGCAGAGTTTAGAGCCCACAGTTACAGCTCTGAAAAAGTTGTGGAAAAGCATAACCAATACATAATCAACCATCAGTGTTGCCAATTTTTGTTAAATGGGATTAAAGACAGGCCCGAATGTTACACTGTTGGCTTGAGCAGGGTTCTTGGGTTTTGGTAACCAGATTCACACCCCTTCAAAACAGTGAAGTTTTCCAGTGCAGATAAAGCAGCTAGTGACAAAAGCCATTTTGCAATCACAGCCATGTCCCGGAAAGAGCCAGAGTTGAGGACTCATCCTTTTTGACATAACCTAAAACTTGTGTTGCCTACAGTGGTATGCTGAGTAAGTGGAAGTGATAGCAGTTCTCTTTCTTTGCATATCTGAAGGTCTTCCGGAGATCACATCCCTACAGCATCGGCTGTAAAAGCAGACTAACTGCTGAGGAGAAGCCTGCCTAATACACCCGTGCTGTATGTCTTCAGTGGAGAAACAGAGCATTTGCTTTTCAAGTACTGTCAATCTGCCCACATTAAGCACTGAATTTACTTCAAAATTTATTGCTGCTTTGACAGCTTTCAAGCACTCCATTTTTGTGTCTTTTCGAGAGGAAGAACGTTTTTAAAAAATGTGTTGCGGTGACAAAGGGCACTTCGAAGAGCAGAGCATCCGTATCCCCTACTTTAGGCTCTTGCTTAGTGTCTTGCCTCGAAGGCTGAGGGGATTTCTTTTAGTAGAGAACATCAGTGCAACAAAACTGAGAATTTAAAGGCAAAGAAGCTGCTCTCTAGACTTCAGTGTAACAGAACTTGACTTGACACAGCATTTCTGTGTCTGTTTTTGATGGTAATGAACTTCAGGAAACAGTGAGGTAGTCTGGAAGCTCAGAGACTCAGAGAAGTGGCTAAAAGGTGGTCATTTAGCAACTGCCAGCCCCTGCCTCTTGCAGCAGCTACAGCCCTTTCTGACTCCAGCTGCAGTCTCCTGCCTCTTTCATTTTAAAAGTCTGAGCTGCAAACAAAACCACAATTCTTACGGTTGTTTAAACCAGGAGTGCTCTGTCTTCTTGGTAGCAAGGTCTGCATGCTGGTTTTGGAGAACCTCTTAGACTCCCAGTCACACTGGTGTCTCTGAAAAGAAAGAAATGTGAAGTGGGTTTGGGAGCTGATCATGTGAGCGTGGGCTCTGTGAGATGCTCAGCGTCATTTGAGAGCATGGTGGAATGGCTTTGTCATCCAGATCCAACCAAATGGCACTTGTAAAGTAAGCGGCAAAGTTATTCTTACGATTAAACCAATATGGAAACATATTACAGATACGTTTGCCAGGTGTCAGTGCTTCTGTTACCACCTTTCATGTACTTTTTTCCAATGTGGAGCTTTCAGCAATGATGAAGGAGAACTGTGGATGCAACAACTCCTGACTGTACAGAAAAGGTCGAGCTGTGGGTGAAATTCACATCACTTTGCTCATTGGCTGAAGTAGATGACTTGTATGTGGATTCAACAGAGGTGGCAGACTTTTCTTCAGAATTCCTACATGGTTACCTGCTTTCATCTGCTGTTGAGAGTTGCATTGTACAAGTGTGAGCTTTTCCCCAAAAAACGTCTTCCAAAAGCAGTTAACTAAGCTGTTTTTACTGCTATAAAGTCTGTGTTAAAGAGGCATAGATACAGTTGGGGAATGTCTTTGTGTATGAAGTGAGAAGGGTCAATTTTATTTTTGAGAAATAGAGCCTTTTACTAGTTACAGAGGCTTCTGTCAGACTTCTGTGATTTCAAGTTAGCTCTCCTACATAGGGAGCTATGGCACTACTTTTTCCTGTTTTGTTAGTCTGTAAAGCCTTTGATGTGGAAATGAAAGGAGGCAAGAGGGAGGAAGTGTTTAAAAGGAATAACAGAATTACATTAGGAAGAAAGTATATTCTGGATAGTTAGGAAGGCTGAACTGTGAACTGACTTAGAAGATGACAATACAGGCTTCTTTTGAGGGAAAATATCCAGTGCTTGCTATTTAAGAGCATGGATACAGGGCAGCATTCAGGAAGTTAGTGTGAAACAACTAAAAGCATAAGACTACTACGCATATGTTAAAAGAGTATTAGATCTCTGAGTGGATGCTCCTTACCCAGAGTATTAATGCATTTCAATGTAGGCAGGCTGTCTTGACTGGCTGTTTTTCTCTCTCCTCCATCTGTGTGTGGGCAAGCTGTAACTTCATTGCTGAAGTTGAAAGCTGATTTCTGAAGAGGGAAAAGGGCAGCAATATTCCTGCGAAGTAGTAAAGAAGCCCAGTCCTTCACATGCCAGGAGGAGGATGCTATGCCACGCTGACACCAGGAGCGTTGGGTGCTCGTTTGGACAGGTGGCTGCTGCAAGCGTGACTTCCCAGCAATTCTCTCTCGCTTGGTCCTTCAGGAAGTCACTATTTTTTTTTTATTTTTTTTTTTTTAGAAAAAAGTTCATCCTTGACATTCATGACATTGACACCAATCCTAGTTTGCCTTTAGACTTGAATTGTTAGACTGTGACAATTCTCTAACGAACCAATGTGCTTTCTTTGTTCAAAAACACTGTTTATAGGTAGAGATTATGGGGGGGGGGGGGGGGGGGGGGGGGATAAAAAAAACATTGGTCAGTATTTTAAATTGCTTAACAGTGAGGTATTTGGGGCAGACAGCTGGGGACTTCATTTTTAACAGCTTTAATTGACTTTTGGCCTCAGTCTGTTGAAAATTTCCCGGTTATTGTTCATAGGCATGAAGGCATGAACCTTTGTAAGCTGACTACGTTTTTAAAGCCAGTTGTATTTTTAGATCAATTAGGTCCTGTGGTGAAATTGATTGTTTTAACTGTTCTTTCTTCCCAGGTCTAAGGTGCGTGTGTAAGGATGCTGAGAATACATTTTCATTTTTGACATTAAAGTTTTATTGAAAATACTGTTAGGAAATCCTAAACTTGTTTCTTCAGTGTCACTTAACCTCCTGACTTTGAAATTTTTCAGTGAATGATGGGAGCTGACTGATGTGTGGAATATGTGGGTGCCACAGAATTACTGAATGAGATACTAGTAGTACGGTCTCAGTCCAGCATGTAAGGGAATGTTCTAGGATTTGGGAGATTTACCCTGCAGTCATACTCCACAGAGTTTCTGGATGAGATTAGGCAAATGATCCTGTGTCTGGTGCTTCAATTTTGTGTGTATGTGGGTAGACACCTTAAACTATGGCTGTATGAGTCCTCAGGTACTGTGTGATTCTTTCAGTATGGATTGCTAGCATCAGGTTGGATGGAGGCTATAATACATTACAATAAATAAATAAATAAATAAATAATTGCAGGTATATACCAGACGAGTTTTGTTTGTGTTAGGGAGTTAAGAAGGATCCTGTCTCATGGAAGATGAGCAAAATTTGCTGTATTTCCTAAATATTGATTCATCAGTAAGAAATTTTGAGTGAAAGGAAAATTTGAATTATACTTGGTAGACTAATTTATTTGGCAAAGTGATTTGACCTTAGTACAAACTGAGCTTTATACCAATAGGAAGAAAATAGCACACATTTTACCACTAGTCGGGCTAGTGTTTCAGTTGTGATGACAGGGAGCTCATCTTTTATTTTATTCTAAACTATGAATTTATTATGAACACATGTTGAAATAGCAGATAATGTTTCCTTTTACTGACTGGCCTGCTCTATGTTTTGGTAGGAAGTATGGGTAGTATTTGTGGTGTATGTGTGTGAAAAGGAGTTCCATGCAGATTTCAAGATGTTTAAAATAAACCTAACATTCAGCACGGACTTTCTTCATGCCATTGAGCTCTGTGATGTCTTTCTTTTTAAAAAGACTAGTCTTATTTAGAAAACTTTCTATATATTGCCTGCATAGTAGGTATTTATTTACAGCTCCTCTGTCAAGAGCATGGACAGGATCAATCCAATAAATTTTCTTACCTGCTTTAAACCCAGTAATTCTGTTTTAGCTTATCAAACTTCATTCTGGGGATAGTTATTTTTCAAAACAAAAGGTGTGGGAATTTGACCTCTGTAAGTGGCTATGTTTGTTCTGGAAAATGGAGGGAACCTGAGTAGGCTTCTAACAGCAGCAAGAAAGGTCCTAGGAACTATCAGGAATACAAATAGGAAAGTAATGTTGAGCTATTGTAGCAATTAACTAGTTTAATGTTTTTTTTTTTGGCATTGGAAAAATATCTACTTTCCGAAATGCATTACTTGGGGTATAACATCTGTGATGGAATTATCCAACGATTTGTTACCCATCTTTCTTTAATAACAGCAGTGAATATTCTTCTACAATAGCAAGTTTAGCACTGGAGGTCTTAATAGTCTAAAACACAGTAATCTGGCATCTTTCTGTTTAGGGTGATTAATAGCTGATCTGTAATCTGTTTTAGATTCCCCTAATGGTATGATTTGATGTGAACCAAGTGGGAGCACAAGATTACATTTTAACCCGGACCATGCAATCAGAAGTTTATGCTCTTTATGCTGGCAGCAGGAGGACAAATGATACTTGAGCAGGCATAAAGCCTGGTGCTGCAAAGTGAATCCATTGACCTTTTTGGAACATGTGTGGTTTGGCAAAGTTGGTTGACGTTGTATCAGTTCTTTCCTCCAAGTAGCCACACTGCTTTTGATCTGGTAGTAGGAGCTTTAAAGTTGGATTTACTGTTGCATCAAACCATGGCCTCAGGCACAAGTTCTGTGCTGCTTCACAACCAGCAGAATTATCAGGGGATCCCTAAGTTAAAAATAGGCTTTTCTAGCAGTAATTTCTAGACTTCAGTCTTAAGGGCATGATAGACTTTAAGGACATGACAGAAGAAAAGGTTTGTACAGTGAACGAGACTCCATGTATCTTCAGTTACATGGAGCCTCTATGGATTGTTAGAAGCAGTAAATAACCTTTTTCAGCAAACAGGTGTAACAGATAGTTCAGTGGCAGATAAAATAATACAGGTTATAGCTATATAAAGAACACAATAGACTGGAACTTTTTCTGTGTAAGAAATTGCACGTAACCTGGGAGCCTTAATAATAGTGAGTACCTTATCAAAAAGTAATCTCAACGGGAATTTCATACATTGCTGTAGACAACCCACATGTGTCCTACCCTAGCAAAATGCTGTAATCCAAAAATTAGGGTTATATTTGAAGCTTTTGCTAATGAAACAGTACACTTTCTGTGCATACAGGGTGTACTGCTTAGATGCTGGAAGAACAGGTGCTAAGGCACTGGCACTGATATTACAGACGCTGAGAATATGTACTCCAGAAAGCCTTGTACACTAGGCATTGAAAAACAAAGAAAATGGAAATTGTTGTCCATGCTTGTTAGTTTTCTAAGATACTTAAAAACAGTACTAGAAGCCACAAAAGTATGCCTTTTAATTAACGCTCATTTAATTTGTTGTGCACTATAAACAACACAAAGGAGAACCTCCAAAACTGGGAAAAGAGGATTAAGAAAGATGCTAATGGACAAATATTCTTCAAAATGTTGAAAATATCAAAGCAGGCAACTAATGTGAGCAACAACAAACATATTTTCATTCGCATGTTTAACATTAAAATATAACTACTGGTATGTGATTTGTGCTGTCTCCAGGTTTCACAGAGTAATGCTATGAACTAAGCTTGCACTAGACAGAGATCATTGATTCCTTGTGAGATTTTTTTTTTAATTTTTTTTCTGAATTACCAGCAGCATGGCAGGTGTATGAATACAGTGCTAGACAACCCTTTCTCACTGCATGGAGTTTGAGGAAGGTTTTCACATGTACCAAGCCTGGAGGTTTGAGTTAGGAGCCGAGTGCCACATACAGTCAGGGAAAAGCAGATGTCACCAGAGGGAGATGGCAAACCTGTGAGTTAGGGGGTATCTGGATGCTCCTTGTAATTTTGAAGTGGATTTTTCAAGTACATAGTTGCAGAGCATATTCAAGTGTAGTAATTGTTCCTTTCCTTAGTACCTTCATGTGAATTAAGGAAAAAACAAAAAAGTTATCCTACTCTGTTTGTAAGTAAGCACTGCCTGCACTTATATTGCTGTATAATTTATAGTTAAACCACTGCAACAGACTCACTGTGGCTGAGCAGTCTGTGAAGAGCTTAAGAATTTTTACTTTTGCTGAGTCTTATAAGAGTTCGGTGAGGCTGCAGCAGGGGCTCCTTTTTCTTACATACATGTAGCTCTCACTCCATGCACCCAACTTAATTTGTTAGTGGCTGTCTACCTGGGGAGCCTGAGGAACCTGTAATGGTGGAACCTTTGAAAGGCAGACACAGAAATACGCAGTCATTCGGAATTTAGTCATCCAGGAGTCAGTCACTCCTCTGCCAGAGCTTTGTGATACATCAGGATTTGCACATGCTGGGGGTCTCCCACTTCAGTCTGTGCTGTGGCTGCCATGCACCCCCAATGGTCATAGACCAGGATCTTTTGTTCCGTGGTACCAACCACGTTTCTCATAATTTCACTATCCGGAAGCTCCCTTCAGTTATGTCCTATTACAGACCCAGATTGTTTCTCATAATAAAGCATAATACGGAATCAACATCAAATCTAGGTAAATTACATTTTCCTTCTTGCTCTTTCCTTGTAATTATCACAGCCTCAGTGCTATAAAGGTACATTCTGTCACCAAATTTGGAGCACTGTGTTTTAGAAGAGCACTGTTGACAGTCAAAGCGCAGTTAGTGAGTACAGAAAGCAGCATGCTACTAGCATCATGCAGATTGGAAATTTCTTGTCCTACTTTCTCATCCTGCAGCTGGTTCCGTGTGGGCAGCCTTAATGCATTTTGATTTAGTGAATTGTAATAAATACTAAATTCTGATTTCTGTAACCACCCTGTCAGGAGTCTAACAGAATCCTTACTGGTGTAAATGCTGCTGCATCTGTCTGGATGCTCATAGCGCTGTGCTGGAAAAGCCATTCTTCGTCTTCATGAAACCTGAGAGTCAGGGTTCAGTAGTGTTAGGTTTAAAGGACCTGGTGTGACCCCATAGGCCCCTAGAGTTTAACCTCACGTCTTCTCAAATTCACCTTCTGAAGTCATACTTGTAAATTAAATCTGTTCAGCTGACTAGCTTGGATGGGGTGCTGTTATAAATCCTTTGTCTTATCTTGATCAGTTATAGATCCCTCAGTGAAGCACATAATGAATATTTGCTTAGGAAGCAGATGTAGCTGGTTAACTTTATTCTGTCAATTTGTCTATTTTATTTAACAAAATAATAATAAATCAATGCAGCTTCTATGTATTAAGTAGAAAGTCCTTAATTTTGTAAAGAATATTTTGTCATTTAATTTGCTGTGTTATTTTGTTTGATAATTTTTTAGCCTGGATTTAAAGAAAGAAATTGAGTGCTTCTTTTGCTGAGAATATACTGATGGTCCCTTTATGGAATTTGTGATGTTCTGTAGCTAATTTAGGAGGACAGCAGGCTGGTAGCAGTCAACTGAACATGTGCTGTGTAGCCAAAACACTTAAGTCATCATCAGATCTGTTGCTCCATTAGGATTTCATATTTTAAAGGGCAGACTGGAAGAAGATGCTTTGTCAATATTGATTCATCTGGGGGAGTCAGAAGGAACTGGGTCTTCCAGTGATGAAGAAACAGGAAAGGAAAATGTCGTATTCCCCATCACAGTGCTCTGCCCTGTGTGGCAGTGAGAGAGACTTCTAGGCTGTCACTCACCTCAAGCGTAAAGATTTAAGGTGAGATACTTGAAGCCTACGCTTGCAATAGGAGAATGAGTGTCTGAAATAGCAGGAGAATTTCCAGCAATAAAGAGCTCAAATACAGTTGCTAGAAGCACTTCTTGTGCCAGCCTCTTCAGTGCCCCCAGAAGGAAGAGAGTACTTTTTTTCTGGATGTGAAGCATCAGTGAAGCAACAGCGTGATGCTTCCTCATTCCCAGCTTTCAGCCCAGGGCTTTACCTGCCATCCACGGGAAAGGACGACTTGGGCTTGCACCAAGGAGTGGCGGTTCTGTCCGTGTGGCTTTCAGCAGCACCTGAGCAATGCTCTGCAGTGGCAGAGAGTCAAGGCGCTGGTCCCAGTGGGGCTGCAGTGCTGGGGGTGTGAGGGGGCATTGCTGGAACCCGGGCTGTCCATCTGCTCTGCTCTGTGCTTGTCCATGTCAGAGTAACCCCACGCTCCTGTCCTGGGGAAAGTCGCTGCGGAGGCTGAGGCAGCCCCGAATGGCTCTGCTCTGTTTTGCTGAGCCTTAAAGAGGTTCTGAGAGAAACAAGTGCTGTTGTGTTTGCTTCCAAAAGAGATTATCTTGGTATGTATACAAAACACAAAGTAGTCTGTGGCTGTCTGAATGTGGTCCGGAGTGGAAATACACAAGTAGTAGAAGCCAAGTGTGGTGTCTCATCTCTGCTCTTTAATCTCGTCTCCACATGCCAGTAATACTGTAATTGCTGGGGGTTCTTAATGAAGCAGGTTTATCTTTAATACTACTGGAAGTGAGACACCACTTCAGCAGTTAAATAGAAATTTCACAAACCTCAATCAGGTGTAATGAAATTGTTCGATTTAACAATTTTCTCCTTTATCTGAGTGTGTTTATTGTTACTGCTTGTATTACTTTTGACATTGCAGCAATCTTTTCTCAGTAGCAAGTTGAACACAGCGTTTTCTTCCTCTTACAAGGAGAAGAATCCCACTTCTCACATTATAGCCTGATCCTTTTATGTATTACTAGTCACAGCACAGAAGAGGACAGCAGATAGTAACAGGCAGAGAGTTATTGCACTTAGCTTCTGGCTATTAACTGATAGATGCCCTTGTTCTGACTGGGTGAGTGATTACCAGATAGTTTGGCACCGGCCTGGATGCTATAGCTGCACTTAATTGTGACTGATTCATTGGGCTGAAATATGTCACTAATTTAATTCAGCTATTTCATTAATCTGATTGAACTGCATCCAGCCGTTAGAGGTGTATGAAAGAAAGGTATGTGACACACGAGGCAAGAACAGTAACCTCTGTATTAAACTATAAAACAGTCATTAGGACATCTAACGCCGAAATTGAATTGCTCCATAGAAACTTGGTTTCCAAGCATAATACTAATTAGCTATAAGCTTGATGAATGTCAAGAATTAATTAAAACATTTCAGTAGCCTATGTGGGTTTTAAATATTGTCATTATTGCCCCAATATTTTCAGTTCATACACTAATTGCTTTTTAGAGAGCATACATGGAATTACCTTCTGGAGTGACTGAGGGTACAAATGGTTCATTATGTCATTGAAGGTGCACCTCCTTGCCTCTGGTTTTCCCTTCTTTCCTAAACTCTATCTACAGTTTTTGTTCCACTTTTGTGCATGAATTGCACATAGAAAGATAAGATCTGTGGTTTTAGACCCAAGCTTTATTTTGAAAGTACACTTTTAGTCTTTCTTTCTTAGCTGTACTCTGGAGGCCAGCACATTGTTGTTACCTACTTTCATTTTGGCAACAGGAAAATAGCTATGGTTCCATCAAATTATTTTTTTGTTTTTAATTAAATAGGATGTCAGCCAAAATCCATGATTATTTTTACCCTATTAATAAAAGGCCTGCAACAGTTTAGACATTTAGTACATGAAGCAGACACAAGAAAAAAAAAAAAAAAAACATTATGGGAAATTATGAATTGAAAGGCAATTCCTAATCAAAATCAGCTTTTGGTTATTTCTTGAATATGATCTTAATGAAAAAGTAGCCAAATTTTTGTTGGGGGAATAGTAGATGCGTAGTGCAGACTGCTCATATTCCTTTTCTCTGATGAATGTCTCCACATGTTTGGCTACGTAGTAAGGATGAGCGTCCAACACGCCATGTTGTAGACTGCAGCCAGACAAATGCACGAGACGACATGACACGGGAAGAGCCTTAACACTGGGAAAGCTCCTCTGTGTGTTGAGCAGCACCAGAAACACAGACTCCCTGCCTGCAGCTTAGTACCCTGCTTCATGCACAATCACATGTGACAGTCCTCAGCGCCTGTTCCCTGGACCACAGAGGGAGAGAGGGAGAAAGACAAGGACACTTCTCCATGTGTCTGCAATGTGTAGGTAGTGCCTGGGAGGCTGTAAGGCAGGGAGAATTGAAAGGATCTTCTACGCTGCCTGCCGGGTTATTGACTTGTGTGTTTGGGTGTGATGGACCCACAGTGCCTCCGTGAGCTCAGCCGTGTTATTGTCTGCAGCAGTCAGCTTGGTTCTCAGCAGTTTGGATTCAAGGCCTTTTTCTTGTGGGAGCTTAGTTTAGTTTTTACACTGAGACTTGCTTACAGAAATGAGATTTTGCTTTGATTTTTTTTGGCTGCTGTGTTATAATAGCATGAAGTACAGTCTCCCCCTTTCAAAGTTTTAATTAGTTACAGAACAACCCTTTCACTAGTGAGAAATGTGTTCAGTGTGGTACTTAAAATAAACTATTTTGGGCTAGTTGCCTAAATGCTGATAGCCCAGAGGCATAATACACATATCTCCTGAAGAAAACTTTTGGATTGACAGTGTCATAAGAAGCTCAATTCCAGCGTACTTAAACCTGCCTCTCCCATCCATAGTTGGAAAGGGTATTGCATTTCACTCTGTAGCATGTGAAAAAAGTGGAAATAAATGTGTATCAATATATATGTAGGTTACATTTTGTATGAAATTGTGATTAATTCGATACCTGGAAAAGACGAGTGTGGTTGAGATACACAACTTCTTTCATGTAGGGATATCATGTCATTGGAAAAATACCATGTAAAAGCTCAGAGCATACTACGTGCTTGGGGAAACAGATGTGGGGGAGTGTTTTGGACTGACAGTCCAGCTGCTGTTGGGTTCTCCGTTCCCAGATACTGCCTGTTTAAAACACTGAGCCCCCTGAAATCAGTTGAAAATCAGGCAGATGTTGAAGATATGCCAGTGGGTAGCATTAAACAAAACAAAATGAATACAGAAGGAAATCCATAAAATACCTGTCTCAGAGGTAGATCTGATGCTCTTTTTTTTTTTTTTTTTATCCTCTCTCTCTCCTTTCCTCTTCTTTTACGCAGTGCCGGCCCTAAAGGAGATAACATTTATGAATGGAGATCAACTATACTTGGACCTCCGGGTTCTGTATATGAAGGGGGCGTTTTTTTCCTGGATATCACATTTTCATCTGACTATCCGTTCAAGCCACCAAAGGTAAGGGTAAGGTTTTCATTGTGTTTGTTGTTTTTTTAACATATGAGAAGAATTTAACTTGTAGTAGGTTACTCAGCATCTTCTGAAAATCAAAATTTTTATGGGCACTTGAAAACAAAAGAATTCAAAATCTTGGCTTGCAATTTCAGCAAATCACGTGTCTAATTTATTTCCTGAATTCCACAATGAATACTGATTTTGAAGCATTACCCAGTAATAAATGACATGATAATTCTGATCAAGAGTAAAGATACAAGAAACTAATTTTAATAGAAGACAGCACAAGACCTTCTTATGCTTCCTTCATCTCATTCCAGCTACTAAAGTATATGTAAAAGAAACATTTTCCTACTGTAAACTAGATTCTATTTTATATACTTATGCATTAGTGTTACCAAAATAACAGAAAGATAAAAAGAAGTAACATTAGACAGCTAAAGTATTATATTGTGACATAGAGTTGGGTAAATTATTGTGATGACTTCCATTATATTATAGACTGTCAAAATATTTATACTTGTTATATCACCAGCCATGTTTGATAGTATTTTTCAGCAAAAGTTCTTTTTATAAAATGAAAACAATATTAACTTTAATTAAAGTTTAATTTCCTTGCTTAGAATTAGTATGGTTGTTTAAGAAACCAGAATTTACTAACAGGTGTCAAAGAAGTTAAATGTTCCCTTTTCCCCTCCCTTAATGCCAAATTACAAATCTTGACCAGGGCACCAGAAAGGATGCTGCTGACATTCACAAACAGTAAATGAGTTCTGTCACACAACATTTCTACAGCTTGTGGCTCTTGTGTCTGTAACATTGTTATTGTAAATCCAGTATCTTTTTCCATTCCCCAAAGGATTACAGTATAAAGAATAATACACCCTCTTATGTATTTCACACTTGCCTGAAACTTAAAAAAAATCAGTGTTCTTTAATAATGTTATAATGAAATGATGCAGAGATTTAGACAAATTCCTCTTTTTTTTTTTTTTTTTTTTTTTTTTTTAAGAGTTAGGTTATTTTTGAATATTCAGTAGTTTCAGAAACTATCATGGATTTTTCCCCCTTTCATAAGTGTGAAAAAAAAAATTTCTTCATCTTGTGCTGTATATAGTTAAGGCACTTAAATGTTTCAAACTTTTTACTTGTGCAGAATAATACATATTTTACCGATATTAGTCTGAAATAATATAAAAATGAGGATGGTGTCGGTTAGAGAGGTAGCATTGTTTTAGGTGTGTATTATATCCTGTGTAATGAAAAGGTACGGCAAAGATTTCATTGCTAATTTGGACATGAATATTACAGCATTCCAATTTTAAATGTCATGGTCTATATTTGGGCTTTTGAAAGAAAGTAAAAGATAAGCTAATACTGCATATGCAGTCAAGTTCTAACTACTTCTTCACCTTCAATAACTTCAGTAAAGTTTTGTTTGTGATCAGACAGTTCTTGACACGTGATGTGTGCATGAACCTAGCATCCAGTACTACAAAGTAGGTCCTAATTTTTGTGGGTACCTGACAAAGGGCTTGTGTGAGAGCAGTCTGTGCACTGAAGATCTTGGTAGGTTTCTTAAAAATAGCCATGACTGCAATAAACAAAGTCTAATTTCAATAAAAAATATTTTTCTATTACAGAATGTTGCTTTAGAAAATGAGCGTAGAGGAGCTGCTTCCCCAGAAGCTCTGCAGCTCAGGGAGGGCCCCTCAGGGACTAGGGGCAGCATTCCTAGGCAACACTGAATGACTTTTTCTGTCTCTTGTGCTGCAATTCTAGGTTACTTTCCGTACCAGAATTTATCACTGCAACATCAACAGTCAGGGAGTCATCTGTCTGGATATCCTGAAGGACAACTGGAGCCCTGCTTTGACTATTTCAAAGGTCCTGCTGTCTATTTGTTCTCTTTTGACAGACTGCAACCCGGGTAAGGAGCTGATAGTTCTGGGCATCCACTCTTAGTCATTTGAACTATTTGCCATGGAATATATTTTGTATATTTGCTTATTTAGATTGAATCAAAGTTATTATTTTTAAAATCAGGGCTGAAACACTTCTGCTTGGATGCAGTCCCACATTTAATGGTGCTTCTCAGTCCTGTGATCCAACAGAAAGTAAATAGCATTAAGCCCATTTATTTCAAATGTGTGGTGGAGAAAATAAGTCAGTGTCTTTGAAGGTCTATATACTAAAGGCTGTAGCAAATGAGTGGTAGATCCAGGAGTAAAGCGAAGTCCTCTGAATTACAAACTCATAAATCATTCAGGTTGGAAGGGAACTACAGGAAGTCCCTTTGTCTTACGACAGCAATTGAGATGTTTAATCTTGCCAAAGTGCAGGTGACAAGGTTTGGGGAGATATTACCTTTTTCAGAGAGAGTTCCTTATTACTGTTGGGAGGAGAGGAACTCCACTGGCATCTGTAAAATTCTCAGGAACATCTGTATGACCAGTGCCACTGTGCTATGAATGCTAATTGCTTTCAGTCAGCACAGGAACTGAGAGGTAGTGCCAAGATGACAGGTCATTCGCAGGAGGCTGGTAACGAGTAGGGAGAATTAGGTTAGCCTCTTTGATACAGAAGTCTGATGACTCTTGACACAGTACAACTGGATCCCCTCAGTGTGTCTCCTACGGTCTTGACACCAAAAGGTACTCCAGCCTTCTCCCAGCCCTGTGAAGGGAGGATGCCAGCCTGCACGTGCTGAGTGCCCCATGCACCCAGCTGCCCTTCCAAAGGAAGCAGGGTGCCTGGCTGGGACGAGCAGTTGTGGTACAACTCATTCTGTCCATGACGGGGACAATGCTAAGACAGACTTGAGATGCTGCCCCTTACAGGACATTCTTCCTGCAGGCAGAAGGTGGCTGGTGGGTGTATCCTGAAGTTAGGTGCATGGAGCTTTTCAGCTGCAGAGAGTAGGTTCTGCTTACAAGGATCTTGATTTCTTTGAAGTTAAGGAGCTGTTTTTTTCTGTGTCTCACCAGGAAATTGTTGCACTTGTCTGTTGTTTCGCCACCACCAGCTGGCAGCAAGTCTGTCTGTCCAGGAGATGTTTACCCTCCTTTAGCAGATTAAATCTTTTTAAAAATGGAAGACTTTTTGGGAAGGTTTTTATTTTCAAGACATTAGTTGCTTAAAAACATTGACAAATCGCACCTGACGAAATGGTATCTGAATTGCTGGTGATCTTACAAAACTTCACACCAAGCCTTTTGTCAGGTTTTGGCTGAAAAGAATAGCTGTATCATTTGAACACAGGTGTCTGCCTGTCATCTGACACACTAACACACAGATAACTGAAACTGATTAAAGCATTTTTCTGTTCGCTGTGCTTTGTGTGCTTTCTCCTGGAAATGTATGCTAGGAGCCCCACTACATGTCACAGCATTTTCTGGCCTAACAAAGACTGTATTTTGGAATAGATTCTGTATTTTAAATCATGGTGGGTTTGGTTGGTTGGTTGGTTTTGTGTTTGCTTTTTTTTTTTTTTGGTTGGTTTTATTATTGGGATTTTTTTTATTTTTTACTGTGAAATACTTTCTAATTCATTTTCTCCTGCCCTTTACAGCTGATCCTTTGGTTGGAAGCATAGCTACTCAGTATCTGACCAACAGAGCAGAACATGACAGGATAGCCAGACAGTGGACCAAGAGATATGCAACATAAACGACAAACTACTTGTGCAGTGTGAAGGTGCAGAAGGCAACTTTACAGTGTGCAACAAATCTTTATAGCCTTTACAATACGGACTTCTGTGTATATGTTATACTGATTCTACTCTGCTTTTATCCTTTTGAAGACTGGGATACTGCCCCCCAAAAAGGTAAATGCTATCAAGAGTAGAAATTTGTAGCTGTAGATTAGTTATGTTTAAAATGCCTACTTGCAAGTCTTGCTTCTTTGGGATATCAAAATGTATTTTGTGATGTACTAAGGATACTGTTCCTGAAGTCAACCAAATATTATAGTGCATTTTAGCCTAATTCATTATCTGTATGAAGTTATTAAAGGTAGCTGTAGATTACTAGGAATTATGTCATTTGTATTAAACCCAGATCTATTTCCAATATGTGGTACATGCTGTTGTGAAAACTGTTTTAACTTTTACCTTTGTCAGTTTGTAATGAAAGGATTTCCTTTTTCCCTTTGTAGCTCAGAGAGCACCCAGTGTATCATCTCAAACACAATAAACATGTTCCCCAAGGAGTAGTTTCTTTGTTTTCCTATTTTAAATTAATATTTGAAGAAATTTAATTATAGTAACAAGGCAGGGCCAATGTATCACAGATCCCTGTGGATAATCTTTAAATTAATATACATAAGCAAAGGCTTGCTATTAAATGTTTAATGCACCTGTGGATTGTTTAAGTTTTCCCTGTTTGTTTTTGTTTTGTTTTGTTTTTACAGAACAAATGTCATTTATACAATTTCCTTAAATTTAATACTGCTCAGCTGTTTCTCAAGTTGGAATGAGAGCATTGCATATGCTTCCTCCAAAAGCTAACATAGCTGGTTGCTTCAGGGCCAGACCTGTTCCTGTAACAAACCGAGTCTTGCTACAAACTCTTTTTGCAGGACCAGGGCCAAGTTACACACAGTCTGGTGCTTTTATGTCAAAGTAAAGCAAGTCGGACTTGCTCTGGAGAACTACAGTTGTCCATTGAAAATGGTCTTCCAAAGCACGATTAAACACTATCTTGTCTATCCAGAAAAGAAAGGAGTAGAATTAAATTTGATTAGATAGTTATAACAGAAAAACAGTTGTGGGGGATATTAACTTTTCTTAGTGAAAATGAAATATGTAAAACTTTTAGACTACTTTTCCCTCTCCCCTCTTCACTTTCTGGCTTGCAAATTTTGTAACATCTGTAAGTAACAAAGATACAGCTTTATAGTACATACAGTAGAGTCACTACTAGTTTTATAATTTAAGCTTTTGTAGGTTACCAGTCACGCTATCGATTATACAAAAAGAGATTTGATCCCTTTAAATGATTTTTAAAAATACAATTAATTTTAAACTTCACTGCCTCCCTTACTATCTGGTGTTTTTGGAGATAATGTAGCACTTCCATCAATAAGATGCTCTGCTCACTTAATATATGAAAAATGAATGTTAAGTTTAAATATTAAAGCAATAGAAAAAATGATAAAGATTAGATCTAAGTTAGTCATCACTATATAGATCCCTGTTTTTTGTATCACATAACCTTTGACCATGAATTGCCCACCCTACTTTAAATATTTCTACAGATTCCTGAAGGTGGCTTGAAGAACTGCGTATCCCAAATATCTCAACCTAGAAGCCAGTCTCTCTTGATAGCTACAAGATAGCTTTAGAGTTCAGGTTTTAAAGTGCAAAAGGGAATGAGAAACAGGGGATCTGGCAGGTGAATATGCCTAAGTCAGGTAACAGACTAATGCCAGGAGATGAAGTGCTGGAAATCACTGCTGACGGTGACCAGAGTTTCTCATTTTGTCATTGAACATGTGAGAAATAGCACAGATTGGCAAAGAAACAAGGGGCTATTACATCCGTGTTGGATATCTACAGTCTGCTCACTGCTGTCCACTAGTGCACTGGTGTGTTATGCAGTGCTCGTACACCACTCCAGTGACTTCCCAGTGAGGAGCAAACTGTGTATTTCACATGTTAACTATGTTGCCTACAGAATTTACAGATATTTATATCATAAAATATTATGGTATAAAAATACAGGTTTTATTTTAATTTTAATGTATTTTGTTTTTGTATTGTACTGACAACTTCAAAGACCTAGGTGTACAAGTGGGATGCCTTGTTAGCGTTGCCCCATCTTGCCTTCCTTGCAATTGGATCCTTTACACTGAATTCCCATCCTTTTCTTTTTTCTTTTTTTTTGTTGGTTTGTCATGATTCTGTTCTTTTTTTAATGTAGTTTTTTTTTGTGTGTAAATTTTATATTTACTGAAGTAAAGGTTGTTTTTGTGTAAACATTTAAACTTTTAAAAAAAAAAAGAAAAGAAGCTAATTTTGTTTCTCAAGTTCTCTCTGCTAAACCATGCAGTAGAAAGAAATTTGTATTGTTAAATAAATCAATTAGTTGTTAAATGCGAACGTGTGTCTGTTTTCATGGGGAAGAGAGAAATTGCTGCCTGAAATATATCCAAAATGCCAGTTGCAAAGAGCATCTGGTATTTTCAAACCGTTTCCTTTCCTGGCTGTGCCAGGGTAAATGCCGGACACTACCCTGTCACAGTGCTGATCCTGTTTTACAGTTCAAGTTTTCAGGTCCATCTTCTATCACCCATCACCAGGCTGATTCAGGAATTTGCATTCAGGAGAATGCAAATTTAAATGATACATTTCAATAAACCACACTCCCCCTCTTGCCCTACACTTTGCATGGCCTTTGGAGACACTTGCACTTGCTGATCTGCATTTGAGGCCCGTAGTTGGGGAGGGAAAGGAGTCACTCAGGGCCAGAAAGCTTCAAGTAGCCAAGTAGCTTCCCCAGCTTTGCAAGGGGAGCAGGAACTGAGTCAGCTGTGGGCTGTGCTCTGCACCCCCCTTCCTCTGGGGAAAGGGGAATGTGCAGCCCCGCGGTGCTGCCCAGCAGCCCTTGCCCTGTGTGCGATGCTCTGGGGCAGTGGGCATTGTGAGCATGGAGATGGAGCTCTGGATGCTTATGTGAAAGCAAGAAGACCTGCTTGGGCATCCTGAACCACACAGCTTCACAGGACTGCAAGGCTGTCCTGACTGGATGCGACTGGGCCATGAAATTGCATTACATATGCAGCCCATGCTACATGCAGGGAAACATGCACTGGAGAGCCCAGCACTGCTTTGCCTGCATTATCCCTTTAACCTCTGCATGGTGGCACTGCTTGCATCGATATCACACTGTGGCTCCTGGGGCAGACCAGCAGCTCCCCTTCCCTCCCTGGCCACCCAGGCTGGAGGTGGCTGCAGAGGAGCCCAAGACCCCAGGAGAGATCAGGGTCAAATATGTGCTAAAGGGAGAAGTAAGACGAGCACAACTGCTTGTACTATGGCCTGACCTTGCTGAAATGTTGATGATAATTAGATACATTCAGCTGTGGCTTAGGTGGAAGAGCAGATAATGAACTTGGCAAGTGACTGCTGAAATGTTCGCAGCACTTTGCTTTTCTATTCCTAAAGAGGGAAACCTGCTCTAGCATGTTTTCCTCCAATTCTCTGTGTGCATGTCTGCAGAGCGGTACTGTGAGTAGCTCTGTCACTGGGTAAAAGAGAAAGCACCCACTGTGGCAAGAGTTGGGGAGACCTTAATAACAAAAACTGCCAGGATTAGGTAAGATAAGAGTAGCATGAAAAATATACATATCTCATTCCCTCATGGTGACTACATCCAAGCACAGGCTCTGCATCTACAGTGATGGAAGATGTTGTGGGACCACATGCATGGGTAACACGCATATGTTGTCTCACATTGTTGTTGCCCTTGCTCTTCTCCTGCAGGCAATGTGTTGACAGCCCTATCTATGTACTGTTTCCCAGCACTGGGATGCATTTTGTAACTTTACTGTCTAAGATAAACATATCTTTGCATGATCCTAAATTGTTACCCTGCACAACGTCCTTTGATAGTGAATGCTAAAGTTCAATTACAAACTGTGTAAAAAATAGTTTGTCATGTGATTTTTTTCATTTAACCTGCTCATTAATGTTTTATGCCACCTAGTTTTGTATTGTGAGAAATAATGAATAATTGCATGTTATCTTCCTTGATCCCGTTTATGATTTTATTTATCATCATTATTATCAGCCCCTAGTAACCACTTTTTCCAGACTCAAAAGTCCTCATTTATTTAATCTCTCCCTGTACAAAGGTATTCTGATCATCCTGGTCACCCTTGTCTGAGCAGTTTGTAATTCTGCTCCAGCTAATTTAAGGGACTGAGAGCTGTGCATTGCATGCAAAAGGTGAACTCAGTTCATCCAGAATCGTGTGTTCTGGTTTAGTCTGATTGCCTAGTAATTCTTACTGCTCTGTTTGCCTTGTTGACCACTGCTTATTGCTTAGTTAATGTTTTCATAAAGCTATGTTCAGAAACGGTGGAATCTCTCTTTCTGAGCAATAGATAGTTTAGCCCTCTATGTAGGTCTAACAAACATGTCTTTTCCAACATCCGCTGCTTGGTATCATCACTGAACTCATCTTTGACATAATCTTCCCATTCTCAGCATCATGAAATCCTTTACAACACTTCACAGTCAGCTTTAGTTTAGGCTGCCTTGCATATTGACTCTCCACGTGCGGTGCTTATGATAGGGGTAGGAGGTAACAGCAAAAGTAACAGCAAAGTGCACTGGACAGGTCTGTCTGCCAAGAAGTGATGGGTCCCCGAGGACAAATTATCATCTGGCTTCTGAATGGCACAAATGAAAGCAGCTGCCAACTGTTTTCATCAGGCTGGGCTTTGTCTCCCTCTACAGAACAAATGTCAGGTCATTATTTAAAGCGGAGCTCAGGGCGGGTACATTTTCCAGAGTGCTAAACGAGCTGTCATCCTAGGGATTAGTTTTCTGGGCTATCATATAGGTAGACAGGGGTGAATCTCAAGTCCTAGGGGAGACCATCCTTCTGAATGTAGCAACTGCATGTATCTCTGAAGTGTACAGGTGGGTTAGAAACCTGCAGCCTAACACTAGTTCACGGGAATAGGCAGCAGCAAAGGGGCTGGAAAAGGAGAGGCACCCAGGAGAAGGGGGATAAAGTTGTTGAAATGCAGGGGTTCATGATAGCCTTGCTCGTACTGAGGAAGGCAGCGTCTCACAAGTGCAGATGTCTGTGGCTCTGTGTATGTATTCCAGCATTTGAACCTGTCTTGACAGGTGAAAATTTGGGCCAAGCTGGGACCCTGCTGGCTGCATGCTCAAGGAACAGGATACCAGCATGTGGTTTGTGAGTTACAGGTGGTGGAATTAAGGTGACAAATTATTTTAAACTTTTCGGTTTCTGTAAGTAAACATTAATACACCCTATTCTTTTCCAATATTGCATGGGTGTCTCTGTTAGCTGTGAAGCTAACGTGCTGTCTTCTCACCGCTGGGATGGTAAGTTATTGCACATAAGCAACATTTTTCATCCTATTCCCTGTTGGTTGTTGCCGTTTCCAGCCGAATTGTTTCATAAGTGTGGCCTTAATGAAGAACTGAAAACACTGAGGTATCATGTAAGCTCCATTCAGATTTCATCGATATTTTACTGCACTACGGCCTGAATTACCTTTCCTAAAGTACGAGTAAGAACTGAACTACGCAGCAGCTCTTCTGGAAGACCGTGCTGTGAGCACGTCTGTCACCTAGGCCAGCGCCACATCAGTAAATCATGCGCTTCACTGCCATTTTCTTTTGCCTGCTGCATAATACTTGATACGAGTGTTTCTACACAGTCAAAAACCGAATGCAGGAGCTGAGAGGGGCCGGGCTGAGCGGAGGGGAGCGGAGGAAGGCCCGCTAGGTGTCAGTGCAGCCCCGGCTAGAGGGAAGGGCCGCGCTGCCGGCTGGGTGCTGCTAGCGGCGAAGGGAGCGCGGCCGACGGGCAACGGGGCCCCGGGAGCCTGAAAGGGGGCGACAGCCGGGCCTCGGGAGGGATGTGGGGACGACGGGGCCAGGCCCTGCCCGTGAGGCAGCGCCGCTGGGGGCGGGTGTCGCTGTGACCCGGCGCTGAGGCCGCTGCCTGCGGGAGCCCCGGGCCCGGCCCGCTTCGTGGCGCTGCCCCCAGCTCCCTGGGCGCCAGGGCGGGTTCCGGAGGAGTTGAACTTCGGCCCAAGTGAAATCGCTGCGGATGGGCGGGTAGCGCCCAGATGGAGTGAAATGCCGCGTGTTGGTTCTGTTTGCTTTCTTAGGTTAAACATTCGGCTCCTGGCATTGGGAAGTCCGTCTTCGTATTCTCATAAAACATACTCATTCATAAGTCCCACTCTGAAATTAGGCCAAGCAGCCAGCTGGTTGTCTTTAAGTAACGAAGGATTTGGATGTAGCAAAGAATCATAGATTCATACAATTATTAAAGTTGGAAAAGACTTTCATGATCATCTGCTCCAACCAACACCCTACCACCAATGTCACCCACTAAACCATGTCCCTAAGTGCGACATCCAACCTTTCCTTAAACACCCCCAGGGACGGTGACTCTACCACCTCCCTGGGCAACCCATCCCAGTGCCCGACTACTTTTTCTGAGCAGAAATGTCTCCTAATTTCCAACCTAAACCTCCCCTGGCACAACTGGAGGCCATTCCCTCTAGTACTATCACTGGTTATCTGTGAGAAGAGGCTGACCCCCAGCTCCACACATCTTCCTTTCAGGTAGCTACAGAGAGCAGTAAGGTCTCCCCTGAACCTTTTCTCCTTCAGACTAAACAACCCAAGTTCCCTCAGCCGCTCCTCACAGGACTTGTGTTCCAGGCCCTTCCCCAGCTTCGCAGCCCTTCTCTGGGCACGCTCCAGGGCCTCGATGTCCTTCTTGTAGTGAGGCACCCAAAACTGAGCACAGTACTCGAGGGGCAGCCTCACCAGAGCAGAGTACAGGGGAATGATCACCTCCCTGGTCCTGCTGGCCACACTATTCCTGATACAAGCCAGGATGCTGTTGGCCATCTTGGCCACCTGGGCACCCTGCTGGCTCATGTTCAGGCAAGCGTCGACCAACACCCACAGATTCTTTTCCTCTGCAGAGCTTCCAGTCACTCTGCCCCAAGCTTGTAGAGTTGCCTGGGGTTGTTGTGGACAAAGTGCAGGACCCAGCCCTTCCCCTTCGCCATGTTGAACCTCATCACATTGGCCTCTGCCCATCGATCCAACCTGTCCAGGTCCCTCTGCAGGGCCTTCCTACCTTCCAACTTTCTGAGCAAATTCTGTCTGCTCAGAAATGATGTGTGGATAAATATTTTAAATCCACCCAATTGCTAGTGATTTTCAAGGGCTTTCATTGAGCAATTAAAGTAGCCATTGATCATTCAGGCCTCAACCTACGCTGTAATTCTGACACTCTGCAAAGAAAGCCATGCGCAAGCAGATCAGATGGTGTTCAAAGAGAGGCCTCTGCAATTACCATTGGTAATGTCAGGTATTGTGTTTGCCTTATTAGATTACATTAGGAACCTGTAGTGAAGCTGTGAAATAGCAGTTGTCCTAAGATGTTTCCTGTGGTAGCATTTTTACTAAAGACAGTTACAGAGCTGTAAACTGCAAAGGCAAACTGATTGGAATTTAAGCTTTGAACAGGATGTAGGTCTGCAAATGTGCTGAGAATCCTACAAAATTACTGTCAAGATCCACAGAGGAACCATACTTCCTGGCTAAGGATTACTTAAACTGTGAACTAGTTGAACATTCCACAGTGGTGCTTAGAAAAATGGCTACAAATGATCAGTGCTTAACTGCCTTTGGGAGGAGAGTTGGGAGTTTTTTGATTTCTCTGTCTTTGTCAGATCTATACTCAGCCACCACCTTTCTGTGTTTTCTCTGTCTTGCTCCCTTTCTTCATTCTTCATGGCTGGATTTAGAATAACAGATTTGTGAAAGAATAAATGGTAAATGTTCCTTGTTCTTCAGATTTGGGAAAATTCTTTAAATTCATGCATTTGTTTGGGTCAAATTCAAGATTTGACCTCCACCAGTGCACACTTCCATTTATTCCTACCCCACAAAAGGCTTTTTCCTGCCAGACCAGGCTTCAAGATGAGAGTTTGGCAGAGGCCAGGATCATGGGGAGTTCCCGTGGCACCAAGCCCCCACCCCAGGCATGTCACAGCCCATCTGCCCCATCCAGCACAGTGTAGCTTCTTATAGGCAACTGCTACTTCAGGAGACCACTTCCTTGTCACTCCCATGTGGTGGTGGACCTCGCAGCTGCTCCTTAATCCCGTAGGTCTTTGGGAGCCTTCAAACTTTCATTTACAGGGGAAACTACCAAGAGAGGAGGTATAGTTTGTAGCACAGAGTGATTTATTTGTATAATAGCAGTTATCCAGAGCAAAGCACTCTGTAAAATGACACTCAAAAAAAAAAATAAATAAATAAAAAATCAGGCTAGAAGCTTAATGTAAAACTACTAGACCAATTTGAAAACACAGTGACAATCTAGTCCTCAGTATTCAACCAAGCTCTTCAGAGGAAGGGGGAGGATGAGGACTTTGTAGTGCCCTGAAACACCACAATTCGGGAAAAGTTTTGCTCTGGGAAAAGGAGCGATACAAAGGACCCAGAGGATATTCCCTGTGCTATGCCCTGCTAGAGCTGATTTTAACTGTGAGGATCTGACTGTCTTGGAGGCTAAGATTTAAGACTTTTTTGTTTCATTGCAGAAAGCTAAAGGATCGAACTTGCTGTTTTCAGGTCTTGCCCCTGTTTCATTTCTCCATCTTAAGCATATGGTAGCTTTTGCTGTCCCGCTCATGCTGCCACACCAGTGGCTGCTGTTATGTGCCATGGTTAAGGACGCACAGAGAAAGCAGCTTTGGGAGCTGCTTCTGCTGGTTTAAAAACAACCAAGGTGCTGCAGCAAGTGCCAAGCAGGCTGCAGGCACCAGGTGAGCACACCTAGCTCGTGGCCTAGGTAATGTGCCCCAGCTCTGAAGATTTTTCTTCCCAGACCACCCTTCCAAACCATGCTATTGCTTTCTTTTCCTAAAAGGGTTTGGAAAGAAGAAGTAATTTCTGTCACTTTGTTATTATGAAAGACTAGCTAATGTGAATCTAGGGGTTCAGCCTTGAATTAATATAAGGTTAATGCTCACGGCAGCTGAGTGATGGGAAAGCAGAAGTGGCTCTGGCTTACGCTGGCGTGCAGAAGATCTCTGGAGGCCATCGCACTGGCAAGAATTATTGCCTGAAGGGCAATTACATTGGCAAGCCTCAGCTGGAGCACTGTGCACCCTACTTTCTCACCTCATCATGCCAATTCATGCCGCCAGCTTTGTTCTGACACCCATCCTCTTATCAGAGGAGCAGGTGGCGAGGAGCCAGCTACGCTCAGCGTGGGGCTCCTCTATGGAGAGCCAGCAGCCGAGGACCAGCTCAGAAATCCAGCACAATGCACAGGGCAGAAACAAAGCCTGACTGCAAAACAAGAAACCAAAAGCTTGGACTGGCCTGCAGGACATATCTGGTAAGCAAGAGGAGCGAGGCAGTAGGAGAGGAGAAAACAAAGCCATCGTTCTGGAGGTAGGCCTGACTGGTGGCAAACGAGCAGATGGACAGCACTCTTCAGCTTCCTCCCAGGGAGAGCGATGGCAATTTGATTGCTGGACAAAAGACGTGGACAGGAAGGTGCTGATCTCCCTGCCCCAGCTGCCTTCTGAGGCGCCCTTCATCACTCTTACCACATTGGGTCAGGGACAAAGCCTAGCACTGAAAACAGAAATACCACAGCCCTGCCTGTTGCAGGCAAATTCTGCCTCTGCAGAACTACTCTGTCACAGCGTCTTAAATAAACTTCTGTTCAGCATCCATACTGGATCGCCAGAAACCAAGACATATTCGGAAAAAGAAAATCAAAAAAAAAAAAAAAAGAACTACATGAAAATGAAGAAGCCTGTTCACAGTACCCTAGCAGTACATTCAAAGGAATAAAATCATTGTAAGCAGACTGGAAAGTATTTAAAGAAGCCCATTTCTGCAGAGAAGGCATATTGGGTCTCAGAGCAAAGCTCTTATCAGGAAATATTTTTTAAAATATGAAGAAAGAAACCAGCTACAGGATAAGGGAAGCTAATAAAAGCAAACAAGAATCAATGGGCTGAATGCTAAGAGGACAAAGTTTGCTGCGGATTTGTAGTTATTCAAAGCATGTAGGAGAAACGCTGACCATGAAGAACTATCAAAATTATTTAAAGTGACCAGATTTTAAAACAGTCAATAAATTCAATATAATTAAATGTAAAGTGATTAGCAGGAGGAAAAGAGTCTCGCATTATGTACACAGTGGGATCTGGGCTCATTCTTTAGCACTCTGAATTCCTCAAATGACGCAGCAGAGAGAGAAGGGCTTTTAATACTTCCAATGTTTTCCTATCTGTTGAAGGTAAAGGCAGGTCTGTACATTAGCATCAACACAAAAGCCTTTGAAATCGAGTCACATGCTGATAACAGGTTAACATCATAACATTTTGGAATACAAATTTGGACATTTTGGTTTAAATATTCTCCTGCAGATTCTCCTGGGATTCCTGTAGGTGGGTCAGTATTGCTATGTTATGCTAACTTCAACATGTATGTTAATCAGTCCCATATTTCCATCTTTTACAAAGTCATAATTGTATTAAACCTACCCAGGGCCTGGGATACCTCAGGCTCTACTGAGAGCAGTGCTCCAAGCTACTGAGCTATTTATCTTTAGCATTGCTCAGCAGTTTCAGGAAAAGACACAGCGAAGGACAAGAAATAGATTTAATGCTGGGCTGATGTAAGCAGTGGTGCAGGTGTTTTAGGATAGGAGCACTGCTGTTGCAGAGGTGGGAACAATGCTGGCACAGGAATGAAATCGATACACAGTTCTCAGTACCAGAGACACTCACCATCCATGCGGAGAGCGCTTGGGGCTCTCCACAACATGGAAACACAACGTGGCTCTCTACACTGCTGTCTCTCGAGACAGCAGTGGGTTACTTCTCCTCTGCCTTACAGGGAAACCCAGCTCCTGCATTTTTGCCTGAATTCAGTTACTCCTTCTGCTCCTTCTCTCCATCACAGAGAGCATCCCTCGCTGTGACTCAAGTTACCCAATGCAATGTGTCAAAACCACATAAAACTGAACCACCCTATCCCGCACAAGTTGCCAGTTAGGTCTTCATGCTAATGTGAGCTGCTGGTTCTTCCAGGAACAACTTATGTCAAATCCTCCTTACCCTTTCCTGAGCCCCAGCTGACAGTGGCTGGCACAAAAAGCAGGAAAAAGACAAAAGTCTCTCAAAACCTGAGGATTTTCAGAACACACCTCAAGACGCCTGCTATTAGCTTGAACCATGGGGTTGCACGAGCAATTAAAAATGAGCAAACAACAAGACAGCCAAATCTGCAGAGTCTTAGCCAGGCAAAGAAAAACTCCATTTCAGGAACACACAATGCAGTTTAATAGTGAATCTAAAAATTATCGACTGACAGCTGATGAGCATGGCCACATCACTAGACATGGGACAGCCTTGTGTTTCTGAAGCCACGCGTGCAAGGGTGTAAAGCTGAAACATCTGCCCTAAGGCATGGAGAGTAAAGACAACAGCCTCGCAAAAAGCATCTTCCCACCCTCCCAGTCAGCATTGCAGGCACGGAGCCCTGATCCCTGACACCCCTCACCAGGCAGTCCTGCTCTGCCCTGCCCCTGAAAGGGGAAATGGGAAACAAAGAGCTTTGGGTGGGGGAAGCTGCCAGCAGCTTCAGGCTGATCAGAGGGTGACTAAGAGGCAGCGGTGGTCACAGGCAGGCTGGGTTCCCAAAGACGCAAATCCCTGAGAGACTGTTTGCTGCTTGACAGAAAAGTGAATGCCACAATTTTAACCAAATTTGAAATCGTTTATGTGGGCAAAACTCCTGTCAATAGCAGGAGGAGTTCTGCTCAAATAATGTTCCCCAAATAAGGCACTTCTTTACTGTGAGTTATCAGTGCTATGGTTTAGGCTGCGTCCCTACATGTAGACACACCAATTGCTGGCAATTTGCTTGCTCTCCACATCCTTCCTAAATGCCTCCAGAATTAAGAAATGAATGCATTTTTTTTGGAGGAACTCCATCTTTGCTGAAATTATAGAAAAAAAATAATAAAGTGACAAGAAAAGAAAAAGAGAGTTTTTTTGATTCTTCATGTATGGAAAGTGAATAGTCCAGCTGTCTCACACAAAAGACTTTGAAAGGTTCAGACATCACCAGTCTCATTTTTTGTTGGCCCTGTACTAGCTGCACTAAAACCAGCAGGTGTTGCACTGGTGCAGATGTGGGGAATCACCCTACCTGAAAGAAAAAAAAAAAAAAAAAAAAAGGAAATATGCAAGAAATCACCTGAAGATGAGGTATTTAGTGGGGACTGTTAGTGTTAGGTCAGAGGTTGGAATCGATGATCTTGAGGTCTCTTCCAACCTAGAAATTCTGTGATTCTGTGATTCTGTATTAATAGCATATATGAGTGAATTTGGTGCTGCTGGCAGTTGCCTGATGTAGCATCTGACACCCCTCATGCTAAGTTTGGCTGAACCCAAGTGCTGCAACCAGGGCTAGGAAGTTTCCCCCAGCCCCTGCCTCTGGGCGGCTATAACACATGCTGGGCACCCAGAACTGGACTTACTGGGAGCTGTAATTGAGCTACCAGCTAACCCGGCTCATTAAACTTGCAGTCAGGGGACAGAAGACAAAAAAGACCTAGCTTTGGGCAGCTGTATTCAGGCACCTCTGCTCAGTTCAGGGTCAAGGAGGTGTGGATGGGGCTTCAGAGCCTGGAGCTGGAGCAGAGGCAGGGAGGTGAGGAGAAGCCTGCTCCGCTCAGCAGTGACAGTGAGCTGCCCTCTCTCCCTGCAACACACTTGGCAGCTTGCTGAGAGCTAAACCCATCCTAACCTGAGAGCTGCACGCTCTGCGGGATGGAGAGGTTATCTCCTGACTTGGAGCTGCTCTGTGCTTAACAGGAGATTACAGGAGACTTCTTTCCATTTGTGTTGCTTTCTGGTGCTATTCAATGCAGGCACTAACAAGTTACCTTGGGAATCTGGCACAGGTGGATCCTCATGACTAGTTACCAGGAACATCTATGAAATACTACATGTATATTATCTCCCCTCCCTTAATAGATAAGTCTCCTGTCTTCTGTCAGTGGCTGGCCAATTTTCCTCTCTATTGAATGCTTCCATTTCATGATGGACGTGCCAGACTGTGCACTTCTAAAGGCTTTATTTATTACCTGTCTGTGGTGCTTGCACTCTCTCATCGTTTAGACTACGTGACTCATAAATGCACTCAAGTTATGTATTGATATAAGCAAAATCCCTCTCCTAATATAAATCTTGTTGTATTTCATTATTTCCATATTCATAATGTTTTGTTTACCCTTATTCAGACACAGAATGACTCCAGCAGAGCTTACTCCTGACTGCACAAATCGTGTCCATTTTTCTTTTAGGTCTTTAGTGGGCTTAGATGAAAACACAGCTACACTTTTTTTTCTTTAGGCTGTGAATTGCATATTCTTTGACAGCAACAAATGTTCGCCCATGTTATACCTATAGCCTAGAGAAAGACTAGTGGCATTATCTCTCATCTACTTTAACTTCAGTCATGTCTCTATTATTTAAAAGTGCATGCAGTGTACGTACAGGCATGAGCTCTCACCCTTGTTGACTCTCAGGTGGAAAGCATTTCCAGTGCCAGTTCCCCTCATGACTTCCAGCTATTGGGTGGCACATCGCAGTGGGCAGAGGTCAGTACAACACGCTACAGCTACCTGTACTTCACATATTCACCTATTCTTTTCTGCTAGCCTGAGGATAGCATCAGGCAGCCAGCCCCCAGCTGCACTGCCAAGCATGGAGGTGACACACAGAGGTGCTCAGCACTGGGGTACAAGGGGACGGTTTCATTATTTCGTTTAGGCATTTCATGAAAAATTCATGCTAAGGTCCTGTGTGCTCAGCCTGCAAAGAGCACGAGCTGGCAGTGGGAGTGGGCTCAGCATGGTTTCAGGGTCAGCGAGCACTTGAGGACCACATCACGTGGGTGGGTAACGTCAAACCACAAAGTACCCTCCAGGCCTATGCCCCAGGTGTGGAGTACAGGCTTCCCCAAAGCTCACATTCACATTTTTTTTTTTCTCAAGCTCCTCATAATCTAGCTCTAAACATCGATCTTGTGTGAAGTCCTATTCCAACCTATTTTTTCAAGCCTGGTCACACCACCTCATTTGGGGAATGCTCTAACAGGTTTTGGTTTTTGAGGTCAAACTGCTGAAAATCCTCCTGAGCACATCTTCTGCCCCAGAGGCAGCTCGCAGCAGGCTTGCCTGGAGCACAGGGAGAGAACCTTTGGGGAGGTGCAGCTGGTGCAGGGAGTATTTCCCAGCTGTACTTAGCATTGCTATGTGATTTGTGGGGAACATTGTTATAAATATTCTTTTCAAAAGAGAAACATGGCTAAGCAGAAAACCTTATCTAATCCTGCTTTATGCCACTTGCCATATTAAATGTATTGACTGCTATCATACAGGATCCAGATGTAAGCATGCTGTCAGCTTTAACTGTATACTAATTTTATATATAAATATAAACCCTATGGCTGAAACATCCTTTCAGTTTTCTCTTCCCCCTGCTGGATTAACACATCAACAGCTGCAAATAACCAATGGCTTCAACCGTGCCACAGAATTTTTCATGTTAAAAGTTTGTCCAGACATCATTTCAAGCAGAACAGAATTTTAAACCTCGCTTGTTGTCTGCTTCTGCTGCACGCTTGTGAATAAACAACGATCCTAACATTTCAGATTTTTTTTTTTTTCATCCCACGACAGAATAAAGTGCTGAAATTTTGAAAGCTGTGAAATGGAAAAAAAAAATGCATTTGGGGAATATCAAAGGGAATTTATTCAGGCATTTTGCTAGGGTAAAATCAGAGCCACATTTGAATGTTACCACTTGCACAGGTGTATTCCCAAACACAGCTACCACCCCCAGAAAGGGCAGCCAGAATGCAGTGGCTTCAGCTGACTAAAAATGCAGAGGAAATTTCTCAATAAATTCCATGAAAAATAACTTTGAAACCATGTGTTCTTGTAGAACTTTTGATTACATGAAGCCTGTGTTCCTCAATGAGGAAACAATAATTGATTTTTTTTTTTTTTTGTTTCAGAAAGATAAGACAGAAATAAGCTTGTTGTGTGGGGATGGTTAGAGGCAAAAGGTTTTGCAGATCTTGCAAGAAAAAAAAAAAAAAGCAGAGTTAGACTGATGATAACTCTTCTAATTTTTTCAGTAAATGTGTATATCACTTTGTAGGGCGTTTCCCCCCACCGCTGTTTTGTTCTCATCCACACCTATGTGAAACTAGAATCACTTCCCCCAAGCTGTTCTGCTTTAGGTATTTTCACACTTCTGTGCTTGAATTTCTGATTTCCTTTCTTTACGTTTTGCGTTTATCTACTTCTTTAATTGCACTTATGGAGTCTTCCTTTCTATGCTTTTTCAATGAGGCTGGAGATTTTCATATCCTGCTATTGCAGTCAAAAATAATGCCCTTCTTTTATTCTATTGCACTGTATTGTTGAACTTGGAGCTACGCCTTGGGGTAAGATGTGTTTCACAGTTCTTTTTAGCTTAAAGAAAGGTCATGATCCTTTCAAACAGAAAGCAGCGGCCAGCCCTGGTCTGCTGCTCATTTGAGGGAGCGTTAAGCTATGCTGAGGGAAAAAGACCCTCTCAATTTCTACCAAATCAAACAAACAGAACTTTACTTCTTTTTATGGGCTTTTCATGTCCAGCCCATCCAATGTCTTCAGGCTTGAGCTGCAGTGACCTGTGGGGCACAGTTTCTGCTGTGCTGCTCTGGCTGGGGCTGGAGCATTGCTGCAGCAACAGCTCCATCACCTTGGCTACTCCCCACCGTGCCCATGGAGCTCCCCGCTGAGACCACAGACACCCCTTGTCCTTCAGCCAAGCACTGCCTAACCTGCTACTGCCTGTGAGGCACCAGCTGCACACAGTTATGGGCTGTCGCTTATCTGCTTTGTGCTTTTTTCGGGTCCTCTTTTTTGGCTCAGCTCATATTTTCAGTATAGACTCTTTGAGCTTTTGGGGACAGCTTTCTGGGAAAGGTTCATTTCTCCTACACTGGGTGTATGAATAAAATCTGGGTCAGCTGCGTTCCAGGCCCTGGAGGAGACAAATCCTCTAATTATAAGACAATCTTCCCCTCCACCTTTGCAGTCTGAACAAATATGACCCTGAACCAGGAAAAATGCTGTTATATCTCCCATCTGATTCAAGCTTTCAGTATCTCTGGCTATTCCATTAATGGCGATTCTCAAAGCAGCCTATTCCTGCTGAATTTAACAGGAAATAACAGGGTATAGCTCTTTGCGGTTAAGGCCTTGTGTCATTCAGTAACCTACTTCTGTAACTACTCGTTTTCCGTGATTGTGCCTGTCACAGCTGCTTGTACCTGTGCAGAAGTCCTATTCTGTTCTAGAGGGAAAAGGACTACACAGCATGCAAAGGCAAACTATTGACAACAACATCCTTGAAAATGAGGCCATTCTTGGACCTGTGTAGAGTCTGAACATGAGCCAGCAGTGTGCCCAGGTGGCCAAGAAGCCCAATGGCATCCTCTCCTACACCAGAAATGGGATGGCCAGCAGCACTAGGGAAATGATTGTCCCCTTGTGACACTGGTGAGGCCACACCTTGAGTACTGCATTCAGTTTTGGGCCCGTCACTACAAGAAGGGCATCGAGGTGCTGGAACACGCTCAGAGAACAATGAAGCTGGTGACTAGAAAACAAAACTTGAGAGTGACTGAGGGAACTGGAGTTGTTTAGTCTGGAGAAGGGGAGGCTGAGGGGAGACCTCATTGCTCTCTACAGCTACCTGGAAGGTGGCTGCAGGGAGGAGGGTTTTGGTCTCTTTTCTCCAGTGACAAGGGATAGGCCGTGAGGAAACAGCCTGAAGTTGCACACGTGGAGGTGTAGATTGGGCCTTGGGAAGAATTTCTTCATGGTTAAGGTGGTCAAATTTTGTAAGGGACTGCTTGGGGAAGTGGTGGGGTCCCAATCTCTGCAGGGATTTAAAACCCTGGCAGAGCCATCTTGGGGCAGAGAAGAGGTGTGGCAGTGCTGTGTGGTGCTGTGCTGTGCCGTGACAGGCCCACCGTAGGGCTCACCCACCTAGTGGCAGTGAGCAGCATGCCATAGGCGCTGGTGGGGTGGGTTTGGTGGTTTTATGCTGGTTAAAAATCCGAGAATTGAAAATAATCCTGCTGTTTCATGTTTTGGTATTACTCACCTGTATTTACATACTTTCACGTGGGTCAAAAATGCATTCCTACAAACAGATAACGAATGACACTGTCTTTACGTTTGCCCTGCCTCTCTTTCTAGGCTGACTTGCCAGAGGTCGGAGGCTCTCAGGCTCTGGAGGCTTCATCAGGCCGGCAGAGCCCCCACCACTCCCCAGGGCAGCCTGTGCCAGTGTCAGATATGACAGGTTTCTCTTGGGCTTAAATGGAACTCTGTCCACTGCACTGTTTCAAATACCATTCACAAAACGCATTGCTCTTGAATGTCAGCAGCGGCAGCGCCCCAAGGAGCACCGTCTGGCCTACCCCCTGGTGTATTGCTGGGTATGGCTGGACACCGTGCACTCAGCTGTTAGTTTGCAGACGGGTCAAATGGAGGATAGTTCACTTGATAGGATCTACTTTTTTTTTTCTAGCCGTTAAGCAATTCCCTGTGCTTCCCAGCAGCTCAAAATGATGCTGAAATGAGATGATGTTTCTGTTGTCAGGCCACTACTATGTTTTGCTGTCACCGTGGCTACTGAATAACTTCAGCGCACCTGGCACAGCACTATAAATACAAAGATAATGTTTCATAACATCAGTGTCAAATCCTGTAAACTCACCACTTGCCTGACATTCTGTTCCTTTTTTCCCAGACAGATTTCATAAAGCACTGAGAAAGAAAACACATTATTTCCCTCAGCCAAACAGGCGGAAGTTACCTAACCTACCACTAAATAAAAATAAGTGACTGTCTCTCAGTTACCTCAAAAGTACTTAATTTTCCTTTTTTATCTGTCTTAAGTCATTTTAACTCTGGGGTGTCTATTCCCAGCTCACCTGGGCAGACGAGCAGGAGGAGCAGACCCAGATGCCAGGAGAGCAGCAGTGCCGTGGCCGCAGCCGCTCACGGATGCCCTAATGCCCGGGGTCAAGCGTGGCCAGTCTCTTTGTTTTGCTGGGCAGGATGACAAAGCTTTCCTGAGCAGCAGTATTTAAAACAAGTGAACTATGTGAAATCTCTCCTACTGCTATTACACAGCTTGCAACCTTTCGTTCAGGAAATTAAGTTTGCATCTCTTCACATTATCTCTTTGTAATTGGAAAACTTTCATTTTGACAGAGAAAATGTGCCAGCCTCCCTGTGAGCCTTGCTGCGAGCCAGTGCTGAGCGCCATCTGGAGAACTGATGCCGAAGTCAAGCAACAACATCCTGCCATATTTTATCTGGAACTTTGCGACAGAACAACTAATAACATCTTAAGCTTCATTTGTCTGGGTCTCTGGTGCTCTTGGCAGAGGTCATAACCAGTAGTGGCTTTGCTGATTTGCTGCATCGAAACTAATTAGGTTACAATGCTCACTGACACAGCCTCTGATAATGGCAGAAAAGCCTCTGGCTTTAACTTCGCTCATTATGTCAAAATAAGCACTGCAACCCATAAAACCTGCACTTGTATCAGGTTCCTAGGTGTAAGCTTTAACATTTTTAAAGGTGCTTATTCAGCATGACCAAACCCTTTCCGTAACTTAATTTTTTCCCTTCCTCCTTTAAGCGTAATGTGGGTGAGAAGGGGGTTCATGGCATGAGCATGTGCCTGGTGTTGCAGGCAAGGATTTCCAAGTCCCACCTCTTTGCTTCTTGCCTTCTTTGTGGCAACAAGGCCAGCCACAACTTGCCCGGTTGGGTCTGTAGCTGAATGAACTGAAGCTGCCTGCCTACTGCTTCAGAGGAAAACGTAGTGGCGGTGACCTTTTTACCGTGCTTTTTGGAAATCTATTCTTTTACCAGACACTTTCATAGTATGTCTAATTGAATGAGTCACCTCTAAAAATCTGAGTAAAAAGACGATAACGGTTGCCCAAGGTTAAAATTAGGGCAATGCAGGGTAAAAGCCAGGGCAATTCTTAACGGTTCTTAGTACAAGTGAGAAAGCAGCAGGAAAGAAGATTTCTGTCTGCACAGAAGGAAAAAAAAAGAGAAGTAAGGTTTAACAGTTTCCTGCTTAAATGTTGTAAAACAAGTCAGCAGGGGGCTGTGGCAGTAGGCAGAATTGTGCTTTCTCACAGCAGGAAAGTGGCGCTGCACTAGACGGGCTACATTGCTTATCATGATGAGGCCATCTTAAAGAGCTAGTACAGCTCTTAAACAGATAACGTGCAGAAGAATCATGACTTAAAAAAACAGCATTGTATATTTGCTCTCAGACTTTCCACCTGCTACAGTTTGCAGGGGCTATGGCAGTGCTGGGAGCTCAAGAAACTTGTGGTTTTGTGCACCTGATGAAAATTTCAACTGAGTCCTAGCAATGGCTGCGAATGATGCACATCGACAGAGGACAGAGCCTGGATTGTGTCAGATTTTAATGTCGGGTAATCTGTGTTTCAGAAAGGCAGAAGTATGTGAGAATAAGGGTTAAATAAGTATTTGAGTATTTAATTCATCCTGTGCTTGAGGTGCTGTTATTTAATATTCATATAATTGCTATTTATTTATTCCTTAGCTTTTTTTTTTTTTTTTTCCCCCATTGGGAAAATGCCATGAAACTCTGAAACTTCTAGTGCTTTTATTTAAAGCACTAAAGGCTTTGAATTACATTAGAATAGGAGTTCCAGTTTACAGCACTGCAAATAACACTGCTTCTTTACAGTTGCCTGCTTCCTCCTGATACATAATGCCCTGCTCTGCCAACTCACCTTACCCTTTCTGTCTTATTTAATGCACCCCTTGCATTATTAAAAAAAAAAAAAAGAAAAAGAAAAAAAAAAAAGTACTTTTTTTTTTTTTTTCTGAGCAATGCACATCCATGCCAGTGTCATGAAACAGAACATATGCTGCTTAACCCCAGGAGCATTTCTAATTTGGACCTGTATCTTTCTAAACATGGATGTACATCAATGGTTGTGACACACCATGGGAATGAGCCTCTGTGATAGTGGACAGATCTGAAGGAATCAGACCTGGAATGTCACATTCATATTGAGATACCTAATTAATGAGGAGACTGGATATCTAACAAGGAAGCGTTACTACCTGATTTTGCAGTTTGGATGGATTGCTTTCAGAAAAGAAACTAACTTAGGCAAAATATGTAGGTCGACAATGCAGCACTTACAGAGATTATAACTGTCTGGGTTGAGTCAACAGATACCTGAGGAGTGTGAACGCTGAGGTCCAGCTCCCCAACACACTATGCACATGTACACATTCATGCTTTACCACCTTCACTTCAGATTCCCTATGATAACAAAGTTAATCATGTGCATAAATATGTGCAGGACTACTGCCTAATGATGGAGAGAAATTAGTTAGCATGTCGTACACTGGTCCAATTAAGAAGCTGAAATTAAAGAAAAGAAAACAGTCTGAAAATCAAGAGAGCCGTTGTCGCAGAGGATGTCAGGCTCTGAACTGTTTTCCCTCGCTGATGAGTGAAGTTTCATTGTTTGGGTCTTAAAACCAGAACAATGCAGCCAAATTATTAATAAAAACAAAGGAGCAAACAACACACCCTAAATGGGTTTGGCATTCCCTGCCTGTAGCTCCTGTACCCAGATGTGTGACTGCAGAGTGGTGTTTTGCACCGATCAGGACAAAAGCAGGATCTTAGTGCACATGTTTGGCAAGAACTGCAGGGACAGACTATTTAGTCTGTCTGGAATATACCTGTGTGGTCACGGGTAGCACAGCAGCAAGCATTTAAGGTCTGGGAGCTTAGCACGAGCCAGTAATCCTCGCTGCACATAGCCTGAACTCTTTTTATTTGATTTATTTGATTTAGGATACTTAAAATCCTAAGGCTGCTCTCTTAGGACAGAAAAAATGAGCTGGGAGAGAGCACTGTGGACAAATAAATATCTCCTTATTTCTCTGCACACATTAATATCACTGAGGAGTCAGGAAAAAAACAGTCATTGAATACTTATTTAGTGGATTTTTTAAAGCTGAGTTTTAAACAGGAATGATCACGCACACTAGAACGGTGCATTCAGCTCGAATTTTGAAAATACGCTTTCAGAAGGTATGCATATTTCATTTCCTATTTTCTTACAGAGATCAACTCAGCTGACGTATGAGCTTTAAAGCTGCTTACCTCGGAGAAAAAGGTGTCGGCTAAATTTTCATACCACATCTAGAGGGGTTTCTTGTGGCAGAATGTAGCAGAGCCTGGGTTAGCCTCCAAACCATCACTCACTCTCCCTCCCAGCGTGGGAGTGCTGCGAGGACCATGTGTTACAGCCGCTTTGTCCTACGAGGTAGCTTAAAGAGGGACGTAATCCAGCCATAAATTCACAACAAAGAATCCCCTGCTGTAGAGGAACGCTGCTGGATATAAATGTGTCACAGTCAATCTGTGCAGGGACATAAAAGCATGTTGGAGAAGAGGCAGTGGGACAGAGGCGCAGGGGATTACGCTGCACATCTCCTCCACTGCTGCTGGGCACCAGGGAGCTTCTGCTGCCTGAAGCACATCCTGCCCAGAGCCACGGCCACCCTCTGAGGGGTGCAGAGAGGACTGCTGAGGGGAAGGCTTTCTGCAAGCCCAGAGGCCTGGACACTGGGAGAATCCTCCTCTGCTTGCCTTTCCCTCGAGTTCTCCTGTTACGCAGGAACCACTCCACCCATAGTTTATTCCTTATATGCCAATGATGTGTGCCAAAATTCCCATTTCAGTAAGGTCTTTGTAACTCCCATGTTTTCAGTTAAATTGATGATGCACAGGGAAATAGATTTAAGCCATGTAAATCTGTTGTGAAGCTGAGTTAGTGCAGCTTTGCGATCCTCCATGGTGGGGCTCAGTATTGATTCAGTTGCATGTACCTCTTCAGATAAAAAAAGTGTAAACCATTAAGAAGCTGTCAGTGGTTACAGCTGGGATACCGCAAAGTGGGGCCAGAGTAGCAACAGTTACTGATAGACCAACACAGGGCAACCAAAATGGAGCTGCCAAGAGGAGCTGTGATGAAGGCTCCAGGGTCTGGGGACGGAGACCATCAGGTTTCCTCGGAGGCAGCTGTAGCCACCGTCTGTTTCTTATTTTGCAAAGAAATCAGTGTCTCCACAGTTGGAGATGGGTACTGAGTAGGCATCACAAGTACCCAGCCTCTCTATCAGAAGTGTGATCATTGCCAGCATTTTGCAAACTTGATTTGGCCTCCTCTGAGTATGCTAAATCATGCTTGCTCCACATTGGTAATTTTCAATTCTAAACTCTGTGTGGATTGCATTTTATTGAGGGATAGCTCTGAAAGTGGGAGTGATAGGGAATCACTTGACATTAGAGGGGTCAGTGTGGGAGAAAGAGGTACTCATGGTCCTGGCATGAGGTCATGGCATGCACATAGAAGCTAGATTAATATCAGAGTGTCACACGTATTAGTACCTATTGCAGGGAGTTGTCTAAGCCCACTCAGCTGACACCATTATACACCGAGGAATGTATTAGCAAACTAATTAAATGCAAAAGGATTTTTTGCAAATTTTTTTGCATGGTCTGTTGACACTGTTTAAGCATCTTGTCAGCAGTGTTTGGAGCTCACTGCTTTCCCACAGTCAGAGAGCACAGGCTTTGACTTCAGCTAACGTGTTGCAGAGGTACCCTGTGTTAAAAAAAGGACAATGCTCCCCCAGCCTGAGTAAGGGGAGGCACTTAGCAGAGCCAGAACTTCAGAGATTTTATCTGCCACGTATCTTCTCCTGCAGGATTTGTGAAGAGATCTGAAACAAGCACCAGCAAAGGCAGCCTGTCTCTGTTGCTTTGAGGAAATGTGATTCCTCTGTCTGTTTTTATGTCCCAAACAGAGCGCTGCAGCCCATAACACTTATCTGACTCAGGTCCTGTGGCTTGAACAGGAGAGCCAGGCATTTGGTGAAAGGAGGTGTTTGTTAGCTCTGGGCATTTCTTATAAAGACCCTATCATTTCAAGCCCTCTTGCAGACATGTCTTTTTTCTTTTTTTGGCTCTGCTTTAGGTTAGCTGCTACCCAGCTACCAGACCTGTGAAGAGGCGTGGGTTGATTGGGCTGTTTGCAGCAGGGAAGGTCCCTTGGCAGTCACCGACCTGGCAGAGGCACTGAGGGTGCTGTTGGGAGCTCTGCCCATGGGACAACCGTCACGCTTATCGGGTGCAAGCATTAGCTCCCATATTTTGTAGTGGAACAAATTACATTCCCAAAGAACTTCCTCTGAGACCATGAGGGCAAAGGAAACTTTTTTTTTTGTTTGTTTGTTTGTTTGTTTGTTTGTTTTTCTCATTTCTTCTGCCTCCTGATTAATTTAAAATGTAGCTTACTCGTGTTTTTAATCCTTACTTCCCTTTAGCTGCTCTCCCTCCAGAATTAGTTGCCAAGTCCTAGCAGCAGAGGCCACTGTGGATTTTGCTGGTGGGCTGTTCTCACAGTGCCTCCTTTCATTTTCTCTTGCACTGAGGAAGAAGATTCAGAACACTAAACCGAATGAAGCTGTCTTAGGGGTACACTGAGGAATTATATCGTAGGTAAATCTATGCTAGAACTGCATAAATGCCCTTTATGTAAGAAATAAAGTTGCAGCCTGCAGCATAAAGCTTTATCTGCGTTTGTCTTCATCCCCTGTGTGTCCCTCTAACACAAGAGCACGCTGACAAAAATATGGAAGGAAGCCACATATTTTGCCTTCAAAAGGCAAGTGTAAATGTTGTCATAGCAACACGGGAAAGCAGAATGCTACTTTATAAAGGTGGTGGTGGGGAAATGAGGGAGGGAGGAAGAATTAGGGGGTTGCAGAACATGCAAAAAATGACACTTCTATGATGAGTGCGTGAACAGAGATGTGACACGTGACATCTCCAGCTAGTGCAAGGAAGTTTGTGTCTGAAACACAAGCAATTCCAGTGGACTAGGTAATGCATCTAAACAAATCGGAATGTTTTCATCTCCTGTGTCTTATATGACAGAAACCTGATAAGCCAGGGGTCAGCCAGACCCTCTGAGCTTACCCAGCTCCATGCCTGGAAAGGAGACTGATGACTCACAGCATCTTTCTTTTGTATAAGCAGCTTGTGATATCCCACAGCATTGACAAGATTTGAAAGGTTCCACTGAAACTGCTAGATATTATAGATTATGAAGATAGAGAGATGGAGGGTCAGATGCTAGCGTCTCCGTTGCACGGCAGACTGTTTGTTCTGAAGCCTTTTCTTCTGATCACGTTCTTTCTCTGCTGATGTAAAAGATGGCCCATTCTGATGTCCCAGAGCTCAGTTTTTACTAGTTTCATCAGGGAATGAAATAAAAATGGTTTCACTAAGAAAAACAGGAAGGAACAATTCAGTAAATATACTTGTTACAATACAAATATTCCTCGACAGTTTTACTGTCATCCTTTCAGAAGGAACTGTGTTTATTTTATTTCCAAAATGCAGTTCAAAGACTCTTACTTTGCATGCTTTGCGTACATCTGGTTGTGTAGGTGGTGCATCTGTGTGCTGCAGACCTGGTGAGCTGTTGTCAACAAAGCCAAGGTGACAAAAAGAGCCCCCGGCCCTTTGGTGGTTGACAGGTTTGGTCACTGTACTGCCGAGCCCAGAGCTGAGGTGTGAGTAGGCCCTGCCTCACAGAACACTGGCAATGCCATCAGAAAGTTTGGTTGCTGTAGCTTGTCATTTAAAAATATCATCCATCTGAGGACAATTCATTCCAGGGCCTTTATATAACATGCCAATACTCTGAAGGGAATATTTTTAATGTAGCTGCAGTTTGCTTGAGTATCAGAGAGCAACAGGAATGTCTTAATAAGCTGCTTTCCCCCGCTCCTGTTGTCCTACTATAGGCACAGATAATACTATTCAAGAGGGAACAGAAGGTTGTGTGTTCATTTGGAGTTGGCAAGTGGCACATCAGTTCCAAATTTATGAAGGTGAAAAGCTGTACAAAAATAGAAAGAAATAAAAAATCTGCCATATTTACAAGAATAAAATGCTGCTGCTAAATGCCTTGGAAACAAAGAGAAAGAAATATCTCTATAAAAAAATCTTTCAGGCAGCTTTTGTGCTTGCCTGTATTTCTATCTTTGTAATGAATTTCAGCAGGTCATAGATCCTTTTAAAGCAACAGCAATTGCGAAAGGATCTGGAAGACCCACAAGGATCTCCCTAGACCCTCTGGTTCTTGTCCTCTAGCAGTGCAGTCTCCCCCTGCGTACCCACTACTCATCAGAGCAGGGGAGTGAAGTTGCTAGCAGGCAGGGTACTGCAGGTGCCACTTGTCATTTCCCTTCTCGTTCTTTGCAAGTATTGAAGTGGTGATGGCTGCAGATAATAGAAGTAATGCTGAAGCAAAACTAGCACGATGAAAGTCAAGTGCAAAAATTAATAGCAAAGTTATCATCTCAGAGTATCCTTCCCTTTTGCAAACACGGTGACACGGCTGTAAAACCACACAGTGTGTAAGATGTTTAGAAATATTGGCAGGAACTTTGTCCACCTAGCAGAAAACAAAATTTAACAGATTCTCTAGAAAGTCAAGAATTTTCTCTCTTCCCCCTTTTGTTTCTATGTAAACAAACTGATTTTTTCATTAGCACTAAAATAGATTGGGGGAATGAATTTTTACTTAATTATTGTCAGGTGTGACCAAGACCAGATGCCAATTTATAGTCCTGGCCTGGATCACAAACACAAAGCAGCATTGGTTAGTCATGAACGAGGTTGTCAGTGGTTCAAACACACCATGAGAACTTAATTAAGCTTCTACTGATTGACAAATCAGCATAAATCCATCTCAATTCAGCCCTCCCCTCTTTTTGGGGGAGGTGAGGTGTTGCTAGAAGATGCACCACCAATGCAGGAGCACTGCAAGGCTAAACGAACACACACACAAGAGCAAGGAAGGAGTCTGTTAATGGCAAGCCATGGGGGAGCAAGCAGATGAAGTGTCCCTCACAGACTTGAGTATTTATGTGCAGAATCACATTCACCTGAGGTGAGTCTAATGACAGCACTCCTCCAAGTGGTTTATTTGCTGTGTTAAATAGCAATTGATGTAAGCAGGCAATTCCTTCCTGGGGAATGCACACAGGACAGGCTCATCAGCCCAAGGCCAGTTTCACAGCACAGTGGAGCCCCGCAGAGCCTTTTTGTTAAGTCACTCCAGTGCAGGGATGCATGGGGGTATCCTGGGCAGCCCTGGCTGAATTCCTGTGTACACGGAGAGGCTGTAATCTGCGCTGCCTTGCTCACCAGTGAGCTCCTGCTGCTGAACTCCTGGCTTGTAGCTACTTCTGATGGGAAACATTGCATGCATGATAAATGGTGGCCAGGTCTGGAGTATCTAGGCCTTGCCCCTGCTCAGGGAAGTTAGAAATGATGGCTTACAACTACAGGGGGACTCTTTCTGACAGCACTGCAGGTTAGGAAAGAAGAAAAGAGGAGAGGTGAAAGGCAAAACAAGCCTCTGCAGCTCTCTCTACCTAACCGCAGACTGTCCCACTTGGTTTCCATTTAAACATTGGGCAAGGCTGTGGTGAGTTGTTCAATATGAATTGTTCAGTTCCCTAGATCTTACAGTTTTAAACTGTGCACTTACAAATTTCAAGCATTTTTTTATCATTTTAGTTTTGATTCTGAGTCTTGCTGAGGGAATTAGACCATGTTAAGAGTTCTTTAAACCAAAAAAAGGGGCACCAGGAATGGAATCAACTTAAGTGTTTTTTAAACTTCACCTTGGGTTCCCAAACTACAGCCGTGCACAGAGGGGTCTCTGGCAGGTTGATAAGCATTGCTGACAGAAACCATACCCTTACCTGTGTATGTTTATGACTTTGGAAACCTGATCACGTTGAGGGAATGTGTCTTCCTAAACTCAGTTTGAAACTTTCTAAAATTGCCAGGAAAACTAACCTACCACCAAAATAGCAAGGCTGAAGCGGAGAAAGAAAAGCAAGATCATTGTATACACCCACTGCTGTGTAGGGGGAAATTCCCAGGCTGTGTAAAGCAGACATGTTTCAGTGCCACTCCTGGCTTGTGGCAAGTGGGTGCTGTGCTTCTGCAGCCAGGGCTGCTCTGACCCTGCAGTGTTTGGCAGGGAGCAGCAGAGCCCCATGCAGGGCATAGGGATGGGGTGCATGGGGATGGGATGCTGCGGGCAGCACAGCCCTGCTCACTGCTTGGGCAGCAGGAGCTGGAGAAAATCTGCTCCGGCACCATCAGATACATGTGCCTTAATAGTTTTTTTTCTTGTAGAGATATCGAATATCTCTGTAAACAGCACGTTCAGACCGTTACATGCAAACGTACATGTGATGCCTTATGAAATATGCAAACTATGATGCGCTAGGCTATGATCTGATCTGCGTGTGTATTTGAAAGCCTCTTCCATGCTTTGGTTCGGGTACTGAACATTTCTGACAGTTTGTTTGAGGTAAACAGAGCCAATCTGTCAGCATGATTCACTACCAGCACATCTGATAAGTATGACTTACTTGCAGCAGGCTGGTGTGTTTTCAGAGCACTTGCCTCCTTTGCAGTTAGCAAATTACTGCAGGGCAAAGCAAACACAAAAGGAGATAACAAAAGGAATGATGGATTTGATCACATTACGGGGGAAGCGGGATGATGAAGAGAAGGCTCTACCTAGCTCAGACACCTGGAAAGCAGAACGTGTGTCTCAGCTGCGTCAGAAGTGTGATCCAGAAGCCCCATGCTGTGCACAGGCACTGTAACAAGAGGCTGTCATCACATACTGTCCCACATTCCCTTTTATATGGATTTCCCTGATTAAGTTTCTGTTTTGACAGCTTTTGAACAGTAACACCTTTCTCTTTTTGCCTCTGAATTTCCTCCCTCAAAAGGTGCAAATTACGGTTTTACTGTGGCCTGTTAGAGGTGCAAATAAGCACAACATAGCCAAACAGGGACAGTCTTGAAGTAGTAAAATATCAGAGCTGAATCCTGTTGAAAGACATGCATGTATATTTTGATGAGCTGGGGCTAAATGGTGGCAAATGTATGTGTGAATTTTCCGGGTGGTGTGAAGTGCTGCATTTGCACAGCCTGGGAATGTGGCAATGCCAGGGATGGGGAAGGGAGGAGTAACTGAAGTGTGGTTACATTTGGGGAACCAAACGGCTTTTGGTGGCAATTGCTACAAGCAAGTAATGGCTGCATCCTTATTTCACTGGGCTAGGACCAAGCAAATTCCTCACAGTGTGAAAGGTGAAACTCTACATTCTTGAAACTCTACATTCTTGCTTCTGAACTCACTTTGACTTCTCATTCTTAGTATTATAGAAGTTCTGTGCCTGATTCAAGCTGCACTGCTTGTACCTGCTGTTATATGGAACAGAAAACCACTTCCTTGGCCACAACTTACCACTAGCTGTTTATCACAAGCACACATAAAACTATCATTACTGTATGGCAACTTCTTGGTACAAAAAAGGCAGAAAAAGAGAAGTGGTACCACATTTTCTTCTCTATTTTCTTTAGAGACTATGCTAAAATAAGCTGAAAGAAGGTGATGAATTTGTGAGGATTCGTTTCTATATCTTTACATTATCTGGTTTTGATTCTCAAAACCAAAGCAATACCAGTTAGAACATAAGGATTCAGTTAGAATCCATATGTTCTGATCTACACTCATGAAGGAACAAGCAGCCCAACACAACACATCCAGTTACATACTATGCATGCTATTTCCACTTGCATGGAGACTGAAGAAAAAATCCCTTTCAGGGTCAAACTCTTGATGCTTAGGTGCAAGTAACAGGGGATGTTTGCTCTGGGTTGAAAGGAACATGTTTGCTTTCATTCTTTTCCACAGCAAAAACAGCAGGGGTTTCTTTTGTTCCAGAGTGACAGAAAGGGCTGTCTGGCAGCACCTTGAACAGTGAGGTCCTCCTGTGAGGTGCCTGCTGCCAAAGCTGAAGGGAGGCAGGCCGGGAAGGAAAGGTAACCAAAAGGTTTTCTGATGTCTGTACGTGACTGGAATACGCTGCTTTTGCCTTGCTTTTTACTGGGAAGTTTAACTTATGATTAGAACGCCTCAAAGAAATGTAAAACACTCTGTGAAAATGGACAAAAATGCAGGTGTGTGAATCCTTCCTTGGGTTCAATTTAACCTTACACTTGTGGGCTTGAACATGTGTCTGTTTTCACTTGGTGGTTGCGGCTGGCCTAATAAAAGGTGCTGGCTCTGCCTGCAGACCCTGCTTCTCCTGTATTATCTGACTCTGGTCAGATAATAATCTGACTGTAACAGTTCTGCAGCTCCCCGAGCTTTATGACAGTGCTGTAAAGTCCCTCTGCATGGTGGTGTCCTGTGCCCCTGCTCAGGACACAGGAAGCCCTGGGGCTGCGGCTGAGCTAATTGCAGGCAGGAGCCTGAGAACAGCATGGGAGAGCCCTCACAAGGAAACGCTGCCATGTGAAACCCAGCGAAATAATGCCGTGAATGGAGAAAAATGCAGAGTTCCTTCCCATTTCTACTGCATATGTGGGGCTCAAAGATATATTAGTCTTTATTTTAAAAGAAAGGTTTGGTTTTACGATTTTCAGTCACAAATATAGCCCGACCACACCGCATTACTGTTTACTTCCGGCATTTAATTCAGCCCTTTGTGACAGTTCTGGGTACTCCCGGAGCAGGTATTTCAGTGATATATGGGCTTCAGTGGTCAGCGGGGGCCTTTTAGGTGTTTTTGAGACCCGCAGGGTTTTTTCTTCAAAATGCTGAGTGGAAAAACAAGCACCAGGCTATGTTTAATAGACAAGTTCTGCAATCCAAATAACATCAAGTAAATGAAATTAAAATTCAAGATTTTAACAATGAGTGTTTGAATGTGTCTGTTGAACATTACTATAGTAAAATGTGCATTCATACATGTGAAATGCAGCCAAATGAACAATTTGCAGTAAAAAGCCTCCAATATCCCAAACATTTTGAATTAAAAAAAAAAAAAAAAAAAAAAAAAAAAACACTACTTCTGTTTGATCATATTTCTTTTCCCTCCCCTGCTTAACAAACTCCAGCTCCTCACTTCATAGGGATCAGATATGAGCGAGACAAAATGGTGGTTTGCTAAAGCAGCATTTCTGTGAGCAGAGCAGTCCCAGCTGATGCTCTCAGAGATAATGCAGCAAATTCTGCTGGGTTCCTTGACTTGGTAGCTATTTTTAATTCCGTTCTTTTGTTCATTTTAAGTCTGCTTTGAGGAAGCTGCTTCTGCAGCCTGACACCAGGTTACGGAGCACCACGTGACATGATGCATGTTGACACATCCAGATGTAGCACGATGCACATGTCTCTGCTTTGCTTCATGTCTTGTGACATTTAATTTTTCAGCTCCTCAGTAACCAGTAGATATCCACAGGTGGCTGAGTCCTTATCCCTGCGCGCCCCATTGCCAACAAGGCAAGAAGGATGGCACCTTGTGTCCTGCTGGGGTTTTACAGGAGTGACTGCTGTGCAGCCCAGAGCCCCAACTCTCTAGCCCCATTGCACGTATTTAACTTGATGCACACCTCCGTCTGGCACCATGTTAGGCCGAGGTGGTGTCAGAGGAGTTATTTGGGGCACCAGTACCGGGCAGACAAGCTGTCACTACCCATGCTGGCTACATCAACGCCTTTGGGCATGTCAGTGGCCCAGTCCTGAAGCTGTGGGGATGGGAGCGGGCAGGATCAGGCACAATTCAGTTGCTCTAGTTGTCTGTGCTACCCCAAACAATATAGATGTAGTCACAGCACTTTGCTTCCTGCTGTGTGGCAAAACCAGTAGGAGAGTGTTAAGACAGAAAAACCTCTACGTAAATTTTTCCTTCAGGTACCAAATTTGAAGCTGAGAGGCAGAGGTAAAAAGTGCCAAGTGGGCACAAGTTTTATTCTTGTTAATATTCTTTTTAATAGAAAAAGTGAGGCAAAATAAATCTTTGTCAGCATTTTAAACTTGTTACTGAGTGTACAAGTACCGGCGATATGAACAAAATCATTCTGCAAAGGATAAATTTGCTGTATTTGTTTCTTACTGAGCACACCAATGTTTTGAGAGGAAGGATGAGCTTTTCGTTCTGCTTGGAAAACAGCTAGCAGAACTCACAGCATGACTGGTAGCCAACAATTTACTCCACTTTCTTTTCCCCATGTGGGCCCTGAAGTACAAAGTTGAACTTATCAGCAAGTGAAACCGGCAATTTTTGTTCATAGCCAGACAGCTGCACTGAGGCAGAATGGAGTGGGAAAGCGGTTGCTGCCACAGCACTGTGCCTCCTCTGTCCTCTCCAGTCATCTCAGCAGTCCCCTTCCCTGCAAACCCACAATTGTAATGCCTTATCATGGAACTTCAGTATGTACAGGAGCGATAACAAAGGCTGTTATATTTTTCAAACTGAGGGTTTGCCAGCTAATACAGCCTGAGCGCTGCCAGCCTACAGCTTCCTGCTGCTGTTGCAAGCATGCACAGACCACAATGGTTTCACTCAGGAGGTTGAAGGCCTGGATCTTCTGGAAATTGTTTTTGAGGTGGGGTTTTTGTTTGCTTTGTGTTTTAAAGGCAGAAAAAGCAAACATATTAACTGCTATAAAATGAATGACATTTGTTTGACTGTGCAGGTGCAAAGGGACATTATATATATACTTTTTTTTTTTTTTTTTGCTGTTATCTGTTTCAGCATCATATCTCTGATACATTTGTTGTTAGATTTTATTGTTTATCTTTCAGCAATAATTCAGTCACTTAAACTGGAGAGAAGGGGTAACATTTTCACTGGACTGAGATTGGGTTGTTAAGATTCCAGGTTGAGAGCTGAGAAGTTACTTCATGTCAAACAGGGATTTTAAAAGTCATTTTGAAGAGCATTTTTTCCTTTCCTTTATTCCACATAGAGAACCTTGAACCTTGTTATTTGCTTGAATGATTCCTTAAAGCTCTGCTTTCCTGGGACATGCCTGGGTGGCTGATTTTTCAGGGAAATTTGATCTTAACCCAGATTTTTAATCAACTTCTTAAGTCATTACTGTACAGATGTTAAACCACCAAGTCAGAGCAGAAGACAGCTTGCTACCTTGTGTTTGTTCTTTGTATAATAAAAAGAGGCATGGAGCTGACTTATTTTCTCACCATGAGACCATTGATATGTGTATAAAACTAGTCAGTTTGCAAATTGGATGACCAGCAATTGGCTGAAAGAAGTGAAACCATGTATCAGCTTGATGTCATTTTTTCATGTCTGCCTTCTCATCAGCTTAGATCTTTTTGAGGTATCATGAAATTCATTTCATGGAATTTATTCGAAAAGCTAAATGGCTTGAAGAGGAAAGAGGGACATCCTGCAGATGAGGCCAGCTGAGGGGAATGATGTCTCAGGCTGAGCATGAGTGCCTGGCAGGGCAGCAAGTGGCACAGGGAGCGTGACCAGCAGATGAGAAGCCTGAGCCCAAAATTCGCCTGGGGCTTCCAAGCCTAACAATAATGCCAGATTGTACCCTGGACCAAGTTGTCATAGAAGGATGTGAATCTTGATGGTTTGGCCTAGTGTGAAAGGATGAGTGGTAGTGATAGACACTGGGAATATTCTTCAGTCACTTCCATATTCTCTTGCCTCTAGTCTGCTGTTTATTTGAGCTAGGTAAACAGTTTTATTCCATGTGACTAAACATTTCAGTGATACAGCAGAGGAAGGAAGAAAAATGATATAATCTCTGGATATCATCTTTGCAACAAAATTCAAAAAAATTCTTTGGAGAAAGAAAACTAGTCAATAGAAATGCTACAGTCAGTATGAAAGTCTAATGAATGACAAGTAGGCACAGGAAAAATTATCCAAATAATATAAAACTTTGGAAACAAGTTAAAAGAAGAAACCCATATTTTAAAAATACCAGGATAACTTAGATGGCTCTGCCGTATTCAGACAAGAGCTCCATGATAGAGCACAAAAGCAAAGCCTTCAGGTTAGTTGAAAATAAAGCCTCTAACCTTAGCTGAAATGGAACAAAAGCAGCTGCTCTTTGACATGTATAAGGAGCAGATTTGAGCCCACTTTAGAACAGATCTGAACAGGTAATATAAATACCATCCTTTGCTCTGCATTTGAGTTGTGAGTTAACACAATTTGACCTATGTGTTATTTGTTAATACAACAGACAGCCAAAGGAAGTTAGTGCAACATGCTATGCATGCAATGAATACAGTATATTAGGAGAGATTTAAGAATGATTTATTGGAATTTTAATTTGTAAAATTTGGCAGGAATTGAGAGGGAGCTCCAAAAGGTCTTGAAGCACATGTTACCAGCCTCAGATTTAAAACATTTCCTTTGGAAGTTGATGATCAGCAGTTAGTTGATAAGGAAAGAGCCATCTTAGCTGGTGAATTCAGCAAGCTTTCTGTTGTGAACATTCCTTCATTGCTGTTTGTGGACAGCACCAGAAACATTCATTTCCATTTTCCTGGATTTTATTCACATGTCTCTAGGAGCATTCTCTTCCCTGAAATTTTAGCAGATTATAACCAATACACCCAGGACAAGGACAAGTCCTGTAGAAAAGATTTTCTTTCTACACAGGAAGTAATGTCAGCCTGCAAATCCCTGCTCTGTTCTCAGAGATGTTTCCCATATGTATCTGAAGACATTTTAATTTCTATATGGCCTGAGATAATTTTTTAGTCTCTGATCCAGGACATCAGCAGCACAGACAAATGTTAGAAGTAATGTTCATACATTTATGTTTTGTGAAATGCTTCAAGTAAATCTTTATCTAGTAATTCAAATTTTCTCATTTGTTCCCAATACATTTCAATTTAATTTAGTGTACCAGCTTCTTTCTGGATTAAAGTCTTTTCTACATTACTCAAGGAAAAATTCCAAAGTTTCATAGAAATTCATTTATGAACTTGTGCTTCTAAAAGTATTTCACCCTTGGGGTTTTGGCAGGAAATTTATCTGCGTAAATAATCTTAGAACGTTTTTGTAGACAACTATATTTTGAATGATGAAACACAAATACCAACACAACAATTTCAGTTATAAGGATCATGTACTTCACAAGGTTTTAAAAGAAATGAATGCCTTTCAAATCTTAAATGAAACAACTAATACACTGTGCTTGATCCATAGTTGTAATATGAATTGGTAAATTATTTTGAGCAACCTTGGAAAAATGGTCAGGGACCATACAAAAAATGTTCAGTTGCAGATCATAAGATGAAAAAGCCATTCTCTTCTGATATCAGCCCAGAACACCTTTTTAAAAGATTTGTTAATTTGTTAATGAATCTGAGCTATTCTTGGGACTATGTTTTGGAAAAGTATTTGATATTTGCTGGACAACTTCACAGCTGTTGAGAGAAAGAAATAAAAATAAAAATTCAAGACCCTGCATTGGAAGTTTGTCCAATGGGAACCAGAAAGGTGAGCAGAGGTTAGTCAATCCTATGACATGTGCCTTGATCATAATCTGAGACCTCTTGATGGTCATATGAGAGAATGATTTAGGAGATGATACTGGGGAAAAGTTGGCATTTGAACAAATGGAGATGAGTGATGGCTGTGATGATAGACAGCTGTAGAAATCTAGTTGCCAGAACACAGCACAAAAAGATGGATTTGGATTTTGAACATCCAAAATCAAAGCAAACTCAGAGATGAAAATCAGATTAAGACAGCACAGCTGCTTTTCAACACCAAAGTTCAGAGCAAGCTCTTACTTTCAACAGAGATCTTCTCAAGAATGTAAGAATCATCTTCATGCAATAAGATAGTCACAGCTGTAAATAAATCATCACAAAAAAAAAATAATTAAGTGGATATAATTCATACATTGAAACTATATGGTGATAAAATTCCTCAGTAACCAAGGAATGACCTTTTTTCCAATCTGTGCTTTTAAAAGGAACCAGAGCATTTCCAAATGTTTCCTGGAACCTTCTTCTGCTTCATATGTTTCCTTGTAGTTTGAAAGGAGCCTGTCATCTCCATTGTCTTTTTATTTAAGTAGTCAGAAGAGCAATATCTCAAAAAACAGTACTTTCCTTTTTCAGTTTTTGATCCATTTGTTTGTTTTCTGCTTCTGAACATGAGATGTCTTTTAATGATGTATATTTTATAAAGAAGGGATGCTGCAGATGTACTGTCCTAGTGTGGCTTTCTCTTGGAGCACAGAGAAGCCTAGGGGCTTCTCCTGCATGTAGATGCATCTGGTTTCTCTACGGATTCCCAAGGCAGTTCTGTTGGTGGCTCTGGAGGTGCCCTCAGGCCTGTTGTGTGATGAAGCCATAGATGGTTGACTGGGCTTCTTTAGTCTCCCAGTTGCAATTTCTGTCGGTGTATCCCATATTCTGAGGAATTTAAACACTTTGGAAAAGAAGATACAGTTCATTTTGCTATCAAGAGATGTATTTAAAAAAAATAAAAATCTAAAGGCTGCAGCTACCAGGATTTCAAGAGCTGACCCATTGCATCCAAAGAAGGTACAGCCACAGGGAGCTCATGGAAGAGATAATTGCAGCAGGGAAATTGAAGCTGTGTTCCTGTGCAAGTTGTGCATGTTTCCCTTTGGGTCAGGTATGCAATATGCCCTGTCCAAAATGTGCTTTGCAAAAGAGTTAGGGTACCCATAGGTCACACACAGTAAGAAGCTAATGCTACCTCTCCAATTCCAGAGTCTTACAGTCTTCATCAAGACTGGGATAGAATCTGAAGAAAAGGAGCAGTTCAACTTCATAAAAGACAGCTTGACTTTTTCAGAACCTCAGGAAATGTTTGTTTTGAGTTTTTTGTCATGCTTCAAGTTGCAACACTATGGCGTCTGTTCAAAAAGCAGCTCCACACACTCATTATGCCATTGTGCGCTCTGCTGATAAATATGCAGAGAAATGCTATCTGTTTAATCTGTGTAGGCATTCAAACCTTGTGTAATACTCGGTAGAAATAACTGGGCTGAATAAAGATTATATTTTATACTGCAGGAAAACAAAGCAATTCTCACAGCAGCTGTTGTAATCTTGGTAGTAAAAGCAGGAGAGTTTGTGCAGATGCTCCAGTCTTGGGAGCCATACAGGCAGATGTATCAGAGGAAATACCAATACATGGCTTTGCATATTTTGCTCTCACTAATCACAGCTGCAGTAGCACCTAATTTTCTCTCCATCACCCTTTTCTTTCACTACAGCTTCCTGTAGTGCATCAATACCAGCCAGCTTCTCCCTTCCATGAGCTGGCTACACTGTACAGAAACACAACCGTGCTGACATATATCCATATTATTCCAAAAAGTGTTTTTTTATCAATGAATCTTTCTTCTTGTTAACAGGACACAAGCAATTCCAATATCTTCTGCACCATGTTTGCATTTCAGCTAGAGAAATAGGCTGGGGGTATGTGTTGTGATTTACAAGCAAGTAGCTAGCAAGACAGAAACAGCTTCTTGCTGAAATAGGAGGAAAAAAAAAAAAAAGGGGGAAACAAAAAAACACAACCCTACTTTGAATTACATAGATTACATTTGTTTCGCAGGTCTGGGCTAAGGTACCAATGCATAGAACCTCCAAATGATGACACGCATTGGTTTAGAAGTGTGTGCATGAATGGCTATTAATTTCTTTACCTTACGATGTCTGTTATCTTTCAGTGAGCCGACAGGAGACAATTAAATAATCAGCAAAATAAAATTCCCTATTGGAGCTAGACACAATTAATTCTTTTTCTCTAATCCACAGTAACTGATAACTCAAGAAAATTATTTATTTTCTGACATATTCTGCCCCCCCGATACAACTTGTCACTTGTAAGCACCTCAGAAGAACTGCATTTCAAGAGAAGAGTTTTGGAGTTAACTTAGATAATCATCTTCAATCTCCAGGAGAGGGAGGAATTGTAAAAACAAGAAGCATATGGAAGAATTCACAATAAGAGAACAGTGGGAGAGTAGAAAGTGGGGTAGGAAGAGCAGAAGGAGGAAGATTAAGGAGGAGGGAGGACAGCTGATCCTTGCCAGTGGGTAGAAATGATTGCCACGCTCTCATCATGGTCCAAATTCCCATTTCACTCCTGTGATGACTTCTCACACGCTCTGTGTTTTATTCACACATTTTGTAAATAGAAACAGTATTTAACTCGCTTACAGGAAAATGTTAAAGAAGAAATGGCTGATCCCCGCTTTCCTTTTTAAGGTGAATTTTCAAAGCAGATTATACAAGTTTTAACACCATGCCTGCCACCACAGTATATAAAAAAGTCAAAGTAGTGTACTAAGTAACATGACTAATATCTACCACATGCTGTTCTTTTTGTTGTTTTTCTCTCCCTAATGGAAAAAATGAGTGCTTGGGAGTTTTCAATTTTTCTCTGTTGAAACAAAACACGTCCGCCTTACTGTGCCTATATTAGAGAAGACAGGTCACAGACCTGCACTTTTCTCCCAAGAAGAGGGCAGCGAGGTCTGCAGTGGCTGTTCTGCTTGGTGGGGATTTGTCCTCTAATCTGGGATTACTCAGAGCAGCTCTGATTTCTGCTTAAGTGAACTCTTGCCCTATGGTAGGGATTTCTGCTGTCAGCCTCAAGCCTCTTCCTGGGTTTTCCAGAGAGGAAGGGAAGGTGGAGAGAGGGGAACAGTGTCCCTGGAAGATGAGTGGTTAGGGGACCACCCTCCTCTGTTCTTTGTTAATGTTTCCTAAAGACTCACAGTTTTGTGACCAGACATGTTGTTGTTTTCCATGCAGCTAGAGAAGAAGGCACTTATGCAAGGTGAGGCCACCATTTGTCTAGGCGGGAAACATTCCTATACCAGCCAGAGACAGCAGGAAGTTTTACTTGATTGGCTTGTACAATGATAGATGTAATCACTAACGAATATGCTTGTACCAGTAAAAAATAGGACTGCACCACATCTGCAAAGACTGCACCACGTCTGCAAATTCTTGAAGTATCTCCTTCACAGATCAGTGACACTTCTTTTTCTGAGGTCCATTTTCAGACAGCTATTTCTGTGGCCCATCATCTGATCTTGTCCAACACTGAGACCAACTGAGACTGTTGGTATACAAGATATCTTTTTGTTAGATTGTGTTTACAAGAATATTGCTGATACTTGCTGTCATGGCACCTTGTGTGATATCTTTTGGGCTGCTTGAAGATACTGATTTGGGCTGCTGAAGACACTGGTCATTGTAAAACTGTAAAAATACTCCTGCCACTAGAGTTAGTAGTGGGAGAGCAGTATGATGAAAAAAGCAACACCTAAGTCACCTGCAATCACCTAAAACCAGTTTACTTATGGACTGGATTTAGGTAAAGGATTATTCAAAGTGAAGTGGAAGGTAGAAATAAAATAACATAGCCTTCAAAAAACATTGGCTGTGAGCTATCAGTGGATGGGAAGATTTTCTCAGCAGAATTTGGGGGAGGTTTCACCTGGCAACTGGTGAGATTTGTGACATTCAGTGAAGACAGTTTACTGAGAGTCAGGCTGCCACGGTTGGATTAACCCAGAGCAAGACTCCAGCAATCACCTCTATTTGGAAGCTTTATAGGGAATTTAACAAATCCTAGGCTGATTAAACTGTGCTGAAAATTTTCTGCTAGTTTCATGGGAAAAATAATTTTGTTCTCCTTGATCACACTCCTGGCTCATACCATTTTCACCAGGGAGATGCCCAGATCTCCCAGAAAAGGAAGAAGTAATGCAACAGATCTGGGTGGGCTGGAAAGCAATCTTTCCTTGTGTGTCTTCACTGGATAAACTTGCCCGGTACCATTATTTCCTCATAAGAATGTGTGAATGTCTTCTACTCACCCTGTTGAAATTAGCTCTCAAACAGCACTACTTATTATATAATTGATTCTCAGACTTTTTTTTTCTTACATGCCATTGTACTGCCCAGTGCTAAATCTACAGGGGAGAGCACACACCTGAGCTGCTACATCATTATGTGGAATGACGTCCAGAAATCTGTGTTTCCAAGAACAAGATTAACTGGCATGCCAATTTTTCAGCTGTTTGGATAAGTTTTCTGTGATGTCTTGGCTAGTCACTGATTGAAGAGTAGTGCTATAAAAATATACATCATTGGAAGACGGCATATTAAAAAGGTGTTTTAGTTTGTCATAAAATATTGTGCTTTTTCTTCTATTATTTTCAAATGCTTTCTTAAATCAAGAGCCTGTAATTAGGTTAGTTAATATAATGCAATGCAATGGAATAATGAGATGATGACGGTCTCAGGCTCATAGCCAAAGCCTATAGTCATAGACTATATCTATTTTTATTTCAGAAATGACTAACAGCTCAGTTCATGTCTTTCCCAGCTGTGGCTGTACAGCTGAATGGGGATAAAACAGATGTTCATAATATAAAAACTTCCTCTGATAGTTCATGAACTCACAAATGTGGATGGTAGGAGAGTTGCCTGTTTCTATCACAAATAGGAAATACCACCAAATACAGCTGGAGACCCAGGCCAGAAATTGTTTTACTGCAGAAATGTTCTAGGGGCACTTCCCAGCATGCTGGCAAATCCCAAGATACAGGATCATACATTTCTATTCACGTTGAAGCTGGTATGATTTTGCTTTATAAAAATATGTTTGTAAATGACAGTTTCTCTTACACAGCTCACTAAAAAGTCTGTGAGAGGGTTTTTTAAAAACTCAGTTGGATTGCACAATTATTAGAGTTGTTATTATTATGGTTCAGGTGCAGAAAAGGACGTTGGAATTAAAATGAACTCCTTTCCTCATCACATCTTCATATATGCTGCCTACTACAGTCACTTGCATGTAAAACTCAGTGATCTGAGACCACAAAAGTGAGCAGGTAACAGTGGCACACTAAGTAACATCAGCCCAGAGTCAGATATACGACTCATATGCATCGGGTAGTTACTCTTCCCACTGACCTTGCTCACTGCTATTTGAAAATCAGAAAAAATGACAGATTATTTCTGTTCTAGTGAAGTGTGTTTGCAACAGAAACTTTTTCAACAGTAGAACTCAGGTGATTCCACCAGGGCCATTTTGGAAACTTGCTCAGACAGGTACTGTGGTGATCCCGCCCCAGCTGCCCATGCCCAGCCACTTTTCTCCTATGGCTTCCAGAGCCATCAGCTAACCACGCAGCCCCAGGTCTGCCACCACAGGCAGACAGTCTTTTGCCAATGTGGGGATGTTCCCTGAGTCCCAGCATCCTCCTCAGGGTATGCCAGTCTCCACATGATGCAGTTATTTCCCTGCCACATTCTCCTGGGATGCCTCATGCTACTTTAGGTTTCCTGCTATGGATATCAGACATACTGCTTTTCTGTTTCCTTTAACACATTTCCCTTGGTTCCAATTTGGGGTCACTTTTTCCTTCAGTTCCCCTGTTATTACAGCCCAATTATTTTCCTCCTACGTGACACGTCTAATGCTTTACCTAAATGTTTCCCCACACTAACAGTATTTAATCGTATTTCCAGCTTCCAGTTTTCCAATTTTGCTGTCCTGACAGCTTTGCTGTGAGTTAAAATGGCATAATGCCAGAGACTGCACATCTACCAAATCCTTGAAGTCCTTGACTGAAGAGAGACTGAAGAACATAGACAAAGATAGGAACCTATTGGACCTAAAATGGAGTTCAATCTCTTTCTTTACTTCTCCTCTAAATTTAGTTTTTCAGGAGAGTTGAGTGGGATTTTTATTTTATTTTATTTGACTGTAAAACTTTTTTTAGGTTTGTTCGAAGTGGCTTGGAATCTTTTCACTTTGCAGAAGTTGCCTCAGGTTACTTCAACCCAAAAGGTTAAGGAGGTCCATGTGTTTTAAGCACTGACCCAGGGTCTGTGTAGTTCTCCAGTCTCCCCTCATCATCTATCACTCCTTTTCATGGGAAAGGCAGGGCAGAATTGTTCAAAGGATGCCCAACCTACCGTTGTTTTTCAGTCAGGCATATGAAACTTCCTGCTCATTTGTGTCTCTTTAATTATTATTCATCAGATCTGCCACCCTCACCAGTTTCAGCGTTACCAACACTTTAATGATCTGTCTCCAACAGGGAATGTACTTGCTAGTGAAACGGATATTTTTATAGCCTTAGATTGTATAACATGGGAAAAAGATCAGCATGTTAATAACATTCTTGCTTATTGACTTCAAGAAGCTCCTTCTGGATAGATTACCCTGACCTCACACAGTAACAAGCCATCTACAAAGTCTGGATACACTTCCATCACATCCCTCCAAGTGAATTGGGTTAAAAGTGGCATCAACTGGTAAAACAGATTTACACTAGTGTAAAACTAGAATGAATTTGAAAGTAAATGGGCAAAATAAGAAAAGAGTTTTCGACACAAGCTAACATCTGTTACTGCTTAATATTATTAAAGGAAACTGAGACTGACAGGTTATGCTTTTTTTGCACAAAGCACTGCTTTTAGATAATTTTGGTTAGGAACAGTGTGAGTGTTGGTTCCATAATTGTATGACTGACCAGACTTGTGGTCTATTGTATACCCAATATTGGTCTTCAAAATTTGTTTAATCAGGTAATTGCTAGTTTATCAAGTAGACAATATAGTCTTGAAAGGATTGTAATTGCATCATTATTGTCCACAGTGGGCTATGAAAGAGCTATTATGGAATGAATAGTCAGTGTTTCAACCCAAGTAAGTATGGATGCTCCCTTATTTACAGAGAAGAAAAGGGAAAAGACAAAAAAAAAAAAAAAAAAAAAGAGGTTTTAGTGTTTATTTGCTCTCAGCAGCCTAAAGAGATTTAAGTGGGTATCAGTTTAAAAGAATCCTAGGAGAGAGGACATTGGTTTCCCTGCATGAATGCCTTCTAATCCCTGTGTTTTTTTTTTTCTGATTTTTTCTGTGTGAATTAGGGTCCTGTTCTCTACCCACGCGACAGCAATTGTCAGAATAAGAAATATTGAAATTTAAAGCAACAAAAGCCTACACCAAGACAAAGCTCCAACAAAAGCCTACTAAATCACACAGCGAAACCCTCCAAGTTATGAAGCATGGATTTTATGTGTACTTAAAAAATCATTCTCTGTCTAATCTCACAATGAATGCCCCTTCATCTTCTTGATAAATTGAACATCCAAAACTTCTACTATGGAGAATAACTTTGGAAAAATTCTGGTTAAAAACAGTAATACTGATTAACTTGTATACAGCTATTTGGGTTTATGTTACTTGTATACCACAAATGTGGTCTCTAATACAGAGCAAAAGCACAACACTGGTTGATTTAGCTATTGTGGAGTATGTAACAGGCTATATTACTTGGTTTCTGTTAAATAAAAACTCTCTTTAAAAAGTTTTATTATTTCTTCTATTTAGGAATTTATATCTTCATTCAAATGTGAATGTTTATGAGCTTTAAGCATTTATTTTTAAAGATATTTCACTGTCACTCTATTACTATTTGTGGCTAGAAATGAAATTTTCAGAAGAATGTGTGAACAGATGATCATGTTTCCTGCATGTCCCAAGCCAGGGTACACTGAGATCTTGCAAAATAAATAAATAAATTTTATATAAAATAAAATTGCCTTTTGTGAAATTTTAGAACAATCATACACATCACAGAAGATATAAAATTGCCTTAGATTTGATCAGAAGCCCCTGTAATCAGACACCTATAACTTTCAATGTTAATTTGTTACCAGTAAAGATCTAGGATAAGTATGCTGTCTCCTCTCAAAACTCTGTTGATCTGAAAAGCATTTTAGTTTTTGTGGCATTTATTTTTCAGGAAGCTGAATCAGCTTCTGGATGAAAAGCAGAAGGCAGATACGACTTCTGTTGGTTCAGTTCAAAAGGAAAATGTGAAAGGATCTGTAGGAGTTTGACTTCACTAATCCTAGAGAAATGTAGGGATGAAGGAAATCCCACAAAATAATGATCAAGGCAAATGTAGTGTCCTATCTTTGTCTTTGGACTGGTTGTAAATGTGTGATGCTGACTCATGTAGATAAGAGTTCTCAGCAGACTCTCGTAACCAGAAGAGAGAAGGGAAGGATGAGCTAGGGCTGAAACATGATGCTCTAATGCATTGCTGCAAAATACTTCAGGTTGCACCATTGCTCCTGCTGCAAGCCTTGAACAACTAGTCATAAATGTCAACTACTCAAATGATATTTCGTTCAGCATAAATTTATTCTATTTAGAAAATCACTGTGATGGATAACAGAAAATGAGCCATTTGATTTGGGGTTAGTGTTTGTCCGTTCTAATAGATTGGTGATGATTTATATAAGAAAACATGATAGTGTCAGCAACATGACTGTATGCATACACACATAAAAACATATTTATTTGAACCATATTATATATGCCCATGTGTATATAATGTCTTATATCTGAGGAAAAGGAGAAAAACGAGAAATATTTATTCCAAGAAAAAGAAAAGAGAGCATTTGTTTCACTGGGGAAGAAAAGTAAAAAATAAAAATGAGCCAGTTAAAAAAAAAAAAAAAAAGACTTACGGAGTATGAAAACATGGTACAAGAAGCTAGAAAGCTAGCAAGCAGGAAAATGTTAAAAGCAGGAGGACCAAGAATAATCTTAAGAGCCCTCTCACAACATTACTCAAACCTGGCAACAATGATCCAAAAAAGGCAGAGCTTGACAAATACTGCATTAAAGGTAGGTATAGCCCTTTGATAGCTAACGGAAATCTTAGACACAAACATGTTGAAAGCAGCTCATCAAAATAACCCCTGGTGAACACTTTTGCAAGCAAGGGATGCTAAGTGGCCTGTAACTTTGAGGTGGCTGGCAGTCGGGAGCTGTTTTGCTTGTTCTGGCTCTGGAGGGCTCAGGACTGAAGTGGGCTTCAGTGAAACAGCTTGTAGATCTCTAGTGGGCTTCCTATTACTTTTCTTATTGCTCGTTACATTTAAACGAGGCTTATTTCTTAAATTCACTCAAACAGACATTTACCAACACTGATTCAACTCAGTAAGTGTTAGCAAACATGCTAGTCAGTCATGCTGTCTCCACTGAAGGATGCTCAGTTCTTCCCTTTCTCTCCCTCCTCCTCTGATCTGAAAGCTAACCTTTGCAGATGGCTTTTTCTCATAATTAACACAGGATTTTTTTCAGTTACAGTGACCCACTAGTTTCATAACAGCTTTAGGAGTGAAATATTGAAATTGCATAGCCATGAGCAGAAGCGTTATACTCACAGACCGAGGCTTAAAGAAAAAAAAAAAAAAAAAAAAAAAAAAAAAGATTCCTCTTCAGCCTTCTGGAAAATGTCCATATTGTCCCATTACTTCAAGAAACCAAGAAACCTGATTTTAGTCTCTGACCAACTTAAAGATGTGGCTGGTAACTACATAAAGGTACTTGCTTCAATCAGACTTTTGGCATGCTGTTCCTATTGACACCTATTTGTTTAGATTTGTCTAATAAAACCATCTAGTATGTGATTTATTGATACAGTAGAGCATTAACTTTTCAGCTGGGACTTAAGCATGATGGCTTTTTTTTTTTTTTTTTTTTTTTTTTTTACAAGGATTTGTACCATTCCTACCAGTACTGAATATTCAAATCAACAAACTGCAAAGTACATATAAAATCATGGTGAACAAAATTTACAGATGACAGAAAGATGAATAGAGTGGTGAATCTTAAAAAAGGCTTGGCCAGCTGAAGCAAATATTCAAATACATCTAAATGCAATGTGTGTCTAGGGCCAATGAATGCAAACCACGTACACAGGATAAAGGGCTATTCCTACAGAACAAGCAGTGACTTTCAAGGAGAATTAGGGTGAAAGTGGACAACCAGAGAGTGGACAACCCTTAAGCTGTCACTGAATACACGTGGGGGAAAGTGAAAGGGAAACAATTTTAACTGTGAATCTGGTGTTTACAAGGTTGATAACTGAAATGATTAATTCAATTTCAATATCCACATTTTCAACGGGTATTGAAAGCACAAAAACAGCTACAAGATTGAATGCAAGAAAAGTTGCTTTCCAATGAGAGAAGCAGGGAATTCAGTCTGTTCGTGGAAAAGGGTGATTTGACTCCTATGCATGTGTAGCTGCCACATAAAAACACAAAATTCATATCACACGTTCTTTAACCTAGTGGAAAAAGCCATCATAAGAAGCAATGCCTGGAAGCTGAAGCCAGGTGAATCTAAATGAAGCATGCTAGATGAACCTTAGATGAACATTAGATGTTATCTGATGAATCACCAGACTGAATTGCCTTTGGAGGTCATGTACTTATAGTCACGTTTCCCTTAGATAAAGAAGGGATGATCTGCAGGAGGATAGGCTTTAGTTAAATGCAAGTTACATATTAGTATATCTCAAAACCTTGGGTAAACGGACTTTTAACAGGTTGTGAGACAGCAGTGTCTGATGGTCCTTTCTGCTTCAGGCTCCATGGATACACTGACAAATTGGAACACAGAAACTTGCTTTTTTTTTAAGTCTACTTTCTAATAATATTTAATTGTTTCCCTTTTAAATATTTTCTGCCATGTCCAAACTAACCTGGCAAAATATCTTTGAATGTGCTACCTTAGTATACAGAAACCTGAACATATAACAAATGTGTAAATGCAGGAAAAAAAAAAAAAAAAAAAAAAAAGTATGTATTTTTCAAGATCCAGACTTCACTACAATATCTTTACAGAAGGCATGAGAGAGGAAGTGTGACTTTGTAGTCATTAATACTGCATTGTTCTGGCTTCCCACACAGAAATATACAGCACAGAGAAACACCTAAGGTAGGGAACTCTTGCTAATTCATTCTAGACTGTTCCTCAAGCTGAGACCCTTATCTGCATTTATATATTACTTCTGAAAGGCAAAAAATATGGATGTGTGAATTTTAATAAAATATTGCATTCAACATTTCAAGAGCTGTAATACTTGCTCTCACAAAGCAACATGATTTATAGGTGCACTTCCTCATGAAGAATAGCAGAGGAAAGGCTACCTGTGAGATGAATTCATCATAATGTCCAGGAATTGTCTGACTGAAAGGACAATATGGTTTTCTCTAACCAATTTCTGAATTGCCTCCTATTTCACCTGGCTTTCACAAAAAGCTTGTACTTGAGGAAATTTTATGGATCTTCCCTCATTCCCAGTCCTCCTTTTGTAGGACTGGAAGTCCTTCAAATACATCTGCCTTGCAGCTTGCACCACTTCTTTTCTTTCCCTGTGCTCCTCTAGGTATTAACAAAGATAAATTCATCTCAGTCTATAACTACTGCTAGAAATGGTCTGTATCTGGTTATCTAAAACGACCTTTAGTTTTGTTTTCATAGGTTTCAGTATGTACTTTCACCATTGCAAAGATTATTTGTAAAATCAACTGCTATACCGATACTACAGAAACTTGTATTAGGTCAGTATGTTTCCAGGAGAGAGTACTCTGGTCTTCCATACAGTCATGTACATTTGACCTGCTGGAAAGGACACTACCAGGTAACCCAGCTGCTAAGATCACAGACTCCAGGTGGTACAGCACCAATTTCACATCACACTGAGCTGCAGGGAGACTGTCCAGTCTCTGCAGATCAGCTGGTTGTGAGTGTTGGTTTAAGATTTCCTTTCCTACTGTCCAAGTCTCTAGTTCCCAGAGCAAGCCACTTCCATTCACGATTCTCACCATTATTTCCCTTGTGGAACTGGGACAACGCTGCAGCCCCTCTCCAGCACCCATAAAATCCTCCCCTCTGGGCAGTGCTGCTCACTTAGGCTCCCAGTGACAACCTCACTGCTTCCCACTTTGTCCAAAATACCCACAAGCATCCACAGACTCCCCCTTCATGTGGGTTTTGAATTCCTGATTACGAGGTCACTGTTCTTCCCTAATCTATCCTGTCTGCATTTAATACAGGCTGACTCACACTCGCCTATTTGAAGTCAGTGTTCTGCCATGACCATCTGCTTCAGTATTACTTTCTTCTGTTTCATAAAAAAAAAAAAAATGAAAGAGAAAAAATAACTCCAAAAATAACTCTAAATGCAAAAGGAGAGATTGCCTCAGATTTGTCTATAAGGCTGATCATGATATATCTATTTAAAATAAAAATGTAGGGCCATTCTAAATTCCTATATCCGTACAAACACTTTCAGGACAGTGCTTTAAAACAATTGTAATAGAATTTGAACTGGCTCGTATTAATTTGTATTGGTGCCTGACTCAAATATACCTTAAGGTGTAGCTTACTGCCCTGATGACCTACTGTCTGTACCATGCTTATACTTTCTTGATAAGAACAGACTTTCTGTTCCCTAGATACATGTTAATGCTAACATGAATAGCAGCATACTTGTGTTAGAGCATGTTTCAGGGGCATATATCTGTTTGGGGTCACTGATACCCTCAGGGCCAGAATCACCCTCACTGTAAATGAGAGCTTCACATCTGGCCCTACTGCTGGACGGGGTTGCTGACATGGAGTTTTCCTTGTCCCCTTCTTTCTTGCCAGGGGAAGGGCTCCTGGAGTTGCATCAGCAACTGTATCAGCAGCCTGGAGTTGCACAGGAGGGTTTTGGGGGGTGCTAGAGATTGCTCAGCTGAACAGCAAACCTGTAGCCACAGAGATGTGACTGCAGATCGTGAACCAAGAATTGAATGTCTTGGGTTGTTCTCCCCTGTCTCTTCTTACTAGAACAGCTGTGTAGATTGTCACTAGGGGATTCCTGATCATGAGGGAAAATCTGATTTTCTACTTATGCAAAAAAAAAGTAAGTATGCAAGTACAGTCATATTACTGATTTCCAGGAGGCCCTGCAAGAATATCTGTCCAGGATGGGAAAAGATTAAAAATGCCATTTATGTGACTGATGCTAAACCTTCTATCTTGTAGTCTAGTAAATGAATTTATGCCTCACAGTGTCCTGGTTTCAGTTAGAACAGAATTAATTTTCTTCCTAGTAGCTGGTGGAATGCTGTGTTTTGGCTTAGGATGAGAAGAGTGCTGATAACACCCCGATGTTTTAATTGTTGCAGAGCAGTGCTTATACCAAGCCAAGGACATCTCAGCTTTTTGCTCTGTCCTGCCAACAGGCAGGCTGGGGGTGCAGTAAGAGCTGGGAGGGGACAGACCCAGGACAGGTGACCCAAACTAGCCAAAGGGGTATTCCATACCATCTGACGTCATGCTAAACAATATATAGGGGTGGCTAGCCGGGGGGAGGGGGCCGGACTGCTCGGGGTTAAGCTGGGCATCGGTCAGCGGGTGGTGAGCAATTGCATTGTGCATCACTTGTTTGTACATATTATTATTATTTTCCTATTATCACCATTGTAACATTATTGTTATTATTGTTATTATTATTTTGTTATTATTATTTTCCTGTCTTATTAAACTGTCTTTATCTCAACTCACGGGCTTCACTTGCCATTTCTCTCCCCCGTCCCAGAGAGGGAGGGGAGAGGGTGAGCGAACGGCTGCGTGGTGTTTAGCTGCCAGCCGGGTTAAACCACGACACACAGGCACCCCATATTATGAAAACATTTTACATTCAGGTGGAATAATTGTACATTAAACTTCAAAATTACAACCTGCCTCAGGTTTTAATTTGTCAGGTCCACACTAGAACTGTAGAAATGTTAAGAAATAAAAAGGCTCAAGATAGAGCTGTCATGCACTGCAAACTATTCCATCTTCCCTGAATTCTCTACTTCAGATGTTGAATCAAAATTTCTCATAGTTCAGGAAAACTCAATACTTGCCAGTCACTGAAGACCATTTAGTCCACTTGAGCTAGACTTCTGGGTTGTATTATAAGATGAGGAGCTATTATAGACTACCACTGCCAGCTTGCTCTATTGCTTTTAAATTGGTTTTGTATGCACAAATAGCTATGGAGCAGGATATATTCCTCATACAGACAGTTATTTAATCTCTTTTAAATTAAAAGAAGGCTGTGAAGTTGGTTTTATTTTTGAATCACTGCAGTAATGAATGCTTGCAAAGAGATAACAGCCCTGGTAATACAAGCGTGTGTAATGCCCAAGTGATTTCATTCATGGACTGTACAACGCTCCTGCCAGTTATGGCACCATTTGGCATCGAGATTGCCTATGCTTCATAGGGTCTACTGAGAAAAGTGATAAAACACCTTAGAATTTGTACCAGCTTCATATGTTTGCAATTCAAAATCAGTGAAAAAGTGAAAATGTCACTAATTTCCTTTTTAAAAAATTATTATTATTTTAATACCAACAATCAGAGTCAGATGATAACATGTGGGCAGGTTAGAAAAGCAAACTGAGCTAATCTAAATAAAGTTACACAGCACCTGGGGACAACCTCCTTTAATTTGCTGAAGGCTTTGCTGTTCATAAGGTTCAAGTAGCTATCTCGTGGTTTGGCAGGAGCTATTTCACAAAGACAAAGACAAAGGCTGTACAAATAAAACTCATCAACTCAAGTAATGCATTAGTTTATACATTATTGAGTCTTTTGATCATGACAGAAAGTTGATTCTGCATAATGTCTTCTGCAGCTGAAATAATTTGCCTGAATAAAATACATGCAGAGAACTAATATGAAAATCAGTGGGGAAGTGGTAGTTGATTCTTTATATTTACCGAATAACTTTCTTCCTGGAATTTGATAGTGTATCACTTTAAATATATTTTTATAAGATGATCCTTTCAAATTGTGGTGACGTGGGATTTGCAGCTAACTTTAAATTGTCTCTAACCTCTAATGTAAGCTTGTTATTGTGTTCGTTATTTTTAATGCCATTGTTTCAAAGTTATTTCATTTGTTCATTGCATTTTCCAATTTTATTTATGTTTAACATTTAACTAAATGAACACTTTTTAACTTCCTAACCTAGATTCAAGGAGAAAAAGATATAATTGTAATTCAAATCTTGTATTTCTGGTTACTTCTATATAGCTCATACATAACAACTTGGAATTATGCTTGAAATAGCTCTGAAATATTTGTGGGCTAAATATCTCTGAAAACATACATTAAACAGGAAACTGGTGCTATCACCATTATTGGAGTAAAACGTTCTTGCTAAATCTTTCCAATAAATCAGTCAATGAGGCGGTTATTTCATTTCTATGATCTAATGTCTTATGCTACTTTTAATTAAAAATGTATCTAATCATGTAAACATTATTATGAGCACAACATTTTCTACTTATGAGTTTTTAAGTGTCAGCAAACACATCTGGAACTTTGCTTAATAGATAATAGAAAAAGTGTCCAATTTTGCCAACAACAAAAATATAGACAGCAAATTTCAGGAGAAGAATGGGGTCTTGTGTTTATTTGAAACAGCCTGTAGGGGTGATAGATAACATAATGAAGGCTTCATTTAACCACCACCAGTAGGCCATTAATTAAACAAGGTAAGTACGTGTTTTTAGAGAAGACAACATGTTGGAATTTCAAATGAGCTGGTTTCAATGTTTTCAGTGCTTTCCATAAAAATGTGCAAACAAAAACTGTCATGTATGATAGTATGTAATGACTGCATCTGCAGCGAATTGCACGGTTATTGCTCAGTCCACCAAATGACATCAAGTCAGAGGATGAGTCTGACTTCCCACCAGGTTGACTAACTGGTGTTGCTTCTGTTCAGTGACTTAAATGTGCTGAAATGTGCTAATTTGGGAGTACATTCCAGTGGGACGTTAAACAGTCAAACGAAGGGAAAAAAAACATTTTTTGCCACAAGTGGTGTGCATCAGGGCCTCAGCACCCTGCTGTTTCCCCAGTATGGATGAGCAGGTGAAGTCAAGAGGTGGGAGCTGCCCATTGTCAAGGAGCAGCAGCACATCTAAATTAAAATGACTTTTCATATGGTTCTGCTTCACCTGGAAGACTGACCTCAACCATGAGCAGCGCCATGGATCAGTCCCACTCAGCACTAGGATTTTGCAGGAAGCTTGTAAATGAGGATCTGAGATGCCCTGGGCTCTCTGTGCAGCTATCAGATGGGCATGTCCAGGGTGTGACTGAACTTATCTAAACCTAAACAACTCAGGATCTGCAAAGTTGTATTCATGTGGGTCACAAAGAGAGGACTGAAAAAAACAGATACATAAAAACAGGCTCTTTTCAATTTTTTCCTCCATTCTTTTTATAAAATCTCACTGAAGTTAGTGTTTTAAATGTGAAGTCTTTCATCTTTTATCACCTAAGGATAACAGCTTTGATGCCATTAAAAAAAAAAAAAAAAGAGCTCAGTTAGGGTCTTTAATACAGTAAGAAATATTTTGAATGGACTATTCAACATATGACTATTCCATTTATATATTCTGTCAGTCACTCTTTCACTATCCCACATAGAAAACCTTTTGCTGTTAGCTCATATTAGATACATAAAATTTCTGCATTCTTGGTCTGTCTTTTAAGAAATTAGAGGGGACAGCAAGAACAATAATGAGACAGATCCAGCAGACATAATAACATTTTCATTTAGATATTATTCAGGCTGTCTATCTGTAGAGTAGTGCTCTAGAAATGATGTTTAACAGTTAACTATATTATTAGCTTTTATGAAATATCAAATTTGGATCCTAAAACTCAGCGTTTGAGAAAATCTTCCAAAACACCATTTGATTACCTGCAATTATATTCCTAAATTAATAATGTGTTAGCACTGTGTTCTAGTGAAAAGGGAGCTTTGTTCAATGTGCTGATAGACAGCAAGGTATCCTGGATGTTGTCAAACCTAAAGCATGCAACCTTATCAAACAGAAAGTAAAACTCTTGTTCCTGCCCTGTATAGGAATGTCTCAATGGGAACCTTTGTTCAGAAAAAGGCATCCCAAGGGCACCAAGAGGGCTTTATACACCAGCATCAAAGAAAAGCTGCCTTTACTTTAGAGACTTGTTTGGTTTTCTAGAACAGCTGTTAAACTGTTTCTGTAGAGTTGTTTTTTGGTATACTGCAGAGTGCTTTCAGCCCGCACTAACACGTCGCGCTTATGCTCACAGCCATGATCGAAGGAAAAGCATGAGGACGGCTTAGGTTTTGCTGACAAACAATGAAATTATATTTTGGTGTTTGTATGGGTGGTTGGACATTGACACCAATTTGTAATGTAAAATTTCAGCTTCTCTGCAGTTCCTGTGGAGTGCTCTTCAACCAGGTAATGCTGTCCTGACTCTCCTGCCTGCCTCTAATAGTAACCACCACCACGCTCTGGCCCAGGAACTGCTGAAGGGCTGCAAATGGAGTCAGCTTCCACATGGTGTTGGTTTGCCATCTAGATGATCTGTGCTTGTGGGTGCATGCTGAAGCTGTGGACCTCACCCCAGGGACCTTCCCCGGCTTTTAGGTGTCCCTAGTTCAAACGCATAGGCCTCACAATTAGCCTCATTTGGCCTGGGCACACTAGTGTGCTCCCATGAGTTGCATCAACAACGCAAATATTTTGACTCTTCTTATTTCTTTTGAGGCACATTTCTTCTTGTGATAAACAAAAGGTATCCTAACAGATAGCATGACTAGTTTTCAGTGAAAGAGACAGAAATCAGGGGCACACTTTTGTTTGCTGTGACCTTATAGCCGTTGAAGTTTCATTTCAGCAGGGAGTTAAAAGCAGGCAATGCACACCTCTGCACTAACACAAAAATGAGCCTACAGTCTGACAGATATGTGCATAACAATTACCTTACAATAGACAATCACAAACTTCACTCAAAAAGTGTGGACAAAGTGTCACCTTGTCCACTGTGGACAGGAGGAGTGGGGAGACCGGGGGACCTGAACAACCAAAATTCTCATTGAGTTACTCCTGTTGTTTGCCATGCAGATTCAGCACACGAGTAAAGAATGATGCCAAATCTAATCTGCTTCAACAACAAAAAAGATATCAGAAATACAGACAGCAACGGATTCCTTTAAACTGAATTTAAATATAATTGCAACTACAGTATCTATAAGTTTATACTTGTATAATTACTTTCACAACTACTAACTACAAATTATATATCTGATTGTTTTTAACTGTTTGTTTCATCTAAGTAGTAGAGAACAGTATACTGATAAGTAGCCATGACTTGATGAGGTGAAAAAGAACATCATAGTTTTATTTTTGTGTCATGCTACAAGTAGTCTCCTTGAAGTCAGCTTATAAGTGCCTGACAGTGTGTGCTCTTAATTGGTAATTGTGCCTTCAGTGCTTTCAGCCGATAATATATGGATTTTCTAGAAACTTTTACGACAGTAAATTGCCATATTTAGTAGTCTCATCCTCTCAGATTCTTTTTCAAGCCATGGGAATTATTTCTTGCTGTGCGAAGGCAGCAGGACTTTCTCTCTTAATTTTTATCATTCCATTAAGTAAACCCGCTGAGCAAATAGCTGTTATTATGCTAGTGTAGATTTTCCTCTGCTCCATTAGAGTGAAAATAAAGTTGATAATTGACCAATATCTTATAGCATTTATCCTACATCCTAATTCGAGTTAGTCCCTATTCAGGTATTCTGTTCATTATGTATAAACATCAGAAAAGAGATCAAATACATATCAGTAAGAAATTCTGGTTGAATGGGTGTGAACCACACAGGCTGTGAGTTATTAGACAGCACAGAACAACTTTTCTCCAAAAGAGTCTGATTCTTACTCTCTGTGTTTCAATTTTTGGATTAATCTCTATGATGTTTCATTTATTTGGTGTATTTTTACATTGCTGATCATTCCATTAATGTACAATGAGGTTTCCAAAGTAGTGAGATAAATGCATGTGCTCAAAACCAACTGACTTTACGTGACATGACTGAACTGTTAAAACTGTTAAAAAACCAGCCAGGTTTACCTTCTAAATCACATGCATTTAAACTTGAGCACTTGTTGTTTCAAGCACCGATACTTTCCTTGCTTCTCCCTGATTCTCCTTGAGTCACCAAGAAATGCTAACTAGGAGTATGAGCTCACTTGAATGAACATGTCTGTCTTCATCTCAATATCCCAGCTCTCCAGAAAGAGGAAGAAATCCAGTTTATTGTGAAGAGTGCAATGTGTTTTACATGTATGTTGCACGCAATGCCTTTTATGTTGCACCCTGGTCTTCCTGTGCAAAGTCATTACAGTGCAGCATAAAATTCCCTGTCAGCATTCCTCACCCAACAGTAAGCTCTGTAAGAGATCCTACTAGCACAGGGGCTGTTTCCCTATATAAATTCAGCTGTTAGGAAGGATTAACATTTGTAATGGCAGCATTTGCACCATCTTTTCAGTACTAGGCCATGGATGTAAATCCCTTTCCTGAAAAGTTGTCAGGGTAAACTTCTCTAAAGATCATCTTTCAAAGTCTCTTCATTCAAATCACATCCTGTAAAAGGGAGGAGGCTGCTCTCCTCTGACTCAGATGTTCCTTTGTGATGGGCACTTTAGAAATTCAAAGATAATCAGCATGCTGGAAGAGGCATGCACATTAGAGGAACAGAGAAAATTAAAACAAAAGCAAACCCTTAGCCTTATCTAAATCTTAATGAATTTTATCAAAGGCGTTGGGTTTAGATGCCCGAAGTATAATATTTTGGTTTTATATCTAAAAGGACAGGAGAGGAACAAAAGAAAGCAGAACTGGGGAAATTCAACATTAAGAAATGGACAGCATTTCAAAATGATGGTAAAAAAGGAACTAACTGCAGAGCAAAATACAGGCCCCAGAAATGCAAGAGGCATTATTTTTATATTGCATATACAGAGGAAAATTCTATGGAAAAAAATGGAATTGAAAAAAATGGAAAATTCTATGGAAAAAAAAAAAATTATGGAAAATTCTTTCCATAGTCCATGTTAATGGTCATTTCCTAAAATATTCAACATTTCAATTTTCACATCACTGCTTCAATTGATCTGAGAAGAGATTAAGCTTACCTAGCTGCTGTGTTCAAGAAAGTAATCGAGGCTGGGAATGTGGTTTACTTTTTCACCTCCCATGAGTTGTTTGGGGTTCTGTCATTCTTGCTGTAGCTGTGTTTTGATCAGGGGACATTTCCTGCTCAGTCCAGCATAAAAGACCCATAGGGACTCTGAGAGTTCAAAACCTCAGTCTCTTGATGAAAAGTTTCTATTAGTTTTTCATAAAGCAATTTTAAAGTAATGAGTTTATGTTCAGGGAATAAGTAAAAATAACTCAGAGAAAAATAAATGTGTTGAAAGAATCATGACAGTAGTTTAGCTTTTTCCTTTCTATGTCTTGGCTCTGATGTTTTCTCAGTGATCAAGATAGCTCCCCTCCACAGCACAGAATGTGTCAAGGGTTTGTAAAGCCCCTTTTCCCTTCTTGATCATATGTTATTCTTGTATACTTTTTCTTTCTTTTCTCTCTCTCTCTCTCTCTTTTTTTTTTTTTTTCAGTGCTTCAGTTTACTCACTACTTATAGTTCCCACATTCAGCTATGGGAAGAAACTGAAGCCACATCCTTTTGCTACTCTGCAAGGACTTCAGGGTCTTTCTCAAAACAGAGAGTAGCTTGTGTTTTTCCAGTTAACATTTTCCTTTTTTAACATGGGACTTCCTGTTACAAAAGAATGACTTGTACGAGGAAACACCAAAGCAAATGTTCAGCTCATTAAGAGTGCAGTTTTTGTAGGGCTAAATTGATTTTGCTGTGGTTTGCTGTCCTTTGGGAGACTATTGACTAATCCATAAGAAATGTAAAATAATAGTAGACTTATCTGGATAAGGTAGAAAGTGAGCTACATATGGAAATAACAGTAAAAGTTTTTACATTCCTCTCACTTCCCAACCTTACAATGTAATCTTAACACAATAAATGTATAAGAATTATGTTGCATTTGCAACTCCTTTACTGCTATCCTCTCAGCAATGCACGCAGAGGCATACACAGCTGCAGCAGTGGACGTGTGTTACCAGTTGATCCTGTAGACAGCATGAACACAGATGATGTATAAGCCTAATTTCTCAATGAGGAATTGGATCTAGAAATGTGGCCCAGACATTACAGGGTTGTTTTGTGGCTTTTTGTGTGTATTTCTTTGTTGTTTTTAATTGTTTGTTTGTTTTTCATTGAGATTTTTGCTTCCTCCTCTGCCAGAAAGTACTGTGGAGTCTTTTTGAACTTCAAATATGGGGCATTCTGTATTTTCCTTGCAATGACATTACAATTCTGTATTTTCCTTACAATGACTTAAGACTGCCAGAAAGTTCAGTAGAGAACTACACAAAGCAAAACCTCAGTGCTTGTGTTTGGTGGGTGCAGTTTTACTTATCCTTCAGCATTCCAGGAAAAAATGTGGAGTGAATTGCAGTAGAGACCAACTGGGTTGAGCATGCTGTCTGCAGCAGCAGGGTCTGTGCCATACTGCCCAGTCATGCAGCGGCGTGTGCCTGCATCCTTGCTCTGCCCTCAGGTATGAAGCAGAAATGCACAAGGAATTTTTTGTGTTCCCAGTGTTGACACAAAAGAGGCTGTGCTTTCTAAAATGTTTGAAAGCCCCTGATCTAGTGCAATCTCATCTGGCTGCCTCAGAAAGCTTGCCAATGCTTTTCTGCCTTTAATTCTGTTAATGTTTCCATTCAGAAATATTTGCATTAGACAGGGAATGTGAGATCAACCACAGCCTTTTAGCATGGCAAACTCAGAGACAGGCAGCAGAGGTTTGTGAGCTCTTTGTTAGATGACACGAGCCAAAAGTAGAAAAAAATATTGTAAATGCTCTATTGAAAAACTAATATTTAAAACTTCTAAAAACCATTTATTTTAAGCACCAAAAGTTTATGTAGCTTGTAAGAAATCAGTTTTTGGGACAATAAATATCTGTTTCTATAGTTCTTTTATGTCATTTATGCCTCTTCTCCTACCACCAATAAAACACAGAGATGCCTATAAATCAGCTGGTAGAACCAGTAAAATAACTTACTTCCTTACAGAATATGCTACATCCAAGTATCTTTATTTTTTTGTAACACGTACTGTACTGTCTGTCATGCACTATCGTGTCTTCTTCCCCTCGGTGGCAGGAAGATGTCTGATCCAATTCAGACAGATCATCAGTTAACTATTTTTAAGAGTGGCATTGTTTTCACATGGACAGCATTGAAACCATATGGTCTTTCCTTTTCTTGTCTCGTGCTTTCATCTAACAGATATTTATGTTTGAAAGTACTGGAAAGCATTTAGCTTTAGAATCTATCCCTACCTTCTGGCACTCTGCTTAATTTCCAAGTTTTAACATCAATGAAAGCAGTATTTCAGCGTGAAAGATTTTTTTTTTTTCCTTCTCTTTCTCCTTTCCACCTTCCAAGAGAAGTGATCTGTGCTATTGAGGAAGGAATTAAACAGCTGAGGACTTGCCGAAAATGGGCAGTTTTATTTAAAAGGTTTTAAGACCTTTTGTGTGAGCTAGTACATCGAAATACTTTTTTCAAAATAATGCATTATTTTAATAAGTGCTATGCAGTAAAAATAATAATAATAAAATAAAAAAGGAAGAAGAAGAAAATTAAATTGTGTACTGGATGGAAAAAGATCTAAAAATACAAATTTGTTTATCTGGAATAATTTTGTACTTGAAGTAATTGAAAATGTTTTTTATGAATAAGCACATGACAGAGTCTTATTCAGCAGACTACTTCAGTACATGCATGCACCTAGCTGCAATTAGTCTGAAGAATGAGAGTTACTCTGGGCTTGTTTACTTGCCAATCCGATGTGTCATTATCAGTGTTTTCTGAGGCTGAAACAAGGCTGATCACACCCCTCCTTCTCTGAGCCAGCAGCTCCTTGCGTGATCGGTGCCGGGGATGTGGTGATTCATGCTTAGGGTCACAAGGGGATGAAGCAGAACCCTGTGCCCTAAGCAGAACTTAATCTCAGTTCCACCTGCCTATTTGCCAGCCTGCAGGTTAAAAAAAGTTCAAGGCGTGGGCAGTGAATGAGCACATTTAGGGAAACACGAGTTGAACCATGATCCTTGTTGTGTAGATGAATGCTTAGCTATACATTCTTCCATCTGCCTCTGATAATCATGGTCATGCATCATTAGGGATCTATGAAGGGGCAGTCATGCAAGAATAAGTTAGTCCCTGCCTTCTTATCTTGTGCATTACATTTGCTTTGTCAAAATGTACACAGTCCTGCCCTGCAGGATCAAGCTTCTTCTCTACCAATTACTTCCTTGTCTTCAGAAACTTTTATTTCTTAGATTTTGCACATGGGTTGCAAACATTTTTATAAATGTCGGTAGCTATGTTTTGGGTGTTAAATACAGGAAATCCAGTACGCAGTGATGCACCTGAGATCTGAAGAGGCTGTGGGCCACCCAGGAGGAGGATGGGAGTTTGCAGGGGAAGTGAGACACACCAGACAAGCAAACCAAGAAGACCTGGCAAGGCATTTATCGAGTGCCTTAGCTAACCACCGCATAGCAAGGAGAATCTCTGGATAAATGAAAAGACATATAAAAGGAAGAGTATGCATGGAGGTAGTATTCATCATCATTTCCAGCTTCAAAAGGGTTCAGGAAGCTACATTTTTGCATTGTCTTTCCACACAGCTCTGACTTGTGACCTTTTAAGATGCTCGCCCATCACCAGTTATATACTTTATTGATGTTTTAAATTGAATTGCCTTTCTTGACACCAGGAAAAGCTAGCTTCTTTCCTATGAAAGAGGATCAGAAGCAAATTTTATGCAGAGGAAGTCCAGTTCATATGCACTGTCTTTGTTATTGTCACTATCAGGCCACTTAGCTGGCATGATGAGCCTGGCCAACTCTCAGAGAACTTTGAGCTGGTGCTGGTAGCATGAAATAGGACTGCCATACTGGAGCTGCCACAGCTTTGGGAAGAGACTCCTGCCTTAGCCTATCTAATATTGCAACTGGTTGGTTTCATGTAAATGCAAAAGGAGGGCATTTAAGCAAATATCAAAACCTTATCAACTAACTGCTCTGTTTGGAAGAATTGCACACTGACCCCCAGAGAAAGAGAAGGCTGCCAAAGAATCAAGCTCTAGAGAATCCTTTTTTTTTTTTTTTTCTTTTTCTCCAAAGACTTGGTTTTAGAAGAACGATACTGAGCACATTAATGGCAGAATACAGAAATAAATGAAAATAATGTACTACTAGCCTACCAGATGTGCACAGATACATACAACACTAAGGAAGTGGAAGCATACTTCCAAATGCCCATTGGAAGTGAATCTTAGCCATGCTGCAGAAGTTAAGATGCAGAGACTGAGAGTGGCTACACCTGTGGGCAGTAAGCTCAGCATGAGCATGAGGTCAGTGTCAGAAAACACCAACTTATTTGTCACCAGTCTTTGAAGAGATTAGATCTGAGACACAACCTACCTTTGTTACTCTGGGGTTACTGAATCATGGGGGTCTCATTCCCTGATGACAACTTTAACTGTCCATGGTTAAAAATTCACTGCTGTTACATCCATGTCTCTGTTATCTTTTTCTTCAAGATCTCCCTTTGGTGCAACTGAGGATAAAAACTCTCTCCTGTGTCATGGGAGCAAACCTCAGGGGAAAGACAAGAACAGCCTATGCTGCGGGCAGAGCAGGAGTGGGCTCTGGCTCACCAAGTGCACATGAAAATGGCTGGGTTTTGCAAGACCCTTTTTGATTATGCACATTAAAGTTTGTATTATATGTAATATGTAATATTTGATTATGCAGGTAAAGATTGTATAGAGACTGACCTACTATACATTTCTTTTCAGGATGACTCCTGTTTTTAAAGGTGACTAGAAGTGTCTAACTCGTGATTTTACAGAGAAAATAACAGGGACTATGTGAAGGTGTGAATGTTTGCATGTTCAGGTGTTCCTTTCTGGAATTTGCCCAAAGAGCTGCTAGAGCTTCCCTATATAATCAAAGGGCCTGAAATTGTCTGAGTGATGCCAGAGAAAGATGCTACCTTGCAATGCAGCGCCAGAACATTTCCACAGTGAGAAGAAAAAAATAAATAAATTGCTAACAGTTTGGGAGGCTTTTTGAAACTCTTTCCATATAAAGCTGTTTTTCAATCTGTCATCAATCTGCAGTAACCCAGTGAAGAAAAACAGAGCTGTGGTATCAGTTTGGATGTCAGATCCAGTTGTAAAAAGCTGCTAAAAACATGCAAAGCCAAATTTGGAAGATCTCAATTTCATATTCCTGGAAAAGGATACATTGGCAGAGACGTGAGTAGAAGTTTTAAGTTATACAAAGAGACTTCCCTAAAACATGTTTATGCTCCTCATTTGACCAGTCTTTGGAGTTCAAATTCTCCTGTCTTTTTGCCTGAGTGGCCAGGTTTGCTTTCACAGTATAAGAGCTCCTACTCTGCCACTGGCATGGTTAAATTCAGAAGCATTTCACATCTTGGTTTAACATATCCTGACCCATCCTCTCGTAAAATTACAGAGAAACATTTCACAAAGTAAATATTGGGAAACTCCTATGACCAGTGATTAAAAAAATTCAAAAGATTTAAAAGCCCATCTTGGAGCCTGCTGTTATGGACACTTTTCAAAGGCTTCCATAAAAGCTTTTATAGACTCTATGTAGAGTAATTTTGTGTTGGCGTTGCCTGCCTGCAGTTTTGTCTTCTCAATTTAAATTGATTTTTCTTTATTTCCTGATCATATTTCCTTCTTCTTACAACTCTCCAGATAGCCCCTTCTTTTTCTTCCTATAGTACATTTTTTTTTCTTGAGATCATAAAAACTGGATCTCAAAGGAAAAAGGCCTTTTTGTTACATGGAATAGATTGTTAGAAATGCAATTCATTTTCTCTGAGCTCCAGTAATTTCAGTGGCAGAAGAGGATAGCGATTCCCCTTGTTTTTCTTCCATGCCACCTTTCCCCAGAGTTTCCTCAGGTTGCTGGTAGCACCTCTCACCTTGCTGATGGCCCCAGACACAAACACACACTCAACAGGGGAAGAGCAGGAGAATAGCTCTGCACTGTTCCACAGATTCTTGTTGAACACTTGGTTACTGCCCCAAACCCATTTAGTGGCATTTTTTTTGGTCTATGCTGACAGCTCCCTATCATCTCAACTAGGAACCTTATACTAGGCTTTTGTAAGCATGAGTGTAAATACCTGGGCTCTGCTTATGCTGTACAAAGCATTGAAAGACTTTTGCTTGTGCAAACTGCCATGTCTACTTGTGAATAACAAATTAATATTATGTTCCGTTGTCTGTGAATCATTTCACAGTGTTTCCAGGTAAGTCAGAAGTTGAACAGTTATGTTGCAATGTGACCCTACTTATGCTGTGTCACAGGGAACTCACATAGCATCAAATGCAGCAGTAAAAGATCATGCAAAAGTCTTCCTTTGGTGTTTCAATTAACACACTGAATTTCACACCCATGTGTCACAGCTGCTGTTAGACTTTTAAGCTTAAACATCTGGAGAATCACAAAGTCTATTGTAAGATGATAAACATAGATGTTTAGATGTTTGGGGCAGACAGAAGATATGCATTTTTTTCTTTCATGCAGTCCTAAATATACCATCTATTTTAAAGGTCATTGTGATGTTAGAAAACCATTTCTAAAAAGAATGAAATAAAGTGAATAATATATTTCTGGTTGCTCTTGGCTCTTTGAAAATGGATAGCCAGTCCAATTAGTAAGTCTTGGATAAAAGCAGCTGTTAAACATTTACACGTGTTATATTTCGGATTCCAATCAGGTAACTGTACAGTTCCACTTTTAAATAGAGTTCATATTTCACTGTCACAAAAGGAGGATTTTCAGAAGGGTACATTTAATCAGTTTTCTTGGTCTTATAGCTTTCAGAAGATAATGGTTTTCTTGTTGTTGTTGTTTGTTTTGTTTTGTTTTTCCAACCTTCTCTGAAGCTTCTGTATGTAAGAGAGGCCAAATGCAGATGCACAGTGTGCCCTGCGCTGCTGATCCTGCTCAAGGGCTGTGTCCTATTCATCTCCACCTTGTAAGCCACCCAGAAGCTGTGTGTTCACCACAGCAGCAGTTCTCTGGCAGACTGTAAACCCTTCTATCTTTGAGAAATGTTCTCATGCAAAACAGCATTGGTCAGTGGATCTTGTTTTCAATTATATCATGAAAATTAAAATCTGGACAAGGTTTGGGATAAGCTATTTCTATGGATTTCTAAAATTGCAATGTAAAGAAACAATATTCAAGAATTTTGGAAGAAATATAAATCCCCATGTTTGAATATTAGGGTTCAAAAGAACTGTTGAACAATAGCAATGGGAAAAATGTTTCTAGATACCTTTATGAGAACTACAAATTTCCCTGTACATTTTCCTAAAGCAAATGCTATTGTAATATTGAAATTCATGCTATTGTTTTTGAGTATTTGAATTGCATTACTACTACAAAAATTTGTAAGAACTAGCATTAATCATTATAAAGAGACAAGATTTCACTGGATTGCAAATTTGCAGAATGGTACTATCATCTCTGGCTCATTGTAAAAGGAAGTCAGTGGAAGTGAAGAAGCATAATTCAAGTATATTGGATTTCTTCCCAGTTCCTAATTTTCCATTTCCATTGAGTCTGTGAGAATTGGTCTCAATCCAATTCCCATGGTATTTAAAGGACTAGCTTAAATACAGCTATATTTGTGACTACATATTATGATCAACTCACACATAGAAAAGAAGGTGCCTCACAGGAGACTCAAAAACTGGTTTTCTGTGCCCTTCTTGAGATCAGAAGTGGGAATCTTGGGAAGTCCCAACATTCAGCATCTGCTCTCCACATAGCAAACCCATGGAATTTTAGCATTGGACAGTACTGTGGATTTATATAAACACTGAGAAACTCCCTACCTAGACCTGAAGAGTTAGAAAAACTAATGAGAAGAGCAACTGTCTGTACAAGAGCCAAAGGATAGAGGAACGGCCACACCGTGCATTTTGTACTTTAGATTTGTTCTTGTTACAGTCTAATTGTGTAGTGTATTCCTGTCATTCGGTGATTATTTTCTGGAAACAGAAGCAGCAAGAAATATTTGTAATAATCACTCTGGACCTTCAGTGCTGCCCTCCAAGCTGTTCTTACATCCATCCTTGGCTTTAGTTGGATGGAGTCACAGAGGCTTTCAGGATCAGAAAGCTTTAAAAGCCTCATATGTGTGAAAGCACAAATCTTGCTCCTGTCACAAAAACCACCATGCTAGAATCATGCAAGAATAATATAAGACTCCTCTGAAATACCATGTAAAAAAAAATATTTAATTATTCTAAAATTGAAATTATTCAATATAATAAAATTATTCACTTTTATTATTAAAAATGAAATTATTCTAAAAATGAAAATGCATAAAATATAAGACTTCTTGTTCAGTTAAGAAGAAATCAGAAACTTGTACCTGATGTTTCTGAATGAACTTTGAATCTGAGAATTTCCTCTGTATTCAGTTGGCTAAAGGAAGAGCTATGAAACTGAGCACAAGAAAGTGTCACACATACCAGTTTAAATTGATTATATTCTTGCTATACATTATTATTATTGTTATTGTTATTGTTATTGTTATTATTATTAAATAAGCAACAGAAAATTGAATATGAGATGAGGATCTCAACGATATGCCTGAAATTGGGACTTGAGGATGATGAGATTAAAAGCAATTTCTTCTGTCTACTCAAAATGGGGAGTGAGACTCTCTGAGCTGTGCTATTCCTTACCAGAGGTATTTATCATGAGAATCCGAGAGCAAAGTGAACATATGATAACTAATGAGCTGCAAAATACAGCATGCCAAGTAGAAGAAAGGAGAGAAGAAGCTGTATGAAGATCAGACTGCTTTTCTGGAACACTTCCTGCTGTCTCAGTATCTCTTATTTTTATGCTGGTATATTGGATTTGACTGCATGAGTCAAAGTGTCTGGCAGCTCTCATGCCAAGAGAATTACAAGTGGTTTCATGGAAAAGAAAGAGATACTGATTCCATTCCTTTCTCATTGGTAACTTTTATTTGTAATGGTAAAAGCAGAAGCAACGATACTATGAGGGGCTCCCTTCATACAAGGGAAGTGAAAAGGAACAGTGACAGGGAGAGGGACCTGAACATGCAGTCCTTACAGTGGCAAAAGCTGCAGCCCAAATGAGCCAGCCCTGTCCTGCCCTGAAGGGGTGGCAGAACAGTGCCAGCACAGTCCTTACTGCAGAACTGCAGCCCTGACTGTGAACAAGGAGCAGAGCCTTTGGAAAGCAGGCAGTTTTTACAAAAAGGCACGTCCCACAGCGCAGGAGCTTACAATTGGGTTGACAGTAACACACCTGATTTATGGATACCCGCTGCTGCGGTGGTGTCTGTCAGTGGCAGTGGAGGAGTACCTGGGTTTCCAAGCAATTTATGGTAATAGAAATAACCTGTTTCTTGTGAGTACTCACCGCCCTTCCATCTGCTGAACATTTGGAAGAGATACTTTCCATCCAAATTGGATCAGACACTAACTGCATTGGGCACAAATGAAATGCTACAGCCAGCTATTGCTGCCTTGCAAAATTTGTCCCAGACAAAGCATGAAACCTTCCTCCACTTACAACATTTGACATGCTCTGTTTCTGCTAGCAAAATAGGTCCTGTGTAATGAAATAGAGGATTTTGTAAAGGCTATTTGTAACACCACTCAAAACCATTTTCCTGAAGCTAAGAAAATCATGAAATTGCAAACACCTCCAGTGAGAAACCAATGCAAATATTAATGATAGTAACAAAGAAGTATTTACAGGATTGCAAAATATGCGTTTTCGCCTATAACCAATTTAGATATGGGAAATTTTAAACTGTCCCATTGTAATGTAGTCTCTGAAACTTATTTGTTGCAGCCAGGCTTTACAGTAACCCCCTGATTTTAAATGCAGCTTTTGCAGAATGCAAATGGTGCCAAGATGCTTCTCTACACTCTTCGCACATTCAAGTTCATCTATCTTTTTTAAGTGCCAGTTTACATCAATAAACTTCTTTTCATGAACTTTTGTGTTTCTGTCTAGGTTATGTAATAGCTTTCAAGCCTCCGACAATATATGTGAAAGTATAGCACACTGGTTTTCTGAAAAAGTTGACCTTTTAAATTATTACTATTATTTTTTATTTATTTCTGCACCATATAACATAGCCCTGAGATCTATGTGAAGGGTGCAGTCTGTCACACTCTGGTATTCCTCAAGGTGAGAATCACAGCTTTTAAAACACATGGAGACTTTTAGTTTCTTTCATAAATAAAGACTCAGTAATAGCAGCTGTTTTTTTTAGGTACTATAGTGAATGAAGATTAAAGCCTCTCTTTTTCCTAATAAGGATGCTTTTTTTTTTTTTTTTTTTTTTTTCCCTTCCCTTACAGCCTTTTGTTTTCTAGTCCAACCTCTTGCTTTTCATTAAAACTTTGTAGAAAATGTGGTCCCATTATGCACCATTCACACACATTTTAGTATTTGTAGAAGTGGAACTCCAGATAGGCTCTCATGATTGATTAAGTGGATGCCGGGACTTCAGAAAATAGTGTATTTTGTTCCAGTGTAGACCTGATATATTTTTGCTCTTTCATTCAATTTTAATGCAAAACATGAGATTTTGAACGTTGATACCTGATGCTGTTTGTGACCCAGCTGGCATATATCTGATGGAATGTATCTATTGCCCACTAATAACTAACATATACAAATATTTAGGTACTTTCTCATGATTCCGTACCTCAAGCAATCAAAACGTGATACTATTTTTTTTCTTTACATGGTAGAATCAGAAACTATTTGTACACTGGAACTTTTTTTTTATACTTGGTAAAAAAAAGTAGATTGATGAGGTTTGGGAGTGGCTCGGGAGACTTGGTTGGTTTTTTAGATAATTGGCACAGCATGTTTTCTGGGGCAAAGAGTTCTCTTTTCACCCTACTTTTATTTCCTTCCTTGCTGTCTTGGAGCAGATGTCATTAACAATGTCTAATTCCAGATTTCTTAATGCATCTTACTTCAATGACCGAAAAAAAAATATATACTTTGCTACTAAACATTCACAAGAGCACACAAACTAATACCCATATTTTCTTTTTTTTTTTTTTTTTTTTTTTTTTGCAATTCTGTAGCACTCTCATTGATCTTGTACTAAATATTTAAATTCACTAATTTTTAACCTTGTCCCTACTCTGCTTCTGAACACAAAACTTTAGCTCTCTGGAAAAAGTAGTTTTTCAAGGATACTTAAAATTAATTTAGGCTTTTACAGCTCACTCACTGCATTCAGCAGTATTTGGTGATTTAACAGTATGGTTCCAGAATTCAAGTGCCAAGCTTTTTTTTTTTTTTTTTAAATTTAAAACAAAATGTATTAATCTCTTCATCTGACTTACTTTAATAGTATTTTTAAAGGTTCCATTAACCATTGTTACTGTTTGTTAGTCTCAGGAGATCACAAGAAAAGGTATAAAATTAACTTTTCAAAGGGACACAAGTAAGAGACAGAACTCTTAGCAACTTATGTCACCCACCCATCAGCAGTATAATACGATTTCTCTCTGATAAGTATCTCTCCAGCAACATCAGGTCTTCATTAAGAGTTTGATGATAACAAATGACCCTAAGGAGGACTCTTTGGTTCAGCTCAAGATCTTTACTAATAATCCACAGCTGTTTGAAGAGTGATGGTGGTGGGAGCTGTTGGGAGCTGCCCTGAAAGAGTTTGAATAGCTTTTCAGGTGGCTTCTATGGTTTCTTTGGGGTAAACAGCGTGGTGCATCAGCTCAGCTGCAGAGACCTGTTCCTGGTTTCTTCTCAGTTCTTGACTGCATATTTTTCTCATTACCCTCATGAAATTAACTCTTCCCATGGAAAGAAGATAGGGAGGTAGGTAGATGTATTGTTGCAAAATGATGCCAACATACTGCAAAGAAGATAAGTTTTGTGAAATCCAATAGTTATTAGTTTCCTTCTCTGTTATTGGTCTCTCCCTCTCGGAAGTTAGTCTTTATCTAACTTCTGAGATAGAACAACTGTTTGATGCTGTTATGCTATCTTGTTAATTTATGTAGAGTGTAAAAAGAGTAGAATGAAGCCTGCTAGTAATGATCCTTAAAGTGAATTAGGGATTTAGCTGGTGCATGTAATTTAAGAAGAAGTGACAAGGAGCGTACTGAAGTAAAAGAGTGAAGAATATGGTTAAAGATATGAACGTTTTCAGCTTCATGCAAGTGTTAAAATTTGGACTTAGTTATTGAGTCATAAAAATATAAGAAGTGATACACAGTAATTTTTCCATATAATTATGTGCAAATAAGAACACAAATGATATAGCTTATCCTAGAAGGACAATATTAAAGATTCATGATTACACATCACAGTGGAAAAGTGTTGCCTAATTCATATTTCTGTACAAAATTAAACCCATGAACACATGTAAAACTATGTATTTGTATACAGAGCTATAGGAAAAAAAAGGCCCAAATTGTAATTTAGACTCCTACTCCATAGCATGTTGTTTAACCTGATAGTGAATTCTTATGATCTGTTTCTAAACTGGCCTGAAAAGGCAGTGTTATGAACACGCTAGAATTTCTCAGTCTTTGGCTGACCCTGTTACTACATAACATGACCACATTGTTGCATGAAGATGACTTACTGCACCAATATTATCATATGTTGTCTATTTATTGTTACTTTAATATTGTTCTAAATGAATTTAACAAACTGACTGTACAGCATTTATATAAAAAATAAAAGCTAAAAAGCTGCCCTCTTGTCCCCTTTTTTTGATAAAATTGTTAGCCAGCTCATATACCAACTGAGTGGTTTAAAATCCTTCCTGTATTGTAGATAATGCAATTTCAATTAGACCAAATTTCACATTTGTAGTAGTTCTTGCACTTCACTTCATATAAGTTATAACGGCTGGCAGGAGGCATACTCCAGATGTGGTTCAGGTTTGCCTTAAAAAAAAAATCATCAGAAGAAGCTACCCACAGCATGGTTCCACATTGCTTTTGGCCCCAGTTTTTCATTTGGCAATTTTTTCCACATTTACTTTAATCAACACAAAGAAATTTGTTTCTACCAGGAGAAGAATGAATACTTCTGCCTGGGATGTTTTTTTTTTTGCCCCAAATTAGCAATTTGAGTTGAACAAAGCATTTCCTGAGTTCATTTTGATCATTTCCAGTGAAGAAAAACAGAACTCCGAGACCATCCAATGTTAAACATCTTGTTGCAAAACTAAAAGCAAAGTTTGTAGGAATTCAATTTCTTATGTAAAAATAGATCTATGTTGTGACCTTCTAGAGACCTAAAAATATAAAAAAAAAAAAAAAAAAAAAAAAAGCATTCTGTGTAAACAGTGCGTATTTCACTGTTTAAAAAAAAATTGAGTTTTCCTTTTATTTCTTAATTCCAGTTTGTCTTAAATTATTTATTTCCCAAGTCACTCAAACACATTCAGCTATCCATAGGGCTCTGATTCTAGCCATTTGCAATCGTTTCTCATATTGTTTGCAATTAGGTGATAGAAGCCAAATCTTAGAGGAATAGAACAAGATGGAAAGAGGGGTTTTAAAAAGGAAAAGGCAGGTTTGTGCAATGGAGGAAGAGGACAGGGAATTCTCTTGTCAGATGATACATCAGAAAATGTTACTGGAGAGCCTGAGAAAACTGCCAGGTTTATTAAGTAGTCCATTACTTAATGTACAGGTGCAACGTGCAGAGATGAGCTGTCTGTAGAAGAGGTAAGGTCAGAATTCAGATCAGTCACTAACACCTCACCCTGCCAAATTGTTGCCATTTTCCTCAGTCAGAGCAGGGTTCACCATCTCCTTGAGACCTCCTGTGCATTTGAGTTGCTCTGACTCTGGTCCTTGCCACCCTGAAATGCTCTTCCCCAGGAGAAAACAGAGACTGTAGCTACACAACATAAGAGAGCTTTTTAGAAAATGAAGAATGGAACACAGCCAGGACCTAGCTGCTTATGTAAAGCTTTGACTAAGGTAGTGTCAGCATCTATATTTTCCTGAAATTATGACATAAGGAAGTGTCCTTTCATAGCTTATTCAGCTGGGGGAAAAGAAGAAACAATAGCATGACATTTTCTAATCAGATTTTTTCCCCACTTTTCCAAAAGACAGTGTCCATCTGTTTTAGCATCTGCTTAGTGTAGTTCAAAATCATACTAAAAACAACAAATAAGTGAAATGGCTTCACTGCCTTCAAAATGTCAAGATCTAAGGATTTCCTGGGGGGAAAAAAGTTGCACGTGTTGTCATTATTACTGCAATAAAGTGTTGCTGACCCCTGTCTCTTTAAATACAGCGTGCAATCTCCCCTTATTTCAGCAAGTCTGAGAGATGTTCTTCACTCAGTTTTGATGCTTCTAAACACAAATAATAATAAAAAAAAAAGTGCAAAAATTTGTCCTACTCTAGACTCATGTTAAAGGTGCTGATCTTTCATTGTGCTTTCCTTGGATCAATTACAGCAAAAATGAAGGAGCTGACTATGCCCTTGAAATGAAATACCACTTACAGAACACCTGATAGAAAAACTTGAAGTCATAAATCAATCTACACATATTTTTTTTTCCACATATCTTCAACAGAAGATGATGGGAAGGAGTTTTTTGCAAAAGGCTCATGCTGGCCATCTTTTTCTCTCTCTCTTTGAGTGCATGCTGGCCATACCCTGCTCTAGTGAGTTCTAGTTCCCCAGACATGCAGAGCAGATACCTTCACTCCTGCTGAACACTGAAAACATTAAATTTTACTGTCGCTTTTACTAATACTCCTGGGAGGGCACTTTCAGGGTTACATTTTTTGCCCTCAAGTGTGCTCATTCTGCAGTTCCAGTGATCTAGCACACTGCACAGAAGTAATTTGATCTCAATATTCATAAAATAATTTTAGTTGGAAGGGATCTTTGGTGCTCATTCAGCAGTTAATCAACTCACATGCTGTGTTCATAAAATAATTTTATCTCAGTTGTCATAACCTGATGGCATATCAGATGCATGTCTACCTGGCACGTGAACTTCTGCTGAGTACTACATTTATAAAATCATTTATGTTTTCATGTCCATTTTAGAATGTTGTCAGAACATTTTAGAAGTCTAAAACATTCTAAAACACCTCTAAGTTGTAGTTCATTGAATAAGTATGGATATGACCAAAAAAAAAAATGTTGCCATAACGTATTGTTTCAGGCAAAAGAAGTAGAAAAGAAAGAAGTAGAAAGGTTTAGAAGAAAAAACATTCTAGTTTGGGATGTCTTATATTCAGTGTGATTTTCTAGGAAAATTTCAATACTTGTGTATGTATGCTTTATGCTCAACTCCAAACTGTGTCTTACAATGTTCCTTTAAGGAAAGGAGCATGCCTATCCTAGTGTGGTAAAAGACAGATGCAGCAAAATTTATTATTGCTTCTTATGTTCCCTGTTCTCCTTCCTATGTGTGCTGACCCATCTTCTGCCTCATACATTATGTATTCCAAAAATGATCTTCCAGCATGTGTTTCTATCGTTCCACGTTGTCAGTCTGATAGTACCTGCTTGAATGAGGAAGGGTGGCCCAGGTCCAGCTTTCCTGAAAGGATCAGCCAGTATCTGACAGATATTACTAGAATGAGGTAATCAAACAGTAAGCTACCAAGAGAATTGAAGGATTTCAGTTTCACAGATTCTCTGTGGGAGCCAGACAAGGTTCCAACTGAACCAGACAATAATATGAAAGGATAATTATGAAAGAAAGATATTATTTTGTTTTCTTCAAAAAATGAAGCAAATAGATTTCCAGTCAGAATAACCCTCATACCCATGTTACCTGGGGGTTCAGAATTAAGGAGAGAGATCTACTCCATTGCCTTTATTAATGCTGAGCTGTCTATCCATTTTGTTGAATAGCAGTGGTCCATACTTAGCACATCACACCAAAAGATTTGGTTTTGCTTATGTTTTTACCTCTGAGGAGAATGAAAGGTCTGCAAGTAGGGAAAGTTGTTCATGCACATGTACTGACATCTGCATTATTAAGCAATGAAGTCTGATTTATCCCACCTATTTCTGTTCCTTCCTTTCCCCTTTTTCCCACAGTTAAAGTTCTTGCTGATTATTGCTGAAACTAGCATTTGTACACTTCCATGAAAGTCAATATATTAGAAAACAAGGGGTTTGGAAACAGTAAGAGATAAAAACAACTGGTGACGGATAAATTAATTGTGTTAACATTGCTGACAAATGTCAGGGTGGATAATAAAGCATGGTTAGAAGCAGCAAGAGAGATGAAATATAATGTAGAGGTTTCAAATAATACCTAGTCATGGTAATTTCATACTGAAACAAATACATCTAAATAGCTGACCTTATTTATAGAAAGAATGGCATTTATATGGCAAAAGCAATGGAATTTAAATTATTGTCTGTAAATGGCAGTAATTAAAGATTACAAGGCTACAGCAGTCTTCTGTAGAAATAGATGGATATCTGATAGCATGAATTAGTGATGGAAAAACCTCTATTCAGTGCATAATTCTCGTCAGATTTTCTTTATCTGAAAACAGTGTTATAGCTCTATCATCAGTGACTAAAATGGAACGAATTAACATGTCATCTGGAATTAAGTCTATCGTTTTGTTGTTATTCATTTTTTCTATCAGTGGAATTTTTGCATGAGGAGGGAAAATATCAATTTATCTGATAAAGTCAGTTTTACTAGCAGTTTCAGCCTACAATGATTATTGTTTTCAGTTACTTAATTAAAACATGAGCTGTGTTAAGGATTCCTGCTTTTTAACTATATGGATAAATTCATTGAATCAAAAGGATTATACTTGTTTTTGAAAGTGTATAAAAGGTAGTCTATACATAGGTTTTGGTGAGAAGTACAAGCAGCATAGTTAGCTACAAATTTTAGTGCAGATTTAGTTTAAAATAATGTGAAAAACTTATTTACTGTAGTATATTCTTCTTCTTTCTCTTTTTGTACAATAAATTCTGTGGAATCTGGGCTCCTTGGTTGGTTGCTTTGAAATTCACTTTGTAAGTGAATAATGAATTTGGGAGAACAGCCCATGGAAAAATGAAATGTCTTTTACAGATTATTTAAGTGTTATTATCAAACCAGAAGGCTGGGTAACAGATGAGGTTGTGAGTGCAAAATGTATTCCTTATGCAGATAGCAAAAAGGATTTATCCATAGGTCAGATTCATACATGTATAGATTTTTAAAGAAACTCCTATTTCTGAATATTAGTGAAAGTAGAGATAATTCTTTCCTTTTTAACACAACTTTGTGACAACAGAAATATAAATAAACTCTTTTCTAGCTCAAGTTCTACGGTCACAGGAGCAGTTGTATTTATTTCTTATACCCTTTCATTGCTTTTTACCTTGGAGCACTCTGAAAGACATTGCTGTGAGTTTGCTAGCCCAGCAGAGGGTTTGCATTCACAGGGGATTTGCAGCAGTGCGTGTCCTGGGGGTGGCTGCCCCCCTGTCACCGGCAGTGCTGAAGCGGGACACAGTGCTCTGGAAGTGTGGTAAGGACAGTGCTTTGCTCAGGGGATCTGACTAAGGAAGAGGGTAAAGCTTTCCGTGTAAGGAAAAGGCTGCTTTTAAATTAAACTACTGATCTTCAGTGTGTTTAACTAATCTTATAACAGGAAGGAAGAAGGAAAGCAGGGAATATATTTTAAATTTTCTTTTACTATCCTACTAAGAATAAATCAAGGAAACTACAAGGTGCCAGTTTTGTACATCCTAGAGTGCTGTGCACTGTTCTCTAGAGATCCTGGGAACTGCTGCTTCTGGACCCCAAGTATGCAATCCCAAATATTCTGCATGAGTTGTTTTAGGAGACCTTATATACAGGAAAATAGTGTATTTAAATAGTGTATTTAAACCTAAGCATAGATGAAGTATAATGAACAATCTGTTAAATGTTAATGCAATTTATCCTTTCTTAATTTACAAACATGACATATTGCATGTATTTAGTGTTAATCTGTTTTAGACACTCATTTGTTTTGACCTATGTCCATAATATATTATGTACCTTGAGATATTTATCTTGTCACTTTGAAACAAGATTACAATTAATATGACACACATGAGTTTAAATTAGTACTCCAACTAGAGATGTGTGAGTAATGAATTAGCCACAGTCTTGAACTGTTGGCAGACAATTTAAATTGCCTGCCTCTTTCTGATGCACGATCTGGAATTGCTAAATATGTACATGGTCTTAAGTCAACATGTTTTTTAGATCATTGACTGAGCAATCCTATTTAAGCACTTTTTCTAGTAGAAACTGAAAAAAAAAAAAAAAAGTTAGTTTGGGACTGTATAGTCAGATGTCTGACTGTAAACAATTCTTCCACAGATTTATTTTGTCACACCACATTTGGTTTGCTATTGTAAGGTCAAGGCTAAAAAGTTAAGTGGTTGTCTATAGGAAGCAGGACTGTAATTGTGATATCATTAGAAATACTGAATTGTGGATAATACTTTATATTTGTACTTGTCACTTGTCTGGTTTTTGACAAGAAGAGGCAGTTTTGATGGGCTTCCTGTGGTCCTTGTGTTTTTTATCCTGTTATCCAATTTTCTGCTGCACTGCTTTCCTTCTGTCACACTGACTGCTAGCCAGCCTTGCCTCCTTTGCTGGAAGGGCATACAAAGCTTTTCGCTATAGTGGACAGAAATAAAGGGAGAAGCAATAACAGGGCTGAATTTTGATAAGTACCTTATGTCCCCTGCCCAGGGTAAGTCATACACGATCTATGTATCACCTGAAGGTCTTTCAAATATTATGGAAAAAGTAAAATTTATGGAATTTGTGTATATAACCCAATATATACTTTTTGAAATTAAATTAGTCCTGAAGAGTGAGAAAACAGTATATAACTTCAACAGCTATTTATATGTGGCAGGGAAGTACTTAAGTGGAGTGAACCTGTAGTCTCTGAAAAGAAAAAAAAAAAATGTTTGAAAAAAAAAAAATCATAACGTAAATCCTAGTACATAAGTGAATACTACCAACTAAACCTTTACTCTTTATTCAATTTATAACATCCACTAGTCTTTTGGATATGAATTTCCACTAGGTTTCCATTTTTTATATTTGGAATTCAGCACGGACAAGATTGGACATATACAAGGTTTATGGTCTTTGCTCATGCTTGCATGCTGATTTAATCTGATTTAGATGTATCATGTACAAAACTGGCTTAGTCTCTGCTAACAGCTACATTTGCTCCTATTCACTGAAAACGAGTTCCTTAACATTGTTTTTTCCCCGGTTCAGCAGTTGATAACACTTTAATGCTTTCACCTGTCCCTCTGAAAGGTCACGCACACATGTAGGCAGTTTGCATCAAGCTGAACAGCAGCCTTGTAAGTGCCCTGTAGTGTTGGCCCTGACTTTGCATGAACCTCTGGCTTTTTCTTATGCTTGTTGTATTTTAATACGCTTATAAACTTCAGGATGCAGGTGTAATTATATAAGCAAAATATCGAGGCTACATCTGAACTGGTAAAGCTTGGAGTGCTTCGTGTTCCTGCACTCAGATTCATGCTTCATTCAGCCTCTGCTATGAAGTGAGGCAGAGCATGCAAGAACTGCCACCTCCCACCACTCCTGTCTCCTTTGGTAGGGATCTGGTCAGCAGGGGAGGGGTGGCACACATCTGGATACCCTGAAGCCAGGAAAATTGGTGTGCCTTGGGGTGCTTCTGAACACTGCTCAGGAGAGCTATGTTTCCTTCCCAATGCACCTGCTAGCCCGCTCTGGCTCCTCAGAAGACTCCCAGGTGCATTGTTTTCTTTTGCATAGCTGAGGTAGGAATGCTCTTACTACAGGCTATTTTGCCATATGCTATAGACTGCCAATACTCTAGCCATTGCTATAATACCATAATAGATAATGTAGTTGATATGAAAATTATGAAAATCCTTTGTTTCCTACTAATAAAAATACAAGAGTAGACTCTTACGGTTCTTAAAACACAACTTGATAGCAGAGAGAGCAGTAAGCCCCACCTGCAATATCCATTCATGGGCAGGAGAGATTGTTTCAGAAGGTCACTGCTACACACAATCATCTCTTTTCTCAGTAGAGTTTATGCAATAGACATATCTGAAAACATACACATGTATCTTGGCTAATATAATGGCAATTTCTGAATACCTTTTTGTTGTTGTTGTTTATGGTAACTATTGTTCAATTTTGTAATTAGCAGTTACTCAATTGCCCTAGGAGATCTTGGTTAAATATGAAATCTTCATGCAAGAAAAAAGCTTCATAAGATTAAACAAAATCAAAAATCCTGATGCGCTAGGATGACAAAAGTTCCCAGATTTTCTCCACTTTGAAAGAAGTAACAGACAAACATTATTGTAGCTGGACAAGCTGTGGAAGTTTGAAATGTATACTGCTGTTTGCACAGCCCAGGCATTTATGTTTTCAGTTAAGTGGTCATACTTGCTATATTCTGCCTGATGTGGGTGATACTTGCTGGAAAGATGTTAAAAGGAAAAAAAAAAACATAGGTTCAGTAAGCTAGCAGCCATAGCTGTGTTACCGAAAGAATAAACATCTATGTGCTCCCTTTGTCATTGATGTGTATTAAGAAAACACATTCCTCCTATACTTTTAATCATTAAAATACATTTTCAGCACAGGGGATTTCTGGCTTATGTAGAACATTTTTGTGTATGTTATTTTCTCTATTATTCCTCTTGTTATATTCAATATGAACATATACTCTGAAGGAAGAAATAATATCCCTGAACATTTGGGAAATCTTGACACTGCTGTTTTTGGAAAACAAGGCAGTGTCCCAATGAAGCATCTGAATCCTTGATAATAATCAAGGATTGATTAATCCTTGATAATCCTTGATCCCAGTACTTTTAAAACTAGTTTGAATAATGCAATAAGTTATAGAATTATAAACGAAAACACGACTTTAATCAGAGGTTGAGGTATGAGTTTGTAGATCTCTTTATAACTTTGTTTTAAAAAGTTTTTTTTTTTTTTTTTTTTTAATGTGCCATATGGGGTGTAGGATGGAGCTGGAACAGATTGGTACTCATTAATCAGTAATTCATACTTCATACAGAGCAGAATTAGTGTTAAAAGTAATGAATTCTGTAAGTTAACATTCTCAGTCAGGGACAGCAAACACAAGAATAATGATTGTTGTCCTTACAGGGTGTCTTCCACAACCTCCTCCTTCATTCCCACAGTACAGCAAGAGTGTATGCAGTTTTAGGCTTGGAAATGAGTGGCTGCAGGAGCCAACATTCATGCTGAGGTATTAAGAGGCAAAGGTGATACAGAGAACCATGAACTGAGAACGGTCAGTCACACCCCAAGCAAATCTGGGATGAGACGGCAGGAGTTACATGATATCATAAGAAAACTGACAACATAAATGCAACTTTAAGGGCATCACCAAGCTTTGATAAGCCAAGAGAAAGGAAATCAGACTAATTTAATGCTCAAAGGTTTGGTTAAAAAAAAAAAAAAAGAAAAAGAAAAAAGTTAGAGTTATATACTGGAACTAGAACTACAATGGACTGCCCAATATATTAGCAAGGTATTTATACATATTTTTCTCTAATTTGATTTTATACTATTGGTGATCTTAAGAAATATTGCTTTTTTTTAGACCACTTAATGAAGGGATGTCATCTGGTACCTCCCAAGCCCAGGACTGCAGTCAGCAGAGCATGCACGATGGAGTCATCTGCAAGGTATGGAAGATGCCCAGGAAGTGCCTTCAGGCAATAAATGGGAAAGTCGGAGTTCTTAATTACTGCTATGACTTTCTTGTCTACTGGTTTTATCCTTACATATAACAAGGCACCATCCCATTGACCTGGTTGTAGTGGTACAGCTCTTCTACTTTTATTCTATTCCTTCATATATTTTGTGTTTCTTCTCATAGGAAATAAGCATTAGGGTACTTTAAATATTTTTGTTTTACTCCAGGCATAAACTTGTGTGTAGGCCTGTGCTAAAATGTGTTATTTGGGTTCAGGTGGAGTATCACAAATCCTACTAACTGGAAAAGCTAAAGAAGATGATCTTAAGCCAAAATAGGTGCTCTCATCCTTAGTGTGCTGCAGAATAGCTATGCATCCATGCCTGTGAAAGAGCTCTTGTAAATGCTTAGATTTGATTAAGTACAGGCTGGATGTCCTGTATTTATTTCTTTTTATATCAAAACACAGGCAACATAAAGGTCTACTCTGTTCAAAAGCTCACTTATATTAAGATCATGCTTTCTGTTTTAATGTTTCTCATTTTAAGGTGGCTTTTATAGACTCCTGTGGTTCAGTGCTGGTAAGTCATATCTGACTGTGGTACACTTCTGAACTTCTGGATACTTATTCATTCTGAAACTCCAGATGTCTTATGTCTTGTGGTTTTGTGCCACAGTAAGATGGTGCAAGGCACTTCATGTTGTCACAGCTCACCTGGGATGTGAGCAAAATATTACATATCTGGATTTGAACAGCCCAGTTCACAAATAATCAGGGCTTTTTTTTTTTTTTGGCCCAGTGACTACGGACTAGTAATTTCAGTAGCATTATAACTGTACACTCCCTGGACTCAACCACCATAATAAGGTTTTGAGTTTCCTTAGGAGTAAATGACTGCAAGAGACAATTCCTCTTCTAAACAACAATTAGAGCATTAGCTGAACAAAGAGCTTCATCTGGCAATTAGTATTCCTGTGGTGAACAGGGAGAGAATTAGTCAGAGATGCAAGAGGCTCAGGCTGCAAGAGCTGGAGCAAAAGGCTCAGTGCACAAGCTTTCTGATGCTCCGATGCCTTTTCTCTTCCCAGTTTGAGAATCTCTTGCATTTATTTTTCACAATAGGTTAATGCTCTCATGTTGAAAGAATACATTATGGCTCAAACATTCATCTCTGCTTCAAAAGATAGGCAACAGCTACTGGAAGCAGCAGGGCTCTCTGCTGTGTTTTCAGTCCTGAGGCTGATCAATAAGCTCTGGTGACACAAGGGAGGAAGGGGTAACGCACTCACACACTGTTCAGCCCCAGGAATGCAGAAAGGATGAATAGAAAGCTAAATGTTTCTTTAAGGAAAGAGACCCAAGCACAGATGGCACTCTGTATTCATGGAAGGCTCCCACATGGTGCAAAGAATTAGAGCCTGCAGGGCCTCATAAAAATAATGGAATCACCTATATTCAAAATCTTCAGCCTGATTCACTCTCAGCTACATTGCTGTAAGATAGTAGGAGTAAAGGTATTACAGTCATTGGATTAACGCAGTCTAACACTGTCCTTACAGCTGAAGCTCATACCCACTGTGCAAACTGGTTATCCAAAGGGCTTGTAGTGACTGTGTCATGAATAAACCAGTCAAGAAACCTAAAACTTCATTTTTAGCCCCTCAGAACCATATCTTGGATACCATATGGGGCTACTGATTCTCCCAATTGAGGTGGAAGCAACCCAGAAATCTAGTTTAGCAGAGCAGGTGGGGATTTCACAGCAATGGGAACTAGCTCTTGCATTACCCATTACTACAGTGCTGTCTCTATATTTATTTTCTTTAGCTTGAGTAGTGTGAAGTCACAAGGAAAAACAAAATAAAAAAGAAAAATCTTGCTCTTTCTGTCTAGTAATCATCAGATGTCTGAAGCTCCTTTAGGAGAAAAAATGAACTAATGTCATTCTTTGCTCTCTAAGTTGCCAGTCAGAAGAAAAAATGTCCAGATATTCCAGAATCTCGGATGTCCTGGAACAGATTAAAACCTTGCTGCTGGAGGAACTTAGCTAATTCCAGGAATCTGTACCTTAAATGGAAATGAGCAGAATTTATCTGGTAAGCATATGTAGTGGATACAAATAATCCATGCCATGTAGAGTCAAATATTTGTATTACTTTCAGCCAATTAAGTCTTTCTACAATTTCTGGATCACTAAATTCATTTGGGGTACTTATTTCAGTACCACAGAAGACGTAAGAAGAAAATAAAATTGGCTCGATTTTGATTCAATACGAAGGCTGGTTGTTTAGGTGTGTCTTTGTAATGTCCCCTAGTAGGTCATTTAGCAAATATCACCACTTCTTCAGATTTTAGGTCCTGTGGGTGTGTCAGTTCTGAATTCTCCCTTGGTAATGGGAAATACTAGTTATATGTCAGTACTGTGTTTGCTGCCTGCTTGTAAACAAACATGTATTTGAACTTTTGAGACTGCAGAGCAGTGAAGTTGAAGCAATCTGTGAAGACAAAACCTCTTTATCAACTCTGCTGTACACCCAAATCTGCCAGACTGTTCTCTAGGCAGCCAAGCAGGGAGAAGGGTGATGTGGCTGTGTCTGTAGCTCAGGCATACACCAGGAATTGTATCTGTTCCTGTCTGAGGAATCTTCCTTGCCTGAGATTCTACCAAGAAAAGGACAGATGGAAAGGAACCCTATTCACCCCACACTGTACGTCTTCCCAATCTCCATCTTCTCAGCCATGAGTGAATTGTTCTGTTGTGGTTTTCTGCTTAAAAAGGCCCTTTGGTCTGGGACATGCCTTGAGCAATGCTCCAGCAGGGTCTGGCCCAGGGAGAGTTTTGAGAAGTCATGACTTGACATAAATCCACTCTGACTGGACCTTGAATTCCTGGTAGAAAGGGTCATTGGTGAGGTAACCTCTGTGAGAAATGTGTGGTTTTGAAATACACAACTGGATTTGGAGGGAAAGAAGCATAATCAGACGATAGTCAGGGCCCACTGCAAATATTGTCAGGTATGTTTTGAATGTTTAAATTTAGAATAAAATTGGAGACTGAGGAAGAAGAGAAGATCATTATGTGAATGGCCATAGGATTTTTGCCATTTATAAATAATAGTGTGTGTTTCAACTACCATGTCAAATGGAGGTACTCTCACCTCTGTACTGCTCCAGAGCGTCATCCTACAAACCCTCATCCTGTCTGGCCATGCATTGGCCCTTAGAAAACCACTCTTTCAGAAGCAAGAGGCCCCTCAGCCTAGAGAGGCAGCCTGCAGCATCCCTCTGTGCCACTACTAGCTGCAGCTGTTGCTGCTACAAGGACACTTAAGTACAATACATTACTAACCAGTCAGATTTTCTTCAGGTGCTACAGTTTCCTAGGTGGATGCTAGGTTGTTTGTTTGATGGAAATGCATCCAAGAGCAACATTAGGTGTAAGAGGTCTGTCTGCTTTTAGGCATGTAGCTTAAATGCTTGGTTTTAGATACTTGAGTGAGGCTAGATTAAGCACTGCTGAATTTGGAGATCATAGAAATGACTATCCTACAAATATACATGCTTATTAGGCATTATAGAGCCAGCACATAAACTAAGTTGGAGTAATTAAATAAGAGGAAGGCGAAGGGGTGAAAGAAAACACCATCTGCTAACTCTCGATCAGTCACTTATAAGCAAGCTGGAGTATAATGAAGACCATTGCATTCTGATCATGAATGGATCCTTCTGCTCGCCTTGTGTTATTTTTCCTCAAAAATAGTGCATATGTTTTGTCACAGTTTGGTAAACACATGAAAAAGGGAGGAAAAAGAAAGCTAAAAAACTCTGTTGAACTGTATGAAAAGCAGCAATTTAATGCTTCATAACTTTTTAATATTTATTTTATAAGCATTTTTAATAACATTTACATTATCAATAGTTTGATTTGCAGGCTAAGGGCTTGATTATCCACTGTTAGCAGTTTCACATCATCATAAGATCATTGCATTTGACAGAGTGACTGTGATTTGTCCAGATCAACACTGATTCATGACTTTCCATTCCCAGTTATTTATAGCTGTTAACACTGATTTTATTAGCTGGCTGTTAAATGTAGGGTATTCATGGAATCTCCTCTGGGGTTGAAATAGCAATTGTTTTTTAAGTGTGTGCATTTTCCAAAATGAATGATGACTTTCTATGCTATTAATATAGAAGAATGATATAAAATGACATACCCACCTGTTAACTACTCTTAGCCAATAACATATGTTAACACAAGGCCAATATTCTTTAATAGTTACAAAATGAAAGAAATCAATATTTGGAGTAGATGCAAGTAAATGAATTATTACAAAAAGTAAGCATTGTCATGGGCATTCAAATTCTACTCCTGAAGCACTTAAGCAGACTAATGATTTTATATGAGAAGGAACATGCCACAGTGTGTGGGACAATGTGTATGAAATACACTTGTGCTTGCATGTTTTTTTTTGGAAGAGATTATATTGAGACATGCAATCACAGATACAGTCTTTTAAGGGGACTTTAAAGGCAAGGAACTCTCACCCACACCTGTGGTAAGGTCCAGCGATGTTAGTTCAGTTCAGCTATGTAACTGAGAGAGAGTCTGAAGAATCTTTTCAGAAATTGTGAGGTTTGTTACGTTGAATAATGTTGAAAATTCAGTGTCCCTAATAAAGGATTTCTCTCTCTTTTTTTTTTTTTTTTTTTAAAATCTGGAGGACCTTTTAATCAGATCTCGTCAAAAAATAAAAACCTCTAATTGTGACAGGAATTATCTATTTTCATTGCAAATTTCATTTGAATGGAATTTTGAAAACTAGCTCATCATTAGGTCATTTAGAATGAAAATACTGCATGCCATTTTCACTTTTGGAAGTTGATTTTGTTCTCCGCTTATGCTCATACTGTACCTCTTCTGACATTGCCAGAATATAGTATGATGAATAGCAGTGTGGGATCAGTGTCAGATTCCTCATTGTTTATCTTTGGGTCTGGAGTTAGCAACAATCAAGTCCTTGTTCTTATGAAGTCTATCAAAGCACCCCTTTGCAGGGAAGGCAGACTCCTACAACTGTGGAAGGTCCAATTATGCCTTTGTGTAATGGGGCTGTACAAACTGAGGCTGACAAACTGCAGTGAAAACATGCTTGGGGGAAATGTCCAGTCTGCCCCTAAAATGTATATATTTTCCTGCTCACAACTTCTTGAGGAAAGACAATGTGTTACTTAAAAGTAAGGAAAATAAATCCAAAACATGGTGTATGTCCACGAGGCATTAATTAGGACTTCAAAGTACTTGAAACACTTGACTTGGCGTTAAGAAGAATTTATATGATAACCGTTATGTTTTGCTGCTTGCAAGTGCTCTTCTTTTGGCCTAATTTCCGTTAATGACCTTTGACTGTGAAAAGCAAACTTAAGAGGCACAGATACAATTGTGCTTGAGACGTGCTATTAATGCTCTCATTAGAGTCAGTATGTTTGTTTCTTTGCCAGCTCTTAGAATGCTTTTAAAGTTATGTCCCCGGAGATTACAAAGTCATTTCAGTGCATCTCAAATTGGTTTTAAGGCTGTTAAGGCTGGAGGATTAAAGCACGACACTTGTTTGATTGCATTTCAGCCCAACAAACCAGGACAGATCATGCTCACATATGATCAGAAGCATGTATGCCTCTCTGTGCACTCATGTAAAATTGGAAACTCCAAAACAGAGAAAAGAAAAAGTCCATCTAGAGAGCTTAAGGGAATGACTTTCTCTAACAGCTAATTCTTGTTTCTGAAATTGTATTGCCCCCTTTACACTCATAGTTATCACCAGATATATTTTTTTCAACTGACAGGGCTCTCTGAGAACCCTTTCCCTAGCTCCAAAATTATTTGCCTTGCAACATCCACAAAAAGAAATGAAAAGCACTACAGGGCTCTTTAAACATGAGTCTTGGGGAGCTGCTCTCTAATCTGCAAAGTACAGTAGGAGAATGTCAGAGCTACATGATGATAAATGTGCAGGGGCTGAGTCTCTTGTTTTATCATAAAGGTTTCTTTTTTCCCTATATTTAACTTACATCATATAGTCATCAGGGGTGAGTGGGTGCTGTGGAAGAACTATGTGGGAGCAAATTCCGTAGCTAAACTCTTGGGCAGCTTATAACTTAATACAGAAAACGTATCTTTGCTGTGATTGTACTGTATCGCTGGAGTTATTTTAGCTTAGCTGAATGCTACAGTGAATTTTCTGTTGCAAAATAACCTCCCACTTGCCTATTTGACATCCAGAAACTTGAAGGGGGTAAGTTGCTGCCTTATGTCATAGTCAATTACTTTTTAAAAGACAATTTTACCAGTTGGCACCCAGCTAACTGACCGTAGCTGCCCTTTCCTTGGAGGCAGTCTCCCTAGATCAGTTCTGAAGTACACGGGGGAAGTATGTGCACTGTATCTGTGAGAAATAAATAGACATCTCCACTTAAGGAATAATCTGATTTATCCTGTTTTTCTTATGCTGATATACATAAAGGCAGGAATAGGAGGTTTGTAGCTACCCCTTGTTTCACCACAGAGCTCCTGTTATGCTCCCATTTCTATTAAAAATTGGAGGGAGGGAGGGAGGGAGGGAGGGAGGGGGAAGTATATTTTGGCATCATGAAACACACCATTACTTGCATATCATTTCAAAGCAGAGGAACCATGGTCTCTGTCACACATTTGTTACTGGGAGAAAAAGATAGGAGTCATAGCGTAGTCAGCCAGGCCACAACAGTGATAATACAAAGCTCTCTTGCCCTTAATATTTAAAAGACCAAGAATATTCTAGAAACTGAAAAGGAACAAATCGGCTGAGTGTGGTTTAACTGACCAGGAAGAGGGACAGGAAGATGATGCAGCCCAGTAAATGGGATCTTCCTGATAAAATAAATGAATAAACTGCTCTTTCAGAGGAATCATAGAATCATTCAGGTTGGAGAAGACCCTCCCAAGATCATCCAGTCCAACCTTTATCCTAGTACTAAAGTCCATCACTAAACTAAGCTCCAAATCTACACATTTCTTGAAAACCTCCAGGGATGGTGACTCAACCACTTCCCTGGGCAGCCTACTCCAAAGCTGCACAACCCTTTCATTAACAAAATGTCTCCTAATATCCAACCTAAACTCTCCCTGGTGCAACTTGAGGCTATTTTGCCTCATCTCAAATGTAGGTGACATTGTTTCTGTTTTTAACAGGAACACGAGGCATTTCACCACTGTGTATTCTTTCCTCGACAGTATTGGTCTAAATAACTGTTATGCACTGAGGTTTGAGATGCGTTTATTGATGTTGTGCTTCTTTAATAGTCCGTGTCCTCCCCTAATTCAAATCCATTTGTTCTCCTTTGCATAAGTATCTAGTATGCTTTATAGGAAATCAGTCTTGTTCTAGAAGAAAACAATTGTTACGTTCTGTTCAAAGAAAAGAATTATGGAATTTTTTTTTTTTTGAAAAGCAACTATTGCTACATGTGGAAAAACGCAGAAAAACAGAGTACTTCTTTTCTTTCCTGTCTTTTAGGGAATGGTATGGACTATTCAGACTATATAATATTTAGTTAGGTGAGGAACATTAACAATTAACCTTTTTCTTGTATGTAATTGATGTAGCAGTTAGCAATGAGTACTCAAATAAATTTGCTTGCAGGAAATCATCCCCTTTCCTCCTTTTTATTCTAATAAAGGGTCGAGGTTTAACTATCCCTAAGTAGACCAGATTTAGAGCCAGCATCCTCTGTAACCTGACTTACACACATTTTCATTTTACTAACTCTCATAAATGGTTTATATTAAAGAAACTGAACTATGGAATTTCAAGTGTTTTTGTCCTACCGGGTGTTAGTAGATCAAAAATGAAAAATAAAAGCATGAAAGAAAATTGAAGAGAGCTCCACAGGTGTTTTGGATCTGTAACCAGACAACCTTGGACTGTATTTTTGAAACTGAAAGGAGGAGCTCAACACAATGAGTTACAATGAGTCTCCTCTTGATGTTAATGGATACTCCCTTTCCTTTCAACATCTGCAGAGGACTGCTGATTAACATCTGCTTGTTAAATTCATAAGAAATGCACACATGGTCCATCTAGCTTAGTCATCTGTTTCAAACAGAGGCAATGGGAGATTGCAATGGAATTTAGGCAATGGGAATTTAGGATTTAACTAGTTAATTATTTAAAGGTAGAACTCAAGCCTGGCCTGTTTGCGATGTAGTCTGTCAGTATTCTCCAGCAACCAGAACCATTGTTGTCAGGGATATTAGGAAGTACGCTCCTCCTGAGAACTTCTACTATTCAGCTGTTGACTTGCTGTTGATGAATTTATCTCATTCTTTTTTCATCCTGCTAACAGTTTCTGCCTTTCTGTGGCAAAAAGTTCCAGAAATTCATTATCTGCTGCATGAAGGAGTTTCTTTTTTCTGTTTACAGATCACTTTTAAGTTTCATAAAAATAATCCTATCTATTTTCCTCATTTGAATATATTACATCTTCCTACATCTTCATACCCTGCTTCTTTCCATGCAGAAGTGCTGTTTAGATGCACGAAGGACACACACTGCTCATTTTTCAGGTTACTCATCTCTGTATTGCAAATTTCAGCATTTGTTTTACCTAATCCTCAGATGCCATGCACACTTCTGAATGATTAAGCTGCAAATGTGATGGACAGATTTTATTTTCTCAGAATTTGAAATACTGTAGATGCTCTGAACATAGACTGCTCCTACTGATGAGGAACAAAGGTGGTTCTGTAGTTTCAGACTAGAGGTGTATATTTGCTGCCTCTCATAAACATATTATACATGGCTTGCAGCAAGAATTTTTATTTCATAAAAAAAAAAAAAAAAAAAAAAAAAAAGTCTTTTCATATATAGAAAAAAGTAGATGTAGGCTGCTAGCACAGAAAGATTCCTGTGCAATTTGGTATATAAACAGTTGCTTTACCTACTTGCTCCTCTCCACCTCACCAATTAAGAGTTTAAATAAACCTAGAAAGTGAATCCCTGCTGCAAGGCAAACATACACAGACAAAAGATTAAGAAAAATAATGAACAAAATAGACCAAGTATTTTTATCAAAGGATTTTACACGGAGATGTAAAAAGGAAGCAAAATGTGATGAAGATAGCTGTGCATCAGTGGGAAGGTAAAAGTTTTATCTACTTAAGTTTTCACAATCTATCTTTGACCTGTTTGAGTCAGAAATATAACACGCTGTGACCTCCACTGTTTCCCAGGGGAGTCTTCTGTACACCACAATTCCCCTACTGTTCTTAACATAAGGGACTTCTCATGAGCAAAGATGTAAGCTTGTTTAGTGTAGTCAAAGACTATATAAAATGACTTAATCCCATAGGAACTGTGCAGATACATTGTCTGTGAAAAAAATCCAAGCTTCTCCTTCACAAACAAAAGATCATGAGCCATCCTGTGCAAGCAGGAACAAGGAGACTGTCAGTTATATGTTATGGTGGTTTTTGTTTGTTTGTTTGTTTGTTTTTCCTATCTATGGGATTGCATGGAGAAGATCTGTAACTCTTAGAAGGCCCCTTTGAGATGCATCTCAGAAGTGGTGTAGACACAGGTAGTTTTCAATAAGTGTGAGCATCTATTTTTGACTTAGAGGCTGGGTTAACTCCACTGGGAGCTGATGGCAGCATGCAATAAATAGGAAGATGAACACTTAGGGACTTAAAGCTCCTATAAAAATCAGTGGGAATTATATGAATCCTGTAGGCTATTCAAGATACGTACACAATTTCAGACCATTTCCACCTCCCCAAACGATTTTGAATCCTGCACTTAAAAGCCCTGCACTATACAAGACAAAATCCTGAGGTCTAACATTTAAAATGTTTACACAGAAATATATGGAAAGATAAACAAGCTTTTAAACATGTGTAAGTAAACCACTTAAATCTCTTTCTATTCACCTTAATTTCACCTTTTTATTCACCTTAAAAACACTTAATGTGGATGAGAATATACATACACTAGAAGTTTAGGTAATGTAACTGACTTTAACTGCCACCTTTAGTCGCTTCAAGTGAATCTTTTTGTGTGAAAACAAGCCCTGAATTTTAACTGATACATGCAAGGCTGCCCTGTGAATCACTTGCCTGACCGTTGGAAAGCCTGAGAGCAGATGAAAGTATGTTAAAATAAATGAGCTAAAAAGAATACCTACTTATTATTAGAAATAGTTAGGATGTACTCCTCATGGTATTCCAGATACAAGTTTACTATCACTGTATTGATGGTTTTCAAAGTCATTCTGGTGTTCTGTGTCATATCTTATTTTTATAATGATATGCTTTTTAATATTATTTTCATTTTCTATCTAAAAGTAATGCACTTAAATATCAGAAAAGAATATTTTCAGAAAGCATACACTGCTATTTAATTTTTGTTTTTATATACCTCTAATGCAACATTTTGCAAGAAAATTTAATCTCTGATAAACTTACATAGAAATGGGAAAATTCACTGAAAATAGCAACACTATGCAGCGTTGCATGAGAGTGCAGGGTTGAACAGGGTGACCTGCTGTGATCTCTAAACTCAGGGGAGTGGGATTTCTTAAAAGGATTTGTAACCGAAGCCTCATCTGTGTTTAATTAACAGTTACAGAAGTCAGGGAACTTTGTGAAATATATTCTCATTTAGTTAATGCTTTGTATGGTAAAGATGTACATTTTAATGACAATGAGTGATAATAAAGTATTAATTTAAAAAAACATATGAACTAAATGAAGTTAATATTGTTTCACTCATAATTTACACATATTATTATAAGTAGCCATACTAGGTTCATATTTAATATCTCGAATATTTCAAGAAAAAAATAGGTACATTCAAGTACCTTTTATCATAAGAAAACAGAAAAGCCAATTTTAAGTATTCCTTTTCAAGTTTTTCATGATTTTAATACGCCATAGCACATTCCAGAGTTCCTCTTTTTTAAGTCTACCACATAGTCACATAGAAAAAAAAAATCATACATAGCAAAAATCAGTCTGTATTTTTTGGTGGCATACAGAGCTATGCTCCTCCTTTGTAGAGCTGTGTCTTAGTCAGTATTTCTGAGGGAGCTTTGTGATATCATTAAAACAATAGAAAAATTACAGAACTATTTCAAGAGTCTTTGCATTTTCTTCCATATTGATATTGCAGCTGGTAAACACTAAACTAAGTATGAGATACCTGCCAAAAAAAAAGATGTGATCTCACTGCTGGTCTTAGAGATGGTTTCCAGCTGATGTTCTCAGCATTGTTGCCTTATACTAACAAAAGCAAAACAAACAAATGGAGACTAAAATGACAAAAGTCATTATTTAAAAGTCACATCTATAATAAAAATTAAAGTACTGGTATAGTCTTATGGTCAGGTACAAATTGTAAATGGTAAGAAATATCTGTAAAGTTATAGTATGAATCACGTACTAAATGCTCCAGTTTTTTGTTAGTTTATGGTTCAAATTGGAAGTATTATTGTATGTGATAACCATGCAAAAAAAAAAAAAAGGGCTAATTCTTTTTTTCCTGAATGCACCACAAGACTGTACTACTGTAACATGTTATTTGATATGGCCTGGGCTCCAAGCTTGCCATTCTCACCCAAACTGAGAACTACAAGGCCTGAGCTGAGTTCCTTTAAATAGTTTCCTCTAGATTTAGTGAACTTTTAATCAGATCCTTGGATCAGAACATTATGATAACTGTCACCACCTGCCTTCTCAAAAGAAATAGGATATTCGAAGTGAGTTTACATACGCACCAGTTTTCAGTGGGTCTGTGCACAGTTTATGAACACTAAAGAGTTCAGATTGCAAATTCTAAGATCATTCCAAGGGTTTAGATGGTTAAAATTTATTTTTAATAGAGTAACTTCAAGGGATATCAACTAAAATATCTTATTTTTTATTTTTTTTCCTTTTCACATGCTTATTTTTGTTTTGTCTTTCATTTTCCCAAGTGTAAGATTATATTGTGGAAATTAAAGGGAAGCACTTTCCCTGTATTATCCACTTGATAGTACTTGATTTTACTTTGTTTCAGCTGTTTCCCATCCTTATAGTGAAATGTTTCTTCTGTTTTGTTGTTATTGTTGTTGTTTATTTGTTGTTTTGTTTTTAAATTTCTTTTTTCCACAGCAACAAAGGCAGTAAAGAAGTATAAAAATAGGGCAAGATCTAATTGCAACAAAACCCCAGAAGTATTATAAATTGCTAAAGAATTCCAAAAGCCTAAAAAACTCTCTCCTGCAGCTCCACAGACTGGCTTCTTATAAGAGCAATAGAACATGTTGACTTTGGTGGAAGTTTATTGAACATACCAATTGCTGCAAAGTTTGTCTCATTGCTAACTGGGGAGGCAGATATATTTAAAAGGTGGTGTGTTTTTTTTTCAAGGGTGAAAATAAATAAATTCCATGAAGATGTAAAGAAAAATACTGCAACAAATATGCTACTAAAAAAAAATATGTCTGACTGGGGATTTCAAAATGTCAAACTTCATGGAAGAATTACAAAATCATGCCATGAAATTTGCATCCTTTAAGGAGCAGTGAGAAGGATGCAACATATTTATGACTCAGGATATTTACTTCTCCCAGAGGACTTGAAGGTGCAGGGGACCCCAACAGTTTACTTGAAGGCACCGTGTGCACTTCTCCTGCTGCTCTTCATGCTCTGCTCTTCTTTAGTCTAGAAAGAGGCTGAGTTCTGAGCACTGGAAATTTTCCCAAATAAAAGATGCCTTATTTATGTTCCTTGCTGTGCCTCTTTGGGCACTATCTTAGCATTACAGAAAGCCTGTATGGCATTTTAAATCACATTTAACAGCATAGTGTCAACAAAATTTTATTTAATCTCTGTTTTGCCATACGTTTTAGGTTCATGCTGCATGAAAAAATGTTGTAATGTTAATGGCAGGTACATATTGGTTAATAATTGGCACATAAGCATCCTTAAAAAATCCTTGTTGTGCATGAAATTTCAGTAAGATTGTCTTTACAGTAGACCTCTGGTGAAAAAAAAATAATAATCATGTGCATAAAAATGTGCAATACATAATTTGAACTGTAAGCACTGCCAAAGTGTAGAGGAGCAAATCATGTTTTGGCCTGGGCAGTTACATGGAGAATGACTGGTTCTGTTAAACAAGTCTGTAAGCAATCACTGAAGTAAGTTGGTAGTTGTATTAACAGTTTAAGTTCATCCAGAACAGAAATTCATAGTGTACCCTTGAGAAGAATAAAAGAATGTTTAACATCAATGCATAACCATGTTTGAATTCATATGAATGAGTTTCATTGTTTCCATTAGCAGAAGCAGGAACAGACTGGGCATTTTAAATTCCTTTGATCAAAGTATATAAACAAGCCATGTTAAAATTATCCCGAGAGTCCTGAATCTAGTCAAAAGAAAATATGTAGCGAAGAAAATTTTCTTCTTTTGGCTTCGAAGAGGATGTCTTCAGAAACATTCACAGGTTTTTTTTTTTGTGTTGTTTTGTTTTGTTTTTATAGTCTTCACAGAAATAATAAATATCTCCTGGGCAAGTTCCCATATAGTAAGTTATGTCCAAGATGGATATTGAGAGAAGTCCTGCTGGGTGTCACTGGGAGAAAAGGATGTTTAGATGACTCCTATCTCCCATGGATCTATTTTTAGCAGGGGCACATTTAAAATTATTTTGTGAAGGTTTTTTTTCATTATCATCTGGATACTGTGAGCTTCATTCTGAACAGAGCACAAAGAATATAGGAATGTTCTTTGATCAAACTTCTGCTTTCTCTACTCTGTATTTTCACATGATAAAGTTTTCTCCATGGCATATAGTCATAGTCTTAAAAGACTAGTCTCTAGTCTTAAAAAACACAAGGTACTTGTCATTGATCACTCAAAATGCTATGAAAAAGAGGTAAACTTGAAAGATAAACCAGATATCAGAAAATAGTGAGAAGATAGAAAATATGGCATTAATAATTATTTCAAGATACCGGTCTGCTTCCTTAGGAAATGCTTTTACTTTGGGTACCAGGGAAGGCTGGACTGGGCAAACTCTTCTGGTGTAGTATGGCCCTTAAATGTAACTACTGGAATAAACGCACAGAAATTGTACCATTTTTTAGTCTCATTAGAAAGGCTACAGAGATTTCTTGTTTTTCAAGTGTATGTTTAAACATATTAAAGATATAAACTCATGGTCTGTACCCCTTTGTACCTTCATTTGCCCTATTTTGCAGTAGTTATCTACAGTGCATGAGAAGAAAGCCAGTCAAGGCACTGGGGAAAAAAAAGAGATTTGACGAGTTCATTCTGTAATATTCAATCAGAAGATGGAAAATTGCATCTTGTGTCCTTTTATTCATTTAATCCCTGTAAAATTCTGTTCCATACCCAGTGGGGTATTTTGTTTGTGTTTTCTGTAGAACCCTGTGGGAGTATCAATCCATCGTCCAAACCCATGTACAATACATAACTTGAATAAACACAAGTTGAATTCACCAGAAGCTTTGCCAACAATACAATAAAATATCATGACACTTCTTCAGATATAGTTGCCATGTCCTATGTGTTTTTCTCTTATGATTTACCTTCTGGGAAAAGTAATATGTGATAAACTTGTTGCAGGTGGTAATAAATTAGTAAATGCAGAACTGATTCAGAGCAGCCACGTCCGCCCATCGCTAGCACAGATGTTCTGCAAAAGATTTAGAGACTGCTCAGCCGGCATTCAGCCCCTGAGGTGAATTAGTTGCATGCTTGCAAGGAAAAATGGAAACAGTCCTATTTTGCATGCAGTCCCATGATTATTTGCTTTTTCCTTCCTTCACACTCCTTCACAGAGCCTCTCCCAAGTACAGTATGTCCATGTGCTTAGACTGAGGACAGTTTTTAATCTGCAACACAGTTTTGCTTCTGGTGCGTAATTATCTTCCTTTAAACCATCTTGTAGTATCTTTACTTGGACTTCTAATAATTTCAGTAAATGTACTCACTAGAAATGTACTCATCAGAAAGTACTTGTTTTTCTAAGAATTGTTACTAGATTAGAGCAGCACAACTTTTGTGGTCAGAAGGGCTGGTTGTTCTATCAGGTTATACTTATCCTATTATAAATCCAGGATTATAGTTACAGGTAAGGATCACCAGACTGTTCTTATGCTTAACTCTCACTGCTCCTTTGCTTAAGGAGGACCTCTGTTAGTATAATTTTTGAGAATGGTGGCTATTTCAGATATGACGCAACACAGCCTTGTCAATCTTACTGGTGTTTACTATATTATTCTTTTTCTTGGCACTGGCCTTTAATCTCAGAAATCTCATTTAGAATCCAAACAGACTGAGAAAGGTCTGTCTGGGCTCTCCTATGACAGCTGAAAAAGGTTAGATGTAATGTACTCAGATAGGTTCAGCAAAGCTGTCCCTCTCTAAATTCAAATAATTAATCTTTTCCAGATTGGCAGTAATTCAACAGTGAATACATAGAAGCTCAAGCTTTGATATTCATGTGGCTCTTCAGCACTTCAGGATAATATATTACTAGGTTAAGGCACATTGAAGATGAATATTTCTGTCCTTACAGTGTCCTTTCCCTCATGTTGTCCTATCTTTAAACTAAAAATACAATGGTGACAGATAATGCTTACAACTGGATGTTGAACTTGCCTCACGATGTCAGTGGCATTTCTATTAATGGCAGACAGCAACCTTGCTGATCAAATGAATAAAGGGTACATTGCCTGGTGGAAATGGTGAATAACCTAAAAACACACAGCCTGGCAGCAGTCACACCCACTGGGAATTTGGAGTCCCCATGAATGACTTTTTCATCTCTGTTCTCAGAGGACACTATGCCATAGTGCTTGTAAGCTCATACAGAGGCTAACCTGACTTTACTGCTTGCTGTAGCTATGAATTAAGGTCCCGATCCGCACAGGTATATGGGTGCTCTGAGTGTCTTCTACTTTAATTTCAGTTCTTAGACCTTCTTTGCTGAGTGTATTTGAGTAACTTTGTAGATGTGCACTAACTTCACTTAATGCAGGATCAATTCTAAAATTACTGTTTTATTTGTTATACATGATTTTAAAACACCTCCATAATTGCTGTGAACTAGCTTTGTATCTTTAATAACAGAAGCATCAAAACCAAGCAACAACACCAAAAAATTGAAAGTAGTTGCATCACATCTTGGTGTCATGGTGTAAAATACCTCACCGTAGATTTACAAAGGCATGAATAAATCCTGCAAATGCAAGTTTTGCTCTTGTAAGACCTCACAGCATAAATGCACATACAGCGACTGCTCAGCCTGCTGCTGGATTTATATTTTTTGATACTTCCCAGCCAGGGAACCACAGCTCTAGAGCATCCTCAAAGAGTCACTGTGATGCTTGGAGTCAAAAACAAAGAAAGAGCACACTTGTGGGGACACGGAAACCTCTTCTAGGTCTGTATGTTCTCTGCTTCCCAGTACAGCTCTGTATAGATGCAATCTGCAATGTTCTGCGATCTGTGCAAAACATTGATTTATTTTGTTGTTTGTTTGTTTTTGCAGTTCAGGTGCTATTCCCTTACACAACTGAGCAAGCTAAACCATGTTAAATTCTGAGGAAGATTTACCATCAACCACAGAAACAATTCTTTTCATACCTCAGTTTTTTAGTAGCATTGCATGCTGTGAGAGTCCACAAGGAGAGGTACTTATTGAGTTGTGTCCTGACAAATGTCACCTCTGCTTAGCAGGTGTCATCAGTGATGAAGTTACCTGGTACGTTACCTTCTAGTGTGCACAGTGAACTGCTGGATGCTTCAATGGAAAAGGAGCCTGACTCCTCATTTAGCACCAGCTATAGGAATGCTCAGGATTCACACTTTCATCTGGATGAACACATGGGCTATCTAACCTGTCTTTTAAAATGGTGAGTGACAGCAAATATATCACAGTCCTTGGATAACTGCCATTGCTGATAACAACACAGGTTTTATTTTGGTCCAAGCTGTTCTAGCTTTAACGTCAGCTCTCTGCATCTGCTCCTTCCTACTTGGTATTTGCCTGTAGCACACTGACAGCATCTACAGATGTGAGCTCATACTTGCAAGTATGAGACTCCTACCCATTTTCTCTTGCTTTATACTTCCATACTCCGGCTGAAAAATGTTGTCATAAGCCCCTTTCACTTTTATTCAAGCAATCCTATTCTCAAACAGGTGTAAGGCACCAACACCTTTTTCTGTGCTGAAATGGTCTGTCCAGTTAAGAGGAGCCCAATTCTAAGCAAACCTCCTACTACATGATCACAATTGAGGTGACTACCAGTGGTGTGTCCTCATTACCAGAAAGCTGAGGAGATCAGTGTCCAGTATAGAGACTTTTCTGAGGTGCAACCAACAGAGAGAAGCATCTCAAAAGCATCTGACTGGAGCTTCCAGCTTCTGCTGAAGCAGTGTTGTGCAGGCAGTGGGATTTGAGAGCCTTCACACCCCACTCCCCCCAAGAAGATGACTTTTTCATGTGCTGTAGGAGTGCAAACTAAGCTGCCCTGAGCACCAAAATGTCTTGCTGTCTGTGATATAGTGTAGTGATGCTAAAATTGCACATAATTTAATATGGCAGACAGCTTCTGATTCACAGCTGAACAGATCCACAAAGAATCATATTATTACACACAGAGGAAACCATGTATGATATGAATGTGATCTGACACAACTGACAAAACCAGACCATATGTATCAAGCTAATCATGCAGACAACAAATATGGGCAGTTTTCAGAGAACAGGTTTTTGATGTTTAGTTATTTTCCACAATAAGACATAAAAGCCTTTTTTTTTCTGTTGTTTTGACCTTTTGCCCCTTCACTGAAAGTGATGGAAAAAATCTTTGATTTCACGGGTTGTTGGATCAGGCCCAGGGACCACAGTAGTGTAGCAATTTAAGTCTGAAGGGCACCATCAGAGTTGTGCGGAGGCAGTGGGTTAGGACAGTTGAAGAGATTAATAACAGAGCTGAGATTCATAGGGAGAATCACCAATGTGAAGCTCGCCAGGACCTTCTCCCACTGAGTATACCTCTGTTTAGCAAGATCAATCACTCACTTCCACATCAACCAGATTTTTCCAAGATTAGGAAGATAGTAATAATAAATAATTAGCATTTACATCACACCTTTCATCTTCAAAGCATCTTACAAACATTCACTAATTAATCCTCACAACAGCTTCATGAGTTTGGAATTTTCATCCCACTTTTACAGCATTCATTAAGGACTCAAAATCTACAAAGTAAAAGAAAAAAGGAAAAAGAAAAAAAAATGTAGCAATGCCCAAGCTCCCCGTTCCTGACTATATGAATGTTTACTGTCCACCAGTACGTGGGAAAATGTACAAATGCACTGTGTCTTGGGAACACTTCTTTCCCAGTAATTCTTGCATTCTGTGAAAGGTAAATACATATGTATCATAAGCTCATGAATGAAACATAGGGTAAAGTAAACCCTATTATTTTAAGAGTCTTTGAGATTGTAAAAAGTATTAAATACATGAATTCTGAAACAATTACACAATTATTTAATCTTTTACCAGTTACTCTAAGCATCAATTATGCTTTCCTATTATAGATCCCTGAAATATCAAGAGAACCTTTGCAAGTATCTATTAACTATCTATTTGTTGGATGAGTGCTGGGAACATAAATGCAGTGGTCTTAAGAGACAGTAAAGCAGCTGTGTTTCTCAAAGCAGCTAAAAGGACTCATGAAATATTGCTTGCAGTATCTTTTATATCCAGTTTTACATTCATTCTGTGCAAGAAGAAGCTACTAATGGGGAAAGGAGGAAATGTTAATGAATTCCATCCCTACCTCTTAATGCAGGTTACTTAGAAACAAATGGTATCTTTAAATCTTCTAGTTAGTATGCAGCATGGAGAACAAGTTATAGCAAAAGATAAAAAACTGCACAGAACTACAATAATGGTGTCTCCCTGCTCCCTATTGTGTGTAAATTGGAATAGATCAACTGAAGTAGATGGAGCTCAGCTGATTCATGTGAGGCAAAAATGCGGTGTGACTTTGTGGTTTATAGACCCCCTTTGTCTTAGAGAGTCTCTCCAATAAGCAGCTCTGCATTTTTCCAAATGACAAAGAATGTGCTGAGAAACTGCTAAACAGAAAGCCAATTTGGCTTTGCAGTTGTTTCTTAGATCTTCATTTTACCTGTGGTCAGAAGAGGAAAGCTAAACAGGTAGCTTCTTTTTTGTTTCAGAAGAGGTAGGATCATGTACTTCTGCAGTATTCACACAAAGAAAATTGCTGCTACTTCAAGGTGAATATAGTTTCATTTAGCAGGTTACAAAACTTCTTTTCTTGCACTGAAACCTAAAAAGAAAATCTCATTCTTGGGAAACACATTGAAATATTTTTTTTTTTACTTTGTATTCTGTTTCTACAGAGGCAGTTGATGAACTGTTTAAGCTAGTGGCTTTTATATTAAAAATTATTATAAAGTATGGCTACAAAAATGAAATGTTATTCACTGAATAGCTGTATCAGCTCAGATTGTGTTGGAGGTGTCTGGGGCTGTGTTGGTAAAAGCTAGTTTCTGAGCTGAATGTTAACTATCTCCAGAAATATCTAATCCCTTTTGTCATCTGTCCTCTGTTGGAAGTTATAAAGCTTTATAAATCTGCTGAGTTCTGCAACTGACTCCTCTCCCTGCTTCCTTGCCTATCTGCTTAGGTTCAAACCTGTAAATCTCCACTTCCCTGCTCTCTGACCTCACACTTGGATCTGCCTGTTCCTTGCCTATTGCCCACCTCCTGTGCTCTTCCCTCTATATATGCCAGCTGCCAATTCTAACCCACTTCCTTTCCAATTCATTGCACATAGCGCTGTTCCAGGCTTTTTCTGGTTTGATGCTGTATTTTGTTTTTGTTGTTGTCGTTGTTGTTGTTGTTGTTTTGGGGAGGAGGTGTTGCGTTTGTTTGTTTCTTGGAGCCAGGGGAGTGGCACAGATAAGTTCACCATCATGTAATGTCATACGATACTTCACCTTACTCAGGAGACATTCTGGGTCATGTCATGTTACACAGTGCCAGAAGCTCATTAGAAGTTGCTGGAGCCCAGTCTGAGTGACCAGTTAATGCTCCCCCACCCTGTATCCTATCAACGTGAGAATGCTGATGCAGAATGTAAGGGATAAAATTCCCCTGTGCCAGATCTTTCTTAGAAGCTCAACTTTTTTTCAACATCAACACAGTTCATCGGTGGTGAGATATGGCATTAGACCACTGACCGCACATACATGTAGTACTGAAAGCACTATATCCATACACATACGTTTATAGTCTGTACATGCAGCATGCATAATGAAACGTATACACTCTGCTATTCTGAATTACAAAGATTTTATAAATGGATAACTGGACAGCAGAAAATTGCTAACTCAAATAGCAAGAGATGACAGGAAAGCAAGTTTGCTGGGCTTCCTGGAACACCTCTTGGCATATCCTACTGTATATTGTACCTATGGGTAAACAAGGGGATGCTTCACTGATGGAAAGAGGACAGAGATGGAGTCTTCCAAGGAAGTTTGAAAGACGTAATTGAATTTCAAAGAAATCTCTAGGAAATCACCCTAGATATAGATGTCAAGTGTTAGGACAATTGTAATATTAATAAAATGCATATATTTGGTTATTATATATATATTAGCATTAGCTTTGGTCCTAAGAAATGTTTACTATCATAATCAAAAATACAGTAACAGAACAAAACCATGCACATTTTATCTCTAGGACAAACCCAGCATTAAACTCTGGATACTTTTAAAAGAAGATGTAAACTTTGGAACCATGTGAGGAAATGGCTCTTTTCCTTTCAGTGCTGACCGGTATTATATTTGTGCTGTGCCAATCAGAAAGATGTAATTATGAGATGTGCCTGCTTGATTACCCTCCAGGAATCACATATTCCCCTAGAGGAATCCTCTCCTCTCTTCCTCTCCTACGAGGACCTCTCACTTCAGGTTATGGGATATGACTGGGTGTCATGAATCCACTGAATCCCAGGCTTTCACTTTTTGGGGGGCTTGAGTGGGCAATGCGGATGGCCAGGAGCTAGAGGTGGATAAAAGTGACTGCCCTGTGTATCAGCCAGAACTTCATAGTGAGTGTAGGTTTGTGGTTAAGGTCAAGAAGCCAGACAAAAATGGACTATAAAACAGGGACTAAATGAAAACAAGCTATTTTAAAAAAAATATTATTATTCAGAACAATAAAATGATTCCAAATATACTGAAGAACAGTTGCATTGTTCCTCAAGCACTAAGGAGAAATTAATTAACACCTTTGTAGTGAACTTAGCTTGAGTTTGAGGTTTCAAAATCTGGAAGGTGAGTGTGGTTTGGAGATTGATCATAATCATTTTACAAGTTTATTCATTTTTCCCAACCCAGAGATTTTCTCTCAGAAATATTATTGCTCCATTTTGTCACACTTAAATTAGTCTTCATTTTGTGAATTTCTTCACTAAAGCAATTTGGATGGTTTGTATTCAGCAGCATAATTCATTTTGAACAATACATAGGTAATGGAGCAAAAGATGTATAAGGTAAAAAACATGTGCTGAACATATGTACCCCTGTGATGCATGCCAAACTTAATTAAAAATCTGACCCTAATTTGCTGTGGGATCTAGATAGCGTACTGCTTTGTCCAGATGTTTTCAAAATGAGAAAAATATATTCTCTATTGTAAGTTTGTATTTTGCAGACTCTGGGAAACTATTGTCCAAGCACTATACAGTCCCTGTTCCTTAAATACAGCCACATTGTTGATAGTATAGCTTATAAAGCTCAAGTACAATTGAGGCCCTCTGAGGACTGCTCATTTTATATTAGGGAGACTCAATGTATAATGATGAAAAGAAGTCTTAACAGACCCCTCTGAGAATACAGGTTCTTAGGCTATTCAACAGGAGTCTATCAGCCTTTCTTCTAAAGTACAATGTAAGCAATAATTTCAGGTTGCCTGATATTACTTTTGTATACATCATGATAAATGCAGAAAAACATTTTATTTAATATTGATTTAATTGTATACAGTTTATTAATATATCTGTTTCCTGCAACTATTTCAGCATACTGGTTTACTGACACTGTCCTTTATTTCTTCAGTGTAAAAGAGAGAATGATTGGAGGACTTTATAATCCAGCATATTGCTGGATGTACTCATTAAATGCAATTTTGAAATTTTATTAATAGCTATTCAAGCTACAAAAATATATGTATTTCAATGAAAAAAAAATCCATTTTGACATACTTATTTGCATCATTTGCAGTGGCCTACTCAAGAAGAGAAATTAACTGCAAAAATTATTCTGGGAGTTATTTAGATAAGAAGTCCGTGTTTCTTTCACATCATTAGTTATTTTTAAGATGGTTAGTTTTTGATAAAATATTAACAAAGGTGTAGTTTATAACTAATAGTATTCACTGAGCATAGTGGAATATGGAAAATTCCTGGCCCCTATGGAAATCGCTGACAAAATTTGACGCAGTATTTTGCATCTTTGGGGCACCTCCATTGTCAAACAGAAGAAGAATTATCCTTACATGATCTTTAATTGGCATGCAGGTAAAAATTTTTACTAGCTAACAGAATCAACTTAATATTTAACAAATTTAATTGTTTCATTTATTATACAGCATATTTTAATGCACCTCTTTGCTGCAAAAAATGATTACTATTTAAAAATCTTAAACTACCCTATTTTTCCCCTTTGTTTATTTACCTCTCTATACTGCCAATAATATCCGATCATGCAGACTGAGTTCAGTAACAACATCCAACATTGAATGAATTATCTGAGGCCTAGCTGATAGGCTCACAAGGAGAGTAATGGATCTCATTAGTCGACGGGAACTCCTAATCTAAGACCAAGGTCTTGCAATGTTTAGAGACAGCTGAAGTTGAGACCTCTGCTCCTTGCATGGTTCAGTACTAGCTCCATAATATCTCTGGACTTTCCACAGGTCTGGATCCAACCCCCTGACTTTGTCTTTTACTGAGGTTGTGAGCTCTTTAAAAACATCACTCTTGTCATGCTCTTGTTCAGCACTTAGCAGAAAAACACACTCTTCCCGGGCTATCTTCTGGGTGATAAAATAAGACAAATAACTGCTCCTGCATTTCTGGGGAAAGACTTCTTGCTGGAAGGGAGTTTCTCTCTGTCCCCTTTTGACTGTGTGAAGAACATCCCAGGAAGATTTTGGATGAAGTTACAGATTTTTTACAGTCACAGAAATATCATGAAAACCTACCAGATTGTAGCTTGCTAAGAATACTGCGAGCAAGAAAACAGCCTGGACTCAGACAACACTGACAGGAATAAAAACGATGTTCTCAGGGTATTAATAAACTGCAGAATTTCTCAACAGCTCTGAATAGATTTTTCTGTATATATTGTCACAGAACCTCAAATATAAAAGGACTGATTCACTAATTGTTTTCCTTCACACAATTTCTATTAACAAACACACTTTTAATATTTTCCTGTTATTTTAACCCTTATTTAACTCTTTGCCACAATGGAATTCTATGGCCTGTTGTGCTACTTCCTGGAAGACCATAAGGCTCCTTGCCACAAGCATTCTTTCATTTGTCTTCAGGGCTGACAAAAAATTGCTTCTACTGATCTGCTGTGTGTGTGTACATGAGTTCAGTGGAGACTCAGCTCAGAGGAACAATGAAGACACCGAAGGCCCAGTTACTAACAGCTGTCTGTGCAGGAATGAAAAAATGAGGAAAAGCAAAAAGATAGCAAGAAAAAATCTCCTGGTGCCACCTGATCCTCTCACCTGATATTTCAGAACTTGCTCCCAGGAACACCACTGCTTATATTTCATCTTCTGTTAATCTGTCATTTTTCCTTCAAGTACATGTCAGGCAAGGAAAGGTAAACCTTGCTTCGAACATTTGTAAGTCAAAGGAGAACCTTTTGGACATGAAGTGCTCATAGCATAGCACCTGTGTCAGCATCAAAACCACTATCCACTGTCATGAAACAAGGCACCCCCTCGAACACTGTAGTGAGAACCTTAGTACTTCCCACCCTACAGCGCTTGGATGAAATCCTGCTCATAGCAAAGCTGGTTGAAGCAGGAAGGGGGACAGCTTTTGGACTGGGAGAACAGAGCCACACAAAGAAATGATTCTTACAGGTAACGGAGAAGACTTCTGTTGGGAGCTTTGCTACTGCCCAGCTGGATGCTCTGACTCTTTCTCAGGAGACCTGGGGATGAAAAGTGTGTACTTGCAGCTAAGCAGTATGGATAACACCTCAGCATTTCTCCATGGGTTTAATGAGAGCAGGATCCCACTTTCTTTGTGTATCAATATTTCCATGTGATGCTAATATAGGTTTGTTATCAAGAAAAGGATTTTTTCTTTACACATTACAAAATATTAAATAGAAATAAAATACAAAATTTGTTAAATACTCAAGCAAAACAAGATTTTTTTATGAAGATAGACTTGAAACAGAACTGGTCTGGTTCATCATTAATTGTGGTTCTACGTTTTAATGCTATGCTTCTTAGTAGGTATTATTCACAGCTCAGAGTTTTAGGTGTAACCATCATAAACTTAATGAGAACTAATATTTTTCCTGACAGAGTATTTATCCTGACAACTCTCTGAAGAGTGGTTAAGAGCAGCATAGACAAGGAGTATGGCCTGCCCTCTCAAACTGGGCGGCAGCTTCCACATGTCAGGGGTTCAGGCATTCTGGCAAGGCAACACAGAGCCAGCCAGTGCTGGTGCCTGGTGTTCTGTGCACTAATAGTAAACATCAAATTCCACTGTAATTAATGAAGATATGAAGAGGTCTCAGTGGTGAGTAACATCTAAAGTGTATAGATCTAATTATCTGTAAAAAACATTTCTCTGTCTCTTAGATGAATGCATTTTCCTTCATAGAAAGGACTATTGGATTCTTTCACATAGTAAGCAATAAGACTTACTTTAAAACTAGTTAGTTTGGCATCTTTCTCGTTACTGTCCATCAGATTAAGAACAGAGAAGTAACCCCTTGCCAGCAGATGCTCAGAAAAAGTATTCAATAGTCACTGCTACCCACTTTGGTGCACTGAAAAGGCAAGTGAATAGACTTGGGCGATGCTGAAATACCTACGTATCTATAGCTAGACCAAGTTACAGTGTGCCATACTGTTGACCAAAGAACATATGCTAAAGTGAAGACATTTTGTGTGGTGGGAATATTGAGTACTTGTACAAGATAACAGAATATAAAGATCTTGAATACTGAAATGTCAACAGAAATGGTTACATTTTGAAAGAATATAGTTAATAGCTAGGTCCCTTCCACCTAGAATCTTTATTTGTGGCAACTCATTTCCTAAACAACTTATTTTTTAATGAATTCCCCAAGGGTGAAAATACTAATCTATTGTTTAAGTACTGTATTCCCTGGTATTGGTGGAGGTTTAGTATTTGTAAGTAAAAGAATAATTTGTGTGAGAGAACAACACTTATCTCTTCCAAAGTTTCAGTGTTCAAGAAATTACAACTGTCAAATACTGTAACCAGTAAAAATAAAATAAAATAAATAAATAAAATAAAATAAAATAAAATAAAATAAAATAAAATAAAATAAAATAAAATTGTAGTCACCAAAATTATAACTTGTGAAAAATAGATCATTTGCTTATCTCAGTACAGTGCTGATATATGTATACCATAACATTTTTGAATTAGGTTCAAGTAACTTATAAATATTCTGATTTTTACTCTTTGGTATTTGTCACTGCAAATATGTAGTGTAGCTATATAATCCACAGGAACAAGTGAAAGGCTATATACCTAGGCAGAAACAATTGAGAAGCTTGAAACTGTGGTTAATATTTTCAGCTGGCTACTAGAAAAGCTGCCAGCACATAACTTCCACGTGAGTGTAAAAGCCCAGGAAGTGACTCTTGGACTATGTGAGGCAGTAGCACAGTGGGCCCTGATGATGGGAATTCTCAGCCAAGAGGGCGTATTTTGGACAAAACGTCACAATCATGCCATCTACTATTACCGTAGTGAGAAAACAGCTTGGGGAAAATCTTTGGCTGAAGCAGCAGAAGGAGAGATAATTCCCCTGGGTAAAGAAAGAATGAATGGAGCAGAATATAGTCCCAGAAATATTGGAGAGGCAAAATTTAGTGAACTCTCACTTGACCCTTTAATAAACCATCATTTCAGACTGAGATTTCAGAACATGATGTATAGGGGTTCTGAATCCTATCTCCCAAATTAAACACTTATTTGCCTGCAAGAGTAAGCAGGCTAAACAGTAACTTTTAACAGTCTTACCTTCTGTGTTGTTTTTTTTTTTGTTTGTTTGTTTTTCGGGGGGGGGGGGCTTTTTTGTTTCTTTTTTGTTTTTCTGGTTAGTTGCTTAGTTTGTTGGTTCGTTTTTGGTTGTTGTTTTTTAATATCATAGTCTTCAACACTACTTTCACAGCTACCTCATAAATATTTCAAACAATAAAAAAGATCTTGAAATTTTATGCAGGTTGTTACCTAGCTTCATTACCACGCCTGTACAGAAACTGCTATGAGCTATACTTAGCATTGTAAGCCAATTTCCTCCTGTCTTTTAGGGCTGCAGGGAACCACCTGTCTGACTGTGGCAGTAAGCCAGAAAACAACTGCATGATTTACGCCCACTGATTTCCTACAAGCTGTGGGAGTGTAACCTTAACCACCAAGTTCTTGCACAAAAGATCCTGAGAACCACTTTATTTATTTTTTTACTATTTTTTCCAAAAGGGCATACTCTGAATTAAATATTTAATACACTTCCTTCCTTCACATTCTCAGAGTCTGACATGGATAGTATCTCTTTAAGAAAGTATCTGCTATTTTTCATGCAACTTGAGAAATGCTAACTGAGTCAAGAATTTCTGTGCTATGGCAAGAGGCTAATTGTATACAGCCAGCTCTATGAAGGTAGTCAGACCTGAATCTCAGTGGTATTAGTGTAATTAGGCATTTAAACGCTTTTCAAAATGTGACTCATGCTGCAGTCAGTCTTACTGCAGAACCCAGCTCCAGCCCTGAAATAGTAAACTAGGCTTCATAAGCATCCATCTCTACCAAAGGATTTGTTTGTGACATGTTTCTTATATTAGGTGATAATTCATTATATAGACAGTTACAGAATTGAATGGAAGAATTTATGAAGAGTTATAATATTTAGTAAATTAAAAAAAAATATCGTAAACAGTTTCTCTATGAGAAGAAATACAGTGACACTAAAATATCAAAGAAGACAAATCATATGGTAAACCATGGGCACTACTGGTATATCAGTCAAGATAAATATTTAATAAAGGCTTCTCAAAATCCCAAATCTTTATAAATTGATAGGTCAGAGCAATATGCAGATCAGCTTGGATGTCAGGGATAGAGTTTCCTTTCAGACTTTGTGTTGTGACTGGTTATGTGCAGTGTCCCTCACAGCTAATGCCAGAGTCCTTTTGTTATTCCCTACTGTCTAGGGGGAATCTTCTCCCATAGATACAAAAGGGAGCAATATTTGCTTCCCTGATTCACAAGTGAAAGCTCATTTATGAATCTCTAAAACCATTTCCTCCAGAAACACTGCAGCTTTCTTCCTTGAACTTGTTAATGGGAAAACAGTAAAGTACATCCTGGCTGCAGACCTCATCATCTGAGAACTTCCTAACAATTCAGGTACCTGTTTAGGAAAACCAGAGGGGAAGAAAAGGGGGGGAGAGGTGAAGGAGTGGGAGGGAGGGGGAGAGAGAAGATGCAAAGGGAGAGGTGGTGCTGGAGGATTAACTTGTTTATGTGATGTTCTGTGTAGCTCTCTGAAGACCTAAGACTGATTCTTTTGCATACTACTACTCTGTGCAGTTCACTCCTTCAAAAAGATGCACAAGATGGATAGCATGAAATGTACTTATTGCAGGTGCACAACAAAGCCTTCTTCCCAGCTGTCTGAAACCCTAATGTCTACCTCTGCTCTCCTGTGGTTAGAAGATGTTCTAAATATAAATACTTCCCTCGAAATGAGAATGAGTAAAGGAACCGCCTTTACTGGTGATCAAAGGCAATCAAAAGTGATCAAAGGTGATCAAAATCATCCTGCACTTGAATCATTGCTAGTGACAGGAACTGCTTTAACCACTTGAGGTCCTGGGAATGTGTCAAGCTTTTCTTCCCAGATCCACCCAATAACTGCAAAGTTCCATGCTCACATTCTTTGTTCATGCAACTGAATGCATGAATGCATGCAGCTTCTCACTTTGAAAAGTCCTTATACCCTTTCTCTTTTATGGCCTGCAAACTATCACAAAAATAAAGTTCTTCCAAATCAGTTTTTATTAGATAGAAACCTACACAAGCCCTATTCCTCGCAAGCAGATTCAGCACACAGGATGCTTTAAAGCATCTCCAGTTGTCCTCAACATTTCTCAACAGTTTCAACTATGGCATTTTATCTGCATTTATCTCCCCTTATTTTCCACTCAGAATATTTCCTTAGCTCGTTTTACTCCCAGTACCATGTGTTTTCAGTAATCGTTCAGTCAGATAGTGTTTCATTCAGTGCCTGTGCCCTACCCCACCAGCACGGCTAAGCACGGGCTCCCATCTCAGCACAACAACTGGTTCCAGCTGGCTCATGCTGGGGACCCTGGGAGGTATACCCTGCCCAGGGGAGCCGGCTGGCTGTGAGCACGCAGTCCTCGTGATACATGGCAGCTGTTGGGGCGCAGCACTCTGGGAGCGGGAAACATTCCCGGTGTTTTCTGTAGGCAGCACAGCTCTGCTGCAGTGCTCTTACCCCGCAAGTCATACCCCAGGTATGGCGTGAGGCTCTTAGTGCCCCCTGAGACAGCTGCTGTTGCAGGGGAAGAAATAGAAAGTGGCAAATCGTTCTGTTAGGTTTTTCTGTTAGGTTACAAAAATGAGTCTGACTTCAGCTAATTAGATAAGCATGGGTGCGACATTTCAAATCAATAAGGCTTTAAAAGACTATACCCACTTAACCTCTTTTTTTTACCTTCTATTCTCTCATCCCTACACAGGTCAATGTTCAAATAGTATCATACAGCCCTACCTGATAATCTAACTTTTTTCCTGTTTTTATCACTGTATGTAGCAATGGAAAGTTGCTTCATCCAGCCCAAGATGGCTTTGTATTTTTTACTTCCCAAGTGTGCATTTTTTTGCCTCCTTTAGCCCTCTGCATGCCAGGTATAAGGATCTCACAGGAGAAGGTCAGATATGCAGTAGCTCACAGTTATTTCTTTGCTGACAGAGGGATTTAGTGCAGGGGGAATGACAGCTGCTGCATGTATCTTATCATGAATGGGCTTTACCAGGAAGGAACAAAACCATTATGCCAGAAGTGACATGAGGGTGGAAGATGGGGACGTCTGTCACATCCCCCAACTTGATTCCTTCTTTGATACATTTTTGGCCAGCTGTCAGGGTCTCACATGGCAACTCTGACATGCCTTCCCTCTCCCTCTCTCTCATTCATGTCTACCCACAAACAATTTTTTTTTTATTTTTTTTTTTTGGAGGGGGGTGGAGGGTGGGGGAAGAGAGGAGTTAGCAGAAATGTTGTTTCTTTGTCATTAATCAGCAAATCTTCTACTTGACAGAGGTTTCAGTCCTGTAGCTGTTGCCTACATCTCCTCCACATGGCAGTTGTCCCTAGATTCTGCTCACAGTCCAGGTTGCTCACCTGGGCTCTGTGATCTGGTGGGAAGCGCTTGTCATGCTGGGGGTTTTCCTCACTGGCAGTTTCCTGGCTATAATTTAGAAGGTGTAATTTTTTACTGAGAAAGGACCAGAATTTATAGACAACAATAGAAACTTTTATCCTAGGAAATGGCACCATCAGGTACTTGGTGCTTGATCACTGGGAAAATTTAAGTGATTCAAACTGATGATACCTGTGTGTGGGAGAACACGGGCACATAACACAAGACCTCACAGATTTTATAAGAGTTCTTCTGTTGTTTTTTTGTTGTTGTTGTTGTTGTTTGTTTGTTTGTTTGTTTGTTTTTTGTTATTATTGAAACTATGTCAAGAAAAGAAAAAAAAAAGAGAGAGATTAACACAGTACAAAAAGGATGTTCTTGGTGTTCAGACCTCATACTTCCTTCTCTCATTTGTTTTATGTTCATAGTGTTAGGCTTCACTAAGTTACATGGATTCGTTATGAAGGTCAGGTCATACGTTATCATTGTAAACAGCTGTGCTTGAACAGCACTCAGTTTTCCTAACAAATGGATATGTTTTTATGGTAGGATGTGTGGTATAAATGTAACTGGTATTTTTTCTTTAAAAGCATATCTTCAGCACTGTGGATCTAATGCTGTGCCTTCAGCTCTACTTAAAGCTTTGCCATTCCAAAGATCAAGCACTTAATACTTGCAAACTGCCTTCAAAACATTAGCATAAGGAGTTAAGCAAATGGATTTCTGCAATTCTCACACTCTCATAAATATGTCCAAGTTTTTGCAAAGCTCTTTTGTTGATGTTTACAGTCAAGCTGGGTTTTGATTGTCTATTTTTGTTCAAATTACATGCAGAAAACTTGATCTTTCTAACCCACCCTGGCCAAGGGAGTGAGGGAACAACTTGTAACATTAACAACCTAATCAGCAAGGAACAATTAATACAAGTTTTAACTTGCAGGCTCCTTAGAACATTTTCTGTCTTGCCTGGTTTTCACAAGGCTGCATATTTGAGGGGAAAAAAAAAAATACTGTATAAGTCACAGGTAGAGGTCAGCTTCTCTCAGAAAGCTGCATCTAATGGTATACAGATGACATCCTCAAGGTAATGCATGGATCATAAGTATGCTAAGGAGAGCTGAAAATGACAGAGAGCACCTTAAAAAACTCTGTGGAGAATACACCCACCTGCAACAAATAGGTGATGGGAATATACTACTGAAACACACAATAACACACCGGAACATAAGTTACTTGATCAGTTTAAGGAGTCACAGAATGGTTCTTGATTTCTGTACAGTACATCAATGTGCTTTGTTAAATGCTCTTGCTTTACAGTTAGCACAATAGAAACTCGCAGGTACAGTGAAGCAAATCTACTTGTGAATGTCTCAGTGAATCTTGACGCCATATTTCAGTTCTATTACTCTGTTTTGCACTGAAATAATCAGTAAGTCCCACATCAAGACATTAGGCCTTCTCCAAGATAAAGAAAAGCTAGGGAAATTATTCACAAATGTTTGCTTGAATTCTAAATTGCTTTTCTATTCAGAAGTGTTCACACCCCTTTTGGTGATTAATCCATGAACATTTGTGCTAATGGACATCTGCCTACACAAATGTTTGGCTCTTCACTAAGTGACAACTTATTTTATTTGCAAATAAGGTATTTGTGCCCCAATAGGGCACTCACCATCATCCAGTCAAAGAGTAGGAACAGTGCCGTGTGATTTAGGTTACTAATCTTATATAATGAATTGTGAATAGGCAAAGATATAGTAGGATTAACAGTTGAGGAATACCACATGAGTATAAATGTGCTCTGGCTGGGTGTTTGGCATTTTAAACAACCATAAAAAAAAAAAAAAGGCTGTTGTGAAAATGGAAAAAGGGCTGCATCAAATTAAAGTGTTTCTGTAAGTAGTACAACCTGTTACAGCTGTACTATGACAGCCTGGTTTCAGCCAGGTCTGAAACTTGTTGGCTTGAAGTTCTAGGAGAGAATGTAAGGGGGAAGGGGAAAGAAGAAACAACAGATTTTTGAAATACATTCAAAGCAAGACTGGAGAATTTAGATAACTAGGTGCGCATAACTTGCAGGCACACTACTGAAATGCTGAAACAAACTTCCCAAGCTATTAGTAGTTACTACTGGGTTCAGAAAAGCAGCAAAAAGCCAATACACATTTTGCAGCTTTCAGTCTTAACATTTATTTAAACTTAGAAGTTTTTGTTTGTTTGTTTTTTGTAAGGTTGGCAATATTACAGATCTATTTACTTAGCTCTGGGGTTCTCAGGTGGCAGACATCACAAAGATGATCACATAGATATTTATCCAGCAGCTTCAGGAAAGTGCTCTTTTCATCCGTCTTTTTCATCAACATTTCATCAAAGGACTTTCAGCTGTTACTCTGAGCTTAGTGGACATTTTGTAAGTGCATTCAGCAAAGAAAAGTTTTAAAACTTCCAGTTTTCAGTGACCAGCTACCAAGAAGCAATTCCTTTCTTTTTCCAAGACATGTCAGATTTCTACATTTACAAGCTCATACAGTTGCCTTATAGATACTCCAATGCATTTGCATTCTTAATTGATTTCAGATGTCAGGGAAGGTCAGGCCTAATCAGTTCTTGGATGGGCAAACTCTGATGAGCAGGTTGTGGTGATGCAGTATAAGGGACTTCATGCAGCATAAGGGACTTAGCTGGTAAGTGGAACGTTCCTGTCCACAATCGTGGCAGTTTCTAGTTTGCTGCTCCTGCAGCTCTCTTTGTTATTGATAAGATATTAGCTGTCATACCTGGATCAAGCCTTCAATGGGAAATTACAGAAGGCCTAATGTTAAAATAGCTGAACAGGTTTTAGCAGATGAAGGATGAAGTTATCAACTATAAATTATAATAAACCTAACAGTTTCTGCTTAATTTCGTTTTGATAGGTAACCATTACTTCTTGTCCTGCACTATTGGGTAGTGTTATGTCCCTTTTAAACAGCTCTCCTTTTCTACCCCAGAGGTAATCATAATTGTGTGACAGATAAAGTTGTCTCTTTGCCATGTGCAGTATATGGTGTGCTTATGTGCACAAAAAGTTATGAGCTATTATACCACCATCACTGCTTCTATTGTCAGCTTACGCACTTAATATCCTCCCAGCTACAGCAGCACTGTTAGCTCAGTTTCAGTTGTAACAGAGAAGAAATGCAACCAGAAGTTAGGGGAAAGCTGCTTTGACTACTCTCATGACTTGAATGACTGCTCTTCAACCTGCCTGAGCATGCCAGCAGTATTTGCAATACTCTGCTAAATACATTTAACGGTGAGGTTGGCAGACCGTTTTGCTTATTTTTGCTTTAACTCCTTGAAGCCACTTTCTATACATGCCCCTTTTGTATATGCTTTACAATAGCATCCGCTAACTGCTAATATTAAAGAGTATAACTGGCAAGATAGTTGTCTGGTCTAACCCAATGTGTCCACTACTGTCTTCTGATCTTATCCCCAACAAGAGTTGGACAAGCAATTTTCTTGCTTCTTCCTTCTATGCCAACCTTCATTTTGGAGGGGGTTCTTCATAAGCCAGATCTCTTCCTTCCTGCCCACTGCACAAACACAGTGTTGTGAAACATACAATGAGGAACAAGGACGGAGCTGGCTGCCCCTGTGTGCCCCCTGCTACTCACACTCTCTTGTTCACTGAAAGCTCCTATTGACTTTGAATCAGTTCCATGGGGCTTTGTGATGACAGAAATTTGCCCAGAGACAATTTGGATGAATTTTATTTTCAGACTTCAAAGAACATTGTGCTTGTACATGTAGTTCAGACAGAATTATTGATAAAGTTGGAGTGTGATTAACAAAAAGTGCTGCTGGGGCCATGGCTGTAAACTCTGAACCTATGATGTGCCATGAAACATTGGATTTTAAATCTGACCTTTAGGGCTTCCCATATCATTATGAATTTGAGGCAAAATTTTATTTGTATTGTTAGTTTTCAACTTTCTGCTTGTTTTAGGATTTCAAATTTTACACACAGATTTTTGTGTGCATCTGTTACTACAGAAGTTTTAGCCTGAGGATGCTCATCACAGTCAAAAGAGATAAATCTAAGACTTAGTAACATGTAAAAACAGGCATTGCCCTTATACTATATTATCTTTCTGTTATTATATATAAAGCTTTTCACCATTTGAATAAAATCTGGAAAACTGGTGTGGGAATGGGCAGAGAAGGGAGACTAAAACTAAGTGTTCTTGTTTGGTTATTTATATTTTTGAAGATTTTTTAAAATGAAAACTTCGAATATTTCAGAAATGGTGAAATGGCACGATTGCTCAGGAGCAGGGGAGCTGGTGGGTGGGGGGACCATAATCCAGCTGCTGGTATTTTTAGACATTTTAAGAAAAGCAGGCTAAAGAATTGCCATGCCTCTCATTTATAATCAGGTTAAATGGCAACAGCTTTTTGTTCTTTCCTCAGGGTGCTTCACCCTTTCATCCTAATGCACACGGACCTTGGGCCTAGGATGCACATTTCTAGTCCCCTGTACGATGCGACCTCAAACTGCATCTTAAGCCCCCTTTTCATCAGTATAATGTCATTATCAGAAATCTTCTGTGACCTCTGTGGCATCAAACTATTCTGTCAATATGCACGGCCATTAGCAAGCTGCTAAAAGGGCTTAGTGCATGATGAGGGATGTTAGAGTGCTTTTTCTTCAAGACCTTTTTTTTATGAAACTATTTTTACTGCAAGTCTGCATAGGAAAAGCTTGTATGAATTTACCTCTGAATGATGGGATTAAAAAAAAAAATAGCAGGCTGATTGCCCTATGGTGATTTTCTACTGTAACTTCTCTAAGTAGTTATGGTATTTATAATTAAGAGAATTTTTATTATAGTTATATAATAAAAATGCATACAGATACTGTCTGTATGCCTAGTGACATACATGTATACATCATTTATAATTATACGTATTTTGTTTCATTTTTGCATTTATTTTGTTTGCCTAAATTTATTTTATACTATTGTATATAATGTGTAGCAAAAAGTAGAATCACCCTGTGGCTCTTGCTATCTCAGGATGCTTTCCTGCCTCCATCTCCTCCATCGGGAGCACCCTGCATAACCCCAGCCCACAACAGTGCTCATGAAGGACTGCTTTATACTGGGACTTCTGAGCACACACATCATAACATTAGGACCAAATCCACAGAAGTATTTTATCACTTCTTTTCTGACTTTACCCCTCTGTGCTGGGGAGAATGGTGTTTCACTGAGAGGTTTCAGGGTTTGTTCTCCCTGCCCAGCCCCTCTGTTTGCAGACTGAAGCAGACAGATGACCCAGCAAACAGTTTACAAATACCAGTTACTTTGCAGGACATCAGCAGATTTTCCATATGTCTGCCACAGCTGCCATGTAAGCGCAACAGTTCCCTAGTCAAAATCTGACTTCTCTGTTCTGGCATTGCACTATTTTGATCTCTATGACCATAAATGAGCACAATGGGGCCAAAAAGTCATCGAGTCACACAGCTTAAATTTCTTATCACAACCATCCAAGGAGCAAGTTACAGAACATCTTTGCACCTTCATGAGTAAATTATGAAATAACCACTGAGGCTTGGAGAATAAAGCAAAATTTCCCTCAGAAAATATTAGTGATAGGATTGTAAAATATCTCTAGGCACCCAGTTGGTGCTTGTAACATGTTTCCTTGGAGAGTAATGTAAGTAATTTCTTCCCCAAATGAGTTGAGTTCCAGATAAGCTCTTTCAAGAATAAACTCTCACCAATGTGAGCAAACAAAATCTAGACTAAGAAGTAGAGATTTTTACTCTTTGTGGCGGTATATGTACCCAGTAATGAAGACATGACACAAGGCACTCTGTGTGGTGTGGTGGAGGAGAAGAGATGTTACATGTTTCTGTTTAACTCCTCGTTTTTTATCTGTTTTGAAAGGGACCGATAAATTAAACCAATGTTGAACATATTTGCTCTAAGTTCATTACTCAAGTAGAGAATTATCTTGAATGAACTGATTGTCTGAATTAACTAGGAAATGGAAAACATCCTGCAACACAGATGATTTGCATGTCACAGAAAAAGGAATAATCAAAGTGCCCAATTCATGAGCATTGTGGTATAGGATCTGTTTAACAATGCACCACAAAATGGGTACTAGCTAATATATTAAAAACTGATAAAGTTTGCTTAGAAATACTGAGGAAGCAAATACAGAAATCTGAGGAAGCAAACAAAAAACTATGAGTGCCTAACATATGCAGCATTAGAAAGCTGGCTTTAGGAGAGTCTGTCATCTTAGACAACTGCCACATTCTGCTAATGTGAAGAAGAAAAGTGTATCGAGGACTGCACTGGTTTTGTAATATCAAATGAAAACCTGAAACTCTGATACATAAGGTCTGCCCAGTGCCCAGAAGGTCTGGGTACAGAAGAAAAATGCAGTTTTCATGTGCCCTCAAAGGCTGACCTAGTCACTTGAATACTGTCATGAAGTTTCTATTCAAAATGACATATTATATGGAAAGTAAAATACCCAAAAAGCTCCAGTCTAATCAAAAACATATTAAACATTCAGTTGACGGAAGAGATATCCCTCTTACAATTTACATTTGGCTCAGATGCCTGCATAAGTCAGTGATGCTTCAATGCTCAGGGGTCAGCTCCTGCCTTGGACCGTACTTGCAGTCAGGTACCACTCTCCAGATTTAAGCATCTCTTTCAGAAATTTTATACCAATCAAAGCTAGGCTAACTCCTAAAGTGTGCTGAGGATTGCCAAGGATCTGATCTGAATGAAAAACACATGAATTCACTGTTTCTAATGCTTTCCAGTTAGAGGAGAGCAGAGCTTTTCTTACAATTATTGACTTATATGTCACAACATCAGAAATCAAATTAAAAATTATTAACTTAATAAACTGAACACTGTTCTTTATTGTTTTTAACTTCTTGTGCAAGCTTAGATGTAATTATTTTTGTATTCATAAAAAGATGAGGATTGAAGACCACGTGACTTCAGCACCACAGACTTGAACAACACTGATCACCACAGGCTGTCATGATTCAGTTGCAAAAGGCAGCAATACCACTGCACTGATTTCTGTGCAACTCGTTTCTAGGACATGCTGTTCCTCTACTGAAAATACACAGTTTTTCAGATTTTCAGTTTAGTTACTCACTTATATCTAATTTTTAAAACACTAAATAGTCTTCAGGAGTTGCTTTAAGTAGCCAAAAGTGAGACACCGTTATAAAATAGTATAGGTCATGAAAGCCAAAGCAACTTCTGATACAAGTCCAGATACAAGAGTTATGTCTTTTTCTTCTTAGTACTTGGCTGAAAACGAAATATATTGTAAATATATATGTTAAATCTGTTTCAAAATAAAACATTCAGTTAAAACCACTGCTTTTTATACATACAAAGCCACTTTTTTGTGTGTGTTGATGGCGTATCTATTATCATACATTTACTGAGTGGTTAAGACTGATGGTTTTCACTTTCTGTCTTTCAAAGGCTGTGGCAAAATGTTATTTCCTTGTCACCACATTGGTTCAGTTTATAGCATTCAAAGCTCATGCCAATATTATTTCAAAATACTACTCCTACTCCTTCCCTGAAATCATGGTGAGAATGATCACTCCAGAGCTGCTGGACAGAAGAAATAGCAGAAAAAAGGTTTAGAGAGTTAAGAGATTGTGGACAACTTCTGCAGATCTGATGTGTTTATGCCTTAGAGTACCTGTGAAATACAAGTGTAAAATGTGGCCAGAATTTCACATTAATGTAATGTAAAAGACTTGTGGAAGTAGCCACAGGCAGCCAAGCTAGCTGACTGTGCGGTGCATGTGCATAGACCAAGGGTTTCACACACTGCTCTTTCCCAGCCACGCCAAGGTGCAGCATCTTCCCAAGAATGAACTAACCAGTATGATATGGCTACAGTGGCTTGGGACCACCTACTCTTTTATTTTTATCCCTAATCTGTGCTGTTACCAAGTCAGGATTTGGTGCCTGCTTTGTGCCATAAACCCATGTGATTCTAGCCTGTGGCATGACCCAAAGAATGAGCAAAGAAAGCCCTGCCTGCCTCAGGCCCTCTGTGCAGCAGAGCATTTGTTTTCTTTTCCCCCTTCTCTCTTCTCTCTGGGAATAAGATGTTACCATTGTAGTTATTATTTACAGGAATTAAATCAAATTACAAATAGAGAAATATTTTTTCCTTACTAGTGTATCACTACAAGTATTGTCATTAATTATCCTTTGCTTTTCATTTAGTATTATAATCAGTAAAGCCGACTTGTATCTACAATACTAGAATTTATCTCCAGTTTCAAGTTGAGGCTTTTTTATTTGTCTGATTGTTTTAATTGCATTTCTGATAAGGTACAGTGTGTTTCAAGTACCTCGAGTTAATTGACATTGGCATCGCAAAGAAAAATTGGGTAACACTGTACTAACAGAAATGGAGTATGTGGATGTCTTTGAAAAATGAAAGTGGGAACACCTTGGAAGAAATAGGATCTTTGAACAGTAACATCAAGAAATAGCTTCTGAAGTGAAGACTGTGCTTATTAATTCAACACGGGCCACAGCTGATTGATTTTTTTCCTATGATTTCAGAAAGTTTTGAAGAAATCATGTGAAATGAACATTTGCTGAGATTGTCTATCTACTACTGCATTTTTGTGAAAAAGAACTGCACTATGTCTGAGGTCTGGCACTCTGGGAGGTCACATACTCTCTTAAAAATGAATGTATGGATTTACTGGCCTGCAGCTGCCAAACAGCTCTTCTCAGCGGTGCCGATCTGTTGTAGCAGGATTACTTTACTTCACCATTACATTAGCAAGACTGAAATCTTCATTGCCCCCTCTTCAGGGCAGTTGTGGTAAAGTGAAGTGATCCACTGAAACTCGTAAGTGACACTATGTTCTGTGTGCATTTGAGGAAGCTTCTCAATTTTAATAAAGCAGCTTTGGCTTTTGAATGTGAGCATGACTAAAACTGGTTTCTCCTATGTACTTTAATTCCCTGAACCCATCCTAATTTGTGCTTAACACTAAGGAAGACTGCAAATTAAAGTAGATTTATGTAGTTGTATAGATCAGGAAGATTTAACAAGAATCTTAACTGCAAGCAGCTTTTATGAATTGGTAAATTAATAATTTTCACTTACTTTATTGGATGATTTTAGCCTGTTTTCATCATATTGTTTCCTCAAACTTCTTTGTTACTTAAACACGTTAGACAGATGTTTTCTAAGATTACTCTGTGGATACTAAAACCATATTCTGTACAGATACTTAAGGGATCATCTTCACAGCCACTTGTAGGAAAATATTATATGATGTAAATAACAATTCCCAGTTTTCTTTCTTCTTCCATAGTCTCCCAAGAAGGAGGTGTGTATACTTTGTGGAGATACTTGTTTTGAAAAGGTTTGTGTTTGACACGTTTTTGCTTAAGCACTATGGGTTAGCATGGCTAGGTTTGTTTAGTTGCTGTGTATTTCTTCTGACAGAGACATTAAAAATTCACTGTGCATTGGAACAGTAAATAAGAGGTTTAAAGCCCAGGGCAGGTCATTTCTTTTCCATAGATAATATTCTTTCAAGCTTTACTTCTTCCACGTTGAGTGAAGTTGCTGGACATCACCTTTATCTCAGAATCTTTGGGAGAAAATATTTACTTTTAGTATGTCAAACTACAAAGACAGGGACTGAATCTAAATTTGATTCACAGTTATGAGAAGTTTTTGAATTGTTTACAGCTTACAGCTTAAAGACTGTAAGTCCAGTTGCTGTGGACCACAAAAATAGTGAATGAAAGTGCTTAGTTATATCCAGTTTGAGATGTAGTCAGTTTTTTGGTGTCAGTAGATGAGTGTTCAAGCATAGGCAGCAAAATTTCATCTGAAGTTGACTTTCTGCTGACATTTATGCAAGCAAAATCGAAAGTCTCATAACGTCATGGAGAAGAACACGGTTAATTCACATAATGCTTGGGCAGGTTTCTGAATGTATATTTTTTATTCATCCTGTTGTAATCCTGACCTTGCCTGTACTGCTAAGTACACTACCTTTGTGAAAGCCAAAGAGTCCACAGGAAGTGTCAGCATCATTTCCGTGCATCTAACACAGCAGTCACCCTTCATCAGGTCCTGGCTCAGGAAGCCCCAGGTGGCTATCAACTTACAGTTTTTGTTCTATGACTTGTGGATTTGTTTGAGCCAAAAGAGATAGGTAGGAGAGGAATGTGTGAGGAAAAAAAAGTAAACTATGCAAATCAGGTTCAGATACATGCTCTGAAATGTATAATGCAGCTTGGCTTGCCTTTCCAAGCCTGCAATTCCAGTCCAAAGTCATTGTCCTTTTTTTTTATTATTATTATTTTTCTTTATTCTGTAGTTGTGGATGATCCCTGCAACATTTTCTGCTTTACCTATGTCCAGGAGTTTGTGTACACTGCTAGTGCTCCAAGCAACTGGAAGCAAATCATGACCCCATGTCAAACAGTCTACCTCTCTGCAAAACCTTTCAGTTGAGGTGTGGCATGATGTTAACCACAGGAGATGGTTGGGCCAGAGTGAAAGCAGAGCTTACCTTCGTGTAATCTTACACAAAGAAGGTAAACAGGCAACAGGTTTTTTGTGCTTCTAGACATTAAAGAAAAATTTAATAGCATATTTAATGGGAACCAGCTTCACCCATATGTGAGAAAAAAGGGTAGTAGACATCTTTCATTTGGCCTTTCAGTAATCAAGTACCATTCATGGCTTCAAGTATTATTTCAGCAGACCATCCTCACTCAAGCACCTCCATCAGGAAACAAACAAACAAACAAAAATAACAACAAAACACAACAAAACAAATGCAAAAGATAGCTCTGTAGGAGAGGAAATGGTAGAGCTTGTGCCTTTCTACCTCTGCTGCACCAAATACACAGGGCTTTGACTATCACATGTGTTCATACAGATAAAAAACATTGCTGATATGCACACAACCTCAAAATACTTCTCACTTACCACAGACCACAAACACCTCCTTCACCACTAAGAGAAAAAGGAGCTTTAACATGTTATCTCTCCACTTTCCAGCCTAGCTTTTCCTCCTCTAATGTCTCAGTTTTTGTGCTCAACATCAGGTTTTCAACAGCAAATGCACTGTAAACTGTTAATGCGGTAGAAACCAACACAGACCCCACTATTGTCCAACACAGTTGTGGAGTTGTCCTAACTAATGTGGAGTTTCTTATTTCTGGCTGCAAATGCATTAGCAGGCTTGGTCAGTGATCCAGCTGGCAAGCAATCAAAGGTCTATGAAGTGTCATTCTGAAGATGCTTGAGAAGAACCAAGCGTGGGGGACCAGTTTTACCCTCCCGGCATACACAACAGCTCTAAAGGTTATGCAGCGACAGTTCTGCTCTGCTGGGTTATTCAAGTCTGTACAAAGGTAGCTTGTATTGACTGACCGCGAGACAATCTGGAGGTTTTATATGCCCTTTATGTGACAAATATGCTAATAATTCAGAGATTTTAGTCATTTAAACCAATTTCATTTTTGTGATGTGACCTTACAATCCTTTTAGATGAATACTGACACAGTCATTCAGAAACTTCAGCTTAATGACACTAGCTTAAAATTAACTGAACAACATCTAATTGCCATGCAGATATAGGACTGAAACTTTTTTTTTTTTTCCTGTAGAAGGCGTGGATTTTTTTTAATACATACAGAATTTTGGATGAAAACTTTAGATTTTCAAGTGCAAACATGGTGTTTAAACATAAATGAAAGGGCTTGGGTAAAATGTTTAAATAAAGAAAAAGCTGTAAAGAATACCGCTTATCTGAAAATCAATGTGTTTTGAAAATTTCAGTTCCAGTAGTTTCAGATGAATTTTTCTTACTGAAACAAATTAACTGCAGCTAGGGCTGTTGTGAGTACACTTTCTTATAGTAGCAGGGAAAGTTTAATCCTCCACCTGAGCCAGAAAACTCCCATTCTAACATCCACCAAGAATTACTTCTGGACAAGAGCTCTTCCTCCCTGTGAGGAGCCATCCACCATCACTGCGTGTCAATATGCCAAAAAAAAAAAAAAAATCCACTCTCAGTACATGGCAGATACTGTGCCTGACATACATTTTTCTACTGTGGACTGGCTTTCATTAATCAGCTGAAAAACGCAAGGGAGCAGTTAGTCAGAAAAGGAGCCCTGCCTTGCAGCTGTGACAGTCTGCTATTCTGAATCTATCGTGCCCAAGCCCCCAGTCACAATTTCTTTCCCTCCATCTGGTATAAATATTTAGTAGTTTTGATGTCACTGTTTCAACTGAACTGACTTAAGCTATTTAAATATTCAGGTGTTCCTTGCCTCTGATATATTTGGAAGTAAATGGCATGTCCCCACTCATTGTCTACCTGTGCTTTTTTAATGACAGAACTACTATTTAGCGGTGGGTTTTATGGTGACTGGAACAATGGCAGCCTTGAACCCCTTTGTGAGTATTTAATAACAGTTGCAATATTCTTGTCATTCTCAGCACCAAGAGGGTTTCCTGGATGATTTTCTTCTCTGTTGATAAAAATGAGAACAGCTTTGGGGTTTACCTTCCCTGGCAAAATCTAATTGCCTTCACCAAGAGTAGCAGTATTGCTCTGGAAACCTCTCTGCAAGGTTTTCTGACTTACAGCAGGCTTTCAGGTTTGCCAGTCCTTGGGAGTTCAGTGATTATTTTCAGGCTTTCAACAAAAAGCAACTCTAGAGTCAGTGAACATGACACAGAATCACAGAATCACAGAATTTCTAGGTTGGAAGAGACCTCAAGATCATCAAGTCCAACCTCTGACCTAACACTAACAAGTCCTCCACTACACCATATCCCTAAGCTCTACATCTAAACGTCTTTTACAGACCTCCAGGGATGGTGACTCCACCACTTCCCTGGGCAGCCCGTTCCAATGTCTAACAACCCTTTTGGTAAAGTTCTTCCTAAAAAGGAAGTATCAAAGGGACTGTATGACAGTATCAAAGGGACTGTTTGTCTGTAAAAAGAGGAAGCATTTTGCTTGGGCTCTAATGTTCTCAGCATCTGCTTGTTTGTCCCACATTGTTGCTGAGGAAACTTCTGAAAATAATTGTTAGTAATATTCTGTAAGTGGCATCCACTGTTGCTACATCATTTTAGAGACTTTGCATTCGGTGTTTGTTACAACTTCATGCCTTTGCTGCCAAGCTGATTCAGGAAGGAAAAAAGATAAATGAAATTTTGAATTATTCAAAATTAAAATTAAAAAAAAAAAACATGCCCTGATCATGTGTCCAGCCTGTTGAGAAGCTCAGCTAGAGCTTCTTGCGAAGGAATTTTATAGTCAGAAAATGGCATCTGTGAAAACCAAACGTTTTTCTTGAACATCCACTTTGCTTTATTACATGAAACACTACACTTTGTTCACTTCTCCAGCTAGTTGGATTAATGCTGTCCCTGCTCTTCTTCTCCAGCATTGCCTGTAAACTACCACCTGCAGATAATGTTAGGAAGAGCCTCCTTAATTGTACTGTGACTAACTGCTCTGCAAAGTTGCAGAAAAAAAAAGGAAGTCTTTTGTTACTGGTAGTCAATCACTGGTATCAAGATGAGGAGGAAAAAATTAAATCTTTAGGAATGACATCCCAGTGCTAGAAAGAGTCTAGTCATCTTCCTCTGAAGGGATGAGGATGTAATGCTCTGCTTTGAGGAAACTGGATTCAAGTAGAAGGAGAACTGACAAAGATAAACAGAGCATGCAGAGGGCTTTAAAGAAAATAGAGATCACTCAGAGTTATTAACCTTTAATGTAATGTTCTCAATAAAAAAGAGAGAGAGAAAAAAAAAAAAAAAAGGCTTCCTTTTTTTTTTGCAAAGCAGAAAATGCTTTTGTAGACTGCTTTGGAAGCAGCAAAGATTCTTACAGAATTCTTACAGAAGCAATTAAAACAAGCCAAGAATTCAAGGGGAACCAGAGGCTTTTGAGTAATGAAGCTGCCCAGTACGAACTCCAACAGGAGGTGGAAGATAGAGAGAAGAGAGTGGAGGTATATATCTGATTTTTTATTTATTTATTTTTTACTGAGTAACTGCTATTTTTTTCAGCAGCTATTTTGAAGTAAAGAAGACAACATCAGGGAACAAAAACGCAGCAAGTGGAGTGAAGGCAAGGCAAGAGTGTTCCTAGCTACAAAAAGCTACAGTGAAAGAGGAAGTTGAATGTGTGCAGTGCTGTAGTAAGGAGCCTGTGCACCTTTCCAACACTAAATGTTTGATAGTAAGAACAATGCTGCACACTGAAAACTCACTACTGAACTCAATAGTATAGACAAAAGGAAGAGGAAACATGAGAGGAGTAGAAGGTACTTTAGAATAAGGTTATTCTAGGGCAATGGGACAAAGTTCTGCCTTCTGATTTTGATTTTTCAGTCAGTTAGACTTAAAGTTCAGACTCATTGTATCATTCAGTCTTCATCCTGTCTATTTTATTCAGATTTTGTTGAGAACAAAATGTGGCTCACCTATACAAATTTGAGAATGAGTTTCCCTGTGTTTGCAAACTGGCTTGAAAATTCTTCCCCCTCCTAAATGAAGCTATTCTCCATGCTGCACAGAAGTAATTTTGCAGTCCAGACCCAGGCAGAACTTCTATTGATTTGAATTGTATATTTCTAGCTGTGGGTTATAGTTCTTACAATTTTTTTTTAGTGTGTCTCCTTTTCCTTAACAGTATGTGAAGCACAGCTGGATAAAAAATAAAATAAAATAAAAATAAAATAAAATAAAATAAAATAAAATAGCATTTGTTTTCACACTTGAAAGGGCAGCTTCAGCTAGAGTTTTATTGTGTCTATATATGCAAGTATAATCAATGCTTCTTCTGGTGACTTAGTATTATATTGCTTTTTTAAATGGCTTTTAAAATGGTTGATGAAATCATCTTAATTAGATGATTTGCTTTAGCATCTGCTGCTGTTGTCATTTCATTTTCAGTGTTTTCATTTGGTGAAAAGATTTTTCTTTTCCATCTTGCAAAACAACATAATATCAGTGTGCACATATGTAACTGTAGAGTGTATACATGTATTTTTAGTACGCTCTGTTCCTTCAGCTGTGGTTGGGTAACCTGGTAAGCTTAATTTCCTTGTATCTGCATGATCATGATGCGTAGCATGGGGGACTTCTGTAACGTGATAAAAGAGCTGTGAAATCTCGCATTTGCTTGTAGAAATAGAAAAAAAAAATCTACCTCAACACCAGCAAAGAGTATTTTGTGGGTTACAAAACATCATTAAAATAAACACTAAATAGGGAGCGGGACCATGGTGTACTGTAAGTGAAAAGAGAATTATGTAAGCTTTGAGTAAATCAATATTTAAAACTGTTTCCTGTTATTCCCCTGGGTTATTTTCAACCATTTTTAGATTCAGTCAGCTGCTGAGTTGTTTCCTTTGTGTGAGATTTCAGGTTTTCATGAAGAGCTTCTTACAGTTCATTGGAGAAAGTCTAGGAGATGAACACCAGAGGAACAAATAGGCTGGAAAGCAAGAGGCTGAGGCTATCCTGCAGGCTCACAAAGAGCTAACTGTTTTCTTCTGAGGATAAATAGTGAACATATGAATAAATCTATCTTGTGTACTCTCCTGACGATCAGGTGCTCACTTTCAATATAAGAAAAAGTTTTTACTTCACTTCTCATCCCAACACCCCATGCTGTACAATTAAGAGACCTATATGGTCCTACTTGTACTATTTCAATAAAAGGAGAATTACACTTTACCTTGGGGGAACACAGAGATTTACTTTGTCTTCAGGGAGGACTCAGACTTTCTGAAATGAACATGTTATATTACAGGATTACCGTTCACACTATTTGCACAAGAAGATCTAGAAAACAGTTTAACTACAAACTTTATCCCTTCCAACTTTGATTTAACTTCAAGGTAGCTAAGTACTTGTGTTAATCTTATCCATGTATAGTAGCTACTTACAAAAATGTTTAGTAACTACATGCTAAACAAAACAAGTTTACAAGCCAAAAATATTGGGTTTGCTATCTGCTCCACATGCACACACATTGCACTGACAGTTGGGGTTTTGGGTGGAGTTCAGTTTTGTTTGTTATTGCCTATGGATCCCACAGCTCATAGATGTGTATGGCACTGAGTGAGTGATGCTACTTTCCCCAGAGAACAACACCTCCAGGTAGATGGTGTATACACTATCATGTTATAATTAAAAACGTTTGCGCTCTCACTGACCTCAACTTAAAAGCAGTGTGGGGTTCAGTACAGGCTGTGAAAATCTTTTCAAGACTTTGAACACTTCCATGTTTCTAACACCAAGCATGAATGTAGAAAATTTGCCCCTGCTGAGCTCTGTGCTGCTCTGAATGCTACTAAATGCTGAACAGACTACCACACAACTGTCCATGTTAGCAGCAGTGCCTAGAGAAACTAGACAGAGAGATCAAAAGGATTCATCACTTTCTTCTTCACAATTTGTTCCTCCTTTTAAATCATGCTCCGTTTCTCTAGCAATGCTGATACAACATCTTATCATTCTTACAGGAAAGCAGTGAGACCTCGGCACAGAACCATCACAGATCTCCATTTTCCTTATCAACCAGAGATGAGCATCATGATTATCATAAACACCTGGCATCTGTGAAAACTTAATCTAAAATCTTAAAATCCAGATTGAGAAGGAAATAGAGAAAACAGGATGTGCCACATTTTCACATACATAACTCCTCATGCGAAGAAAAAAGTGCAGAGGTGGGTATCTATCCAGTGGAAGGAAGTACATTGTGGGAGATGGAGCAGAAGGACAACAGAGAGGTTCAGTACAGCACACAGCTCTGCATTACATTCCCGTTTGTAGTACACATACATACATCCCACTCCTTTGCAGAGTCACAGAGTTACAGATCTAGGGGGCAGTTGTGTGTGTGTCTGCTTTAGCAAAATGAACGGGTGCAAAAACATGGTTCTTTTCTGGGAAGGATTAGTTCAAACTATTGAAACATTAAAATATTACAGTATTACTGAAAGGTCTCACAGACAAGAAATAAAGTTGAGGCTGAAAGTCATATATAGACTTTCTTAGTCCCTGGATCTGTCACAGAACTGTGCCAAGCTCTGTGCATCTTCAATTACCAGGGAGCCACAGGCACAAGAAATTAATTAATCCCTAGTATTAGACACAAAGAAAAGGTTACCTGGTTTGTCAAAATCACAATGCTATGCTGTGCTAGTAAGATAAACTGATCATAATATAATATAAATCCTAATGCATTTAGTACAGTGGTTTTTTTTATTATTATTTCTAATGTTCTCTCTGGGCTTCTTTTTTAGCCCCAAAATATCCAGAGTGAACTTTTAAGTTAAGCAAAATATCTAGTATGTAAAGCTAGTAACAGTCTTTCAAGCGATAAAATTGTTGTATTATGCATTACAGTGATTTTCTTAGACAATATTTCAACACCTAAGTGTCAGGACCAGTAGTTTGTCATGGAGGGTTTAAGCCTGAATTCTGATCTCTGGCTTTGTTCTTTTTCTGTTTCCAGTTCTCACCACGTAACTTCTCTCTAAACAATTTGAATTTTACCCTGTTGTGCCTATGTGTGCTAAAGATTTTGAACACTACAAGTGAAAATAGAAAAGCTTGTTTCTAACATGTAGGTGAAGGAAAGGTCAGCAGACAAGTCAGATGGGTGGCTGATGTGATTTGACCATTCATGTAGGCACAGGAAGAGCAAAACCATCACAGACACAATTTAAAGAGAATTAGGAGGAGACAAGACACAAATGTGATAAGACAATGAGGGGGTGGCTCTCTGAGATGCAATGCCTTCTCATTTCATAGTGACAGGAGTGAGCTAAGAAGTCTCTCCGAGTGGTTTGAAGGAAGTACCAAGCATTTACAGGAACAGACAATTTGCCTCTGCTTTTCTGAAATCACTTCATGCTCAGCAGGAGGAAAGTAGAGAGGAAAATGCACTGCTGCAAGTGTCACAAAGTAAGAAGACCCTCAACTGAGGATAACACAATATATAGATGTAGGTGGACTTAGAATTAGACCCAAAATACGTTACCTGTAAGACTTCTGAAGATGTAATCTGCTGATCATGGTGCAGAAAAAATAAATAAATAAATATATATATATATATATATATATATATACCTATATAGTGGCTGGGGATAATAAGAATGGTTTAAGAGAATATGATGGAGAAAACTTTGCCAATGAAATATAAATGAAAACCCTTAATATTTCAATGCTTATTGCTTTTGCTGTTGGTTTCAACAACATGCTACAGGCAGGTAGCAGTCATGGTTTCATTTGTGTGATCTAGAACCTGTACTTAACAATAACCACAGGCTTGTCAGCACCACGTGCCTTCTATCCCCAGCTCCACGCTGCATTTGTTATTTTACAGACAAACCGCAGCTCTTCCCTTCTAAATGCTTCCAGGAAAGAGATAAGTTCAGTAGCTAGGTGGAGATCTTGACTTGCCCAAGGCAGAAGAAAGGTCAGGTAGGATTTCTGCTGCTTCAGAAATGAGACTGTCATCTGCCTATTGCATAAACTGACTTCCTGGAAGGTAGTGGATAAAAACTTTCTGTAAAGGCTGTCATGTCTAAATCAGCTTACTAATCTTTCAAATTATCAAATGCCCAACCCATGAAACTTGAATGGTGATGAACAGGTCAATCATATGTCCAATCATGTAAGGGATATACCATTATAGTGGAAACTATGTGTTGGATTATTCCCACATGTTTGGCAATATAAAGAAAAAGTCAGTTTGTCTTCAGTCTGTCAGTCTGTAGGTTAGTATGGAAAATGTCTTCTCACAGGGAAGTGTGATACTGACTTGCAATATCTGATGGGTAGTGGGTAAGAAGCATCACCTGCATGCGCTGCAAACACTATGTTGCTGCTGCTGCTGCTGTTACTGGGCCATGCAGAATCCCATGCTCAGCTCATGAAGCCTGGAGAGGCTTCTGGATGGGCTCTTGACAACTGCTAAGATTATTTTTTTAAAACACCTAATACCTTAAATACTATAGAATTGCTAAGTAAATGTTCTGCATTAATACTTATTTGAACTACTAATTACAAAATGAAAGGAGGAAATGTTAAACAAATAAATCTTAAATAAAAATATAAAACCTTTCAGGGCTTCCTTAGGAGACAATTTTCGGCCTGAAAATGCTTTTCGTGTTAGTAACAAAGCTTTAGTACACAGGGCACAGATTCAGCCTGTCAAAACTAGCTGGCACACAACATTGCAATTTCTCTGAATTCCTTCCCCTTTTTTATATCTGAATGCCATCAGTGTATCTCCAAGTACTTGCTACAAAATCTTGCGTCAAAAGATCAGTCAACTAAAAAAAATAAAATAAAAAAAAAAATCTAAGGATATTAGTTTTTCTTACAAAAAATAAACATACACATATCTAAAATTATAATCCCAGCGCAACAAGTTCCTGTACAACTGAATGATAGCTGTGCTAACAGCTAAAGAGTTCTGCATGACAGTGAAATGTCACCAGGACTCTCCTGACATTTTACATGGAATTTAACTAGCTGCTGCACCTGAACAGGTATTCTTTCCAAAACAAGAAGTTTACCAAATTGCAGAAACATGGTACTAAGGTGATTCTTTTGACATGCAACAGCACCTATTATCCTCATGAAACATTTTGCTGATTAGTCTGACTAGTTCATATGTCACCAAATATGTGCTTAGAATATTTGGTTAGAGTCCTTTACTGTGGGTTTTGCAGGTTTTATTTCAGTATTTGCTGTTAATGTCACCAGAAGGCAAAATGAAGGCTTTCTCTGGACTGAACATACTGCTGAAAATAGTAAAAATATTGCAGGGAAATATGCTGTTGCTTCTTTCTAACTCAACTCACATACTTAACACTGTAATTACATAAAGGTGGCTGACAGTCTAGGTTACTGAGAAGATAGGCTTATTGTGGCTGCTAACAAATAAAAAGAAAAGCTCAGAATGTTTTTCCTCCTGATGCCCAGTTTCCATGGTGCAGGATAAGAGCTTAGATATGTAATAGGAAGATGTTTCAGATCTGATTGATAGAAGTAACTGAAAAAAATCTGAGCTATTTGGTAATAACTCAGATCTAATGTCCTCAGGAGAATATGAGACAATGTATGTGAGAAGTTCACTGAGATAAATTAGAGGTGTAGAAAGTGATCATAGATCAAACGTGTTTTGAAATAAATGTTTTACTGAGAACCGGGGAAGTAAAGCTATTCTTTCACTTACTAGAGAAAAAGGTGAAGGAAAGAGCTTGGGAGGAGGTAAGGAATGGAGAAAATTAGAGAAAAACTTTCAGGAATCAGTGATAAAGTAAAACTAAATAGAGTTTCTACAGAGAATAAGCAGAGTAAATTATTAAAGGACAGAGAGGGAAGTCAAGACAGAATGTAAATCTTTTCAAAGATTTTGCCAGGACTTCTGCAAGAAAGTAAAGAAAATTACAAAATGAGAGAATACAGAGCCTGCCAAAGTAGCAGTGGCTGAAAGGCTATCCTCTTAGCATATCATAATTGTCCTTAGGATAGAGAAGGAGTTTTCAGATTGCAAACCATGAGTTTATCACAAATATTTCAGCACATCTTCATCCCACATCTTCGGTAGCAAATATCAAGTATCAAAAGTATCAAATAGCAAGTATCAAAAACGATACCTTTGAATAAATACCATGAAAAACATCCTGTTTTCCATGAGTTAGGACTCATGGAAAACTTTCAATTCTCCTCACAGAAATTTCTAAATACAAATTGTCTACAATCATCTATTTTGAAAATATGGCATTCAGGCTCTCAAGCTAACAAAAAAAACATTAACTCCTAAAATTCTGTTCCTACTTTGTTTTGAAAAATAGCCTAAGTGCCATATGCTCATGACACCACTGACTATTGTGCTAACTCTAAACTTAAATATAAAATAACTTGTTATTAGTCATTTTCTGACCCAGTGGTTAATGAGGTTCCTGCCATTAATACATCTGCATGCCCACCTCGCCAGCTGTGCTTGTTCACCATTCCGTGAACTTTCTTCTCTAAAGCAAAACTGGGAAATGATCAGGTTCTAACAAGTCACTTCCTTAATCAGCATTTGGAAAGCAGTAATTTCCTAAACTTAATCCAGGGGGTGGCCATATAAACTCTGCTCCAAGGCAGGAACTTACCCTGCTGAAGGATATGCAATACAGGAATGCAGCCCAGGATTACTGAAATGGCTAAGACTCTTCCTTTTGGTTCTTCTCATTTTTGTATGCAACGGGGGCTCCAGGTGCAGGTCACGAATCCCCCCAGATTTCCTGCCAAGCGTTTCCTTGCTTAGCTTGGTATCTTGATAAACAAGTGTTTGACATTTATGGGATTCTAGCTACTGCATGAAGTAAACCATCCATAATTTTAAAAGATTATAATAAATGTTCTGAATTTCTGTGGTGCCAATCTGCACAACCAACAGAATCACAATGCACATTTCAAAACAAACTAAGCTTGTGACAGGAATGACAGCTATCATTTGCTAGACCAGAAGACAGTTATTGTGTTCTACAGTTTATGAGAAAACACTCTCTAGGGAAAAGGAGTTTAACTTCCAGGATCTTTGTCTCCAGACACTTCACTTAAGCAAATCTCCAACTGTCCTCCCTTAAAAATAAATAAATAAATAAATAAACCTATTACATTTGCTTGCAACTACAACAAATGGCTTGACTGAAGTACTTATTTCCTTCTTTCTTGACAGAGAGTCTCAGCATGAAGGATGACAAATCATCTCAAATAATAGTTAATCTTTAGAAATTATTTACAACAAGTCAATGCCCTCAAGAATAAAACAAAGCATTTAATGTGGCAGACCATGATGCAGGGGAAGCAATAAAAAGGAAACACAGCTTGAACTGTAATATTGCTGGGTAACTTACATCTCCCTGCTGAAGGCAGCAGAGTTGCAGTTACCAAACTGCTAATCTGTTCTACTGTTTTTTAATCAGATGTTGGCATTATCTGCCACTAATTGCTTTTTCATTTCCACTTGTAATTATTCCATTGCATGTTTGTGGTGAGAAACTGAAAATGAAGCAGATCACCAAGAAAGAATTAATTGTTAATGAATAATCATCAGTAGGAAGCCAATTTCATTATCTTCAAAGAGGTAGCCAGAGATTAACTACTAACTGGGGCTCTCCTACTTTCAGTGCATGACTGTAAAGTAATCACAAATAATCACACCCTCCAACTTCATCAATTATTTTCTATTATGTGAATTGATACCCATTTTTGTCTTTGTTGTTTAATGTTAATGGTAGTATTCAAGCTGGGGAGTGCTAATTGGAAGGTGTTGTATTCAATGGGCTCCAGGCCTAATTATTGGAGCATCTTTTTCATTAGCATATGATCCTAGGAGGTATACATAGTGGTAGTTACTGAATTTACCACATTATAAATGCATTATCTTTACTGATAAATTTTAGACAGTCACTTAAAATAAAATGATACATGTGAAGCTATTTTCTCAGCAGTGCACACCCATAGGTCTGTTTCAAAAACCTGCTATCTAATAACTGTTTATTGAGGAATTCTCCTTAAATCAACATGCTGAAAACAAAGGCTGTTTGGGATTTAAGCAATGGGTGTAATAATGTCAAGGTCTAAAGGAAATTAAATAAAGAACTTGTTATATACTAAACTGAAGTTTTTTAAAAAATCCCATCTGCCTCATCATTATTGCATACATTGGTGGTCCAGTGAGAATTGTTGACTCAGATTTCTGTTCTACTTTGCTGCTAGTTTTTTTTCTTCAGTTCTCTGCAAAACTAAAGGCAAGTGTAAAGAACAGCTCTCCTAATGTTTTTAGATGGATTCTGTATTACAATTTTATGATTTGTATTGAACTGTAATCAAAGAAATAATGCCAACTGAGGCATAGATTCAATCTCTGTGTAATACAGCACTTGTTGAAGCCTATAAGTTTCTGCATGTGAAGATAACTGATAAAGCAGTGGAAATACTACCTTTATTTTTCCAGCTTTGTACTTATCCATGTGAAACACCTTGAACTTCCACCAACGAAACAGTTATCACCTGTTAGTTCTCTTCTGTTTGAATGGATTTAAGACAAGCCAGCTTTTACATGTAGCCAAAATCTCATTTTTTCCAGGAGCAGGGGATACAAGACAATTCTACTACCTGTGTTATTAAATACATTAAAAGTAGTTTTGTTCATGACCCTCCTTTAAGAATGGAACTTTAAAGCAATCTTTCATACTCCTAGCAGGCTGCATCACAGAGACAATGCCAGGCATGGTCAGTCCTTGTTTCTGAAAATCTTTATAATTAACATAGAAGTCTGATCTTTGTCCAGCTGAGAATAAATTTATGGCCTAAACTTGAGCCTACAGATCCAACCTGACAGGAATTTACAAAACTGTGAAGTTCGATTCTGACACATGCATCTTCTTTAAAAAAAAAAAAAAAAAAAAAAAAAAAAAAAAAAAAAAAAAAGCAGTTGATAGTCACATCAATATGTTCCTTCCTCTTTGAACATTGCATTCAGTGCTTTGCGACAGGGTTTGCATCACTGAAGTAGTTTTCAGCCAAAACAGTCAAAAGCAGCCAAGGTAATTCTCTCTTTAAGGCAAAATCATTTCTCACATCTATCATGACAAAGCATGATGTGCTGATGTCACCACTGCAGCAAAATATTCTTCAAATTGTATATGCTTGCATTCAGAGTAGGGTGGCTTCTGTTACATTTCTTTTTTGGCACAGAATCTGACGATCTATTAAATAAATATTAATCCCTTGCTGCCTTCAAAGCTGTCTCTGCCATATTAGGATTTTAAATATCTTCATTAATTGCTTAACTACCTTTTCCTAAATTCCCCATGGGGTCCTTTGATAGTAGTCGCTCTAATGTGTTACCATGTGATTCATGGCTTCACTATGCTGTAACACAAAATGTATTTTTAGATGATTTTGTTTTACAGATTTCTTTGACAAATTGAAAATTTGACATTTTCAGACTCCAAAGACATGCAGACCTAGAACCTGTCACTACAGTACTACATTTTCAAAAGAAGTAGAGAAAGCAGTTCTGTCTTAGTTCAAGTTTGTGGAAAATATTTGTGATCAAAACCATTCCACATGTAAACACCTTCAGTTTATAAGCCTCATATAACATATTAGTATAAAACTGGCAAAAGAAAGGTTAATTGTTGAAATATCTATTGTTAAATTGTTGTATGAGGTGCTTATTCACAATAAAATGGTCTTGCTTAAAGTGACACTAGGATCATAAAGAACTGCTAGATCAAAGCAATTGTTTACACCTGGGCGGAAGATCATTTAAAGCTAAGATTTTAAATATAGTCCAAGATTCTAGTTATCCAGCTACCAAAATTAGCAGACAATTGCCTTTTATTTCTTTTGCAGTTGCTGCATATCAGAGGTTGAAGAAATTGATGAAAAGACAACAACAATACAAAACCCGTCTGTATATTCAAAGTGTGATGATGTTCCATTTATGGAAAAGCTCCCAACCTTAGTGTAGTCACATGGCCAGGAGAACAGAAGTGAGGTGTGAAAAGTAAAATGGCAACCTGGAAAATACGGATGTACTTTGTGATACTACTGGAAAGGTTACTTCTGAAATGTAACATGAGAAAAAGTAAAATAATTTTGGCAACAGCAAACACAGCAAGCAGCACCCACAATTTTATGTGTCTGAATTCGTACTTTTGCATTCGTACTTTTGATGCATCATCTGTTTATGTTTCCTACAAAACTGAGTTCACCTATCTCCTCCAATTGCTGCAAGAGACTCCCTCATACACATTTTGCCATAGGATGACCACAGTATTTTATAGCCAGAGGTTGCATTACTTATTTTGTCATTGTCTCTTCTGCTTAATCATCTTGTTTAGGGGAACAAAAGATGTGATGAAGCATCTCCTGTCTCCCCTAATTAGAGATTTGGATTCAGTGATGAGAATACTGATCTAATTAGCTATGCATATTCTACTGTAATTGGCCAGGACAAATTGTTTTCCACGAGGACTTTAGACTTTTTTTTTTTTTTTTTTTTTTTGCTGTACCTTGTTCTGTGATATTTTCATCATGCAACAAACTCTGATGAGTGTGTAAGAGATAGCACTATATTTTTCTCTAAGTAGCAAAAGTTGAGTACATGTGTTCATCTGTTGTTGGGCTTTCTCCTGTGAACTTCCCAGCATTCATTTCTGACCTTTCTTGCATTAAAGGAGGCATTTTAATTTGTATTGCTAATAGCTAGCTGTCACACTTACTGATGTATCATAGGCACAGATAATACAGCATGGTTGGGTTTCCTTTGTGTTTAGCCTAAATTGAAGATTATATGGGAACACTTTGACTGTAGCTCACTTTGAAATGAACATGATGCCTTTATAGTAAGAAAAGTGCTTTGAGAAAGTGACATATTGATGGCACAGTGGGAGATAGTAAGAACACTATCCTTTTGTTACAAAGATTCATAGCCAAAGGGTCTTCAAGACTGAGGATGATTTTATTGTTTCCAGTCAGGAAATGTTGATCACAAGATTAGGAATTCAGAGGTGGGTCCATAGTCCAATACTAGCTAGAATTTTTGTTATAAGAAAATGCAACCTTTCTTTGGCATCTGGCTCACATCCAACTTGTGTTACTCCTTTGTCATAACTAGACTGAATTACTGCAGTGAGCCTCTACACAGCAATATACCAAACTACTCATCTCAGAATTTCAGGGAGCAGAGCAGAAAGTTGCCTGCCTACCCGGCTTATTTTTCTGTAAGAGACATTTTACAGCTACTCAGAAAAATTTATTGGTACCCATTTTATTCCTAGAAATAAACTAATTTATTAGTATAGATCATTGAGCACTGCAGAGCTTATGTCCTATTTCCAACAAGTGAAATTAAGTGGGGTACTTCAATGGAGAGCCTCCAATTTAAACATGTTCTAGAAGACCTTGTGCATTTGTAACCTGACTCAACTTGTAGGCAGATCATAGCTGATTCCTTCATGAACATATTAGTAGGAAGGAAACTGAAAATTTGTTGCATGATGTAAAAGAGAAATCTGTAGTCTGCCTATAGAATTCAGTGCTGAAAAATTATTAGATCAATCACCCTGAAAAACTGGTGCTGGAATACAAATCATCTTTACCTTTACCATCACCGGCAAACAAAGGAAAAGTGCTTCCTTAAAACAATAAACAAAGGAGAATAAAGCTTCCATAGCAGTAATTCAGGTTTCAAGCATCAGAGAAACAAGATATATCTTCCAACACTCACTATAAACAGAAATGTGTGACACTTTTAATACTTCACCTGACTGTCTATTTAGCTATAATATAAACATGAGAATTATTAAATCCATATGTAGCTAGAGATCTCTAGTATCTGTCAAACAAATAACCACGGGTCATGTTCTAAAAGCCCATTTACCTTTGCCTTTGAGGAGACTATTAGGCATTGCAAGTCAAGCAAACGGTTTATGATTTATATGACATATTATGAAATCCAGCATCAACCAATATGCCATTTCTGACCAAGTATCAAGACTCTAATCTTCACTTTCCTTGATTCTTCATACCACAGTCAAAATGTCACTAGAACCAGCACAGAGAATTTTCAGTTTTATTCAGGCTCACCCCAGCTCATAGATTGACACGATGGACTATGACAGCTCTTTTGGAAGCACTCCAGTCTATCATGTCATGTGTGGCTGTTGTTCATGTTGCACAAGTCTGTGCACTAAAACTCCTTATGAAATATTTATTGGCAGAAAGGTAATGTGCATTACCAATAACAACTTCCACAAACAAAAATAAGTTAGTCATTTGTCATTTCTCCCCAAAGCATTGTGTGCATCACAGATTAATGTCTTCAAATCTTTAGCTAAAAAAAAAAAAAAAAAAAAAAGGCAGGAAAAAAATTATTTATAATTTATAAGTGCCTGAATAAACTAGGTGAAAATTTTATGCATTTTGAACACTTTAAAAGGGCCAAACAATGAACTGCAAAGTGGAATTTATAATTGGAAGCAGTGACACGCTATACCCTACAGCGGCATCAGGAGAACTTTTATAGTACTGTCACCTGAACACACCATAATTTCATTTGGCAATGAAGTCCTATAACAGCCACTCTTGAAAGACACTCAATTCAATAATGTAAAATACACAGTAATATTTTTGCATTTATTTATAGGTTTTCATTTTAATTCCAAAACAAAATTTCAACACAGCATACATAATTCTGTCTGGTTTTAGGGGGTTTTCATTAAACTATAAGTGAATTGCCCTTCTGGCTGAAAATCTGTTTTCTTTTGCATTCCCATTCCTCTTATGTGCTACATTCCCTCTTAAATTCCACATGGATTCTATAGATTTTATTTAAGCAGGGCCAAGTTGCATGAACAGATCTGCCCTAGAGAAGTTTGCCTCTTTTAGCATGCAACCCACCACTAATGCTCCTTTTTCATTTAGGTTTTCAATTTGGATGAATTCCAAATTACCATTTATTCCAATAGAAACACAACTAATTACACAAAGCATCTTAATAAAGAATGGAAACAAGATTAAAAGCCCTCCTCCTTCTGGTGTTTCAATGTGTGGCATTTATAAAATGCAGAAAGGTACTTTAATTTTAGTTGTAGTTAGACCTCTTGCACATCTTTTGTCTGGTGTTTTAGTACTAGTCAACTAGAATAGTATTCAAGTTGAAGGCAAGATATAGTCACCTCATACATTCGTATGCAAACACAGGGTTTGCTTACTCATTGTATTTTCTCATGTTTTATGAAAAATAGCAGACAAGATCTTCACATACTATTTGTTCAGAGCACCTATCTTGCCCTAGATAATTCCCTGTCCTAAGAATGATATTTCCATCTTTAAGAGCTTTGCAAACTTTGAAGAGAGAAAAAACTCTCTCCATGTAATAACTGGGAGAAAGAACAACAATAGATATTTATTTTACAGATCATCTTGATTCACTACAATCAAAACACAATTTTTTATATTCTCTAAGAGCACTGTCCTGTTGGAAAAGAGAAGTTTCAAACAAGCTCTTAATGGTTACACAGGTGTAACAGTCCTAAGCTTAAAAAAGAATAAGGTGGGACAAGAGTGATAAAAGAGTGGGGATAGAAGGTATATTTAAGGAATATACCTTCCTAATATTATTATGTGAATATTTGAAGGTGATGGTAGCACTGATGCCACTAGAGATGTGAAGGTGGTGACTGAAGTCCTCCAGGCGAATGATACACCCTCCAAGTGGCCAAGTCTGATGACAAGTTTTCAGACTTGAAAATGCCTGACAGAAAGAAAGTAGGTGCTAGAAGAGCCAAATAGACTTTTCCCACATAACTATTGCTCACATTCAAACCTGTATAATACAGGTCCAAGCTGTACAGGAACAGAGTCAAAGAGCACAGAGGAAAAGATTAGTTCCCTCTGCTGCCTCCTCTGTGCCACAAAGAAGCTGTGGCAGGATCCAGTTAAAACAGCCACTCTGCAGCACAGCAGATCACTTGCAGTGCTCAGCAGTCCAGGCTCAGTCCCTGAATGAAAAATCTCTCTTACTTCCTTGGTGTGATATGTTGAACACAGTGAAGTGTTGGTAGCCACGGAAGCAGAAAGACATCTGGTTCAGAGCTAAATGAGAGAGCTGAAGCTCAAAGGAAACATGGACAAATATTGGAAAAAGTTAAAACTGTATTTTAAACTGGAGTAAGGATGTATTGGCTGGAGTCAGGATATACTTTAAATCAAATAATACCTTACTCTGAACTTTGATGTTTATACAAATTTTCTGTCGACCTGGTGTCTATTTGTGAATGGGTGTTACAGAAATTTATAGAACAGCAAAGGAAAATTATCAGGTCACACTAGCAGGGCTGCTGCTAGTCCTCCTCCTCCTGAATTCAGTGCCTGTCTATCCTCTCTCAAAAGCACTGCACACTGTTTGCTTCTTGCCTTATTAGTTATTCAGCTCATGGATATACATAGTTTTCTTGTAATAGCATTGCCTGGTGCTACAGAAAGCTAGCATGTAGCAATGACTAAGAGGTCAAAAATAGGATGTTGCAAGGATTGCTTGCTTCTTCCTGTGTTTATTTTTCAAAGGGGTCACTATGGGAAATTAATGATGATACAGAAGAGATTTCCAGATCTCACTGCTGGAGCTAGTGAGATTGAACAGGACCATATACATACACTGTGCTACCAGAAAGATACAGCAAGATATATACAGCAAGATATATACAGATATATATCTCTGGTATACATTCAATGTATGGCAACAAGCATCTGAAATATCTAAGAGGTCAGGAGTACATAACAGAAAAAATAGTGCTTTCCCAACCATTTTAATTGCTCTATTGCCCTAAAAACTTTTGGAAGTTTCATTTGCACTACTAATATGTAAGGAGAAATTGATTATTGTAGCGGAAAATGTCCTTTTCTCAACACAAATGAAAGGATAGCACAACCCAGTGAAAAAAGGTCTCTTTACTGTAGAAGGCAATAACTGGTTGTTTCTATCTTATGCTTCACAATCATCACTTCTGCAAATTTAGTGCACTGCCCGCTGATAAACAGCTATTCACAGAGCCAGTTTGCAGTACTTCCTGGTGCTGTGCTGTTGAAGACAGGAAGACTAGGAAATCCCACAGTCTAACAGCATAAAGGTCAACAGCTGGGAGTGAAATACAGTAGAAATATGCCAGAGGCTACAGCCAAGTGGTCAACTCACTACTGAGACTCTGCTATAACCTTTTAGTTTCCCGGCACCAGTAGCTCACAGAAAAATGTCCTTTCCTTTCCCAACAGCTTCCTGGAAATCCTACTATCCCCACTCTCCCCCCTGTGGTTTTATCACAGAAAAGGGCTATAACTACTAATAACAATGTTACATAATTTTCAAAAGTGAGGCAATTTTTTGTGTAGCATAGACCATGCCCATCTGTACTAATTCATTATCTCAATATGCAGAGCTAACATGGTTCTCAGTAGTCTCACTTACTGGCAATAAGGGAACATCAGAAATGCATGGCACATCTGCAGCTGAGTACTTAAGGATGCTGGTGCTATACACACCTATATTTTTTTTATAGTGCACGAAGAATGTCTTCATAAAACTCTGGGTGTTTTTGTAAGATCCTGGCTAATTGATTAATGCTGTTTAAATGTGAAATACATTATGCACATCAGTTTTAAAGAGTATTTTCTTCTTCTCATATCTGTTTTTACAGCATATTTTTAATAGAAAATTAATTTACATAATAATTAATATATTTTTGGAAAAAAAAAAAACAAACAAACAAACAAAAAAAAAACACCACAAATACAGCAACTGGGCTTTACGCCCTGCCCAGTACAACTACTGTAACTGCTAGACACCTCTTTAACATGTAGTGCCATTAGAATATGTTTTCTCCTGACAGCAGAGTACTGTAAGTATAAAAAAATGTAGTATAAAGAGGAAAAAAAAAAAAAGAATCATAGAATACTTTGGAAAAAGACTTTCAGAAATGCAGCTTAATGAAGATACCTCTGAAAATTCAAGCTTTTTTGTCTAATTTATGTAACTGATTTTTGAGATCCATGAATCGTGCCAAAAAGAACTTTTTTTTTTTTTTGGGGGGGGGGGGGGGGGGTGAGGAGGGTGCAGGAGAATGGTCAGAAACCTCTTAGTAATTGAGGAGAACAGAGAACACTTACAATGCTGTTGATAGCTGTAAGCCCCCATAAACAGTCTCTCCTAAGCTAAACTGAAATGTTAGCTTCTATTTAGACAGCAAAAAAGGATCAGTTTCAGGGTAAAGACACAGACTTAATTAATAGACTATATAAGAGACTCTAATATGCATCAGATTGCAGCTCTGAAGCAGATTTCTTCCATGGAATCTAATGACTCATACAATTTTGTTTCTCATAAGTTGGAGATATAAAAGTTCTTGGCATCAGGGGATGGAACTGATTCATGTTATGACAATTCACCCACACGATGCTCACAGAAATGCTCTTTTACTTCAAAATCGAATGCTGAAAATGATTTTCTCTGAAAAAAATAGCTAGCCCATGAATGCTATAGAGCTTTAGTCACTCCACTTTTTCCAGCTCATAGAGCCATCACAGCTACAGATGCACGGAATTTTTTATCTATAATTTTTTAATTTTTTTTTTAGTATAGCACTTTGTGTGGACTCAGTAATCCTCCCCAAGATTCTTAGAGTAAGTGAAATTGTGGAAGAAAGAATCCCTAATACCATTCTCCTTCACATGTCCTGCAGCAAGTGACAGGAGACAATCCTTACTCTTGATAGTCTAAGAGAAATGATACTAAAATAAATAAAACCAAAATAAATAGACATTAATTTACAACACTACAAAATCCTGTCACTCATGGGATTCTCTCAAAGCACCTTTTATAGAATCCTCCATCTCAAAATCTGAAAAAAGTCTGATTACCAGGCTGGGCTTTTAGCTCCAGACCTTCTTTATTACTCCACCCTTGACCCCTGTAGAAGGACTGAGCAGAAGGTGTAGAAAATTAAGGCTCACTCAGTTGCTTTTCTATCAGGTGGGTGATCTCTGCAAGGTTGTGCTCCTGTATGCTTCTGGAAATAAGCTGGGGCATGCGATGCTTTCCTCTGCCCCCTCTCAGGCAGCTCTTTTATAAAGGTCTAGCCAGGATGTACAACTGAAGCCTCAGTTTCACAAACCTCTTCCAAGTAAACTCCCACTGAGAATCTCCATGACTAGGTACACTCAGAGCAGGCCATATATTCATGCCATCAGCATTTTGCTGCGGATCTCCTTGCTGGTGGCTACTGCAGATGTACCTCTCCTCTGTTCTCTGCAGGTCAATCATGAGCCCAAAACATTGAGAACTGACAATGAAGTTTCAGTTAAGGTATGTCAGCTGGAAATTATACATATTATGAAATAAAGACCAAAGATTAACATCACCATTCAGGGATTTTGAGATATAGCTGCTTCTTTTAATTTCCCAGTTATTTTCAGTATTGTAACAATTAGCCACTCCTGTCATACTTTTATTTGGAGAAACTTCAGGAAATAGTAATTGTCCCAAGTGCTTCTGGATTTATCCAGGCTTTGGAAAATATAAAGGAAATTTGAACAGGAGCTGACTACTGCTAATATGTTATTTTCTTACAGCAATTGCTGAGCTATTAATTATTTTACATGAATTAATGAATGTTTACATGATCTAATTGCATGTTAGTTCCTTCCACCTACAAATTAATGTTAAGAAATATTTTCTCTATGTGGGACATAGAATCACATTTATCAACGAGTACAGAAGTCTGAAATTCATACTTGTTTTTACCATGCTCTTGAGTAAGTAAAAAACCTCCCCATTTGATCCAATGTTATAATACTATTTTAATGATAAATCTGAATTTTGCATTAAATTTGGAATAAATTCTATTTTTCAAAGCACTCAATTTATACTTTGATAAAACAAAAAATTAAGTCACATGTCAAGAATATCTCTATGGAGTTCTGGTAAGTTACATAGATGCAGATTGAGTTAACTGCACAAGTTGAGTTCATAGAAGTAAATGAGATAAAAAGAAAGAGCTTTGTGAGGGTGATGTTTTGAGTAGGAGATACATGTGTAAGACTGGGTCTTCACTCAACATTCGTGACAGTTATCAGTTCCTTTCTAAAATATTGGATTGACAGTCAGTACCCAGCTAATCAGATTAAAAAAAAAAAAAAAAAGAAAAAAGGAAAAAGGAAAAAGAAAATGAAAAACATCCTTGGCTGTGTTTAATAATAGAAATAATGTCAGATTTCCATTGTACATCAAAGGGTTCACAGATGTTTTACAAGCCAAGACATCTGTGAATGTATTAAACTGTCCAAAGACAGTTCACTTCTGCTGTTTTGGTATACATGCTTTCCTTATTGCTCAAGTAGTGAGTGGAAATCACACCTGAAGAGTGTCTCAAAATAGAGAAAAGCCGCACTAAATTCTGTCAAGTTTTATTTGGTTATGACAAGCTGAAGAAAAATAGCAATTAATACTGTCAGAAAGATTCTGTATGCTACCACCAGCCCTTTCCACACTGAATGAGGGAGATGGCACATCTCTGCCCGTGGACTGGGTGACTAAAAAAGTGTCCAAAAGCTGTGTTAACACTGTCAAGAAGCTAGAAGGTAGGAAAGCCAAAAAGACCACGAAACCATCAGCCAGCATGTGTAAACTGACCATGTAGAGCAGCATGGACCAATTCCAGTGAGTTGTTAGCTCCTGGCAGTGGAATCACAAAGGGGAAGGTTATTAAAATCATTTAAAATCTGTAAATGTAACTAGACTGCAGCTGAAGCAGTGGGACAGGACTTGGTGAGACAGCATACCTCGGTGTGCTTTGAGGGAAGAGAACACCAGCAGCAGCCCCAACATTTTTGGGACATCATTGCATGGTCCCTGAGAGGGGTGCTCAGAGCAGTGGAGCTGGCAATAAAAGGTACAAATATTGTAAAAAGAATATGAAAAGCAATGTCATTCTCAGCTGAAAACCCTTGGCATACTAACATAAATGTTCATTATCTTGGACTTCACCAAGTGTAAATGTGAAGGAAAGCATGACACCTATCAACTCCTTTAAAAAAGAAGTTCCTCGTACTATGTCCTTTACTCCTTCTGCTCTTTGCCACTTAAAAAAATATACTATCAGGAATAGACAATTACTTTTTTGTCTCTAAATGCTGAAGAGTTTGGAGGTGCAACTTTCTACAGGACTTTGTTTTATCTTTTTCTATATACCTTCAGCCTAAGTTTTCACCTGCCTTTCACCCATATATAACTTACTTCCTCAGGTGGAAGCTGCTGTCATTGGCTAAGTCCTGGAGAAGTCACACACATCTATGATCCATGATACTTCCTCACCAGTGACAGATGGCAGGATGACAAATATAAGAGATGCCAGAGGAGAGTCACTGACACTAGAGAAGGACCCAAGCTCTCTGTAAAGGTTTCCAGCAGGTCCAGCCTTCTGAGCTTGCAGGCAGTGCACCTACACTGCAAATTTGTCAGCTGCATCACTGATTCATTGCCTTGCATCTCCCATAAGAGGACCAGGACTCTGCCAGCACGTTGCCAAGCAACCCTGTCTTGGGGTGAGCATAAAAATAAGCGCCACAAAGGCTTCAGGGATGACTTTCCCTTTCCTTCACACCGGCAAACTTGCCCTTCAGTTACCACACAGGTCTCGGCTGCTCTAAAAACTCTGCTGCTGATGATCTCTCAGTGGGATGTGTGTTTATACTGCTGCTGCAGAGGTACAAACAAAAGGCCTTTACTCAGCCATTCTCCTGTAGCAAGGCTGTTAAGTCCTGAGTAGGGTTTTGGTGTGGCTGCCACTCGCTGAGTGTATGGCCAGCAAAAGATCATCCCTACACTTTTGGCTCACGTGCTGCATAATAAGATTGTAATAAGATCCATCATTTAAGAGTCACGGACTCAATCTACGCCACACAGCAGCAATGCTAAATAGGTGTTTGCATTCATTTGTTTACTTCCAGCTGTCTTGGTAAACACCAGTTCATTTTCAGTGGCAGTCCTTAAGCATAACCGTATCATAAATGAAGATTAAAGTCTATATTTTGGAAGGCAGAGGTTAATAAAAGAATCGGCCTGTATATCCCTATTTATTACACAGGTCTTAGATAATTTGATTTATTTCAGTGACATCGTTCTGGCAGCACATTTTTTTTAAATGTTGCTGACTGCTTGTCCATTTTTAAACAAAGTATTCACAAGAGTGTTTTGTTTAAAAATGCACAAAGGTATCTTATTAAATAATGTCACAAACATGAAGTTCATTATTATGCAAATGCCATCCTCAGAACAGATTTGTTAATTGCAACTCATTTGCATAATTAATGAACTCTCAAATGAATAATGCCTTTGCAGATTTGTGCAGCATTGTTTTAAAATAAATTATAAAATACATGTCAAATGAAGAGTGCTTCTTAGATTCCCATAGCATTGTTTGAAAATTAATTACCAAACGCTTGTCAAATTAAAATGAGTTTACAGTTTTTACAATGTTATTTTAAAATTAATCACAAAATAAAATGTCACCATATTAAAGTCAATAACTTGTTCTTTTTTTTTTTCGAAAAAATGCAGAAAAACATTTCTAAGCTTCAGTCAGACTTTTTGTTATACTGATCCAGTGTTTTAGCCATTTCGTCATAGCATTATGATATAACAAACTTGGTAGCAGTTTGTATGTTAATGTTTTAGTAAATTGAGATTAATTTAATTATATTGCATTGGATCTCTAATAGCACTAATGATTAATGATAATGCCTGTAAAAATGTTGTGTGGGCAAGGTCAAGATATATTAGTAACAAAAAAGCTTGGACTTCTGATGACTATGTATTAATGCTTGCTTTTATACAGGGCTATTTATCTTTAAAACTCCTGGTGTTTTTGGATTTGTTTTAAACAGTACCCTGTACCAGTGCTCTTTTTCTTGACATATAGCTTTCCATTTTTCATAGAAAAAAATGACCTAAAAGTTCAGCAAAGTCAAAATTTTCCTACATTCATAACTATGCAGTCTAAATGAAGTCAGAGTGTTCTCAGGAATTCGGCACTACAGCTTGAGCTCCCTTAACTCTTTGTTGTTTTAAAACCCAGATGATGGATGTTCTTCTCTGAGATGCAAAACCTTGGGTAGATTCTCTGCCTTCTGTAAATTAGTGTTCAGTGACTGTAGTGGAAGAAAGGCCCTGAGTAGCCAAGCATCTCTGTAAATGATGGAGTGACTGAAGGATTCGGGTACTCTGTTAAGAGTACAAAAGACAACACTAGTGTGTGTTTAATTTTATCAAAGCACCTAGCTCTTTTTGAGATAAAATTTACAAGACATTCAGCTTGGGGCTTTTTAATTCTTTTCTATGCAGATCCCTGAGACTGTATGTAACTCTGATGCCCAAGTGGAATCATTGCCCATGAATACATCCCAAAAGGGATTTGTAAGAAGCAGTGATGCACAGTAGCCTGTCAGCTGGGTCACTTGCACACGTAACCTTACACACTGCCATGCACGAAAATTCTCTCTTATTTTTCAAGCAAGCAGAAAACTTGGGAGACCAGCGAGAAGACCAGGTGCATGGTGGACACACCTTAGCAGCACGCTGTCTACGGTGTTGTATCTCAGCTGAGGACACTGCAGCGTGGATGGTGGTCTCATCCCTTAGAGGTGTGCTGCTCTCTGTTCAGCAGCAGAACCTTTCAAAGGAAAATTAACTTCCATTTACCCCTGCTAAAGTAGAATAAATAGAGGAAAAAAAGTTTCCCTAATATCTAAGTGTGGCAAGTGGTGTGTCCTGGCAGCAAGCATGGCCAACAGCATCCTGGGCACAACCAGGAGAGCAAGCAAACAGATTGATTATCCTTCTCCACTCAGCACTCACTAGACTAATCTTGAATAACAAATCCAGTTTTGAGGTCATCCCCATATACAAGAAAGACATCAATGACCACAACCAAATTCAGCAGAGGGTCACCATGATGGCTGGGGCTGGAGCACTTGGAGAGGAGACAGTGTAAGGTGAAACAAGAGATGATCCCACTGGATGTAAAGAGAAACCTTTTTTGCCATAAAGACAGCTGGGCAGTGGAAAAAGGACCCTGAGAGGTTGTGCCATCTTTGTCCTTGGTGGCTTTCAAGAAGAGACTTGAAAAGGCATGAGCCACCTGTTCTGACCTCATTGCTGATCTTGCTTTGTGCAGGAGGTTCAACTAGAGATCTCCTGGGATCCTTTCCAATCTGAATTATCCTACTGTCTGCAGAATTACCGATCTAGAGCATTTGCTTGATAAATCTCTGCAATGAAAACCTGTCATGTATCTTTGCCTGTGATTCCAGAAATTTACATATTTTAATACAGGAAAGAGATTAAACTTTTTGAAAGATGTTTTCCATCTTGTTTCTTTGAAACCAGATTCCCTCATAGGGCTTAGGAGTGACTGTCATGCTGGCTACCTTAATAGACCAGATACAGCCTTTGCTTTTGGTCTTGTGTGATCAGACCCTTAAGTTCTTCTACCACGTACCACCCTTTGTATAACACAAGTTATTCAATTGAATGTAGTGATTCAGTTCTATTTATCCCTGGTTTGTTTAATAATTATGTTGCTGAAATCCACTGAATAGGTCTGTAAGACAAACTATACTATTTGCCAGAAGGATACTGTAGAAGACAACTGAGCGATTGAGGATGAAGATCCCAGAAGCTACAATCAGGGTTCTATGAGGTATGAAATTTTCAGTTGTGGTTTAAATTTGAATATAGTATGCAGGAAATGTTGTAAACCAACTAAAACTACAGAGAAGACAGACTGGAAGTATACGTCATCTTTTTGAAAGCCCCTTAGATGTCCTCATCAAATGGCAACACAGGAGGTTTTTGTTTTGGAATGGTTACTGAAAATCAAAGATAGACGTTCAAAAGATTTAATTCTAATAATTTATTCCTTTAGCTTGCTTAGGAAAATAAATGCAGAGAGAGATGCTGGCAAAGAAATTTCTTTGTGGGTAAAAATAAACATAAAAACCTTAACCCTCTTGTTAATAATAATAAAGTTACAGATTTCTCTACAAGTGATACTCAAAATGGAAACAGATTTTTTAAATCCTATAAAAACTACAGTGAACTACTTACATAAGACAGTCCAATGCTCTAGAAAATAAATAAATAAATAAATAAACAAAATCATGGAATGAATTAAACTCTAATAGGCCTGCCTTTAGGAAGTCACACATCCAATGTCAACTATAGAAGGATTACAGAGGACTTATTCTGAAGTAATCTTCAATTTATAATCACTTAGTTTCTTTTGGATTAGGTCCAGTCCATTTCATTAACCTGTAGTAAGGTTTTTCCTTTCTTGCTTTTTAATCCACTCTAGCCTGATTTACAAAGATTAACTTCAGATTGAAGTTCTTCAGATCCACATCCCCAAATCAGAATATTTGACTTAGAAACACATATATCAAAAAATACGCCTCAAATAATGGCCCTTTTCAATTTTACTAATTAAAAATATCAGTCTGAAAATGACTGATCAACCAATTTGTAGGGACATCATCCTTCTCAGACACTCCAAAACCTACTGTTGAGCCAAAAACAAACACCAAATTTAAATATGCCTTTATTGACCTTGTGGATGAAAATGATTCAATCTGATCTAATGAAATAAATAAGAATTAAGAAAGATACATAATAAATAAATCAGAATTGGAATGGGAGATGAAAGGAAAGCAAGAGCACTCCCATTTAGTGATGAAGTCTGAAAGTGACCTTAGCTTGATTTGTTCACCATTTGTAAGTTTGAGGAAAAAAGAATATAAATATGTAGTAAGACAAACTGATTCTATTTTCACTTATCATAGTGTAAATTCAGTCAAACATTACTGAATTTCAGTAGGCTAAGTCTGACTACTTGAGAACACCTCATCTCATATATTTCAAATATTAAAATATAACTGAGAAAAAAGAAGGAGACAGATAGGTGTATTTTGAAAAAGTAAAAAGATTTCCAGTACTTCACATAATTTTATGGAACTATTCCTACAGATGGTGTCTATGAATTAATCAACATACCAGTTCCAGATGTTATCATACATCTTCATTTTTGAAGTAAGAAAATCAAAAGGTTAGGATGCTGTTATGCTAAGATGTTGTGCACACATTATAACTGGGCTGTATGCAATGTAACCTTGATATTTCAGCTTTTCTATTCTGTGCCTGATGATGGATACTTCCTTCCAAAGCATTTTCATTTCACAGTAGTATTTGGATTTCTAAGTATTTTCACATAAAATAGCAAAGAAAACATAAGCCTTTAAGCCTTCTCCAAATATGATTGACATTTTTTTCAATCCAACCTGAATTTTTGTTCTAAAAGTCCTGTACTAGAATTTAAATAGATTACCAGTTTGCTCAATATATTTTATTAACTGAGATCATTAGAGTTACCAATAATAATAATAATAAATATAAATAAACCTGAACTCATGAACTGGCTCGGTCTACACTCTTGCCAGTGCAAATCACTTTGGGGCTCTGCAGGTATTTTTCTCTGAATCAGTCATATCTTTATCTAGACTAATGTGAAATTAAAAAAAAAAAAAAAAAAAGTGAGGATCACATTATAGAACAAGGATGTAAAGATATATTTGAGTTTAAAAATAAATACATGAAAAAAGAAAAGCAGAAACTGCCTTTGATATTTCTCATTTTAGGTTTGGGGCTTTGCCCCGTCTGTCTTTAGAGAGGATGCTTCCCAGGGTAGCATCATGATGCACCCTCTGACGCTGGGGGTTGCTGGGAGCAGTCCTCACTCAGCTGTTGCTCTCAGAGTCTCCCACATTCAGCCATCATCCCCTCACCTTAGAGACAAGTGTTGGTAAAGTGCCCATGTCCTGGGAAGGCTGTAGAGGATCAGTTCACCTATGTATTAATGGGAGATTTCTGGGTGCCCATCACTTAGCTCTTTACCCAAGGGATTTAATATTGCACAGCCCTGTTAATGATCATGGTCCCCTTCCCCTTTTTTCTCTGAATCATCTAAGAGAATTACTAGAAACAAAGCCATCCTTTTTCTGTCCTCCCTGCTCAAATGATTCATCTTATTTTTCCTCCACAGTGCAAGTTCCTTTACTATTTAGCGATTTTAATAGACATACTGCCCACAGTTATGCCGGGGGGGGGGGGGGGTTCCTGTCCCTAAGAAGCATGACTCATCATGCACTGAGCCCCCATCACAGTACAGCCTTCCAGCAAATATTTGCTGACCCCAGCCATGGCCAGTGTATCAATGTCATTACGATTTTATAGGTCTTATACTGACTGCTCTATTGGTATGATCAGCAGCAGCTTGATGAGAGGTACACAGGGATACAATTACAAAAAGATCCAAAAAGATAAGGCTGATGTCATTGATGAAATAAAATATGATTTGAACATAAAACTGCAAAGGAAACTTTTTTTGTATCTATGAGGCTTTTGTATGAGTCCTTGTCAGCCCAACAGTCTCTGTGAAAGTGGCTCAAATTAACATTAACATATGATCAGTTGTGTCCAGTCTGTGGTGTCTAAACTCATTTTAAGCAAATAATATTATAGTTCAAGGTATTCTTCAATTACATATTAATTATTTTTTTTCCAAAATATTAGTTATGGTATATTTCTTTCTCTTTTATACTATGAGGCATTAAAGCAAACAAATGGATTAAATAAACATGAATCTGTTGCTAAACATGAAAAGTCAAAAGGAAAATACATGTCTAGAAAGAATAAAATTTAATTGAAAATATTTCTTCTGAGAACTGCTACAAACTTGCTTTTATTCATGACTTTTTCAGAGTGTTAGCTAGCTTTATAGTCAAAATCCATGCTACCAGTAAAAAGACTTCATTAAACCTGAGATAGATTGCATTCTGCACTTGGAAATAAAAGCTATGAATTAGAAGTACTATTTTGTTCAAGCAGGATTCAAAATAAAACATTTAGAAATGCCACAAAACCTAAAATGCTTAAAAAGTTCTGTTCAACTTATATTGACTCAGTTCCCTCTGTCACTCCTCACAAGTTTTGTTTTCCAATCCCTTCATCAGCTTTGTTTTCTTCCCTGAACATGTTCCAGTACCTCAATGTCCTTATTGTAGTGAGGGGCCCAAAACTAACACCGTATTTGAGGCCCAGGTTTACCAGTGCCATGTACAAGAAGACAGTCACTTCCCTAGTGCTGCTGGACACACCATTGCTGATGCAGGTCAGGATGCCATTGGCTTGCTTGGCCACCTGGGCACACTGCTGGAATACAACAGGACTTTCTTGCTTAGGGAGGATAGAGATTTCAAAACGGCTCTCTGACATTCTAGATGAGCATATTTGCCACTTGTCTATTTGGAGAGTTCACTTCCGCTGTTGAATTTTTAAAATTTGAAAGCTCAAGGTTGTGGGTTGTTTTCTTTTTCCCCAATGTAGAATGAATGCCAAAAGCTTGAAATCATTTGCAAAACAGAATTCTTGTTTTATAGCCAATCTCACAGCTGACTTCACTGGAGCTATTTGCATGAATAAGGGAAGCAGATTTTGACCACGCTAGATGTGTCTAGACTAGGAGATTGAAGAGTGCCAGGGAAGTACTCCCAGGCATTGGAATTCGATTGTCTACCCTGTTAAATTGTTAAAAGTGTCCCTGGCACACTTCTGGCTTTTCCCAGCTAAAGCAGTTCCAAACAATTCACAAGGACTTTTCCCTGTAGATAGTGTGAACACAGACACTCTTTGGACAGTCAAAGAGTTTCATGGTATGGATGTGGGCCAGTCTGTACTACATGCCAGAGAACAGTCACAGCTAAGTTTAATTTACTGGTATATAAATAATCAGTATGGATCAAGAGAGAAAACCAAAATCTTTGCTTTCTCTTCGGGGAAGGGAAGAAAGGTTAGAAGAAAGGGGAAAAGGGTCAAACAATGATTATATAATTTTCACAACAAGGTGATTCTAAATGGACTATCTCCTCCTATTTTCTCAAGGCTAGGAAAACCTAATGTTCCTTCTGACAACATTCACATTGGTTTCTTTTTATCTCACTTCTCCATTTTGCAATTTTGTAGTAATCAGTAAAATGTCAAAGAAAAAAGGTATGGGTTTAACTGATTAGCAAATTTCACAACTAAAAAGTGTAGCTACTTTAATTCTGAGCAGGCCTCTGTCCAACCCAAAGATTCTACTGAAGTCTCTGCACTGAAGCATGAAAAAGGGGTCTGTTCAAATCCTTCTCCTCTGAATAACCTAAGAAAAGAAGATTTTGAAAAACAAGGATCAGCTCATCTGGGGGACTAAAACTAAATTGTTTTTGTGTCTTTGCAGAGATACACAAGGGCAGAAGGGCATCTTCTCCAGGCATCTGGTCTCTGTACAGCATTGAGCACAATAGCAGTGATTGTACTCATGGAATGACAGGATTCTGCAGGGTTAAAGCCCTTGAAATTATGTGTGAGAAGGGGTATGCACTCTCACCCTCCTTACTGCACCATTTATACGGCTGGAATTGGAAAGCAGAGCTTTCTGGCTCCCAAGGACTTGTTCTGCCTGTACTTTTGATGTTCACTTTTAGGACTTCCAGGACTGAAATGACCAAGGCACTGGAGAAAGTATGCCTGAACTCTCCATTATAGCCGCTGTGGTCCAGGTTCTTTTCAAGCACCTTTCTGGAGAAGGCAGCATGTACTGTACTGTTAGAAGCAGGTTCATTCAGGTGAGAAGCTCTGCTAAACTCAGTTTGACATGGTTCACAGAATCAAGATAAAGGACCTGTTTTGCTTTTATTTTTCTTCTCATCAGAGTGAGGTAGCACCCCAAGTAAACACCTGGTGCTAGTTTCCCGTCACTGCAATCCATCCCACAGAATGTTTTCTGCCATAGGTTGGAGAGAAAAAACTGCAGACTGGTTCATATCTATCTTTTTTTGAGAATACTATATTGCCTATGTATAAAAGCTGTCTTAGATAAGGAAATGTCACATGAATTAGTTGATTTGAAGACTCCTCTAACATTTCAGAGGAAATTTATTTCAGACCATGTATATTAATAAAGAAAAGCCCATGGTGTTTCCAAGCGTGCTTGGTAACATGTGCAGAACTGCCAAATGGTCCATTATTTCTAAAAATTATGTGTCCCAAGGCAGTAGCAAACTTGTTTTCCAGACTGTGGGCATCAGTTTATGTGCTACATTTAGCATGTCCCTTTTTCTTGTGCTTTCCAAGATAAGGTTGATTTTAAAAATCATATTCTTTGAATAACATTTCTTTCTTCAGAATATTATCTAAAATGCCTGCTTATTTTGTGTAGTCCAGTAGTATGTAAAGCATTAGCACCGGCCAAGACTGAGAATGATGAAGTATGAAAATGAAAGATCTGGAATGTAAAAGTTGTGTTATAGTAGCACATAAGGTCTATATAGTAGTCAAAAATAAGATATTGCTGCAGTTTTATAAGCCCCATGTATTTTGTCATGTTAATTATCTGTTCATTAATACTGGTGAGAGCAATTATTTTCTTTAGGGGTCTAGTATTCCATTTAAATTATGATGCCTGAGGATTTTTAGAGATTTTTTTTGGTTTCAGCATCTATTGGATTATTTCACACGTTAGTGACAACAAGAAATACAGAGAATATTTCAGACTATCTACTTACAGGAAAAAATGGACTTTGTTTGCATAAGAAAAAGCTTTTAACAAAGAGCGTGATAACAACAGTATTTGATTCAGTCAAACATTCTGGTAATGGTATACTTCTAAAGAGTCTCTCCATAAAACATAGCTTACCAGTGACAAGTGCTTATCAGGATTTGAAATTGTACACAGAAGAAGGATAAAAAAAAAAAAAAAAAAAAAGCAACCAAAACCAACCAAACAAACAAAAAACAGACATGATAATGCAACAGGGCAAATTCACTCTTCTTTACTGATCAAGAAGCTTCTTGTGAGCATGTCAGTCATGTTAGGTACTAATTCACCAACTAAAATATATGCATTTTCAATTTTAACAGGTGTGAACTTTGGTGTTACAGACCTCTACCAGGTCAAAACAATTATAATGCATTTTCCCCAAGGATTTCATGCCACTGAGAATTTTGGATTCATGAGGAATTGTGGAACAGATTTCAGCTGTCCCCCAGCCTGTAAAAGAGACTTCAGGGGGAGGGTGATTTTGGAGAGATGAGAAAATATATAAAATAGCTACATTGTTCTCAGCACAGCAGGATACTTCCAGCCTTTTAAATAGGTGGCTGTGCAGTCTGATAGATCACTGCCTGGGGTAACACAGATATCACCAGCTTCCTATCTGACTTCAGGGAAGCCCCTTTACCCATTTCTCAGTCTCTCTCATGATCTGTCATGCACATGAACAGACAGAGACATCTAGTCTCTGCCTCAGTTTCTCCACTTTGTAGACAGAGATAATGCTAATGATGTCTCTAAAGTTCTTTGAAATCAGATAACACAACAGAATATGTGTAAGTCAAGCACTACTCATGTACAATTGACTCTCCTTTTTACTTTCTGGAGATTGGACTGTCTTAGAAAATAAAGGAAAATAAAACTTTCATATTCATAAAATAATCAGGTTGTAGTAGAAGGATAAATGCTTGGAGTTGATCAGTTCTGCCCTCACCAGCAGAGCTGATAATAATCAGTCACTTATGTGCTATTTCACAGCTGATACCTCCTCCAAAAAAAATTAATTGCAAAAGTTTCACAGATGTCTGCAGCAGTTGACCAGAGCTCTTGGGTTATTGCTTGTCAGACTATTAATGGGTTTGGCTAACCATGACAGTCATTACTTTCCCCCTCCTGTGAGCTACTTTCTGTGTAATTTATGCATAGGTTTTGCCAAGATTTGACAACTTTCAGGATATTAACATAAAATTAGACTGCAGAGCTGAACAATGGGTGGCATTAAAATTAGCAGCAGTGGAAACCAATCAAAGAGAATTGGTTTCTCTCCTGCTTTGCTTTTAAGTGAATATTTTTTATTTATTTTATCTTATTTCATTGTAATTTTAGAAGGAGAGGTAAAAGAATAAATGCTAAAAGCAGTTTTGTTTTCCTGGGGAATCTTCAGAATGGTGGAGAAATTTCAATGAGACAAAATGCCTGACAGCATCTTAAACAAGAGCTATCCTGAAATCTATCACAGAGGACAAAAAGTTGGAAGTTTGTTGTTGTTGTTGTTATTGTTTGGTGCAGTTTCTGTTGTGTTTTTTTTTGTTTTTTTTTTTTTTTTTTTTTGAGAGAGAGTAGGCCTCTAAACAGAGCAGAGTCTGCTCCACACAGATTGTTTAGTGAATGCCATTACAGAACGCGATGTGTGTGTTAATAAGTAAGGACATCTGGTAACCAGCTTTTTTCTGATTCATTAACTGACTCTGCTTCTGTGGCCACAGGGCTTGATAGGGAAGGCTGCAGGACTTTTGCTCCTAGAAAATGGGACTTCGATGTATGCTTCATTTCTTTGACCCAACCATATCCTTTACATTTCCTTTTATGCCTGCATTATAAATATTTAAATTTTAAGTCTTGCTGGAAACACTCAAAATCCTAGAAGAAGACATCCTCCTATTTAATTGTACAAAGTAAGAAGTTGTATTTAAGATTCCTTCATCATTCCTTTATAACAACTCCTCCCACCAACACACATCAGTAAGTGATGTTCTTTACATGTTAGCATTTACCATGGCTACATTTAATTTTTAAGTTATTCTCCTCTTTCTCAATGTTTACACTTCTTCAACCATGATTCATGACAATAGAAGGAATCTTTCTGGAAAAAAAAAAATGACTTTGAACTGATTCCTTTTTTTTTTTTTTTTTTTTTTGAATACTAAAATTTGTGCCAAACTGGTAGCATTTTTTTAAACACTCCATGAGATTAATGAGCTTGGACAGAGAAAGTAAAAGCATCACAATGCTCATATCAAGTGCTGTTTTTCTTCATATAATACAAGTGAAACAGCTCCAAATGCTCTAGAGAGAATGATTGAGCAAAAGAAATCTAACTTGATAGTACATGTTGAGGGATGAAATGGACAATGAAGTTTCCATATGTTGTTTTTACGCAGTAATTAGAAACTGTCACACACCGTTTCATTTTTTAGTTTCCTTGGGCTTATTTGCATGTATGAGGCTTTCCTTAGAGCAGAATTGTAAGCATCAAACTGGCACCCAGTTGAAATCTGAGGCAGTGACACGTGGGCTTCTTCCACCTAATGGACAAGAAGCCAGCGGCAGGTACTGTGATGGCCCAGAGCACAGCTCAGCAGAAGCCAGCTGCAGCCTCACTTACCTCTCTGCCTGTGCCAAATTTTCCTTTCCAGGTTGAAGCAGTGGCCGTTCCTGTGGTGTGAGTCTGTACACACTTGGATAGGCAGTCTATCTTTCATTTACAATAGATAGAAGGATTTAGGCATATTAACCTGCATGTGTGCTCAGTGGGAGTTTGGTTCCTCATTCTTTCAGTTCCTTTGAAAATCCTTGCACAGTTTCTCAGGAACAAGACAGGAAAAATGCTCTCGTTCTCAGTTTATTCTTCAACTTTTCTCATGTATGCAGACAATTGCCCACATGGCTTTGACACATCTTTCCAGCTCTTTAGTAGTGACTTCTTTCCATAGCTCAACAAACAGCTGGTTCTCTTAAAACATCTGAATCTGGCCTTCAGAATCACACAAGAGCAGAATGACCAGTAAAATAAATAAATAAATAAATAAATAAATAAATAAATAAATAGATAGATAGATAGATAATGATTTGACTTTTATCTTCATTATTCTGATGGCATTCTGATGATCAAGGACTTTGTAATAATTGATTTGTTGTTGTTGTTGTTGTTAAATGAAGGCTATACGTGTACATTTTCAATGTCTGCTAAGGAACTAAGTCAGTCTGTATGTGTGTTTTCAAGTGGGCTGATGTTTTCCATCTTTGAACCGTTTTCCAAGCCTGTGTAAAATACCAGAAAGCTGGATGCATATATCTCTTGTCTATGCATGGTAAGTTAGCTCTCTGGATTGTTGTCTAATTAAAGCTCTTAAATGACCTATAACCCCAACAAGCATGCCTCTGAAAACCATCAAAAGGCATGACTACATTCACAATTACAACCAAGAAGCATATTTCCAAGATCTACTGCAAAACTACTTTTTTGTTGTCGTTTTTGGTTTTGGTTCTGTTTGAACACTGGAACAGATCCTTGATGTTACTGATCCCCTTTTGTTCAGTCTTGGCTAAGGCAATATTGTCTTTGTTTAAAAAAAGGCTGAATAAACATTCACTGTAATCAGTAATTGTTTGTAATGCCATAGCACTGAAACACTCCCCTGTGCCAGCTACTGTACAACTTCCTAGAGACCTTCATCTTCACACTTGATCCATAGAGACGGCTCCAACATCTAATTCATCCATGCAAGAGAGTCTTTGAGGAGAATAGGTCATGACATCCTTCTGCTTACTGATAGACACTTTAAAGTATATAATATAGATCTTTGCTTTTATGTGTATTTACTGAATTTTGTTAGTTATTTAAACTATATTCAAACTGTAATTAGAGGTTGATTTTTTTTATTATTATTTCTTCATTTTTTTTTCTGAATATAAGAGCAAATTCTCAGGAAGCAATGAAGATAAGTTGTTGGTTTATACCAGGAAAAAACATGGACATTATGATTTACAGAAACTTTCAAAGGCAGTTATAGTACCTTACTTTATTTTTGTGATTGGAAATATAATGAAAGAAATGAAGAGAAGAAAATGCTCATATGGAAAATGATATACAGCTAGATTGAGAGATAGAGGTGTTATTGGTCAACACAGTGGAAGGCATGTCATTGGTTATAGCACAGCTGCTGGAGGTGACTGTGTTGGTATCTGTAGCATGTTGATGTGTGAAGTGCAAAAATGAATCTTATTCCTCAGGAGAGTCCTGCATATGTCAAGTATATTGTCTCATTAAGCCAATCCATTTATCAACCCACTGAATGCCAATTAAATTGCACAGGATGGTGCAGGTATATGGTGGGCTGATGGTGCCAAACTTTATTACAGCTGAGCTTTTCTGGCTCAGTACATTCCTGCATAGCAAAATGGCAGACATATCAAAGCCAAATTAAATGTTCTTGAAATAATGCTTTTAAAGAGGAAGAAATGCCACAGTCTGGCACAAAAGAGTATGAAATGTAATGTCACTTCTTAGTGTACTTTTAGTTCCAATGAAGATGTCACGGCTCAGATCCAGCCAGTGCCAAATGTCTTCACAGCGTGCAAATTAGATCAGTGTAATTTCATCAGGATGATGATCAGATTCTGTTGTAGTTATATGGCTGCATACACAGCTTCTGCTGACTGCTGCAGTCAGACTGGCACAGCTGAGCTAATGCTGCCATCCTCAGAAAGAGACAGAAGTTGATTTTATAGCATTCTCCTGATGCCAGAGTCCAAAGGACATTTCTAGATCCTGGGAATATATTGCATTAGTATCTACTCCAAAGAGTAGATTCAAATAATTTCCCTTTAGCAACAGTAACATGAGCATCTTTTTCTAAATACATTATTGTTACATATTTTCAGATGATCGGATTTTGATTGAAGGTTTTTAATCTGTTAAAATGTGAATAATGACAATCTAGAAAATAATTTTACTCTTCCTTTCTGCTCCAATACACTGTCCAGTTCTGGGCAGTAGAAAAGACCTACTGCCTTAGCTACTTCAGCATAAAGTCTATCATAGGAACACAAACTTATCTTCTTTGGCAGTAGTGACTAAGGATTCTAACAGATGTTCTCTGTTGGATTTAGTATTAGCCACTAAAACATTATTGCTCTGGCTGTCCACCTCACCCCTTTGCTGGAGGTTGCAGACTGCATAGCAGTGGTGGGAGAAGTAAACATTTCCCATCTTCTTCAGTTCACAATTCACAATTCACAATAGTAGCTTGAATTAACTGCTAAAGCCAGTGTCTCTGGCCTGCTGAGTCTTAGAATACCAAACCCTCTTCTAGAACGGCTGGTGCATGACCGTGTTTTTGGTTTGCTGATGGGTCCGGTCACCACCAGCACCATGGAAAGACAGATGGTAGAAGAAATACTGTCCTAAAAGGTTTAGCCTGCCTGCTGCCTTTTTGTATGCTCAGTCTCCAGGCATGCAAAATGGGCTTGCCTCTTAGAAATGCCACTATGGTGCAGAAAGATTAAATCTACTAAGTCAACAAATTGCTGACAAATGCATTCAGAAGCAGGAACATGCTGTTTGATACTAGATTTCAGCACCAGGTAAGAGGCATACATATGATGTATTGAAGGTTTGGTTTCACTTAGTTTTTTGCATGGAGGATTTTATATGTTAAATTGTTAGATTTGGTGATTTTTTTCTCCCTAAAGCATTTGGTAAAGAGCAATTACTTACACATATAACAGCTAAAATCCCTAAACACCATGGCACACAGCCATTTGAGGCAAGTTGCCAAGTCCGTAGCTTCAATTAACCTTCATATATCCCCCCCCAAACTTGGAACACCATCAGAAGGCTATTATGTTCAAGCCTTACTCATGTGGTGAGCACTTAGACACTGAAGTTGAAATCAATAGGACTGGTGGATACATGACTGCTCATGTATTCGGGCTTGCACAAGCAGACTTGAATTTGTGGCAGTCTCTTCCAGATCAAAGCAGGGAGACATAGAAACTTGCAGACACAGCCATTTCTGGATTTTGCCACAAAGATCAAGTCCTTTGTCTCTCATACAGCATCTGTCCATCACCAAGCCTATTTTGGCTCTGATAGCAGCTACTGAAGGTGGCCTGCAGTTAAAGGGAAGGGAACACAGCAAGATTCAGACATCCCATTAAGCCTGTGAAGTAGCCACTGCTTCCAGTAATAGCTATATGTTCATCAGAGGTACCGTGCAAACGAGTTGCTCTCTCTGGAGACTGAAGCAGAGTCTCTATGCATCCCAGATGTTCCTAAGTGATTTACTTACCCTCCCTTGTGTGCATTTAATTCTCAAGATGGATGGAAATGGAGCAGAAATGGGAAATGAAATAAAAAGTCAGTTTTGGCTCTAAACTGAAAATGTTACTTATGCTCACATTGAAAATGTAAAGCTTCACTAAAAGCAGATAAACACAGTTTTTATGTGGGGGCAGACAAAGGGCTAGATGCCCAGCTGGTATAAACTGGCATAGCTTCACACTGAAGTTGATTAAGCATAGTGAGGTTTGTGCCAGCTGAAGATCTGGCTTACAGTTACTGTTCAGTACCCCTATTGTGTGGGTGACATCCTATCTGTCTAGGACATAATAATGCATCCAGCAATGAATATCTTAGGTACAAAGGCTACACACACCTCATAAGATTATCTGAAAACTTACACAGTTTTTGTACCTTATAAATACTACTACCAATTGCTAGAAAATGCAAAAATGTACTACTAAACAGAGCCTGAAATCCTGGAAGAGCTTCTATCAATAGAGTAAATGAAAATTGTATTTAATATATCTATACAACTTTATATTTTGTGAGAAATATTTACACTGTGGTGCTTCTGCTCAACCATTTCACATTTGCAGTCTACAGGATCTGCAGTCTGAAGCAAATTAGATCTTTCAGCTGAAACAAGAAGCAATTCTTTCTGTGTGTGCACCTACCCCGATGATGGGGATAGCACCCCGGGCTGTTCCTGGGGTGTGCCAGGACCCAGATGCCAACCTTGGGAAGGCTCTAGCAGCAACATCTGGCTGCACGGCAAGGTCTGAAGGCAGTTGTGCTGACAGATCTGGAATAGCCTCTAGGTTTGGGCTTGCTTGCACTCTCCTAGGATACGTTTTCCTTCTGCTCACCTTTGTTTTGTCCAATGCACAGGATTTTCATTTATTACACACTAGGGTAATATGGAAAGACTTCATATACTATCAGCAAGAATTTTTTGTATACCTCTTATTCTCCACCAAATCCTTGCTTCATTATCTATACCCTATACAAGTTCATACTACTTGATTTTTTGCCTCTTTCATTTTTATAATGAAACTCTTTTTAAGATCTGATTGCTGATTGGAAAATTATAACAAGAATCTTTCATCTTATTTTTAAGCAAAAAAAGGTTGTTTTTTTTCATTTTGTTTTGTTTTTTAAATCCATTTGCTAAACGTATCAGGTATACTAATTATCTTCTGTTTACACTAGGGTCAATTTGCTGGTGAATTTCTTCAAATTGCTTCTAGTAACACAAAACCACAAAAAAAAAAAAAAAGGACATGAAGTTTTAAGAGTCCCTACAACATTTGAGAATTAAACTCTTTCATATTATTTCTCTGTCTTTAAGCCTTTATTGTACATTGTATGTGCAATGCAAAACTTATCATAAGACAGATCCTTGCATCATTAAACTGATGAAACCTACTGGAAACATTGTTCAAAGACCATGAATTCTATTGCATCAAGAATTGCATGCTTTCAGAAATAGAGAGGTTTCTTTGTGTCCTTTATTTTAAAACAAAAAGTTAATGAACTTGGCAAACTATTTTAAAATACCGTCAACTTGGTTTAAATAGATCACAGTTTAGGAAGTCACGGGGTAAATACCATCTTGAAAACAGAACACTAGTATTTGGCCCTGAACTAGAAAGAGTCATTGTGCATCTATTATTCACTATCATTTAATAAATGAATTTGAACAGAAAGATATTTTTTGTCCGTGGCAAGAGTGTAAAAAGAAAGATTATGAGATGGAATTACACTAGTCAGTGTGCGCTGTACATTGCTAAAGGTGTTCAACCAATTTTTATACAAGATGAATTTTTGTTATACACTTCTACAAAGCAAATAGATAAATAAACGTTAGAAAAATAATGCACTAAGCATTCTAGGTGTTTAATGGCAAAAATTTGTTTTGGTCTGGTTTGTTTTTCTGGCTTCATGGGAATGAAATTACTGCAACAACTACAATCCTGTGGAACTAAGGAAAATCTTGTTCTTCAGGGATTAAAAAAAATCACTCAAGAAAGGATAAATCCAGAAAATATAATCCAAAGAAATCCAAAAGGACATGCAGATTAGTACAGAGAAAAAAATAATTGGAGCATTAAATGTTAAAGAAAGCATGAAATGTAAAAAGGAGGGACTCTAATTTATATGTTGCTCAGGGATTTATGTGTGACTCTGCTTAACTGCAGACCAATTCATGGGTTTCTTTTGAGTTTAATCTAATGCCACATTTAAGAACTCATACTAGGGTTACAGCAAATGTGAAGTATTAGAGAGCTGGCTGAAGCAGTACATTTAAAGGACTGTGGAATTGATGATAGAGATGATGCAGCAATAACCAGTGCCATGATATTACACTGTATTTGAAACTGTCTCATGGAAACTCAGTTGACCATGCCAAACTCACTTATTCAGATTTACATCAGAGCTAATTAATAATCACAAGTGAGTTATCACTAAAGCCAACTCGGGAAAGACTGAAAAAGAATTACTGATAGTCTGTAAACCATATTTACACTCACAAATCAGGACCTTGGGAAGGTACTCATTAACATCCGAGTTACTACAGATCCCCAACTATTGTTCCCCTGCATCACAAGAAGGAATGTAGCCTGCTGTTCATAGTCTCCTAGTACATCATATACTAAGCTTTTCTATTTTTTGTATGCATCTGTGGGTGGGTAGAAGGCTGAGAGAAGCCATTCCTTCTAAATTAATTCAAAATGACTGAAGCTAACTTCATAGGGAAATGAGCTGTGGAAAAGAATTTTGGCAGCAAAAAAATGGTAAAATATGTCTGACAGATTTTTCTTTAATGTCCAACCACAGCTGAATTATAATAGGGTGAGCGATTAACTATGATTAAGAGGTGATGTCATTAATTTTTTTAGCATATAGGAAAAAACACATTTACTCAAGGCAAAGGAATTTATAACTGACTGACTGTTAGAGTCTTGCCTGTCCTCTGCTGCAGAAAAAGCATCGAAATAACTCCAAAAGTGGAAGAATAATGATGAACAGTCTACCCTAAAGGAGATTTCACACCATTGTCCCTTGATGAGAGAAAGCTTACTCTCAACATGTAACTTGTTTCTCTTCCAGGAAAAACAATGAAAGCCATTAGCCTAATGTCCCTTCTGTGACATATTGAAGAAACAGGGCACCATCCCCAGGGGCCCAGCCCCAGGGAGACAAGAACAGGCAGCCCCACTCCCTGTGGATCAAGAGTGTTTAAATCTGCCTCTTGTCATTATCAGTGGCATCATCTAGGAAATAATAGATAAGAGCTCTGTAAAATAATATCACCTCACTCCCTGTTCTCCATATTGCTAAACATTATTTTTTTTAATAATATATTCCAATCACAGGAATTTATCCAAGTCTCTTTGGAGAACAGTGCCTAGTTGTTGGCATTGCCATAAGCTCAAAAAGGGCAAGTAGTCACGTTTTCTTTGCTGGAAGCCAAGGATCAAATAAATACATTATCTGGCCCATAGCTTCTTTTCTTCTTCTATAAAGATGACACACCTATCCCAGCTTGCATGTGTTGAGTGGCAGGGGTAGGGACAGAGTCCAGGATCACCCGTAGACACAAGAGCCTCATGTTCTTAAGAGATCACTGCCTCTAAACTTCATAACGAGGACACACAGCAAAGTCCTACTTCAACTTTTAGCATGTCTGGATTGTTTAATTTCACTTTAGGAAGCAAAGGATAAAATAATGTATTCCCTAGCCCTTGATTATTATTATACTTCTACTATTCTTCTCACTCCTCCTATTACTTCTAACAGCAGAATGTGGCCTGATTTTTTGAAGTTAAAAGAGTTTCAGTAGATCATAAGACTAATGAAGACATGAGCAAAGCCTGTCCAACTTGACAAGCATGGATCCTGTATCTATAGCTTAGGCACATCACAGATTTACATGGCTGGAGCTAAGAGGGCACCATTTCTGCCTTTGATGTGACTGCTCAGGGAATCACCTGAGAGCACAATCCAGGCAATTCTGGAGAATCTGTCACAAAATCTTTCTTCTTCCCAGCCACACATTTTCCAAAAAGTTACATTTTATGTTTTTTTCCCAAGAAGTTACAGTTTTTGAGCTTTCTTACCTTTTATCAAATACAATAGATACATTTCTCCTAAAAAATCAGGCTATAGCATTTGTAGCAGAACACTGCTTAATTAATACGTAGAGTGAATTAATATAGTCCACTGACTGACATGCACCTTTTGATAACAAATTCTATAGTTACAGTCTTACATTTGCTAACAGGAGTGACCTCACTGATTCATCTGGCCTTTTATTATTGTTTTGTTATATGAGTACCATTCGAGTTGCAAATTACTCTGGAATGTTACATCATGTTCATCTTTTCTAAATTAACGTCCTTCAGTATGGTTCTTTGGTTAATGCAAGGAAAGCATGGATTACAGTCTTTCCCATTGAGTATAACAAGGGGAATACTCCATCATAAAATATCAGTCTGGAATGTATTTGGCAGATTTATGGCGAAGGCTTTGGAAAATACTGGTTTAGAAAAGTCATTTCTAGCATGTCCTTCAATTCAAGCAGCTTGGCTGCTCCTGGGAATTTCCTTGTTAGTACTAGTCTTGACTGTATGAGCTACAGGGAACTTGGAGCAAATTCTTGGATACACAAAAGTGAGGTTTCACAAAGGCCGTATAAAACAAGCTATTGACACTTTGTGATTGTAAGTAATGGCATCAGATTTCATATTTATTAAATATGCTAGATCCAGGGGAACTACAAATAAAACATCCTTGAGGTTGAGTAAGAGGACAACTTTGCTCTTTCTTTACCTCAAGGCCGATTTACACAGGCTCTATCTATGTGACAATTTATTCAAACTTGATGGCCAAGAACATCAGCACTGTGGCAGTAATAACACAACTATCATTGCTAAATGCTTTTTTTCCTCAGGCATTGCAGCCTGGGTGGATGAAGAAATTTAAACAAAAATGCTGACTTCTTGACTTTCCAACAGCACTTGGGTTCAGGTCAAGAAAGGAAACGCTGGAACAACAAAAATGCTGCATCAGACAATGATCCCCTTAAGCAGAAATGGTAATTTAAGCCTACACTGATGCTAGCCTGCAGAACCGAAAGAAGCAGAACGTGTTGCATTAGTTAAGACAAGACTTTGAGCTTATCTGTTTAAAATATGTAACTGATATCTGAAATTGTTTTGAATCATGCAAACCAAAACTTTTCCATGGCACAGCTAACTCTGCTGGGAACTAAACCTTGTTTGGAATTACTAAATTAACCAAGCTGATTCTTTAAAAATACATATATTGTTTATAGAGACTTGAGTGTCATATTTGGTTACTCTTAAGTTTAAAGACAATCTGCAGAGGCTTACCACTGCAGTTCTGTCTGGGGTTAACAGAAGTCTGTGTGGTTAAGTATCATTCATTGCTTTGACAACATATAATGCCCTTAATTCTTCATACACAGATCAGATGTTGGTAGTGGAAAACATCTGTTTCTGCTCATATATTATAAGAGAAAACAACACAAAACAAAAAAGACAACAATGAAGATTAGAGATGGGTAGCACAGTTGCAAAATTCTGGCTCAGAATTTATGCACCGATAATGTCAGGGGACACTCCTTTCCTGTGTTGCCCATGCTTTATACATTTTTTTAATATTTTAATACTGATCTATTGTTTAATTCTCTTTTATTAAGCACAAAAAGTTATCCATGGTAGTACTGAATAATACATATTTTTTGGTGGAATTGTTTGAAACTTTGAACAGGAAAATAAAATAATTGAAAGTCATGGAAGTCTTCATGATGTGGAGGGGATAAGCTTCCATAAGGGCTGAGGTGCATGTCGCTAGGGCAGCCCTTGCCCTACACCAGCTCCACAGAGTGATCACAAGCAAAGATTCACAAGTTCAAGGAACTGTATCTTTGATTTTGATCTCCACGGTGAAAATAATCATGAATGCTAAAAATTGTATTCCACTTGACTGAATTAAATTTTACTTTTTAGCAGAAAAGGATTCTGATGGAAAATTTCTGGTCAGATCCAGAAATTTCTGTTTGTTACTAGGACAGTTTTTCTTTCTAGCTTTTCCATGTGACTTCTGAATTCCTTTTTTTATTAAGTTCTTCCTTATATCACAGTAAAATTACTCTCACAACAGCATTAGTTTCATATTACATTCTTCTCCACATGCCTGTCATGGATACAGATTTTCTAAATTAAGCTTTTTCAGTTATAGACTAGTCTCTTTTGAATGGGAAAACTCCAGTCTTACCATCACTATGTACGTGGATTTTTTAAACAATTCAAATCTTACTACTATATAATATATGTCCTATTTACCACAAATGGTGGTAATTTAATTTAATACAGTAGCTATCCAGTTTGTGTATTTTTATAAATATTTAAAAACTTAACTTCACAAAACTGTTCACACTGTTTGTTCTCATGAATGTTTCATCATTACAAAACTGTTAATGAACATAACAAAACAATTGTTGTTATAATAAGCAAGAAATTAAACATATTTTATTACAAGTATCTTCTGAGAGTAAACCACATATTACCTCCTAGATAGTAATTTGTTTGTGGATAAAACACTTTCCTGTGAAACCTTTATTCATTTTTCAACCTAATGCTACTGTGTAGTACTTCCAGGAAGAAAAAAACCTGCAAAAAATAATTAAAGGAAATAGTGGATCAACCTCAATATTTTCTGACCTTTTTCTTTGTCTGCGTTCAACTCAGTACTAGAGTCATATTTACAGCAGATGTCATCTGGACATTTTTCATGTAAGGGAGAAGGTTATCATGTAGATAAGCCCAATTATGTGTAATAATGCACATACCTCAAATTATTGCTTATATAATGAATTGACTTCAGAGAGAAAATGGTAATTTTCATAATTGGTAATATCTCCTGGATAAATAAGCTGCATTCTTTTATTCTAGTTCAAAACCAAAACGATCTGCAATAGCTTTAAATTTCGTACTCATACATATTGATAACTCCATGCATTTTGGAGGGCTGCTAGTACTGAAGGCTAATCAGGCTAATTTCACCTTGTTCCATTTCTAACATGGCGGTATGTGACATGACCAGACCTTTGGGTTAGAAAATCATTCCTGACTTTTTTAGACCATGTAATTTATAGCCTTGTTCATACTTATTTCTGTTGATAGCATCCATAATCATATCAAATATCAACTTTAACATAACCTCTGAAAACACCAGAAAAAGACATTATATACCAGAGATTCCGAATTTCTACCTCATTCTCCCACTTATTGTGTACTCTGTCCTTCAGAGATCAGCCTGCTTTAACATTTATATATAATAGTCTCTTTGTTCTTCACATATATGACTTTGCATATAATTTTCATTTATAACTATTATTCCTGCTTAGTACTATCTAAAAGATTGTAAGCCTGCTTTTCCCCATGCTCAGCAGGAAATAATTTTTGTACCAAGATATATCCTCAATACTTTTATGTTCTTATCCAAGACCAATAAACAGCGTAGTGGTTACATTTCTTTTTTCTTTCTGTGTGATAAGAGAATAATCCTTCAGAAACTTCTAGTAAAAGTTTCCAAAACATATGTTTGTGTGCTATTATAAAGTTTTCTTAACATGTAAATTACACTATAGATACAGCAAAGAGTATATTAAACACAAGATTTTCAAAACCACTCAAGGGAAACTAGGCTGTATCTCTAAAAAGCTCACAAGACCTGAAGTGGTGTAAAACAAGTTAGGAAATTTTACCCTAAGTGTGTAACTAGAAAGTAATTGTCCTTATGAGTTGGAATATGATATAAGATAGCAGAATTCTTCCTGTTATACAAAATTAAATAAATATAAGTAATAGAACTTAATTGTCTTCCTGAAATGCTCTAACCTTTTCCAACAGCCTTTCTTTGTCTGTCAGAATCCAACAAAGTATTTAAATGAAGACCGTCACAAAGCTCTTCCCCTTTTGGGTTTTGTTTACATCTTCTGGTTAACAGAATCTCAATGGAACAGTTTTGCGCAAAGCACTGCTGTTGGGTTGTGAAAGAGAACTCTGCAATTGCATTAAACTGATACTAATATAAAATATAAAGAGAAACAACCAAAGGAGAAAGAAACATACCTTGAATTTATCTACTTACATGGACTAGATTTTATACTGAAATATTCTTGTGAATTCAATGAAAAAATTCAACTAAAATAAGATATGCAACTAAATTTCTACTCATCTTAGCTCTCCTAGGCCCATTTGGAGTTTATGTTCCAGAGAATATCAAAATAAAATTAAAATCTGGTAAAAATATTTATTTCCTAACAAGCCACCCAGATTTATTGCAATTTCATACAACCAAAACCTCTAGAGTTCTCAGTTACATTCAGGTGCCTTGCCTTCAGGAAATTTTATCCCACTCTTGAGGTGTATAGGAATGAGAATGCTACCAATCTCAATCCTCCAAATCTCCCAGGCATCATGGAACAGTGAAATGATATTTTTTCCCTGGATTTTCTCAAGAAGAACTCAGCTATGCACACTATGGCACAGCACAGTTTAGACTATCTCAGGTCATAGTTTAAGGTAAGTGAGAAGATGGTAGGAACAAAGAGTTGCTAATAAGAAAGGTGAAGAACTAGTAAAATTGATCTGCAAAAGGACATACCATCGCTTCTACTCCTTTCCCTTTGAAAATGACTATAAAACTGGAAATATAACTTTTTTTTTTTTTAACAAAGACATTTTGAAAAAGATGGAAAATGAAAATGATGTTGTATTGTTTGAAAACAGCAATACTCCTATTGTATAAATATTGCTATGCTCCTATATGCAAATTTTGCTGAAATTTACAAATATAACTTAATTCAGTAAATTCCTTGTTTTGGTTCTGTTGTTTTAAATCTACTTTGTTTAATAATTTTTGAGAAAAATATTGCATGTACCAAACAGAAGATACAAGCTCATCTTTCCTTATTCTGAGCCATCGAACTGCTGAAGCCCGAGCTAAGATAATAAATCCTTTTATATTTCCCATATGCATAAGATTTATTTATTGTTGTAGCTAGCTTATGAAAATTCCAAAATGCCTTACCTACCTGGTGTTGCTGTTTTATGCTGTATGGTATTGAGTGCAATTATGATACAATTCTGTTATCAGGGAAAAAAGAACATTTGCAGCAAAGAATGTATCTCATAAATGTAATAAAGAGGAAAACTGCTTTGTTTTCTGTTTCATACTGTACTTTAAGATCAAGAATTTCCTGCATTGAAAAAAGATCACAAAACTGAGGACTGTTTTAGTATAGATCAATGGTTTAACAGAAAACACTCAGTATCTGAAGCGGTGCTTTTAGCTTTCAAAGGAACTTTCTTAAATTTGTTCCACTAAAAATTTGTATCAGGTGCACTAGATTATAAAAATCAGTATATAAAAAAAAAAAAAAATGGTCAGAACTGGGATAGAAAAGTGTATTAATTCTGAATTTCTTAAATCTCAGGAGACACTGCTTAAAGAATGAGACATTTTGGAGTGTTCTCCAGTTTACCTTACTCATGAAAACAGAAACTTTTGGGAGATGAAGAGTGGAACCATAGTGGAACTTACAAGAAAAGCAAACAGTAAAATATTATGCATCCATCTTTTTTGTTTTGGTTTGGTTTTTGTTTTTCATAATAACATCATCAAAGAATGCTTTATTGTACACGCAGCTAGAGTTGCGTGGAGCACATTCCTGACTTGTTACCCATGAGTTATTCACAATATATAAATGAATTGCTGAAAATGAGAATAGAAATCTTATCATTTTTTCCTCGAGAAGCCTTTCAATAGAATTGGATGAACCATTCAATATTAGCACTGTTTGCTACATGTCATTTTCCTTGTTAGAACTGAACCACAAACCACTGATCTTGCAGAACTTTGTTATTATTCATCACTGTTCAGTGACACTTGTCCAAATTACTGCCTATCAATTATGGAAGGTTATTATTTGCTTATAATGATAAGTGATAGATCATTCAAGTCACGTGTTATTTAGATATTAAATATTTAAGAAGAAGAAGAAGAAGAAGAAGAAGAAGAAGAAGAAGAAGAAGAAGAAGAAGAAGAAGGAGAAGAAGAAGAAATATAAAAAATGTATCTGGTTTTTACTAGTCTAGGATTTTCCAATGGCTGAGGCCCAGAGTCCTGCTGGATCCTTGGGAATACCAGACAGTAGATATCAATCTCTTTTGCTGCCAGTGAAAACATCAGGACAAAAGAAGGGGAAAACCTAGGTAAGATTCAGCTTTAAGATTCTCTCTATAACAAAATAATATCCCCAAGCTTGGTTTTAGTGATGAATGGCTGAAGACTTTTCAGTGACTATTTCCTGTTTTCAGCTATCACCTTGAGGATGGGGTTTTATTTTGGAGCTGCTACACAGATCTGAAAGGGTTACATAGGATTTTCCCTTGGAGTTCCTCACAGCTGTTGGACATTATATTTATTTTAAAATTACTGTAAGCAGTCTGTTTCATTAGGCATTTTGTCCTGCTCTGTTCAACTTCCATCAGTTCATGCAAAATACTTACTTGAGTCAATGATACTTTTGTGGAAGAACTAAAAGTATGAGCCCAACATGTGGTTTGATGAAATTAGACTTTCTTCCAGTATGTTACAATGGTGTATCTATACTGCAGATGTAAAAGAAACACAGTTTTCTTTCTTCTTATTATGAAGAAAATAGAAGTCACTTTGTAAAGTTCCTTAATATAAAATAATGCAGGCCAAACCCTAGTACTTAAATGACTACGTCATTTAAATCTTTTACAACCTTATACATAGAGTTGATGTGATATTCACAATCTTTCCAACATGATTTATATTAGAAGTATTCTGATTGAAATCTTTAGATTTTGATATATTTCTTTAAGTATCCTCTCTCTCTAATGTTTCTTCTTTGCAAGATAAAAGATTCAGCTGCATGCTGTGGGCATTTCCTCTGATTTTTCACTATCCTTTCCAATGCTATATGATTATTACATTTGTATGGGATAGTGATTATAGCAAAGTGATTACTGAAATACAATTATTTTTAGACTTTAGGGAGTTGTACATTGTTCCTGAATGCATCTGTTAAGACCCTGTAAAAACTGAGCCAGATGCTGCGTGGTATGCAAACACTCTCAGTTGTAGAGATCATATGTACAAAGACTATAAAAATACTCTCTATAAAGTAACTGTGATTATGATCACATAGCTGATAGGCAGCTAAAATTGAATTATGTCCATTTAAATTCCATAATCCACACAAATTTATGGGAAAACTTCAGCTGTCAATGAAACTGGCCTTACTTGTGGCAAAATTGCTGTAAAATATCTAACGTCAGCACCCACTGCTGAACAGAGGCAAGAGGAGAGGAAAATATTTTAGAAAGATAAAAATACCTATCTACTGCTCAAGGAGCAATTGGAAACAATTCACCCCACCAGATTCTCAACTAGCATAAATCAGTGTAATTCTACTGACCTCTCATTCCCCATCATCCCTCAGGTATATACTATTCAGCTTTCAGACATGGAATAAGAATCTACAATCTCCCTAAAAAACCTGCATTGCTACATCTTAGAGCTTTTAATATATCATCTGCATGATTTGCTATTATATTTTTCTCTACAAGTCACAGCTCATTGGAAGTTCTATTGTCAGTTACAACCTAAGATGGTAAACAGTTACTTATGCCTACACAAGCATCTATTGAAGTCAGATCCTGTACTCAGCTGATTAGATACAGAGCTGCAGTTTTTATCCAAGTGCAGGAACTATGCACTACACTTCCCTTGTACTCATGAATCTGTCCTTCAGATATCAACCCAGACTTAAACAGGCCTTTTCCCACTCCTAAATAGTGCAGTGTTTTCCTGCATTCCATCTTTTCAGGGATTAACTGATACTTGAAATACACAGTTTTATTGTGTCATAGATTTTAAAAGATGTATAGGCACCTTTGAAAGGTCTGTATTTTCTCTCTCAGGGTGGGGTGGAAGGTTGTGTATATATCTGTATCTATAGCTACATCTATATTTACATCAACATCTGTCTTCCTGTATTTAAAACAGTGATTACAGTAACAGATCACAAAGAATTAATGTTTGTAAATGCTTTTTTGCTTTTGTTTCTAGATGTCATCAATTTTATTGCTCTAAAATTTTAATGCACTTTGCTTTGACTCATCTTATGTACAAATTAACATAAAAACTGAGGGAAAAACAATATCCCTTGTGAATAATCACCTCTTGCATATACTGAACAGCTAGCAGGCATAAACTAATATTAATAGGGAAAAAAAAAAAAAAGTTCAGAAAGCAATATTTAGAAGAGTAAACCAATAAGGCAAGTTTTGTGGAACACTAGCTTTTGCACAGGGTTTTCCATCAGTCAACTTGTTCCTTTAAACATGAAAACACTTCAAAAGCTACAATTCTTTTCCCTTGTGGAAGTCAGCTTTCTACTACTGCTAACTTTTGGGATTGTTCCGTTCTTTTCTACTCATCTACCAAAAGTTTTAAGTCTAACAATCATTGCAGTCTCCTAATGATTTCAGAAGCAATGGATCAACTTATCTGTGGAAAAGTCTCATGAAGATTTCTCAAAAAATATATATATTTGGCATTTTATGGACATATCAATGAGAATGACCACAAACATTGGACCTAAGTATCTTTTTTGAAAAGGAACTCTACTACTGGTCTGAAATAGCTTCCTAAATTTCAAAACATAAAAAATATAAAAATATTTATATATATATATACACGCACAGGCCCCTTGGCAATACATAAAACCAGAACTATTTGATCTCAGTCTTCATAAATTGCATCTAATGACATTTTCAAGACCTTAAATGTGAAAGATGAACGAACAGGCAACACAATGTGAATATTCAAAAAAATTTTGAAAAATTAGATGACACAGGTCTAGGTTTGGGGTATATGATTTCAAAAGTAGATGTTACTGGCCTTGAGAACTACAAGTAAATATAAAACTGGATCTAGACAAGAAGAAGAAGATGTAAATAAGAAAGATGGAATACTCAAACTTTATTCATGCAGAGATATACCCTATTCGTAAGCTTTCTGATGCATAAAAATCTGATTGATTGCCAGGTTTGCTTATGTAAGCCTTATTTACAGTTCCAAGTAAGCTATAACTGAAAATGGTTAAGTGGCAAAATGCTCAAAATGGTCTTGAACAGATAAAATTACACAAGCAAATCCATCCTTTATCTTATTTTTGAAAACATTTTTAACTCTATATTTTAACTTTTTAACTCTGTATTTTCGTACATTTTATGCTTTTAAAAACATTTACTCTTGACTTTGAAAGTTTTGCTGTCAACACATGGCTATTAATCACTGGGACAGGAGGGGAGCTGTTTACTGACTTGTTCCTCATGGTAATTGTTGTACATATATGGCAGAAAAAAGAAATACTCAGAAAAAAAAAAAATACAATATTGTACTTAATTCTAAGTAATTAACAAGATGAAAAAATGCAAATTCTGTTTACAAAACAGGAGGTTGATAATAGTGATCTGATAAAGTAAAGACATCCTGACACACTATATTACTTCAGAATAGAAAGATCTTGGGCAAAGTCAATTAAATAGATAATCTATTTTTCATATATTTTGCCAAGTTTTTATGTAATAGTATTTTAAGTAAATATATCAGAATACTTGTATGGGTTTTAATTAGAAGATCAGTTTTCATTACCCAGAAAAACTGAAGAATGTCCACTGCAAAGCACATTATTCTGATTCAACGTAATGATTACACTTCAGCCTCCATGCAGTCCCAGACAAATACACAGATGGGCAATGACTGAAAGATTATGGCCCAGATGAAAACAATGGAAAAATTCCATTAACTATTAAAAGAGCTAGAATTTCAAACTGAATTTAGCCTTAAATCTCTAATAGTATAAGCAATTCTCTCCACTTTATGAAGTGAAATGCCAAACAGCTTTCATGAACGTTGAATGTTACAGAGACGTGGCCCATTGCTGAAGATGTTTAGAATTTAGTAGCTCTGGATCAGAACTTAATTTTCTAAGAAACATAAAATTTTGTCTTAGCTACACAAAATACATATTCAGCATCTTACTTCTACCCATCTGTGATGACACTTAAATTCTGTTTTAGTTTTCTCTGAGCTGCCTTCTGTGATCTCAGTAAGCACACACACACACAAAAAAAAATAATTAAAAAAAATAGATAAGCAACATAACCATTTTGCAAAACAGATATTATGTCTTATTATCCCACAGGCATGTCTATGATGTAAACTGCATGCTCATTTGTGGGCCGTTTGTGTACATGAAATAGTCTTGACAGTGAGAATAAAGAGAAAACTGTGGTTCAGATCGATGTGTCACAAGAAAGAAAATAGCTCAGTTATTTTTGTTCTCATCTTATGTAGTTAGTTAAAACCAATATCACTTTATATATAATTTTAAGTGCTATCACATATGGCTTATAATGATACTTAAATATACGTGTTTTGTGTGTTTGTTTGTTTGTTTGTTTTTTTCTATTAGTATATCTTTTCTCTTACTCTAAAGTTATAACAGACCATAAAAAGAAAATTGTACTCTGCCCAAAATAATGCAATCCTTTTGTTCTTAAAATTGTTATTCATTTTTATTTCTCTACTCATTATGTAATAAATACTGTTTTGTGTTTCTGGTAAGTCAGTAGATTCTTCATTCACTTTATCTAATACAGATGCAAATTAAAATATTTAGGACGAGATCCCTTTATGAATTCTTCAATCATACAGAAGTCCTCTGTCCAGCCCAGGAAGGATTCTCATGGGGTAGGAAAGGGTTATCAGAGGAAAGATCACAAACTATAATGTTGATTTTTTAATAGATGTAAACCCTAGGGATGTAGGGAGATACTTGTGTAAGCAAGAATTGTGCCCCTTACATACAGTATGAGAAATTCCAACTCACTTTTAAGCCTGGAAAAAGTAAATAATGTGTAGTTTCTTACCCCATTGTTATGAAGAACTTGACTCTTCTGCAGGTACTAGATGTTGATTAAGCCTCCTTTCCTCATAGTTCTTAAGAAAAAAAAAAAAAAGAGAGAGAGAGAAATCAAGTTTTAGGAAACAGGAAGAGATAAAGAGAGAACAATTTAATGATATTATCTAAACCCATGATTCACTTATACCTTGAATATTGCCCTGAATATTGACTATACCTTGAATTTTACAGCCCGTATCCCCTTACACCACAAATGGTACGGTGACATTGGAAAATGTCTAAACCTTAGCAGTGGGTTAACCTTGGCAGGCTTCTAGACGCCCATTCAGCTGCTCTCTCACTCTCCCTCCTGAAGTAGAACAGGGGTAAAATAAGATGAAAGAGCTTGTAGGTCAAGATAAAAACTGGGGGATCAATTACTAGTTATCATCTTGGGCAAAACAGACTTGATGAGGAAAAATAATTTATTGCCATATTGCCAGTTAAAATAGATTTGGAGTAAGTGACAGACAAATTAAAACACCACCTTCACCACCACCAATGTCTTTTTCCCAGGCTTAACTCATCCCTTCATACCCAGCTCCTCTATCTCCCTCCACTTCCTTCTCCTCTTCACCCCTTCCCCCCCCCCACCCCACCCCCCCATGCCCATGTAGTGCAAGGGAGAATGGAGGGTTACAGTGGGTGTATGTAAGTTCCTCTCTGCCTCTCCTTCCTACTCACATTTTTCTCCTGCTCCAGTGTGGGTCCTTTTCATGGGCTGGAGTATTCCAAGAAAGATGTGCTCCAGCAAGAGTTGTCCATGGTCTACAGTTATTGTCAGGAAAACATGCGCCAGTGTAGGTTCTCCACAGACCACAGCCACATCAATAAAAATTTGATCTAGCATGAACTCTTCATGCCACAGTTCCTGTCAAGAGAATTTGTTTGATCTTGTTTGGGCCCTTCAGGGCCACAGTCCCTGTTAGGAGAACCTACTCCACTGTGGACACTCAACAGGTCTCAGTTTAATCAAAAGAGATAATGCCACAGTATGGATCTTCTTCATCCACAGCTCCTGTCAGGAAAAAAACTGCTCCAATTGTCCAGGGCTGCATTTACTCTCAGGAGAACTGACACCAGCATAGGATATCCATGGGCCACGGTTCATATTAGGAAAATTCTGTTCTGGCATATGTTCTTCAGGGCCAAGGTTCCTGTAAGAGGAATCTATGACATTGTGGGTCCACTCCATGGCCACAGTTTCTGTCAGGAGAACTTGAACTGATGTGGGCTCTCCATGGGCCACAGAAATGTCTGATCCAGCCTCAGCTTTCCATGGCTGCAACTTCTGTCAGGAAACTCCTGTTCAACCAGGGCTTCTCCAAAGCCAAAAGTTCCTGTCAGGGAATGTCTGATCCAGCCTTGGCTTTCCATGGCTGCACCTTCTGTCTGGAAAAGCCTGTTCAACCGGGGCTTCTCCAAAGCCAAAAATTCCTGTCAGGAAATGTCTGATCCAGCCTCGGCTTTCCATGGCTGCACTTTCTGTCAGGAGAAGTCTGTTCTCCTAAGGACCCTCCAAAGCCAAAAGTGTCTGTCAGGAAATGTCTGCTCAAGCCTCGGCTTTCCATGGCTTTCCATGGCTGCACTTTCTGTCAGGAAAAGCCTGCTCAACTGGGGCTTCTCCAAAGCCAAAGTTCCTGTCAGGAAATGTCTGATCCAGCCTCGGCTTTCCATGGCTGCAACTTCTGTCAGGAAAAGCCTGTTCAACTGGGGCTTCTCCAAAGCCAAAAGTTCCTGTCAGGGAATGTCTGATCCAGCCTTGGCTTTCCATGGCTGCACCTTCTGTCTGGAAAAGCCTGTTCAACCGGGGCTTCTCCAAAGCCAAAAATTCCTGTCAGGAAATGTCTGATCCAGCCTCGGCTTTCCATGGCTGCACTTTCTGTCAGGAGAAGTCTGTTCTCCTAAGGACCCTCCAAAGCCAAAAGTGTCTGTCAGGAAATGTCTGCTCAAGCCTCGGCTTTCCATGGCTTTCCATGGCTGCACTTTCTGTCAGGAAAAGCCTGCTCAACTGGGGCTTCTCCAAAGCCAAAGTTCCTGTCAGGAAATGTCTGATCCAGCCTCGGCTTTCCATGGCTGCAACTTCTGTCAGGAAAAGCCTGTTCAACTGGGGCTTCTCCAAAGCCAAAAGTTCCTCTCAGGAGAACCTGCTTCAGTATGTGTTCTTCCTGACCTTTAACTGGTTCTGGTCTTTCATTGGCTTTCTGTGTGTGCCAGTGTGGATATCTGCTCTACCATTTTCCTCTCCAAAAGCTGCAGAGAAGCTTTTCCTCTCAAAAGCTGCATCTTCTCCATGGTGTCTGCAGAGAAATCTGCTCCAGTTCCTGGGGCACCTTCACCTTTCCTCCTCTGGCTGTTGTGCTCACAGTGCTGCCCCTCACTCTTTTTTCCGTCACTGCCTGTGCAGCATTTCCCCTTTGTTAGATGTCTACAACGAGGCACCGTGAGCTGCGCTGATTGGCCCGCCGTGCTGGGGGTCCGTTAGAACCATCTGGAACCATCTGGAAATGGCTGGAAGTGGCTGAGCCTAGCACAGGGTTGCCCCTGAGAAGCCACCCTGTTTTGTTGTGTATTTTTTGTTTGTTTGTTAGAAATTTAAAAGGAATACATTTCAGTTCATAAATTAGCCAATACTCCCAGTGTTTTCTGTGAAATTCTCTAACCCATACCAACTTAGCCAGTGAGTCTCTGATCGATATATTCAGTTATGAACTAATTTTAAGTTCACTAAAATTCAAGGCTTTGCTGAATCTGAACACATGCTTCCATGGACTTTTGGGACACAAGTAACTTTCTGAATCCTTTGTGTTAAGGGGGTTATTAAATAATCGTTTACACTGTCCATTCTGCTCTTATATAAATATTTATGCATTTTGCGTAAGATAACTGATACATGTGTCTTTACAGGCCTCTCCCACAAAGAAAAAGATTAGCTTGTTTAGTTGGAGGCAAACCACAAATATGTGGAGACAGACACATGGCCTTTCCTTAACTTTTGGAAGTACTGTCTCATTAAAAAGGGAAAAATAAAATAAAATAAAGGTAGATGCTATTCCTTTCTTATTAAAGTGCTGATGTTTTACTACTATAATATACCACTGTTTGTATAAGAAGACACTTTGGAGAATCTTTCCTTTGTTAAAGCATCCTGTTTCTGGTATTGTAACACTCAATGGCTTTGCAAATTATATATTATAGTAACAAATAGTTGAATATCAATATTCTTTGATAACAGCAGGAGTACTGGAGTCAGTATTTTCTCAGTACAGGCTGTACTGTCAGGCACCTGCTCATGTACGATAAGTGCTCAATGAAAAAGAACTTTTTCATACACTATTCCTACATATACAGGCTGTGTAAATTTTTCAATAAGTTAATGAAAAAGTATAACAGTATGCTACGCAATATCTGTGCCCATTATGCAACAGAAGACATACCTATGTGAATATGGGATTAAAATATGTTAATACATAGTTCATATGTGTATATTGGGTGTTGAGTCTGTAGAATTTCCAATTGTCCAAGAGTTTACATACATCTCAAGTACATCAAGCTATGATTACACCATTTAAGAAAAAAAAAAAAAAAAGAGAGAGAGAGAGAGAATTACAACACATCAAAATCAAAGTTCTTATAGAAACAAGTTGCAACTAATTGCTTATGGTGCATATTATGTAGATCACTACACAGAAAAAGACCTACTTCAGCAGAAGAAAAAAAGACTACTTCAGCAAAACCCAGGAACAAGGACAGATATGTGATATGTTTACCTTTAAGTGGATGAATTCTTAGTAGTATATTCTCAATTTATTCTGTTTTCTGTCTAGTTTGAATATTCCTTGTATAGCTGTAACTTTAAAAACCTCTCTTCCAGACTACATGATGATGAGACTCAAACTGGACATGTTTTTGCAAGCTCTACGTCTATATTTCTAAAGAAGTTCTTTAAATTTAAAATCAGAGGGTCTCAGATTTTATTGGACCTGATTGCTTTGAAATCATAGATATACAGGTAGCAAATAACTAATTACAGAGGTTATGTCAGTACCAATGACATTTTAAGTCAATATTTTAACAATAAGAGCTCTGAGAGACTGCAAGAAAGTTTTTATTTTCCCATTTTTTTAAAAAAGGCTAATAAATCCATGAAGATATATTGTGAGGAATGTATGTTTTTTCTATTCATGCTAAGAGCATACATGGAGGGAGCACTAGAATAATATTAATAGGTACATAAAAAGGTAGAACAATCTTATTTCTTTCTCTCCTCTGAAAAAGTCCAAAAGTCTCAGATTGCACATAGCTGTACCAAATCACAGAATTTTCACTGCCTTCTACCGTAATTCTTTCTTATCTTAATTCTGTCCTGGATTTAGCTGTGGCTTGTCTTTGCAACTCTGCTGACATCTCAGAGCTGGTTCTGGTTACAGATGTCTGGTCCCACCCTCACATAAGTTCAGAGTTTGTGAAGTAATCATTTTTGTGTGTATCTAGGATTCCATTCTAGCATCAAAATAATGATACAATTTCTCATGAATGGATGAAAAATATTCCTGATTTACTCAGTCAGGAAGCAGAAACAGACATAACAATTACCATGCTTCATAAAGGTGACCTGGAGTCCATATTCAGAGGTATGATCTCATTGTCATGTTGTCTGATGAAGCACGGTATCAGATCCTGGAAGATGTAAGTTATGGTATTCTGAAGACAAGACTGAAATTGGAGTGGCATTTCCTCCAGATGTTTTCCTTCAACAGCTCTCTTCCAACAACTGATTTATTTTGTTTTAGAAAGAAGGGGGTCTTATGAGTTCGTTTCCTATCTGAAACACAGCCGTTGTCACTGCTAAAAGAACACGCTCCAATTGACAGCAGACACACAACCAAAACCTTCATAATCTGGGGGCTGTTTTCTTGTGCTCACATTTCCTGTGAAGCCAAAGGCTTTCAGCCTCAGCATTATTTGACCTACAGACTCAGAACTATTAATTGTCCAGCTGTTGCCAATCATTTATCATGCCTATTTTTTTGTCACAAATAAGAGGGAGGGAGGGAGGCAGGGAGAGACCAAAAGACACCTCCACTCTCCACAAAATCTTTAGTCATTTGCGTGTCCTTGAATAGACACCTTTGGAAAACAGCAACTATTACAGTGGTCTTGTGTAATATGACAGTCTTACTGTACTGACATATGCATGTATTCAAAAGCTGATACAATTGGAATCTTTGATGTATCCAAGTCATTTTGGTCTAGTGATGATAAATGTTGCATAAATTCATATCTGAGCATCTGTAATACAGAATTGATATTTCCTGCCAGCAAAACTAATATCTCATTTGGCTAAATACCCAAAGCTTATGCTTTTTGTGTTCACTGGTTTTTCTTGCCCCACAGAAGAAACAGACTGTTATTTAACTTAAAGCTGCATTGCAGCCAGCAAAGTTCTTTTGAATTCAGTCCTTTCACATTGCACACAATTTTGTCATCAGACACTGCATAAGAAAAGAAATAAGTGAAAAACAGAGGTCTGCAATATCAAGAGATGGTTGGGAATTTTTCTGTTGAGAGATTGGAATGGAAATGGAAATTAATTTGCATGAAAGAGTTGAATTAAAGAAATTATTCATTTTGAAAAAGAATGAAAACTAAATAATACTTCACATTGAAAATCCGTGAACAAAAATATTTACTTTTCATGCCAAAATAACAGTGTCAAACCTAAAATACTTGCTTTAAAATGTGAAAATAATGAAAAATGCTACAGCTGTGATGACCCACACTTTTGCAATGGAAAACACAGAGGTAGTACATGAAAATGCTCTTTGTTTGAATTTGGGATAGGAAAGTTTCAAAAGCTCAGCAGTTCCTCTAGGATGGGAAAAGGGGTTACTGCCCAGCTCTACTCAAAAGTAATTACTTATGCTTGGCCCTGATTTTGCAACTCAGAAGTCTTAGAAAAAATATTAAGGAAGAAATTTGATATACAATGCATTTATCACACACATATATATTATTATTTTCCAATCTTATGTATCTTATCACTGTAAATCAGAATGTAGTCAGTCCTACCTGATTCTGGTTATAATGATTATTTGATTATTCTGATTATATATAAAAATATATTAAAATATACTTTTATATAACTATACAATAATATATTTAAAATATACCAATATATTTTCTATTATTATATAATTTGTATATTTTATTTTGATTATCTATTATAATGACCTATTCTCCTATGAAGAAAGGCTGAGAGAGTTGGGAATGTTCAGCCTGGAGAAGAGAAGGCCCCGGACGAGACCTCATTGCAGCTTTTCAAAATCTAAAGGGGGCTAATAAAAAAGATGAAGAGCAACTTTTTGCTCGAACAGATAATGATAATAAAAGGGGGGATGGTTTTAAACTGAAAGAGTGGAGATTTAGATTAGATGTGGGTAGGAAATTCTTCACTCAGAGGATGGGGAAGCACTGGAACAAGTTGTCCAGAGAGGTTGTGGATGCCCCATCCCTGGAGGTGGTCAAGGCCAGGTTGGACAAGGCCCTGGGCAACCTGATCTAGAGGGTGGCATCCCTGCCTATGGCAGGGGGTTGGAACTAGATGATTTTTAAGGTCTCTTCCAACCTATGCTGTTCTATGATTCTATGATTCCATGATTGTTTGTTTCTTGTAGTCAGGATGCCAAAGACATTACCTGTATTACACCATTATAAGCTTAAATATTGGAAAGATCATTTAGAAAACTTGTCTTATACTTCACCAACACAACTGTTCATGAAAAAACTTCTTTGAAATATTCACTGAAAAGACATAATATGAGCTTGAAAACACTATTTGTCAATTAAGTGAAAAGTTTCTTCTTTAATTGATTCTAAATGAAATTCTCTAGAGAGAACAAAAGGATGATAAAAATTAAGACCCTTGCTAATATTAATTTTTTTTGTTACCTCAGACATCTGTGCTTAATCCTGCTTGTCAGTGGACAATATATTCTATTTGTGCAAGCTCAGATATAACTTTCTGCAGAGGAAAGATGAAGTTTCTTGATGAGAATCTTAGTGGTAAGTGTAACAGTATATTTGCCTTCTATAATTTCTCAAGTGACAGCATATGAATAATTGATTTTTTTGGTCCAATGCAATTGTTAAAAAAAAAAAAAAAAAAAGTTAAATATAGAAAAACAAGATACATTTCTGATCTGACCAAAACCCTAACTTTTCCTAGTTTCAGTGAATTATAAAGGTTTAGAAAATTTCAATGTGAAATACCAATGTTTAAATACTTTGACAATTTCAAACTGAAACTATCAAACTTTTCTAGTTTGGAAGAGGAAATAAAATGTTAATCATTTTTATTTCTAATTGAGATTTGATCTGGTGACACTCCTCCATGGGCAGAGTCAGGTTCACATGAAACAGGAGAGCAGCTACAGACACAGCTGGAAGCAGGCATATTCATGAAGATTTTTAGGAATGTGTGCTTTCCCCTGTATTTGCAACACAGTGAAAAAATTCATGTGACCAGTTATCCAAGTTCAGCCCATACATGGGACTTAATTTAAACCAAATGCCTTCCAAGTTAGGGAATCAAAAAGTGAGTAGTACAGGTTACACAAAAGAAAGCTAATGACAGACTTTCAGAATGAATATGTTCTTCCTACAGCATTTTTCTCTCTTCTCACTAGCAGTGGGATGCATTACACAAAAGCAATGTTGACAGAATGATTAAAGACACAAAATATCATTGCTTTTCTCAAATTGAACAGCTTAGGGGAAGACAAGATTTATTTATTTTTTTCAGTGACCTCCTTTCAAACCCCTTCAAAATGCAATGAAGTAAGAGATGAAAATCTTTGCAATACTATCTCAATACTCTTCTCCTGATATAGACCCCAAGTCTTCTCATTGCTTGTTTCCTCTAACAACTCATGAAATTAGGATATATGCATCTGGAAAAATGAAATCATCTCCATATTTTCTGATGAAAGATACTCACATGTTGGCAGACATTTCCTACTGGAGGTTTCTCAGTTCTCTCCCCGGCACACACAGCCAAAAAATATGCAGGGTGCTGATTGTGTGAAGTCTTATCTGCTGATTTCCTATGGTTCAGGCTTCAAAACCCACAACAGCTACTCTGTGGAACAACTTTCAAGTTTCCAAAGTTCTCCAAAAATCATTATAGTGTTAAGAAGGCAGATCATTGTAAGGAAATTGAATTTTTCATTATACATGTGAAAAAAAAAAATAATAATAATAATTCAAAGAGATGTACTTCAGTATTTCTGTATCTAAACCACTCTAAATTCATACATGCTAAAAGAGTATTGAAAATGGAAATTTCTGTAAGCTGCAATGTCTCTCTCTCTCCTCCCTGGATGACCAGCATGACCACCTAATCCTAAAGGCTTGGTCAAAAATCCATTTGAAAACTATCTATCCATTTGAAACTGGATTCAGATCAGTATCTCTTTAAACAGGTCACAAAACCTAATTGTCAGGCAATATTAGCCTTGTCTTGGATAGTTATCAGGATGTAAAATGCCCCATATAATCCTCGGCAACTTAACAGACCTTCTAGACATCTCCTATAACATAAATTCTTTGTTAAGATGGGTATTTGCCTGCCATGGACAGTACAAATGTAACTGCGAAGTTCAAAACTAGCAATGTGTAGTGAAACGGCCTCAAGTTATGCCAGGGGAGGTTTAAATTTGACATTAGAAAGAATTTGTTCATGGAGAGGGTGGTCAAACACTGGAATGGGCTGCCCAGGGAAGTGGTGGAATCCCCATCCCTGAAGGGGTTCCAGAGACGTGTTGATGTAAGGGACATGGTTTAGTGATGGGACTCAGTAAGCCAGGTGGATGGTTGGACTTGATTATAAGAGTCTTTTCCAACCTGGATAATTCTATGATTCTGTGACCATTTCCTGGCTGCTAAAAGTTTACTGGAGACTTGGTGGGACTAAAGAAAATCATGGTATTCATATGAACTGAGTTCCTACTTTTGGCTGATGCTGAAGCTATCCAGCTAGTTCAATTATGGAAAATTTTCCATGTTTTAACACATAGATATATTTTTCCTACATTACTAAATTAGCTATTAATGTGCCATCAGGCACTGTCTGTGTCATTTGTTAGGCACTGAAACTACCATGTGTCCTCATATTTCTGTAGGAGAGACAATTATACCACAGGTATAAAGATTAAATATATTTAAGCTTTAGAAATTACTCTGTCAAAAAAGCTCTACATTTTTAATACATGATGCAATTGGGTATTAAGTCAGAGAGTAAACATTTAAAGAAGAAAAACGATGAAAGAAATTTAAAACAGCATCAGAAAAACAGTAAAAGTAGAATCATGGGACTTGTAGCCCAATCTGTAATTTATTATATTAATAGACATGAGGGTTCTGAGCTATGCCGGTGAAACACAAGTCTTTGTAATAGATTTTTAATAAGTTCTCTTGCAAAGACAAGCCAAAATACCACATTCATAGACTGATGGAGGAAAGAGAAGAAATACTAGTGACTAATGCTATGTTACACAATACCTTCTGGAGAGACACAAGCAGCTGAGACATGTTGGTAATTAGACAGTTAACATCATGGAGACTTGTCACAAGCGCTGCCTCTAGCATATGATTTCTTATATGCTGCTATTTATGCATGTTCTTATCAAAAAGACTTTCTTTTTACAGATTTAGGCATTTATGCCTTAATGTACTTTAGTCTACTATGCCTTTAGCTGTCTGTATCACGATTTTGAGCCTGTTAATAGACTATTATAGTCACAGTATAGCCCTGATACTCATAGCACCTTGTGAGAACAAGGCTTGCAAGACAGAGAAATTACATTTTGTAGACTTAGTACACCTGGAAAAAGCAGATAGGATTTCAGTAATACAGGCTTTCTTCAGGACTGGAATGGAATTTCAAAAGTAAATTCAAGATGAGGAAAACTGCAGTTTAATGAGCAGGAAATCATCAGGGAGAAAGATAGCTGGTACCTGTGGATTAGAAGAGCTCTTACTGTAGAGGAGAGAGAAAATGCATTATACGTTGAAAGTCAGGCTAATTATTTACAGCCTGTGGAACCTGGGGGGCTGGGGAATGAAGAGGATCTAAGATTACATAATACACATATTTTCCATTAAAAGTTGTATTTTTTATTGTCCAGTTGGATTATGAACATAATTCCCAAATTTGTTTTCCAAAGGTACACCAGAGGTCTCCTTGGCATTAGGGGTTTAAAGCCTAGAAGCAGAGTGCCAGAAGTTGTTGCCAAGGTTATATGGCTTCTTCTGGTTATGCTTACATTCTTCTCACTCTGCCCCGACAAACTTCTCCATAAATATCCAGTGTTCATAATTGCATTAGGAATATTAAATCTTGAAGAACCATATATAATCTTATTTAGAAACTGATGGTTACTGTGATCACGTGATGTTGTATGTTGACATTTATGGCATCAGTAAATCAGATTTATTCTAATATAACTTCTTTTAAGCTGGATGCCTCAGGGCATAGGCAGAAGAGTGTTTGGGCCAAGATACCTGAGCTCCAGCAGGAGGTCAATGCTGGGGAAGTGGACTTCTATTTCCATTTTAAAGTACATATGTAGGCTTTAACCTTTCAGATTCTTGCCACTTCCTTCTTAAGGCTGTAGTCTTAAAAAGCCCTTACAGCTGCAGCACTGGCCGAAACTACCCTACTAATACAACTCACCCAACTGGGCAGCCACATAATACATGCACTGATCTAGATCTGTGGGGGTGGCTGGGTTATTTTTAACCCAGATCACTTCTCTCATCAGGTTCACTGCTCAGTCACATAACAGTACCAGTGTAAGAGACAGCAGTATGATTCAACCATGAGCAGTGAGAGATGAGGACAATCAGATGAAGTGCATGCATCTGCCATAAAACATGCTTGCCAAGCTCTGGCCTAATATACTTTCTCACGTAACAAACCATCCCAACAGCTTCTTTGAAATTGCCTTAGATGGTGAACCAACATCAAGCAGAAAAGCAAGTCACCGTGATATTTTGCTTTAGCGTTATTAACTCACAGAGAACTATGGGAGATAGCTTGTCCAGACAGCATAGTGGCAAGATTATTTTGGGAAGGATTTATTTTCATTATTTCAGGATAGTTTCAGTATCCATATTTGTGAAGTAAATACAAATGTGTATTTTCTTTGTAAATACCAATACTTGGCTTCCAGTGTTAGTTGCACCTTTTCTGCAAGTTTTCTGAATCCTTGAAACTCAAATTCTCTCTTACACCATTTTGTTAGTTTTGCATTGATGTTTTATTGCTTCTGCCTGGCCCTGCACCTGACCGATACTGAAAACCTCAAGTATTTCTCAAATTACTGTTTTCTCACAGTCCAGGAGATTTACCTTCCACAGACTTCCTTGATATTTGGTGAATCCTGACTGCATCTACTCTAACACAGTCTAGGAAAAAACAGATATCTCTTTCTGACAAGCAAGGTACAGTAAGTTTCTCATCTGCACCAAGTACACAGCTGTTTATGTACTAACAGCTGAATCCCATGGCTTTAGGATCCACCTCTTCTTGTCATGTAGCAACTGTGCTGCCAGTTCCATGCCCTCTTTCTCTTTAGCAGCCACTAGACTGGAGGTTCTACAAAGTCACTGTAACTTTCAGTTGCACATCTCTCTTTCCCTAAACTCTCAGCCACACCAGTCTCAAGAGACTAACTTGTCTCTGGTTACCACAAACAGCTTGTGTACATTTATCCCTTTTCTATGACACCGGTTGATAAGCCGCAATACCTAGTGTGAGGAACAAGTCACATATTCAAGGGTTAGGGTGGGGTCCCCCCAAATGTTTAGAAACACAGCTGCAAAGAGATTGCTTGGTTGCATTCATGTTTTCTGCATCAGCTATATTCAAAATGATAGACATAAAATTGGTCATGAGAGAGAGCAGAAAGGACAGAAATTCCTAGACCATAAAATTGCCAGGGTAAAGGAGGCTGAGAGATGGCTCTTCCCCTCTCTGATTTTCAAGGGATAGAGCTTTGTGTCCTTTTTTGTGAACAAGAAACAAACCCAAGAATTGTAATGATTTCTTGGAGAAATGCCTGGAAGTCCCCAAAACCAGGCTAAGTGGTCAGCATAGTGGTGAAATGGTGGTTCAATTAAACCACAATTTAGCTTTTCAGATTTGAATCATGCCTGTTCTGCTGCTTTCAGAATGACAGTGAAAACCTGCCTAGTAGAAATGCAGATTCACAGCTGCTGTTGATTGTCATAACTCCTTTGATGTCAGTAGTTGGAAGGAAGATGAAGGGCTGCTGAGGGGCTGTTTAGCTCCTTTACATGAAACAGTCACTGCTCCACACCCGTGCTATCCAGGGAAGCCCTCTGATGGTTCTAGACATGAGTACTTCAAAAAAAGACACGGTGCTGACTGACTGACCGCCTGTCAGACCTTGCAATGCACTAATCCCATTACAGGCATTATACACCTGAATGCGCTTAGAAGGACAAGATGTATCACTCAGTGTCCCACTCTGGTAGTTGCTCTGCATTTAGCAGAAGTGTTATTTTTTCCACACTTTGATTAACTGACTGGAAATGAGAGGGTTTTTTTTATTCCAAGAAGCTTAAAATGCCATGTTCTGAATTTCTATTTGGGGTTGGTACTCTACCATCTCACTGTTATTTCTAATGCGTGTAATATTCAGCAGTTGAAATGACAGTGGATGTCTCCCAGCTACAGTAAATAGTCTTTGCAACTAATTTTTCCTCTTTGAAGAACTGCTTATGCTCTTGTACCTGTAACTGAAACTACCATAGCGCGTAGCTGTGCTACTGTAGTACTGCAGCAGTGGGGAAGCCCTGCTATTCAAGGGACTTCAGCAAGGCAAGGTTTATCTGTGGAGTAACAGCCTTGATTTCAACACACACCCAACCCAATGTGAGCTAAACCGAGACTCAGTGACTGACTCTGGAAACACACAGAACCAAGCTCCTTACTAAGATCAAGGGAGCCTTTTACAGGGCCTGCTAAGCATCAGGTCTCCTGCATGATGTTCAAGTTTTTCTTTATTCCTGTGCAGTCCAGCAGACCGGATGGTAACTTTACCAGCTACTCAGCTGGAATGCAAAACTGAACAGGAATGTGAAATTTCATTTTCAAATGTGAAAAAAGTGCCAGGGGTTGTTCTGATTCCGTCCCACAGGGAAGGAAGTCATCGGCAGGGAGTGGTCCTGTGCAACACGGGCAGGATGGGGCTCAGGACTGTCCTCGGCCGTTAGGACGCTGTTTTGGGGGCTCTGGTACCTCTGGTACCTCCCCACCGAGAGGGGGGCCCGGGAGTACCCCCCAGTGCAACGGCCGAGGGCCAGGAAGGCTAGCAGCACAGACACGAGGACTTTTTCAACTTCCAAAAGGAAGGCACAAATCTGACCGCAGTTTCCCTCCCTGAGGACGGACCCGGGCTTGGCTGGATTTCCACGCCGGGACTCGGGGCAGACGCGCTCAGGGGAGCGGGAAATCCAACGCGCCAGGGCGAGGAAGCCGGCGAGGACATTTTGGGAACAGCCTCCCTCCATCTCCCAACCCCTCCCCCCCCAACCCGAACACCGGACAAGGGGCTCCCGGGGGCCGCGGGGAGGCCCGAGGGGGAGGCTCGGAGGCCGTGCCCCGTCCTGCAGCACCCCTGTGCGCGGGCGGGGCGGGGAGAAACCCGATCTCCGCCGCCTGAGGAGGGCGAGGGGCTGCCGCGGCACGGGAGGAGGCGGCGGCACGGCCGAGCGGTCCCCCCCCCTCCCCTCCGCAGGGGACACCCCGCACGGCTGCGGGGACTGAGGGAGGGAGCCGCCCGGCCCGGCTCGGCTCGGCCCGGCGGGGAGCAGGGCGCGGGCTGCCCGGTGCCGGGGCAGGGCAGGGCAGGGCAAGGCAGGGCAGGGCGGGGGCGGCGCTGCCCCTCGCCGAGCAGAGCGGAGCGGAGCGGGGAGGCGGGCGGCCGGGTGCCTGCGGCCGGCAGGAGCCATGCGGAGTTGCGGGAGGGCTGCGGGCCGCGCCGCCCCGTTGCTGCTGCCGCTGCTGCTGCTGCTGGGGCAGCGCCTGCCGACGGCGCGGCCCTACAACCTGGACACCCGGTACCCGCTGCTGTTCCGCGGGGGCACCGGCACCTTCTTCGGGTACTCGGTGCTGCTGCACAGCCACGGCGAGGAGCGATGGTGAGTCTCGGACGGGGCTGCCGGGGGGGAGCCGGAGCCTGCAGCCCCCCCGCAGCCCCTCACGCCGCCGTCTGTGCCCCGCAGGCTGGTGGCGGGCGCCCCGCGGGCCAGCTGGCCGGCCAACAGCTCGGTGGACAGCCCCGGGGCCATTTTCCGGTGCCGGATCGGGAGCAACCCTCACGGGCAGTGCGAGCAGCTCCAGCTGGGTGAGTGAGGGATGGAGGGAGGAAGGGAGGGAGTGGGCGGCGGGCGGTCTGTCGGTCTGTCTGTCTGTGCCTCCGCTGCCGCTCTGAGAGCAACCGGCGACCACCTTGGGACCAAAGGCGAGCCCGGTGCGGCTGCCCCATCGGGCCGGACCGTAGGGGAGTCCCGCACCTCCCAGAGCCTCGCTGAGGAGTCGGTGCCTCCCCTCACGGCTCTGCGTTAAGCGGCCGCAGCTGGCAGAGGGGGCTGGGGCTGGCACCATGTGCCCGGCCATCCCTGCGCGAAGCCGCCCTGTGGGAGCCCGGGTGGGCGCAACCCGCTGGGTAAATCCTCTTTCTGGGCACCAAAACTACTCGTGACCCAGGCAGTTTTTCCAGCTCCTGTGTTAACCCAACTGCTCTCTGCTGCCACAGTCCCAGAAGGTGTAACTGGATGCGTTTTTCTGGTACTTGCTCAAAATGAGCACGCTTTGCGATGGGTTACCGTGAATATGCCTGAATTGCCTTGGGGTCTGTTCTTGTCCTCCTTGCATATGGTACCTTCACTCTACCTCCACGCTGCATGTTAAAAGTTTCCTGAACTTTCTCTCCCGCTGTAACCAAAACTATCTAAGCCGTTAAAACCATGAACTCGCCGCCCAGTGAGGATAAGAAGCGCGGGAAAGAGTTTTCAAAATATTTGAAACCAGTGGAAATGATAACGCACCATGAACTGATGTGCTTTGAGGACAGAATGCAGGATTCTGTTACAAAAAAAAAAAAAAGTTACAACAGTAATTTCTCTAGAAAATTAGAATTGGTGGGTTCTATCAACTTTTTTTCTACAGACAGAAGCAAGAGTTATATTTTGTAACTGAACTACAGAAAACTAAGATACAAGCAGTTGCTCGTGGAAACTGCAATTAAAGTTATTCCAGCCCAAACCTCTTTTTTTTTTTTTTTTTTTTTCCTGAGTGATTTCATTCCAACATCAGATCTATTGGAAAAATAATATATAAGAAAGAGCTTTCTTCTCCAATTGCTTGTTTAAGAGGCTTGGAAAAGCCAAAGAGGTAACTAAATGGGTAAAAGAGTATATGCTGAAAAGGCATTAAGGCCCTACTGGATTGGAGGCTAAAACAGCCCCTCACTGTGATGAGGCAAAGGGTAGTAAGGTTTTAACTTCTTTGAAAGCTGCAATACCTCTGCAGTACTTGACTTATTCATTTAGCCAGTGGAGAGACAAAAGCCTCTAACAAAGGAAATTGGTAGGCTTTTCTTCAGTAGCTTAGGGATTTCTAAATGAAACGGTGCAACAGGTGAACGAAAATGTTTATGTGGTACCAAGGGCTTAGTTTAACACCACTTCCGTCCCTGGATTTAGAGGTTGTAGGTTGCGCAACAATGTTTACTCTCTTGTCCTGCACTTCTAAAAACAGTAATACCACAAGACGTTTTTTCAAAATGTTTGTTTTCATTAGTGATAGGTGACATCTTTATAACACTAAGGTACATCAACAGTATTTCTGAAATCACATGGGTCCTTCAAAAGTATTTCTGAAGTTGCATAGGTACTTCAAAGAAGTGTTCCACTAAAACAAGAAGTAAGGTCAATAAAGAAGCCAAACCATACTGTGGTGCATGAGATGTAAATGAAGTAGATTAGTATCTGAGCTTCGTTAAGTTTCTGTCATCCTGCTGAGCGGTCACAGAAATACACAAGGGAATTTGCAATTGCAAAGCTGAACTTAATTATCTCCTGTCTAACTCATTCAGGCTGTCAGCAACTTTGGGACATAATGGTTTTATCAACACCATGTCTTTCTGTCAGTGACCTCCTTGTTCTTTTTTCTGCTTGGATTCTTGCCAAGTTTGGATTCTGAGCTCGTAGAAAAGGATATTTTTCTGTGAAAAATGTGCAGGGATATATTACACTGCTGGGACAGGCAAACTGAGAAATAGCCATTTTTATCTTTCTCTTAAATACCTGGATTCACATTTCTTTCAGTAAAAGAATCTCTGAGGTAATAAGTTTCTGATCCTGTGTCATAGAAATATAGAGGTGACAACAGGCAACAGAAGTCTTATTTGTTTTTTTCCTTCTTCTGAATGTCAGAACTCTGTAATAAACAGATTTGAAGTACTTAGACATAAACATGTTAAAACACTTTGTTGCCATTTTTCACTAAAGTAGCCTTGAAACTGGCTTAACTAATTAATGAAGGATTCATGCACAATTAAGAAGCCTCTGATCACATAAAACTGTTATTGTGTTTTCTATGTCACACGTTTCTATGTGATTGCTCAATAGAGAAGACTTGGTTGGAACAGTGTTATGCTACAGTCATCCAAGCATCCGAAAATAACTCATCTAGGCATACTTTAGAGAATTTTACTGTTGTTCAGAGTGTCACAGGGATGTGGGCTGGTTTAAGAACCAAGGGGAGTCATGAGATACACTAGTAAATGTTTGTCTTCACAGACCCTCATTGAAACTTTTAAATCTCACTGTGATGGTTGAACAGTGGAGCGAAGTTTTCAGTTGCTTTTCTAGTTCTAGTACTTCTGTCAGTGGTTTCAAATATTCAAGTCTACTGATTTATTCATAATTGGAGTATTTTTCGGTGATGGCTTATGTTAGATGCAGAGGCTTGTAATCCATCTGTAGGCACAAATACAACATAGAATGCCTCAGGTATGTTACTCAGAACACCATCAGTCTGCTAGCTTGTGTTTCAATTTCAAGGCCTTGTCCAGGTCAGTTTGGGGGTAGTAATACATTACTGCAAGGGGACTTGCGCAATGTTCTTCAGATGTTTTGACCTGTTACATTTTGGACTTGCAAAATGTTACAGAAATTCTTCAAGAAAATTGCTCTCGTATTTGTAACTGAGAATGATTAACTGGACAGCAAACTAGTTACAAAAATTGCCATCAAGCGTAAACAAAACAAAACAAAAAGTTTCAACTACAAATACATACAGTAAACGCAGTGCATGTTTTTTTAAAATCAGGCCAGCAAGCTCTGCCCACAGTATCAGCCTTCCACCCTTCCAAGAAGTCCCAGCTGCAATTAACCTATGAACAAATTGCCCTCTAGCTCCCCCAGCTGAATCGTTACAATGGAAAAGTGAGCAGTTAATGGCTTTCTCCAAAAGGCAGACCTGTGTTTCTTCAGCTTTGATTTCAGTAAGTTTTGCCTTTGATACTTTGGCTTTTTGATCTCACTTGCATCGATTATACTCTGCCAGTGATCTACTTGGAAATGTCCTTACTGTGGAAGGAGGACAGGACATTCTGGGTCTCAGCCTGTTACAGAGTAATAGAAGCAGTTCTCATGTAGCTGGTGTGTTTTGGTGGAAGTGGTTCTGGGGGCATTGGAAGAATAAGACTTAGCAAATCGCTGAAAAGAGAGAAGATTGCCTTGGCAAATGAAAAGAGTCTGGTGAGGCCCTGACACCTAGGAGCAGGACATCAGGAGGCCTGTCATCTTTGCAGTAGACTTTGTAGTTTAATCAGTTAGCATTAAAGGAGTTCTGGGAGGATAAAAAGGATCATGGGAGGCTGTTTGGCATGGAAGGCACTGGAGCGAGTTATATAAACCTGGTTTCTCAGATGACATTGCAGACATCTGTATTAGAGTCCTTGAGGCCAGAGCTAGAAGTGGCTTTTCAAGTTCTGGACCTTATTTGTATGCGATTATGCTGTTTCTGTGGATGCGTGCAGCAGGGATTATAGCAGAAGTGTATCTTCCAGCTGTGTAATGTACACAGACTGGGCAATTACTTATCTCTCAGTGACTTTATGACAACGCGTGCTCCTTTTCCCTGAGGCGATCAAGCTGCTGTGTCCTTCTGAGCTTATGCAGTGCTGCTCTGTTGCTTGTGCAGAATGCAGTGTTTTCTCTTCTCATTAGATAAAGCTTTTGCAATGTCCTACACGGAGCAGGGGCTCATCACCATGTTGAAGATGCCAGGCTCACCCTTCTCTTGCCCATAAAGGCCTAACATTTTTAAGGTGTTTGAATACTTGCCAGGCAGAGGAAGAGAGGAAACATAAGGCAGCAGATCAGCTGAGGTCCAAAGGGAACCTGCATCAAGAACATGTGGTGGAGCCCAGGGAAAAGGGAATATAACCCAATGAGCAAGAGTGAATGGTGGTGCTTTTTTTGTTACGGGCCTCTGAAATGCATATGGGAATGCATCGGACACTGGATCAAGCAAAGCTTCCTTCTGTCTTCGACGTTAGCTGGTTTTGCTTGACTTTCTGACAAGAAGGCTCATAAACCCTCCAGAGATCTAAACTTATGACACTGGTCTGCTTTCCTTTTTCATTTCCTGCAAACTCAAATACACTATAAAACAAATCCCAAGTAAGTCCTTGTCATAAGAGGACAGAACGTATTGCTGGAAAGGGAGTTGCCAGAAGGGGCTTTTCTGATTTAAGGGTATATTAATTCCTGCATGTGGGAATGTAATGGAATTTTGTTTTCTGAGGAGACTTCATTTAGATTAACATGCTTTGTAATTCATGGAAACTATGGAAGTCACCTCCCTTAGGAAGTGAAGTATTCTAAATGACAATACCAAAATTAAATTCCCAAACTAAATTCCAAAATTGTCTCAAAATTGCTGCAGGATGGGAGGGTAGAGATGTATTCAGTATATGGAAATTCATGTCCCTGATGTTAGCAGTGTGGGAGAATTCAGAAGCTTATCACTCAAACCTCAGTAACTGATGGCCTGCGGAAAAATCAACTTCTTTGTAGTAGATGCTTAAAGTAAGGCATTTTACTTCATGCTTGTTTTGAGTAAGAGCCCACATGTTAGTTACCATTGCTCAGGTGACCTACAGATATTCATTGAAGTCCAGCAACGTAAGTTCTCTTGGCCCAAAGACAATTGAATGTGATGTCATTGTAAGTGCTGAGCTTGGTTCCTATTTACAGGGACTTCACATATGTATATCCTCGGTGTTGTGGGGAAAAGCACATGGGGGAGGAGGAAGTGGTAAAGAGGAGATGAAGAAGGGTCAGGTGCCTCTTCATCCCGTGAAGGGAAGTGTTTTAGGAAGAAGGTAGAGCACAGTTGTGTTGGTCAGTGTGCATCGTCCTCACTGCGGTGTGATGCAAGATTTCTGACTGCTCTGCTTTGGTCTTTCCACCAAAACAGGGTGAAAAAACAGTATTTGGAAAATGAAGTAGAGTAGAAGTAGCATGGAAGAAGAAAAACTCCTTGCAACAGTTTCTTCACACAGCTGTTCAATGCTAGGCCTGTCACAAAACTGTAGGGAACAAGCTCCGAGAGAAGGATGACTGTTGGCTTTTATTCCTGCAGCTGCTTCTCTCCTGAGTGTTTTGTTTTGTTTTTGTATTTATTTATTTTTTGCTGTGATAAAGAATTGTCTTGATACCATGAATGGGGTATTTTTGGTTTTAAAAAAACAAAACAAAAAAAAAACACACAAACACACACTGCGACATCCTGGTACAAAATTATTTAAAACAGTGTTAATTTTAAGGATGTGTACAGCAAAGTCATTCATCTGTCCGCTGGTCACTGAATAGACTAGATAGATGCTTTGTTCTGTTTCCATACTTACTCAATATTGGCAGTTGTGTCTCCTCCAAAAGAATTTCAACAAATCCACTAAATTAGGACTGCATTTATTTAAACTGTCAAATGACAATAATAAATTTCAGCTCTGATGGCAGTGGCAGTTGGGGGATGGAGGTGGATTTTTTTCCCCTCTCAATGTCACCTGTAGCATTGGGTCCCTCTGATCTGTATTGGCGCCATCTTCTGGGTAACTGCAACAAAAACTTCAAAAGTTACGGTTCATCACTAGCTGTATTGAGTCTAGGAAAGTCTTAAAAGTTGTACAGAACAACTTGTTCAAATGACATTATGTGTTTCCTTATTTTATAAGCATTTTTTTCATAAGCTGTGTCATGGAGATGCATAAAAAATACCAGTTCAGTGTGTTTATTCTCCTGAGCATGTAGTAGGTACTACTAAGAATGAAAAGCTTTCTTTATATAACAGAAAATACTTTTACATGTGTAGCTTTGTCTTACCATAGGTAGTCCTAATGCATTCTAGGAGGAAGCAAATATTTACTAGCTTGGTAGTACTGTAATCTTTTGGGGGAGTTCGAAGAAATTTCACTATGTTCTCTAGGGTTTTAAAAATTAACTCTCCTTAAGAAGAAAAAAAAACAACAACTATAAAACTAGCAAATAAAAACTACTAAAAATACAAAAGAAAGAGCTACTGCTAAATAAATGCAGCAGTGCAAGGTGTACACAGGGCAAGTAGACACAGTGATTTTATATCCCCTGTAAAGACTGCAGTGGTATTACAGCACTTTACTTGATAGCCATTTGCGGTAGAGATAATTTTAAGATCTGCTACCAATTGATACATAGTTTAGAAAGAAGTTGAAGAAATGTTTGTTTTAGGCTAGTTTTTAGGGGTACTCAGGGGTACTACTTCTGTTTATAAGAAACCTTTAGGCTGAAGAACACTTGAGAAAACAACCCTAGGATAGTCTCATTATTACATAATGAATATTTCATTATGATATAATTTATGAAAGAGAGGCTACGTAAGAAAAAAAAAATTCTTAATCAGATTGAGTGTAACATCATTTTCTATCTTCGTTTCAATAATGACAGAGAAGCCAGTCCTCACTGCCTAACCTGCCCTGTTCAGAACCAGCACGCTCCCTTTGGCTTCATGCAACCCTACCTTTGCTCAAGCATGTGAAAAGTATATGCAACCAATGCAAGACAGAGATGGGGTCAGGTCCACCAAACTGGGACTGCCTGAGTCTCCCCATAGAGCTCTCCTGTTAGCCACCACGTGGCCTTTCAGCTCATCCTCTGTTCAGCACATTGGTCTTTGTGTCGTAGGCAACCCCAACGGAGAGCGCTGTGGGAAGACCTGTGTGGAAGAGCGCGATAATCAGTGGCTGGGCGTCAGCTTATCAAGGCAGCCAAAAGAGAACGGATCTATTGTTGTATGTATTAACCGTTGGAGCTGCGAGTCCATTTGTCAGACCACCTTCATAACTGTTATGCTTGTGTGTCAAACGTCATGTTTTTTATCCATAGGCTTGTGGACACAGATGGAAAAATATCTTTTACATAAAAAATGAACACAAACTGCCGTACGGTATTTGTTTTGCTATCTCTTCTGATTTTCGAACTGAACTGAGCAGAAGAATATGCCCGTGCTATATAGGTAAGCAGAATGCTTGGGTCCATTCTAGGGAAGGAAAAGATACAAAATTAAGAGGTGCAGATTTGTGAGAAGCCTGTGTTACTCTGGGCAGCATTTCTGCAGCCAAAGGCTTGAAGACAGTGTACTGATGTTATAAACCCAACCTGTGATATAACTTTGATAGTAAGATGTTTATCACTTTTAGGAAAAATTGCTTTCAACAGGCAAAACAAATAGTTTAAATCAAGCATCAGAATACTTGCTGATGAATACTTGTGGTTCCTCAGCACAACACCGTGTCCCGTGTCCAACACTGTGCATCCCTGTTCCTACATCTCCGCCTGCCAAGGCTACTGCCATGGCACAAGACCTTCGGCAGTCCTTCCTCAGAGGACCGCAGGAGCAGAATAAAAGTCAAGACCATAAACTTTCAAACAAGGCCATCCCTGCCTTCCCTTGCATGCATCCCTCCAATCCAGGAGAACAGTCTTGTGACCCTGTCCCTTGCCAAGGCAAGAGAGAGCTGACAATCTGCCTTCTTCATGCAGACCAGTAGAGTAATGCCATCAGACATCCCGCTGCTGGCTTTGTGGACTGCTCGGCATGTTGGTGAAATCATGCTTTTCTCTTCAGCAGTGCTCAGGTGAACAGATCTAGGGATGAGACAAAGGGAATCCTGATGGAGGCAGTTAGCAAGGAGAAGAAGGAAAACAGAGCTGGGCATGTTGGATGTAAAAACAGCTACTGAGGATATTAGGTGCCAATGTTTCTAAGATATCCATATTACAAGCCCTTCAAAATCTTAATGGAGCACTGGGGCAATTTCCATCAAGACACGTAAGCCTGTCAATCAGATTGCCTGGATTATACACTGAGTGGAAGAGAGGAGTTGAGTTTATCCATCTGTGCTGCTCAATTTATACTGTTTCACTTGGTGTATTACTTACTTGGAATCATTTAAAAAGAAAACTATAATCTTTCACAAGATTTCAAAGGCAGCTGTGATCAAGTGATACATGGTGCTTTGCATTTGTTACAATAGGGTATTGAAGCTAAAGGCTATACCAGGGAAAACAGTATTTTTACTTTTATTACAGAACTGAAAACTGATTTTTTTTTGGGGGTTTTTTTTTTTTTTTTTTTTTTTGGTTGAGTTTGGTTAAACTTGTCTCAACTTCTCTTTAAGACTTAGTACTAAATTCTGAAACTGCATGTTTCTCATCCTCTTTAATATTTCTTGCCCATACCCAGATCATGTGCGAAAGTTTGGAGAAAACCATGGGTCATGCCAGGCTGGAATATCTAGTTTTTACATTGGGGTGTGTATTGAAGATACAAAATTTCTCACAGATGTATGTAAATATACACATATGTTAAAGTTGTATGTGAACACAAACATTAGCACTGCCTTTGTTGTTGTTGAAGAAATAAGATTCATCTCATTTCTTTTTAATGGAATCTTAATAATACTTGCATGATAATTCCCAAACTAACCAAGAATACTTTTATATTCAAAATTACTTTTATTCTGGAATTAAAAGTCAAAATTACCTTTCAGGGGTAAAAAGCATGCATATAACAGAGTATGAAGTTTTATTGTTCTCTTTAATCTATTTCATATAACAGTAATGCTAATAAGGCTTACCTTCTTGCTTTGCAAAGTAATATTCTGTATTTAATCAATGCTGCACTCTAAGCACTCTAAGTTTATGATTTCTAAAAAAAAAAAAATAAATCATTTTGAGATGAAACTGTACAGTTTGATGCTCTCTTTCAAAATGTTCCCAGATCAACGTTTTTCAAGAAGCATATTTTTAGAAAGTCTGAAAAATGGTGTCTGTGATCTGGTGGTAATCTTGGAGCGCTGAGCTATATACATCTCCAGTATCGTTTCACTGAGTTCACAGGAGATCTAAAGAGAAGCATTTGACTTGTTTTGCTATCTTCATGAATACTTAAACGTGAATAACATAGCTATGTTTTATTTTTCTTTTAGGACTTAATTATAATGGGAGCCCCTGGATCATTTTATTGGACTGGTTCTGTTTTTGTATACAATACAACTGCAAATACAATCCATGCTTATACAGATTCAAATAACCAAGTGAAATTTGGCAGTTATCTAGGTACTTCAAACATTTAATACTTTATAAATATATAAATCAAAGTCTAAGCTAAATAGTTGATCTTGAAGTCAGTGCACAGTATTTCTCAGTATTTGCTATGTTAATCCCAGGAGTGACATTTCTATAGACATGCTCTGATTTTTGTTAAATATTGTAAGGCTTCTTCTGTTATTTTCACATGGAAGCTTTTCAAACATTGTTTCTGTCTCTATCATCTCTGCACTGACTTTCCATCATTTCTTGCTATAGAAGGGGGAGAGATGCTTCTGATTAGTAGCAGTTTGCACTTGGCTCTTAAGTCTGAAATACTTACATGTTTTTATAGCAAAAGATGTGCTTTCACATGTAACAGAAATGTAAAAAGTTTATTACAGTGAAGGCTGAAAGGAAACAAGACCTAATTATATTTTCAATAAGGGGGAAGCATGCTATGATCTTAAGAGACTGACTTGCCTCCAATCATAATTTATTTTTTTATTCCTGCCATATCTTGGTCTGGATACATGGGAATGCAAACCTCACATACAAACATCTACAATGAAGGCCACACAGCTCCTATACATGTTCCTTTAACCCAGTGGTTAGCTGGATTTAGTGCTAGAATTTGTAGGGTTGTATGCCAGAACCATCAACAACTTTAGTTTTCACACTACACGCTAAGACTATCTGTCCTTCTTGAACTGTTAAGGAAGACTGCTTTTGCCTGTGGCCTTTTTTTTTTTTTTTCTTTTTTTTTTTTTTTTGCGTTTTCCCGTTCATAGATCTAGTTCATGTGGATAAACATTCCTTTTTTTTAGTCTTTTGGCAATAGGAAGCAGGCATAAGTTATGAAATAAATATTGGGAAATATAAAATGTCTAACATTTTAGAAGTCAGTACTGAGCCTTGCAAAAGCTGCAGCTGGGCTCTGAGGAAAACTCAAGCAAAAGATGCTGGGTGTAAAAGGTGATTAGATACCCAGATCAATAAAGTTAATCAGTAATGTTTCTAACCTTTCATAGGACAAATTAAAAATTTTAGAGGGTGCCTACCACTAACATTTAGTGGCAAAATATTGCACCTGTCTGGGAAAAAGCTTATCCAGATTTCTCTCCTGCAAATATAAGGGTGAGAATCTCTGTAATGAATGAATAAACTCTTTGACAGCCAAAAACCAAATATAGGCAAGTGGTTAAAAGCTTGTATAAGAACTTTTCTGGGGAGCAAGTGGGGAGAGGATTAGATAAGTTGGTTTTACAAATCAGCTGGGCCTGATGTAAGAGTAACCTGAGATACTTAACAAAATCCTGTAAAGAAATCACAAAATAATTGATAGTTTCTTTTAGGAATCTGAGAAAACTGAGAAGTCAATATAATATCTATCATTAAAAAGGGAGGCAATGAAAAGCCAGAGGATTTTAAGGTAGTAAGCCAATCTTTAGTAATGCAGAAGAGGAGATAATACTGGGGTTGGAAATAAAATCTTGTTGGATTATGCCTTTAAATTTAAAGGGTCAATTACGTGATTTCCCCTCCTCCCCCTAACATTTGAATGCCACAATAGAAATTGTGTGCTCTGATGACGACAGTTTCTTTTGGTGACTTTATTTTTTTAAAAGTTCATTTATCAATAACAATTATAAATATTTACACTTCAGTAAAACCAAAATAACTATAAAATAAAGATCAGAGGAGGTAAACGAAGGTTCATCTAGTCAAGCTTAATTTTTTGGTTGAGTATGTAAAAACTAGGTATTGACCTCTAAATGATAAATTGTCTTGTTTGCATATTTTAGCTTAAAATATGAAAATAAAAAGCTGGCCTTAAGAAAGCTTGAATTCTAGACAGCTGTCTTCACAGATGAAGGATTTAAGGCCCGTTCTTATCTGATCTGATCTGATTTATCCATTTTCTCTGTGTGCTGTGAAAATCAACAGAAATTCAGTAAATGCGAGAGTAGCAGAATATGTTAACTGTCTTTTCTGTTTCAAATTAGCCTTAACACATTTTGGAAAGAGTAACAATGACTGGTGTGGCTACAGATTAAGGCGTCAGCCTTCAGTTTGCAATTCTGTGGCTGGACAACTGAACCAAAATATGGTCCCGGTTGTCAAGCGCTGTCTCTACGCAGACAAATACTTTATGTGGATCCAGTTAAAAAAGCTGATGCAATGTTTTCTTATTACATAATTAGACTTTGCTGGAGACATATTAATATGTGAATAAAGACAATAAGCTGTGTTTGTATATATATACATATACACATACACATACAGGTGTATGTATATGTGGACACATAAGTACCCCCGCATTTCACCTCCTTGCAGTCCGGTTATAAGAATAATTGAGTGAGAATTGAATAAAGTGCATCCCTATTGCACTGTATGGACATGTGATAGTTTTTATTTGTATTGCAGTATGAATAATCACCGAATGATTGTAGAATATGAATTAACAAAAGATGTTTGCAATTTATTTTGGAGACTTTTAAAGTATAGCAGATAATTTAGATCCTGGGAAGAAATAAGTGTTTCTGACACTTGTTTCTGCTTGCTGGAACTTACTGTTTGTATTGACCTTTTGTTTATATTTAAAAACGTTCCTTTCTGTTTTCATTGCTAACTTGCATGAGTTCTGAATGTCAGACTTGCAATAATTTGTGGTGTTGACAGCTTTTATACGTCATGTTCCCATTTTTTTCTTTGTATGGTATTGACAGTATTGAATGGTGCATTTGTAATTTACAGGATACTCTGTTGGTGCTGGACATTTTCTGACATCAGACAGTACAGAAGTAATTGGAGGGGCTCCCCAACAGGAGCAGACTGGTAAAGTAAGAGATTGTTTATAGTGTTGTTCAACATTCTTCCATATACTCACACATGTTTTTTCAATCTAAATTAGCATAATAAAGGCAAGTGTCAGGTAATGTGGTTTTCTCCCAGGGAGAAAAGTCGAAGGAAGGAAGGAGGGAATATAGTCTAGATAACACTGCTGTGAACTATGGTGTTAAAGAATGGGAACAGATGGGAAAAGCAAGTAGTGGTACCTTGTGATAGCTGATTCTGTAGCACATACTGTAGAGAAAGTACAGGACTGTATTTCATGTTACTGTTTGCTGAAGGAAGCTTTTGTTTTCTTTTCATTTTAGGCATACATTTTTAGCATTGAGAAGGACCTAAATATTCTATTTGAACTAAGGGGTAAAAAAGTAAGTCTTTCTTGCTACTTTTCTGCACCTTAGAACTTCTAGCATGTCTTCCCCAAAGTCTGAAATAACAGGATTTCTTGTTTGCACACAGCTTGGTTCTTACTTTGGAGCTGCAGTTTGTGCTGTGGACCTGAATGCAGATGGCCTCTCAGACTTGTTAGTTGGTGCTCCAATGCTAAGTACCATCAGAGAGGAAGGACGAGTTTATGTCTATATCAATTCAGGTTCTGTAAGTATTTTCTCTTAAAAAATAAAAAAGAAATAAAATCATAATAACACAGTTATTATAGTGTAACAAGCTAAAAGAAGAGATTTCTTCTCTCTTATACAGTATTTCAGAATAAAGCAAAAACGTTAGAACCACAGTGACAATCTCAGCAGGACTGTGTAGCGCAGCTGCAAAGGGTAGCTCAATGAACCTCAGTGCACACAGGTTTCTCAGAGCAGTAAGCCCTTCTACTCTGATATAGGCCTGCTGCTGTTTGTAGCTGTTTGCTATGGGAACACGTTGCTATTCTCATTCTCAAAGAACAATTTCCTTATTCTTTCTTGTTCTTAGGCTAAATATTGTTAGAAATCTTTGATAATGCTGACTTCTTCGCTACAGTGTTGATTAGGAATACACGCTAGCATTCAAGATAGTTCTAACATTTTGAGCAGTGTTGCAGGTCACCTGGAAGAGCCTCTGTTAATTTGCCATTGACTCTGTTTTCCTTCAGGAGGCAAAGATGGTAGAACTGGACATAGAGCTCAGTGGGAGTGACTCATATGCAGCCAGGTTTGGAGAGTCCATAGCCAATCTAGGAGACATTGATAATGATGGTTTTGAAGGTAAATATAAAAATTAAACACTTGGTTTTAATTCTTGCTGAGATGTGGACCGTCACTATAAACAAGTGGATTATTGAAGGCTAAAAAGACTGAATTGCTGACTTGACCATTCCTTTCTAGGCCACTGACTTGAAATACAGTTGGGTAACAGTCATTGATGTGTAATAACAAAAGATTAGCTTTTGTCTCTTTAGTATAGGTGATAATTTATTCTACAAAATTGGGTACTAGTAGAATCCCTAGTGCAGGATCAGGCCCAATGTTTTTATCCATTTTGTCATGGTTTCATACAAATAAGAAACGGTCAGTTTGTTTGGAAATGCAGCATGTATTCCCCTCCAGCAGAGGTGCAGGCACAAAAAGGCTGTGCAGGGACAAGATAAAAATACAGCCGGCATTGTCTGCTGTTCAGAAATTCATAAATGGTTTCATTTTTTCCATCAAAAATTGGACTGGATGCAGGGAGCTATTATCCTGTGTGCAAAAACTGTCAGCTTTTACAGGGCTGTGTCTTTACCAAGTTCACATCTTTCTTCACGTTTATGAATAACCCTTTATATTTTCAGTTATCATCCAGGGTTCTTCTTTCACTCTTCACTTTGTCTTGTGTTCTTGATCCCACTCTGGAATCTGCAAAGCTTGTAACAGTCATTTTCTTCTTATCTGGTCTCCTTTTCTCTAACAGAGTCCACTTTCTCCTTTAGAATCTGTTTCTTTATCTCTTGCTAGAATCCCTATCTCCTGTTTTACAGTTATCTTGACAGTTTTACACACAAGTTTTGGGATTTGCCCCCCCCCAAATATTTACAAACTGTAAAGGAAAGTAGTAGCCAACAGTATGACTGGGGAACAGAGAAGTAAAATCAAATTAATAGCAGCATATAACAAAGTAGATGTATGAGAGAATATAATGTAAAAGGGGCATCGTAAAACTGCAGGGGCAGTCGAAGCAAGTGGATTAGCTTTTGAAGAAAGCTAAACATTGAAAAGAATAAGTGGAAGCAATATTGAGAGTGGCAGTAGGAAAAGAAATTTCCATGTAAGAAAAACAGCTGGAAGCAAAACATAAAGAGAAATCGGGTGCTAGAAACCATTTGTCTATAGAAAGTAATAGAAAAGCACAGCAGAGCTTCAGTGATGTAAGCCTTTTGTATCAGCCCTGTGAAGATAATGGCATGCATGTTGGTGTAGAATCTGACCACCCCCAAGAACATATGTTTAGTTTTAATTAGACAGCACAACTTGGCTGTCCTATTTTCATCTCACCAGTGGAGAGACATATTTTGTGTGTTTTAGTCACCCAAGTTGTGGAATCAGTCAATGTGGATTCAATCAGAGAGCTGTTCAGCTAAACCAAATCATCAGAGCTTTGCTTTTCTCGTGATTTTGGTTTGGTGCTCTGTATGGAGTATTTATTTGTAGATAGTTCTGTTTTATTTGTAAATGAAACTTCACAATTACTGATTCATATGGGTGAATTTTAAGATGTAATAACGCATTTCCCCCTGCTTTCTGGTGAACGTACTATGGCTATTTGAAACCTGAAGCTTTTTGAAGTTTTCGCAAGGACTATTACAAGCACTTTTTTGCATATTTGTATGTTGACACACTCTGCAGGTATTAGATCATCTAAGCATAAAACATACTCCTTTGTACAAATGGACCACCTTCATTTCCATGTTAAATGCCCGTTCAAGCCTGTTATCAGCTGTTAAGGACATTTCAGAGAAAAATAAATGGTTCATTTTAGTTAATGTAATAAGAGCACTTCTATTCTTCTAAACTTCAGTGTTTAGTCCATTTGGGAATAGCAGAATGCAGGAAAATCATCATAGTTTCAAGAATAAAAGGCAATTGTTTTTCAAGACCACAGTTGTTTTAGCTACTCTCCATGATAGCCTCTTAAGGGTCATATTCAGAATTTATAGGAACAGACTTTTTATTGCAGAAAATTAGTGGCACAGGATCAGTTAGCACTTACTCTCCAGAAACATAGTACTCCAGGCAGTCAAATTATTTAGTTGATCTGTATTGTTTTAGATTTCCTTAATGTTTAGCACTTGCTTTTGAATTCAGTCAAATGAGTTTGGTCTGGTATGGTGTGCATTGTGATTTGGATTTCTTTAACTGCACCTTGTTCAACTGTTTACTGTAAAATTGTTTTTTTCCACAGATGTAGCAATTGGGGCTCCACAAGAAGATAATCTAAAAGGAGTTATTTATATATACAATGGTAGGAAAGATGGAATAACCCCAACATTTTCACAGGTATGCTTTTTCAGTGGAAAACAACCAATTCAGAAAAACCTTAAGTTTAGATTGAAGAGGGTTTTCCCTTAATTTAGCATTCAGACCATTGGATTTTAAAAGACTTCAGAAATTTTTACACAGTCTGTGATTTCAGTCCTAATATAATCTTTAATAGAAAAATAAAATGTTTTAGAGGCCTCAGACAGGGCTTCTAGGATATAGTGTTTAAAATTCTGGAGGAATATTACTTTCAGAGGTATACTTTCACAGGTAGGCATGTGATTGCCTGCAGAAGCAGGATGTTTACACTACCATTTTTCATTGGATATTGTAGCTGAAAGATTAACTTTACAAGAATAATTTTATCTTCTTTTTCCTCCGTAGAGAATACAAGGACATCAAGTCAGTAATTCTTTAAGCATGTTTGGACAATCCATAGCAAGTGGCATTGACGCAGATAACAATGGTTATCAAGGTGAATTAAACAATTGTGATTATTTTTAATTTTTAGAGGAGTATAAATTCACAGGGAACAATGTCATGGTGCTACTTATTACTCTTAATGGAATAAAATCTGTTATTAAGATGATGTGTCTTGCAGTTTGGGAAGGAAAAAAAGGTAAAGTTCAGGTGAGCATTTTTTTTTTACAGTCATGTACCTATTACTGAAGGACTCAGAGAGATGTAATAGCAAGATTATAGTGCTGAAGTGGAAGAAAAATGTACTTTTTTTTTTTTTTTTTTTTGTGGTGGCCATCTCATTTGGTAGTGTCACAGTGAGCTTATTTGGGCATTTAAAGCATGCTTACTGTCCAGACTAGTATGCTAAGCTAAAAATCTCACAGGTCTTCATGTAAGTCTGGATCTTGCGAGGAGTCAGTGAGCTCAGCAGCCCTCACGGTCTGTGTGAATGGTATGTTAACCTGCCTCACAGCTCATGAAAGTGGATTAAGACTCTTGTGGAGTGCTTTTGGGCATGGCAGAGAAGTGCTCATTTGTTGTAAAGTGGCTTAGCTGGTTCTAAAAACATACTCAAATGTTTTGCTGTTGTACAGAAAAGGATTATGTCAGATCATACTTGTGTTAAAGCATAACGTTACCATTAACTTCATGTTGTAGGCTCTGGCTGTGTCCATAGAAATCTCATCTGGGTTGAACCCATTAGGCTGGGTTAAGAGATAGTGTATAGGTAGTCTGCTCTTCGGTCACCTGCTCTTTACTGTTTAGGGAGTCGCATCCTCTGACCATTATACCATTGAGACTTATCTGACAGATTTACTTTTGCTACCTCATTTGAGGGGTACATTTCTTTCCTTACTGCATCAGTAGTTTTCAGATAATTTGGAATAAAACATTTTTTCTGTCTGTTTCTTCCTGTCTCTACGTATAATGTGATACATGTAATACATATAATTGTTTTTTATATACACATACATTTGTGTGCATAGCAGAGCAAAATCAAATATCTGGGTTTAAAAGAATGCCTGTACCCTCCATTTAGCTGAATTGTATTTCAGTGTCCTTTGCTTAAACTTGTAACGGAAATCAGATCATCACGTTACTAATATCTGCAAATCTAGCAAATTAGTGTGTGGTATTAATGGACAGGGGACAACAATTTAAGGAATCATCTGTATGGAGAAGTGCACCTCTGAATATTAACATATACCTTTTAACAAATAAAGGGCATGTAGTGGTTTAATGATGCCAAAAGGTGAATATGTTGCAAAATGCTTGTACCTGAAGTAATTCCTGTTGACAAATTATGCGTATTGATCTGTTTTTTTCATACAGATGTAGCAATTGGTGCATTTCTGTCTGATTCTGCTGTGGTGCTGAGGTGAGGTTGCTACATTTCAGTACTTTTAAAGACCATCCAGTTTAACTGTACTTTTAAAAATGTAATTTAAAAAAAAAAAAAAAAAAAGTGTACTTTAACCTCATGATAATCTTCTTGGGTGTTTTGAGCTTTCACTCACTTGTTTCCAGAATGCTCTACACCTGAAACATTTAAGTAAATACCTTGAAGAAAAAGAAAATACCCTTCTGAAATTTTTTGAGGCAACAAAAATATTGCATTGAACTACTTGTATTCTTGAAAATGCAGATAACCTAAGAATGATAATACTAATATAAAAATAGATTGTTAGAGATTCTGTAAGTTATTTCTGAATCACTTTGTGAACACTGACTCTTTTATATTCTTAGAACAAAACCAGTAATAATTGTTGAAGCTTCTTTAAAACATCCTAATTCAATAAATCGAACTAATTTAAACTGCATGGAAAATGACCAGCCTGCCATCTGTATGAATTTGAAGATATGCTTTACCTATACAGGACGAGAGGTACCTGATTATATTGGTAAGCTACTTCCATTATATGTATTCATTTGAAATGCAGACATTTGCAAAATAAAGCTATTGGTGTTTAACAAGTAGTTGAGTTCACCAAAATGAAAATGAGTTTAGTATAAAATAAAAAATTAAGACATACGGATACCTTTTTTTTGAGCTCCTGCAACATTGAGCCATTACACTTCTATTTAATTTAGAATAAATGCACATCCCAGCTAGGACTAAGTGAGTTATATGTCATGCAAAAGGTAGTGATGTTAAACAGGTGAAAAGGCATTGTGGTTAGGATGGCACCCTTGTAGATTCGCTATTTCCAGTACCTGAATTAGTTTAGATAATAGTAGCGTCATAAAATTCACTCATAGCTTCAGATGGTCCCTTTCATAGCATCATAATAACTTAATATATAATTTTAATACATTTTTAATTAGATAGTATGTCACAAGGGATCACAAAAAATACAGTGCACTTATTCTATGAACACTTTCTTTTTTCTTTATTTCCCCCAAAGATTATATTCAGTTTTGCAGAGGATTGTCTGTCAAGTTTGTCTGAACTTTCCACATGCAAATATGTCTGAGCTGTTGCTTTGCAAATAGAGAGGGAATTAATGATGGATGAATGTCTTTTCTTAATGTAGAATCAAACAGATTATTCAGCATGATATTCAGATGTCTTCTAAAAGCAATCCTCCTAGACGAAGACTGCTTTAGCCTGAAGTCTTCCACTTCACAATAAAAAAGATGTTTCTTTTATAAAGTTGCTCAAGTACCTGATTGTAACACTATACCATTATGTGAAAGAGAAGGAGTCCCATAAAAAATACTGAAAAATACATCTTGTAGCTATCTTGTACATAATGAATATTTTGCTTTTGGCAAAAACTTACTTTGCTTGAAGGAATATCTATGGGAGGGAATATATTCAAAATAATTTACTGACTATATTATAAAAGTAAATTGTTTAAATATTTTCTATGTGAATATATGCTGTCCTTTAGGAACACATTACCGAGAACACATGTAAATGGAAAACTAATGTTCCAAGTTCAGATCTTCCGAAATTCATATTTGAAATGAAAGATGAGCAGTCAAATTGGACTACCCTTGCTGAATTTGGACATATTACTTGTCAACTTAGATAGAAGAGAGTAGAGGAAATTCTAGGTATTCTAACTTTTGGAAGAAATGAGGAAGGAAAGTAATAGGTCGGTAATGCTTTGAGATGTTTTTGCAATTTGTTATCATAGCAGTTCATGCTTTCCAACTTACATAAAAAGTAATTAAAAAAAAAAAAAAAACACTGAAGTGAAGCTGTATTTGTCAATGTCTGGTGACTTCATTGTTTCTTGAAATTTAATGTCAGCCCAATGAGGAACTGAAGAAGATTTTCTGTAAACAGATTCTGGTAGAAAACTGTAACTTGACAAAACTATCACTGATGTAAAAGCATGTATCAGGGATCAGTCACTATGCAATTATTTTCAGAGGTCTAGAAGCTTTTCAGGTATGGACTTGTACCAGAGACTTTTTAAGTGGAGCATTTTGAGACTGATATTATGGAACATAATTAAGGGAATGAGTCAAAAGATAGATAGGATTTCTATCATTAATTCATGAAAATTATTATACTTTTTATAACTCATTTTCCTTGGTTTTTATTTTGCAGTATTGTTTTATAATCTTAGTGTCGATGTGAATAGAAAAATGGATATGCCAGCAAGATTTTACTTTTCTGTCAATGGAACATCTGACACAACCTCTGGAAATATTAAGATTAACAGCAAGAGCATTGCCTGCAATGACCATCCAGCATTTATGAGGGTAATGTAATTTTCAACATGTATTGCTCTGTAAATCCATTGTTCTCCTTTGAAAGCACACCTGCTGCAAAATAACTTGTTTTGTTTACAGTTGCATCACATAATTTCTGAAGTAAAATATTTGTGTTCATAACTTCTACAATTAATACCTTGTAGTTCTGATGCCAATTTAGCTTTCTCTGGGGAAGTCGGTGGGCCTGCCATCTCTTCTGTCAGAGAAAATGTGCATAACAATAATAATCACAGTGATAAAGTAGGACATGAGCATATTTTGACTTCTTTTTTCACTTTGTTATGGATGACATCATAGACTGAAGCTTAATCCTGGACCAGATAAGTAGTGAATGTAGTTTCCATTCTGTCCGTGAAGGTACAGAAACAACTTTGTTGTGGAATTTTTTTTTTCCACAACAACTTCGTGGTAGAATTGCTTTGCAGGAGATGGCACAGAGGTAGCGGTGCTGCCAGCAGAAGCGGGTGTTCAGCAGCAGGTTATTGGAGACCTGTGAGCTGTCAGCCAGGCAGGGAGACATGTACCAACATCAGTAGTAGAGATGACGCCAGCCACTCTGCATCAGGAAGTCAGCTGTTGGTTTCCCAGAAGTAGAGTTTGATCCAACAGCAGCCATCCTTTGAATTTAAGGATGGTTCTGACTTGGAAATAGGTTAGTAAAAATGTAGTCAGTGAGATCCTAACTCCAATAGTAGCCTTTAAGTCACCTAGAGCAAGTGAAATGCAGTATTCATGCTTGTTGTATCCCTCTAAAGGATGAATGAAGGACTTGTCTTGAACATAAAAATAGATGCTGTCTGGACAGAGATAATAAGACCATTTACTGAACAAGAAAGAATAAAGTGATTTAATATATCAAACATCTTAGAAACCCTATTCCACAAAAAAAAAAAAAAAAAAAAAAAAAAGGAGAATAAATTAGAAGAACTTGAAGTCCTAAAATACAATCGAATGAAACCTAGCGGACAGAGAAGAATCACCTTTTATTAAACTCAGGAAAAAAAAATAGATTTATCTCCTGTAAGGCATTATCTAAGGAGGAAAAGAATTCTTTAAAGAAATTCTAAGGACAGGGAATATGAAGTAGAAAAGAGGGTAATAAAACAATGTGTTAGCTTGCCTGTCCCTTTTTTAAAAATCTTCAAGTAGCAATTCTGTGACTTTTTAGAACAAACATCTATTAGGATAACTGGTGCAATTGATCCTGAGCAGAGGCTGGGAAATAGATGTAATCTTCTACAGCTAGAAAGAAACAGCAGGGAAGAAGTCTTCCATGTATTTTCTTCCTTTCCTTTACTTCTGTTTTGCTTATGACATCATCAGAAGCCAATTCTTCAAGATAAAGCTTTGGGTTAGAATGGAAAGCCTGTGTTACCTCCTGGAAAATTGCCCAAATGCATCTCAATTGTTAGTTGCACCTAAGTGAATGTTACTTAAAGGAGCAATGGCAAATTGCCCACTTCTTTACAAGAGTTGTGTAAGCTAAGAGAGGTCTGACTGACAGCTGACCTTGTACAGATTGCCATAGCAGCATCAGCATGCATTTGTGTAAGAGGAAAGATATGATTTGGCACATCACCTCCTATAGTCTATCATTACTATTTTTACTTCCATATAGCTCAATTTTATTTGTAATTGTTAATTAACAACAGTATAAGCATCTTCTTCAACCCACTGAGGTTTCTGTATGAAAGCTTGTATGAAGCTCCTAAAGCTAAGTGTAAATGTTGAATACAATCCTTACGAAAAAAAAGCATGTACGTTTTATGTATTTTAAGTAAATAGTAATTAATGGCTAATTAGTATAGTGAAAATAATATAAAGCAGATGCAGAGAAGACCTTGTGGAAAATTATGAATTACATTACACGTGATTTGGTCAAAGCAAGCTTGCAGATAAGAATTAGAACAGTGGCCACGTGGAGGGACAATCAGTGAATTGTACAGTGAATCTGTCGTACATTCTTAGGGAATAATTCAGTCAGGTTTGCTATTGTTAGTGCGCAGTGCTTCAAGCTGTTCAGATTTCACAAACAAATAGTTTGGGCTTTGAGCTCCCACACAAGTCAAGGTTTCATATCAAAATGGTCACTTATTGAATTTAATCTTAATACAGAATTAGAAGTACTCAAAGGCAGAAGAGTAAAATGCCATCATGGAAAGATTTAGTAGTACTGTGTGAAAACTCCTTTTAATTTGATATAGGGAAAAACCCATTGTTTTTGTTTGGAATTATCCCACTGTTCAACTTTTTACCCTTTTAGCCTACTTTTGCCTATTTTTGTAATTGGGCAGTACAACATTTCATAGGCATGTTAGGGCAGTATTTTGGATGGAAGTAATATAGATCACTATCCAATCAAACATTTTTAATAAAAGAATTTGTTACAAAATTCCTGATGTTGTCACTAAATGTATTACGATTTTCTGCATTTCTGATTACCTCTTTCAGTAACAAAGATGTCTGGAAAAATATATGAACCATATGGCATAGGAAATTATTTTCTATTAAAAAAAAAAGTTTCTGTTTAACATAGTTCTAGGGCTCCTCGTAATTTTTAAGACATATGCATACATGTCTTGTCTTATATGATTAACTCATTAGGTTTCCAATTTTCATAGAAAGATGTAAGGGATATCTTGACTCCTATACATGTTGAAGCAAGTTATCATCTGGGGCAACATATTCTACAGAAAAGAAACACTCAAGAATTTTCTCCACTTCAACCAGTTCTTCAAAGGAGGAAAGAAAAAGATGTTATAAAAAGCAAGGTTAGTGTATGATTTCTTCTTTCAAATGTAGTAAGTAAGTATTCACATTTGAATCTTTAGTTTCAAAAAAAAGCTTCCCACAACAATAGCTTATGAAGGAATGCATTTTCTAAAACATCACCTAATCTTTTGATCTTAATAAACCTGCATGCTAAAAACATGGGTAAATTTTCACTAAAATTAATTGTAGCACTGGTAATATACCTCAGAACAATATCAAATTTCAGTATGAACCTCACTTGTAGAAATATTCATTCTTTTTTGACTGCAGGAGTTACTTTCCAAGATAAAACTGTCCTTTAAAAGGAATTCTATGTTAAGTACACACTATTACGCTGCTATTAATCTTGAACTGTTTCAACAACGTTGCTGACATATTCTTTCTGTGAAGGTATTCCTAATTCTCAATGGAAAGTCGGGGGGAAAAATGGTGTATGCTGTATCCTTAAACGAATATGAAATCTACCATTTTAATTTAAAAAAAAAAAAAAAAAAGATTATTGACTTAAGAAATAGTGAGGATAATTTGAGTTATTAACTACCATATGTTCATAAAAATATTATGACTTTTCACAAACAGTAAGCTTTATGTAATTCAGATACAGTTGACTGTCAGAACTCTGAGATATTTGAAAGCTCCTTTTAAATGTCAATGTTTTCCTTTTCATCTTCCAAAATTTTGTTTTAGGAACCACAGAGAGACCATTGCTGGATATAGTGACAAGTGATATCAATGTGCTCTATGGCATACTGATAATCAAGGCATAGACACATGGTATCTCATGATACCTACAGTTTGCTAGGTAAAATTTGTGTAATAGAACTCCCTTTCAAAAGTTACTGTCGTATTTTATTGTCATATTGTATTGATACTGCAGGGACCTCAGTTCTGGATCCTCTAAAATGCTCTGCCCTTCTTTTGTACTCGTTTTAAAATTAACTGAACATACACCCACAAGTCTGACAGATTAAGCTCCAGCATGGAGGGCCTCTCTGTAGTTTTTCTCAGAATGTGTCTGCAAATGATTAAAAGCAATTGTTCCTAGGACTATTAGTTATTAGCTAATTCCAGATACTTGGTAACAAGGTGATATGTTCGTTTCATAATATGCATAGTATACTAAAGTGCTTTTTTTTTTTTTTTTTTTTTTTTTCCCTTTGGTCTTTTATAGTTTGTTTTTGCAAGATTTTGCTCCCAAGAGAATTGTTCTGCTGACTTGAGAGTTTCTGGAAAAGTGGCTTTTCCAAAGTAAGTATGGTCTGGCTTTCATTTGCAGAAAGAAGTTCAATAAGATTTTATTTAAATTGTTACTTAATCTTTCAAATATAAAATGAATTTGCAAAAGTAGACAATGGACTCCCAGAAACGTATGAGGAAGAAAAACCTGTTTAGTTGAAGAATGGTTTGTAAATTATAAATGTTTCAGGAAATGTATAAGAAATGTAAATATTTGTACATATGTTCTTGCATAATTAGAAGACTTTACAGCTCAGAAAGTACTACCAGCTTGACAAAAGGGTAAACTTGTGTTCTGTGGTTCATACGTTAATGTGCTAAGATATGGAGTACAATGCACACTCAATAGGTAGGCCTTGTAACTGCCAATATTTTGACAACTCAATTATTTCTGCTGCTTTTATGAAGGTACTATACTTGCACTGTACAAAGAAGATACTTAAGTTTTCTACTAAGACATTGCTATGTTTATCCTTTCAATTATAAATAATTAAATAATAAATTAATTAATTAATAATTAAATTAAATAATAAAAATTAAATTAAAATAAATAAATAAAAATTTAAATAATAAAATAAATAATTAAGTGGTTCCTTTTCTTCATTTACTTAAAAAATATTACATCTTCATTTTTATACTGCTGATTGAGACACCAGATAGTTATTATGCAAGGTTGTGACTCTTTTTCCTACATGAATTAGCTTGCGTTTTTCAAAAAATATTTTTGGTAGCTTTTTTTCATTTACAGCCCAACACTTTTCAAGATCCCTTTTAGGGTGTTTCATTTTTTTCCATTCCTTCCAATTAGGTTTTGTGTTTAAATGCTTTTATTATATAAGATCATTAAGGCACTTTAAAAGTATTACAATTATTACTGTCTTGAAAAATCTCTACTACACTAAGCAATGTTTTGTGAGAGATACTTCCATTTGGCATCATATTTAGAAAGTTTTAAGCCATGTACCAACATTTCACCATACGTTTTAATGATTTGATTATAAATTACATTTTATCATCACAACCTTTTTCTTTATTCAATATTATACTTTGAAGCAAGAACCGTGGGCTATTGGTGTGCAAAGACAGAAAAGTTGTACCTCTTGTGTATCTCAGCTAGTTTGGTGCTTTATGTGAGGCCTGGATTTTCCTATGTAATTTTAAGTTGATTCTACTTTAATCGAGATACTGGGTTTATCTCATATGAGGCACAACCTAAAACGACACCAAAAGATGATAGCAAACACACAATGCTGATTAATCACACCTGAGTGATCCTGAGCATAAGCTTTTTCATCTTCATAGATTTCAGAAGATGAGCATCTTCCTGTCTACTTTAAGGCATAGCCTACAGCATGAACCTTAAGCCCTTTCATTTTCTTACACTTTCCATAAACTTTTCAGAAAGAAAGATTGTGCAGCATTTCCATTTGTGATGTTAGCAATGCAATTTTGTAACTACTTCAAATCTCTAAGAAAGGAAAATAGATTATAACATACCTGCTTGGCATTAGGTATTGGTAGCAGCTTTTCAGCCTTAATAAATAGGCTAAATATCTTGATAAAGTGTGAAGTATCACCTTAAATTACATTGTGCCCCTGGTATCTTGATTAAAAACTAGTTAGCTGTGAAGCATTAATTTATTTTGTCTAGACAGAATGCATTCATTATCCTTGAACAGCAAAGCAAACACTTTCAGTCTTAAAAGAATGAAATCAAATAGCAGTGTCAATGTAATGCTTTACTTACTGAGTTATGAGTCTTCATGTATACACTATCATGTTCTGTTTAAATAGCTCAGATTTTGGCCTGCTCTGTAAATTTCTAGTCTTCATCATGCATTTTTTAATGAAGAATGAAATATGATTACCAGGGTAAAGCTCTGGTTCAGCTTTGTTTAGTCCCAGATGTGCACCTGGTGCTTTTGTGTACTTGTGTGTTAAGCTGGGAGGCATCTTTATGATGGTGTCTTGTTAATGAGCTTGGCTTTAATGCGTATAAGAGGACTGAATGCTAAGCATATAAGTAGTAAAATAACTTTAAAATGTAACCTAAATTTAATCAAGCTACTGAAATGTTAACATTGTGTTTCTCTTTAATTCGCTTTTGTCTTGGAACCTATCTGCTTATGCAGTGCTTTTACCTTCTGTTGCTTGTCTAAGTGCCAGCTTCTTTCCCAAAGGTGTTCAGTGACTAATGCTTTGGTTTCGAGCCAGAGTATCTGATAAATGTCTATTTCTAGGCAACCCTTCTACAAGTCTTAATTAAACTTTAATGTCAAGCTGAAGTTTACTTTTAGACCCTCACAGGGTGTCTGGACTTGTAACATGATTACAGAACATTACATAGATCACAAGATAGGCACAATCATTTACCCTTCTTGTGGCCTGTGACGTATTAATTTGAACAGATTTTGAAATAATATCTGAAAATACTGCAGCAGTAGCATATTGCTATTCTCTTCTGTAAAGGAAAGGCCCTATGCTGTGAAAGCCAGAAGCATGATAGGTCTGATAACACTGTTCACATTAATAACCTCAGGCCTTGAAAGGCACAGTGCAGCAGTTGACCAATCATCTGTTATCATAACTTCAGTTAAGAGGAGTGAATAAATGCTTTCTTAGTGATTTCCAGCTCAGCATTTTCAGAACCAGATGATATTAACTAAAGGAACAGGAGATTTTTTTTTTCTTATATTCTGTATAGAGAATAATTTTTCACTGATATTATGATCTTTATTTTTATAGACCTCATGATAAGAAGACCTATCTTGCTGTTGGAAGTACGAAGACGTTGTTGCTGAATGTTTCTCTGCACAATGTCGGAGATGATGCATATGAAACTGTCCTCCACATTCAAGTCCCTAAAGGCCTTTATTTCATTCGAGTTTTAGAATTGGTAAGTACAAGAAAATCTGTCAAAGAGTAATCCTTTGATATTTTTATTTCTCAACCAGACATTTTCTAAATATCATAATGGATTGTTGAGTTTCCTTAGATACTGAGAATTAACCCCTCACATACCCTAAAATGGCTGACAAAACCACTTTTAATGTTCTTAGATGCTTAGCTACGTAAACCACAGAATAGGTGCCATTTAATCAGTATCAAGATATAATGGTAAAAAATACAAGAAAAAATTGTTTTCCAGATGTGTTTCCAGTGATCACAAAGATCTTGTTTAATCTGACCTTTTTCACATACAGTCTTATGAAAAAGTCACAGATCGAATTGTTCTCACTTTCCGTCTTTTTAAATGATCCCACAGTGCTCTGTGTAGAATGTCCATCACCCACACCTTTCAGACGTTGGATTTAAAGGGATGCATTAGTCAATGTAAAGATATGTTAAAGTAGTCATGAATATTACAGATATTCTCTATATGTCGTTAGTGAAACGCCTATTTTAGACAAAAAAAAACCAACCAATTTTAGTCTGTGCATGTAACTGGAAATGTCTGAAAGAAGTAATTTTAATCACTAGTAATTTTCCATCGTTTTAGGAAGAAAAACAGATACATTGTGAAGTAGTAGACAAAGAAATTAATGTAGTGAAACTTGAGTGCAGCGTTGGCTATTTGTATGTTGATCAAAAATCAAAGGTAAGGTATGCATGAAGTTCCTGCTTTAAAACACCTTAAGTATGTTACTATGATTTCACAAAAAAAAAGTCTTGCAAAATCTCCCTCATTCCCAACTGATATCTGTTATTGTGTTGGTATCTGAATCTCCCTGTTCCTTTTAAAATTAGTTACGTGAACATTTCTGAATTAATTAAGGGACAATGTTCTTTGTATTGTGTGTCACGTGATTGTGGTTGGCGTTCTAAACAAGTTGACCTAACACTATGAACAAATGTGTAAAGGTAATAGAAAAGGACTGGAAGATGCAAAAAGCAAGTATTTTCTTAATCTGGATTTTTTTTAGAAAGAGCGAGAAATTCTAAATGAATTTAAGAAAATATTTTGATTAAAACTGTGTTAAGACACACTATTATTTAATATAAACATTTTTATTTTTTTTGTCTCTGCAGCTGGATTTAAGTTTCCTCTTGGATGCCAGCTCATTTACCAGAGCAGATGACGACCTCAATATCATCATTAATGCTAGCTGGTAATGTATAATAAGAAATGCTCATTGAAAAATACTTGCAGCTTTGGAAAACAGAATAGAGAACACTGGAAAGACTGCAAGAAAGAACATCCATTCCAAAATCTGTAGAGAAAGGGAAATTACGAAACAAAATAAAAATTAGGTTTCTGCTTGTATAAAATCTTTTAATGTATTTTAATACGTTGTTAATGATAAAATGGTTTTGTTTTAATAAGCTTGAAGATAAATTTGGAATTCGTTGATAGAAATAGTGCATAGCATACGATAATGCATTTTATATTAATATTTCTCTCACCGTTTTTATAGCAAAAATGAAGATGGAAACATGTTACTGGATAACACACTAACCTTAGCTGTACCTCTGAAGTACGAGATTGAATTAAATGCTCATGGGTAAGTCAACGATTGTGATACTTATGTCCATAAAACTTGTTTTCTTACTATTCTGAATTCCCAAAGCTCTTAAGCAGAGGCATAGAGTAGCTGAAAAATCCTGGGAGTGAGATGGCACAGCTATTCTGCAGTCTGCCCCATCCACTTCTAAGGTTTTGTTTCCAGTATTGTGGGATGAGACCAATAGTATCAGTGGTGCTTTGGATTTGTCTCTGTCTAGTATTTTTTGAGAACTGGAATATTTTAAATAGAAGTAGGCATTTCTTTAATAACAGCATAGCAGTACTAATTCATTTGGTTTTCTTTAAACAAATGTTTTTTTCAAAACTGAAGAGCTGGGCAGGATGTTTACATCAGTTTCTTACAAAAAAAATGTGTGAGAAACCTCACTGAAGGACTTAATCACACGCACACACAAAGCCACAAAAGAATTTTGAAAAAATGCATAAATAGGGTCTTACACACTGAGTATGATAAATGAATGCTAATCTAAGAACTAAAATAGATATTCTGTCAATTACTCCAGTAACAGATGGCATCAGTTACTAATTCTAACACAGTGAGTTTTGCAGCTGTATTTTACTTGACTATCCAATTAAATATCTCAGGAAGAAAACAAAGATATATCAGACTTTTATAGCAACTTTCTCTAGATGCCTTTTATTGTTCCTCTGGAACAAACAGTCCTGAAAAATGCAAATTAATTTTGAAAACTTAAGATGGAGATGAATATAGAACTGAAAGCCAGTAAGGAAACAAGAGATACCTCGGTTAGATGTTGAAGAGAAGAGCAACTTTCTCAAAACATTGCTCCTTCTGCTCCAGAGATGCTTTTCTCAATGTGAAATTAGACTGTTACATCGCATGCCTTGCTTACCATGAACCATATTCTGGGTTTGTTGTGGTATGTTCATGGATATTAGTTTTTGGTTTGTAACTTTTGGTTAATCTGCCTTTTTAAAATAAACTGTACAAAAATAGAGGCCTTCTACTCTGTTCCAGGCTTTACGTAACTGCAAACTCAGGTAATTCTTTTCTTAGAATTAACCTTACTGGAGATAGTATGGAGCAGAAAGTTATGTTAATGCTGTGTATCAAATCTACTACATAATTTCTGAACTGTTTTAGATTTGTGACACCAGCTTCGTTTGTTTATGGAACAAATGAGAAAGAGTCACCGCTTACTTGTATGGAGGAGAATATCAACTTCACTTTCCATGTAAGAGCTTTTCTTTGTAAACCTTATTATCCTCATTTTGAAGATTAATGCTTAGATTTTCAGTGTATATAAAAACAGTCTGCATAGTCAGTAAGGTCAATACGTTTTTAGAAGTACAAGGGCAAAAAGCAATTTTTAGGCATTAATGATGGAAAGTGGCTGTTAATCCCTCTTAGAATCCTTTTGTTTGGCCTGGACACTCTTCCACTGAATGGTCAGAAAAGGAAATACACATGCAAAATTGAAAGTGGTAGAGCAGTTCTGACTTGCCCCTGTTTCCATTAGGAAACGTTTTAAAAGGAATTATGTTAGAGTAAGCAAAAGAAACTAGGAGCTACTTATAAGAGGATCTATAGGTATCAGATTTGTCTCCAATGGATTAAAAGCAGGAGATAGACATTAATCTCTTAGTTCTTTTTGCACGTTTTCCCGGAAGGCAGTCTGTATGACCTCAGGGCAGTCATCAAAAGTACACACCACTCATTTGGTTCAGAGAAGTGAAGTATTCAGTAAGTCTGTAGAATAAATCAAGCAACTCATCTTTTTAAACAGCTCCTAGCAGAATTCAGTTTCACGTCAGCTTAACAATGCAGGTGCTACCCACTTCTGTAAAGTTCATACATTTTATATAAATATATTTGTTAGTTGAATAGCTACCGTGAATTAAATCTAAATTGTTTAACTTTCTTCCTCACAAGGTTATCAGTGCAGGACCAAGTATGGCTCCAAATATAAACTTAGAAATAATGATACCTAATGCTTTTCCACCCAATGACTTCAAATTATTCAACATATTGGATATCAAGGTAAGCACAGGTTATTTAGTATTTTATTATCTCTATAAAGTTCTATGAAAACATAGCATAACAGGACTAGCTACAAAGTGTGTATTAAATTTCTATTTCTATTACTTTCTTTCAAACCTACCTAGTAGCTTAGGTTCGTAGTAGAGTGCCACTGAATTCAGTGGATCCATCTGTGCAAAGCTTGGTCTTTGGCATGCATCTGTGGTGTGTGTTTGCCAGTTTGTTCCTGCAAATAAGTACCAGAGTATAGTGTATTTAAAAAAATAAAAATAAAAAATGAAAATAAAGTCAAGGTATTTCTGCATTGGATAATTCTTTAAAGATTAGTTCATCACCCTTAGTTATTTCGTATTAAAACAGACACTTATTGTTATGCAGAACATACAGTACACAGTCCTTCCTTTGTATAACATTAATATATTCATAAGAATCAGCTAAAATAGGGTACAACAGATGCCTTATGTCTATATATGCCAACAGTAGTTGACTCAAATGAGCACAAAAAACCTCAAGACCCTTTCTAGCTTATTATATTTCCTTCCCAAAACATTCTGTGCAACAGGGAAATGTAGAAGTATGTTAGCTATGGTGAAGCAGAGTGAACAAGATTAGGACAATCTTCAGCCCATGTATTTTAGAATTCTGAAAGTAAATGTTGCCTTCTTTTTAAGCTCTTGCTTTTCAGAAACTTGTCTTCTGTTTATTACATGATGTTTAAAAGCAAGCAGTGATTGTGATATTTTTGTTTCCAGACAACAGGTGGACAATGTTCCTACAATAAATATCCCAGAAACTGTAATGCAACAGAAAAAGCTAGAAACATATTAAAGGATGTTGTCACCTTCTTTTCAAAGGCTGCTAAGAGACACATGGTAAGGTCTATCTTTTAGCATAAGTAGCAACTGAATGATTGTATGAATGAGCCTAAAGGTACTGGTATATCTTGTATAATGAAGTCACCAGAGCAGTCTTCCAAGGATTTGTGCTGGGACCTGTGATATGTTCAGCATAGTCATAAGTGACTTAGTGGAAGAGGTGAGAACTGAGGAGAGGAAGTTGATTAATGCCATGTCACTGAAATGGGTATGGATGACAGGCACCTAGAAAGAACTGCAGAAGTGTTATGTAACCAAATGAGTGGGCAAAGAGAACAGCAGATGAAATTCAATGACAAATGGAAAGTTATGTATATGGAAAGAGTCTTTACTGTGCAGATGATGCAGATCAAACATTCATTGCCTTTTCAACATCAAAAAAGTATCATGAAAGGCAAGCAGTACTCATGGTAGAACTTCTTACTAAAGGATGTTGTGAATGCTAAAAATAAAAGTGAATTTCAAGGGAGAACATACAAGTTAACAGGACTGACAGTCATTGAGTATTACAGAATATATAGAAATCATTTTTTGGCTCAGAAAGCTCCTATTAAAAATAATTGGGAGGCTGAGACAGTATCATACATACCTGGCCTGTTTGAGTTTATCCTTGCTTGGTGATCAGATACTTGACTATGTAGACCAAACAAGAAGAACTGTTCAAGTGGTACATTTCCAAGGGTTTGTTCTCATGGAATTTTCAATGTCCTAGAACTTGATAATAAAGTACAGCTTTAATACTTAAATCTTAAAAGAAGCTAGACATTTTAAAAATACTTTAATGTGGGGCTTCAGGTAAGCATACTACAGGAACATCAAACACTGCTTGAGGGTGATCCTGCCCTAAAGTATCAAAAGTGTTTCTTTCAAATGAGAACTTTAGGCTTTGCAGTCTTGGACAAAGAATATAATCATGTAAAGGCATGTGTTGTTGGTTGTTTTTTTCCTTCAAAAGTGTGTGAAATAGTGCTAGCTGTCAGTGTATGAATGCCGTCTCACACTGCAGTATTTAAGAAATAATCAATTATGCTACTTCTGCTGTGTATCATAGTCACTGTCATACATCATTCTTAGTATAAGCTAATTTGAAATAACTGTAGAAACATATAAACAAATTATTACAATCACCATTTTTCGTCCCTTTTTAAGAAAAAATGACCTGTTATGTTCAACAACAATTAGCTTGGCACCTTGTACTGTTTCTTTAGCACCTAGGATGTAACAGTCCATGGGTTGCAAATGGGATGACAGTAAAGAGCTACACTGTGACCTTTAAAGAACAAACATAAAGCTTTTGATTTAATCAGTTCCTGAGTGTCTTTAATCTTAACAAAGATAAAATTGATAAACTTCAATTGTAATCTTTCCCTCCCCTCTACAGTACTGCATGAAAAATGACAGTCTTTGCTTACAAATACTTTGCAAGCTTGGAAACATGGAAAGTGGAAAAGAAGCAACCATTCAGTTGCAGCTGGAGGCTACTCCTTCACTTTTAGAAATGGTAATGTGAATTTTTCATACTTACAAGGCATGTTTCAAGGCGTATTTGTATTGTCTGCATAAATTTTTTTTTTTTCTTTTGTCAAACAGTAGCATTAGAATAATGATAGGTAGTACATATTTTATCTTTTTCAATGCTAAATTTAGAAGTGTTATATGAAAGTGCAAACCACCAAAAAAGATGTATTTTAGATTATCACTTAATTTTATAGTATATATTACTTTGCCTATTCTGGCTGGGTTATGTAGGATTGGGATTTAATTCCAACTCATAATTACAATTTTCTAAGAAAAGCAGCATGGATGTGGTATTAAGCAAAACCCAACTGGGCTTTTTTCCAGGTTCTGGTACTAATTTGTTTTGTGATCAGAAAAAGGCATGAAGCCATGTGTGCTTGTGTGAGATTCTGTTTCTGAGAGCAGCTGTGTTACCATTTTTGCTGGGTAAGAATTAATGTGTTGAAAAGATATGTGATTTTTGTTGTTGTTGTTTAAAATCAGGATGATGTATCAGCACTGAAGTTCGAAGTCAGAGCAACAGCCTCACCAGAAAAAAATGCGAAAGTTATTGAACTACACAAGGACAAGCAAGTAGCATATGTAAGAAATTTCTTACTGAATCCATGATAAAATTGTTAAACTAGAAAAAAAAACAGCAATGGTGGAATTCTGTACATATCTATATACAGAGAATGAACACAGCATTAATTATTTGAGAATTTAATTCATTTTTCTAGTTTGTTTTAGCATCATTTAGAAAGAAATAATAATACTAAACTTATTTTCCACTTTACAGGTCTATTTAGAAGGAGTGCACCACCAAAAGCCAAAATACCACGTTACTGTGCTAATTATTGGAATAGGCTTAATAGCTGGCGTTACCTTGTTTTTGCTTCTTTCATTTATATTATGGAAGGTAGGTTTTCAGTATTTCTCAGTTGCTCTCGAGTAAGGAATTCAAACTGTTGATGGATCTGTAGATCTGTTAATGCAGCTTTAAAAGATAAAACAGTATTTTAGTATGATCTGTCCTTTCTATAAAAACCTAAATACTCCCTCATTTTCCTTCATTTTAGCACAAAAAAAAAAACAGGAAGAGGTGATATCTATTGTTTGTAAATGATTCATATAATTTAATATCAAATGATTAGTTTTTGTGGGGTGGTGCTCCTTGACACATGATCCAAAATCATCAACAAAATAGTTTCTTGCCAGAGCAAAATGTTTTAAACTGATGCATAAATAGTAAAATATCCTATGCTAGTAAACAAAGAAAACTATGAAGGAAGCAGCTTCTCTAGCAAATAATTAAGAGCTTGCTGCCTTTACTTACATGCAGACTTTCTTCATTCATTGTTTTTCCTGGGAAGTATAGAAATGAAGCAAATTAAACTGGAACACCTTTTTACCATTTCACATTAAAAAAAAACGTAAAATAAAATTATATGGACAGTTCACAGTCCACTTTTTCTTACTCCTCACAGCAGGAGAGTATAACCCATCCCTGAATGTTAAAATTAAAAACAACTCCTTTTTAATTGATGAATAACAATTGATTACTTGGTAATGACAAAACAATGGCATATACCATCCATTTGAAAGCACAATATGCTTTTTATTTTAGTTCATGTTATACTGTTTATATTTGATAACAAAGATCTGCTGACATACACTAACAGATTCCAAAATTATGTATTTCAGATTGGCTTCTTCAAAAGGCAATACAAACCGGTCCCTCAGGACAAGAACAAAAGAGACAGCTGGAGTTTTACAAGTGGGAACAAAGACAACTAAGAGGGCAAATAAAAGCTCATTTTGAAATGAAGAATTAATTTTCAGGTTAAGTCACAGAAGAAACACCAATGAAATGAAAACAGGTCATGAGCTCACTTGCTCTTACAAAATACACTTTATTTTCTTGATCTGTATGGAAGACTACACCTTAATGTACAGTTATTTTTCTAATATGAAAATGATAAAACAGTTTCAGTTTTGAAGTCTTAATAATATTTGAAATACCATATATATCATCTCTGGTTTCAAACATCAGAACACTAAAGATAAAGGAAAGAATAATTAGTTACCAAAACGAAGAGTTCTTATAAAGTAAAGTTTGACCAATCTTAGAAAATTGGATCTCAATCATAATAGCATGAATTATTCTATTCATTTTTAAGTTTCAATAGTATTTTGTTTAGACATTCAAGAAGAAATCCCCCCTCATCTTGCTTTGACAATTTTACAAGGGTAAGGTAGCTTAAACCAATAGAAGGACCATAAGTAAGTAGAGTGCACAGATGTAGAAAACAGCTATCAGAAGCTCTCTTGGGCTTCTAAAAGTAACCCCTCATAAGCTTGACTTCACAGACACAGCTACAGTATTGCAGAGACTTAGACAGCCAGGCAAGTCAAAGGTGGATTTAGAGCAGGGAATTTTGTATGGTTACAGTACACAATCCTCTCAGCTGTAGAAAGAATAATGTATTGGACATCATAATTTGTAGCCATTTTCAATGAGGTACTTACAAAAATGACAGAATTAGTTGTCCTTTCCTTAATTATCAGCACCATGATGTTTTGGACTTCTGCAGTGAAATAGTTCTATCTGAGGTTTGTTTTTTATAAGCAAATATTTATTTTTATTTATTTGAAGATTTTCTATAATACTTAGCATAGTAGTGTTTAGTACTGTTATTCTTCCAGTATCTGAAAGAAAGACTTCACATGGTAGAGAAACATATGTACCCAAAACACTCCAAATGCCAACTGTACTGGGCCAAATGTTATCTTTCAATCCTCCACCTGAAAGCATTTAGTAAGTCATTTGGAGAGCTAGCTTAGGTTCTTGTGAAGTTTACAGATAAATACCATCCAAACCAGCATCCTCAGAAGCCACGCATTGGAAAGGCAAATGATGGAATAGAAACATGGTTCAAATCACTGCTCTGCTACTACAGAAAGTTTCTTCAGCTGGATAAGTTTGCACTGCCACCTAGCTTTGGTGAAATAAATAGTATAATCCAGGAAAAAAAAAAAGTGACTGCTCCCAGTTCAACTGGACAATGTACAATGTCATCAATAGCTGGATCTATTGCAACAGCAGTATGCAATATGGCCTTTCTTGCCTTGTCTTGATGAGTTTCTGAACTGCAAGGAGAAACAAACGTAACGTGTACGAACACTTTGAAGCTGCACCACCATATGGAAAATAGCCTCTAACTCAAAAGCAATACTTTGTGCCTTCAACAAGCAATTTTTCTAATGGAGTGTATTTGGTGCCATAAAAGCCAGATTGTCCACAGATTCTGAAGGTATTGGGGACCATTTTGGACTTTCCTTTCACTTGATTTGGTGCCAAACTTGTGGTTCTAAAGTATGCTAAAGTAACTTTTCTCTTTAAAACCTTCGGCACATTAAGGACAAATGAATGTTTATGTATTTAAAAAGAAAATCAAAATAAAGTGTGAAGAATTAAGTATTTTCTTGCAAGTCTATGAAACATATACAAAATGTTTATCCTCCGAATGGCTTTAGTGAATTTTTGCACTTTAACCAAAATATCTTTGAAGAGAAATTTGTTTGATATTACAGCGTATAAATATACCTCAAATACTGGAAAAAGCATTAAAATTCTTTTTAGTACAAACAATGCAAAGAAACAAAACTAAAGCATCTGTCTTTGAAATAGTTTACGTAAGTCAGTAAACGGGATAATGTTGCCTTGGAATGTTTTCTATTCAGATTTGATTATTAATGTGGAAATGTTGGATGCCTATTTTTAGCCTATAAAGCAAAAAAATCAATTAGCTGTTATAAACAAGATTGACAAAAAATGAATGTACACTGTCGTGAGGAAGGCAAGATTATAAAGTATCACTCAGTTTCACTTGAATAAAGAGAATCCCAACAAGTTAAGCACATGAATGCTGCTGTTGTTTTTTTTCAAAAATTTTGTTAATTTTCAATTATGTAATAAAAGCAGTTAAATCTACTGCATGTAGTTGGAATATTTTTCTCAGCTTTATGAAGTTTAGTTTGAATTGACACAAATATTAAAATATTTGATGCAATATAGTATCAATTATAGGAGCATAATTGGAGACTACTCACTGTGACTTGGAGAACAGGTATCAACTGAAATGGGAGGCTCCACCTGGATGTCATGAATGTCTTCTTCCCCATGAGGACAGCTTGGCTTTGGAGCAGGGGCTCAAAAAGATTGTGTCATCATCACCACCCTTGGAGGTTTTGAGACCAGACTAGATGAAAGCCCTGAATAACCAGGTCTATCTCATAGCTGGACCACTTGGAGCAGGAAGTTGGGCTAGAGCCCTGATGAGGTCTCATTCAATCTGAAGGATGCTGTGACCCTGCTCTGTAGTCACTAACTCCAGTGCAGAGAATAAAACTGTAGCAGCGAGGTTCCTGTAACAATTGCTTATGAAGCAAGCATTTTATTGTCCGATTGCAGACTTTACTGCCAGACACGTTTGTCCACAGGAACTGTATGAGATTTCCAACAAGTAACAGCTTGTTCTTACAACACAAGTAACCATCTGCAATACTTCAGGAACACCACATGTTCATCAAGCTTATCACCAGTAAAAATTTTTCACAGGACTTAAAATCAAGTAAAATACAGATCCCCTGTAAAGGCTTACACCCTGATTTAACAAAATCTTAAAAAACTGGATTTCACTTATGCTTAACTTCTTTCCAAAGAACTTCAAGCAACTTGTTACAGACATGAGATAGCACAGCTTTCACACCATTATGCATCAGCCTTTTTCTTAACAATTCACATACAAGTGAACACTTGCTTGTGAATATTTAACTATAATAATAATTTAAAATAAATAACCAAAATAATAAATAATAATAATAAATAATTGAAATAAATAACTACATGCATTACCCCTGTGGCCCTGCAGACAGACAAGCTCAACAGGCTGCTACTTTTCATCATCTCAAAGGAAAACAGTTTCCAGAAACAGTCTTAATTTGCATTCATCTCAAACAGTTGTAGTAAAGTTACCTAAAAATCACTTATAAAAATATTATAAAAAAAGTTATCCAAATAACTCAGTTATTTATCATAACTTTATTCTCAGCAACAAAAAAAACTATGCTTAATATCCCTCCAGTTCTCCAATATCTCCCTTCAGTATACATTAAACATTGTTAGATATTTATCTTGTACAAAGAGTAGTCCTTAAAATAACTTTCACCAAAGAAAAGCTGTGTAACTCATCAGCATATCATTTTTTCCTTTCTGTTTGACTAGAAAAAAACTTGAAAGCAAACATATTAAAGCAACATTAAAAGCAATACCTATCCCTGATCAAAAATCCACATTTTGACTGCATTTCTGTATTTCCACTCACTAGTTCTATTTGAACTGAGTAACCTGATAACATGAATAACAGCAGCCTTAAAAATACCTCATATTATATTTATTGTAGAAGCTTGAACAATTTTAAAGAGAAAAATCACAGTTTTCATCTATTTTGATGGACATTTTTAGAGCCCCAAATTTATAAAAGAGACCCATATAATTACTTTTCGTTTTTTCTTGTTAAGTCTAATAATGCTTCTTTAAATATATTTTGATATAAATATATATATATTAATTGATAAAAATTTAAAGCCAGAAATACTATAAACTTTTGCTACAACTGAGTTCAATGAGTTCAAAACTGAGACTTTAGAAAGACATTCATATGGATAAGAAAAGGGTTCTAATACAGAATGTGCAGTGTGTCCCTTCTATATGCAATTGCATGTTGCTTTGGAACTCTCCAGGTCATCAGTGTTCACTCCATAGAGATTAATAAGTTGAGGATGCACCCTGTGAAGTGAAGAAATCAAACTATCAATTTCATCAGCTCTTGCAATGGCTTTTTTTTTTCTTTTTGGAAAACAAGTATGCCTGAATTGCGATATGGAATAAAATCAGGTGAATTACATTTTGAGAGTTCCTACAAGGTAATCTCTAAAAGTGTATATTATTTTCTCAGTCATCCTATAATATGATCAGCCTTTTATTTTACAAAACGTTACCTCAACTGATCCTTCAACTGATCCTTTGTACACTGCAGAAAAATGAGGCGCCTGTTGTTTATTTCTACTGATAGTCCTATTTCCCCATGTATTAATATTCTTTTTTTGATCCTACATAGGGACACTATTCTCAAGCAGCACTATGTTTCCCACAGTTGAACAACTACATGTTTGCATTGAGGTTGCAAACAGGGCTTGCCAAGCAGCAATCCTCACACCCAAACAAGCTCCTCCCAGGACTCACCAACCTTTACCTACATCTGTTCCCCTCAAAGAAACAGAAGGGTAAAGCAACTTGCAGAAAGGGGAGGAGAGGAGCTGAAAGGTGCTGAACCACCAGAAAGGAGAGGTCTCGAGGGCATAACAAACCTTTCCAGAGATAGGCACAAAGCAATACGGCAGAGGTTCAGCACAGCGTTAATACTACTCTTACAGTATTTACAATACCCCATTTTGGTGTCATTTGTATTTAATATACATTTAAGTAAGATTACAGTACTGATCTATTATAGGTATACTGTCCATAGCATAATACTTCACCTTACCGAACATGAACTTCTGATGCTTCTTCCATTAAATCCCCATCTATATTCCAAGGGTAATTTCCTTCTGCAGAAGTGGCATTCAAATACGTATTTTCTTTGGCATCAAGCCCACTTTTACGTCTTGGTTGCAGTTTTACTTCTTGAACTGTGTAGGTCTCAACAAATGGAAAATTGAACTAAATCAAACACAAATATATGTCAAACAAAGATGAAACCTGTAGCTGACGGTTTAGCAACAAACTGGATTACTTGAAATTAAAAAGATTTATTTTTTGGGGGTGTGCACTTAAGTATATGAGAACACAGCTCTAGCTTTGACCACGAGGCATTATATATTCTGGCTAACATTTATGGATTAAAGTACTATTTTTATCCTAAATAATGCCTCGGGAAAAAAAAAAAAAAAAGTTCCATTCCTCTATCATACTTGCTCAATTTACAGGTGAGGTGGTATATTTTTCACATGCCAAAATGGCATATGCTTTCAGAGTACATGAAAGCAAAAGGAGATTTTTTCCTATCATCTGTTCATCGTTGCCAGTAAACCCAGTGGCCACTGAGGCCAGTCAGAATTCCAGTAAATGGTGATCTTTAAAGATCTAATCTCTAATTTCTAACTATAATCTCTAATTTCTAACTATAATTTTTAACCATAAAAGCAAAGAAAAGCAAAGCCACCTTCCCCAAAGACTGTAGCTATGGCATAACTGGAAAACATAATCTATTTCCTAAAGGCATCTGTTAGTGCTGTCACATGGAACTACTGCCAACTCTCCGCCAAACTCTCTGACTGCTGGATAGCTATCTAATCCAAACCTACCTGTAAAAGCGAGTTCATGTAATCCTGAAACTTTTGAGTGACTACAGGATATTTAGACTATACACAGGATATTTATGACTACAGTAAGGCACTGTATTTCAATGCTTCATTTTTTCTTCCAAAATAGGATGACCACAACTTTGAAGTACAGTTCTACAAACATGCATAACTACATGGAACGCATCTCTGCTAAAATTCATGTTCATAACTTGATGCTGCCAGCATAACATTCAGTGACACGCAGAAATTAAGGACTTCACCTATTTCTTACAGAGTTGCATGATGCCCTCCCAGTCTGCATTCTTGATGCCTGTACTACACAAGATATAAACACAGCATGTATTTCCTCTATTGTTCTGGAATTGCTTTACAGCCATAAAACAACGGGTACAACAAAAATACAATTTAAACCACAACAGATGGGCTGAAATAGGCTAATCGGTATTAGTCTAGTGATTTAAGAAAGAAAAAAAATCAGACAAAAAGGGGGCTAATGTATTCTGACAGGAAGCTAAGTCTCCTTATGAGGATGCTAACATTAACTCTTACAGCATGTCTATCTTCACGATTAACTGTTTCTTTTATAATCACCAAAGAGAAATCAACAGTACCTGGTTTTTTACACTGGCATATCTTTTCAGGTGTTTTATAAACTCAGTTCGAGAAGTATTTTGTACTACAATAAGAGCCATGCTTCCATTGTTCAACCTGAAAAGCAGACAGACTTAGTTCCCAGAAATAAATTAATTACTGGAAGTTTAATAGCCTCTTCAAAAGCCTAGGAGCAAGAGCAATTTCATAGAATAGTCATAATTAAAAATAAATACTTTTTTTTTTTCCAAAACAAAACAAAAAACATACCACTCTAGATCAATTAAAATGTTGTAACTGAGGTTATTTAGCATCTCTATATTTATAACACACACTGTAGTAATAAAATTGTATTTCCTTATCAATATGTACAATTTATTGAACATAATGCATATTATTTAAAAAAAATGCTTTCCTACTTAAAAGTGGAATTCTTAAAAATCACACATTTATCTTTACATTTTTCACTCAAACAAATAACAACAATCACCACAAATGTTGTGAGGCAGAGATATGCCAAGTAGCTGTTCCCTTGACACATGCAAGCACATTCCTGTTTTATGACCCAGTGCAGATGGACTCACTCATCTCCACCGTTAGCACTCAGGCTGCCCTAAGCAAGACGCTGTTCTCTGACTAGGATCTCTTAGAAATTCTCTGAAAAGTTCTATTTACATATTTCACATTGAACAGAATTAAAAAACTGGAAGGAATTTTGTGGAAAACAGTTGTTGTACACTAGAGGTTAATCAAGAAGAGACTGTAATGACAGTGGTCTCTTACTCAATGGTACGAGGTATCCAACTGCATTGATATTTAGCACCTTTGAGAATCTGAATCAATGAGCTACTATTATTTCACAGACTCTGCAATGCAACTGTACCTTGTCACAGAAGCTAACAACCTGAACCTCACCACACAACCATTCCTAAGTCTCACTGAAGTTACGGAAACAAAGCAACTTTTAACAAGCCTATCCGATGAACATGCCAATCACTGCTGAGACGATACTTCATATAACAATTATGTATTTTATATCTTCTGAATATATATATTTATTTATTCAGCTGGTACACTTGGTAAAAAGGCTAAGAACGTTTCCAGAAAAAAGTATTTCCAGCCTACTACTTCATATCTCCCCACTCACAGGCCCCTGACACCTTGACAACTACAACCGGAATGTTTTCAGACTGCAACACAGCTCCACCTAGAAAGATAATTTTTATATAACCATTCATCAAGCCACTCTGCATAGCACTAGTTTACTGACTTAGCAAACAGCAATGGTGGAATTGAAAAAGTCATCTCCTTAACATATTTGTTACCAGAAGAGACATAGCAGGTTACTAGGCAATGCATTCCCCTTTATGAACTTGTGTTTCCTGAGATGACTAAGAATTCTCATTAATTCTTTTGAAAGTCCAAACTGCAGTGAGGCATAACACACTGTGAGACACAAACATCCTACATGGCTCATATAGTTTAGACAGTTATTTATATTTCTGCAAATTTAAGGTAGTATAAGTAGAGTTCCATGCAGTAGTAAAAGCCTTCAAACGTCTTCACATGGCAAAAAGCTCTCAGGGAAAAAATAAGACAGTAAAGAAATCTAGCTGAGTTTAGCTGATGCTGCCATAACAGGTCTTGCATCTCCAATAATTTGTGCAACATTTGTCTCCTGCGTTGGAAAGCTTTCCAGTCAAAATATTATTCACTATGACGAATAATTTACCTGTCTGAAGCATCAACTCCTTCTACCCTACCAGCTGCCTGCACTCCTAAGATTATTTTTAAGAGTGTAAAAAAGGACTTCCTTATATATAAAAATAGAGGGATCCACTGAACAACTGTAGGAGAAAGACTCATTCAAACCTGCAATAATTGCATGGACTCATCATAAAATTCCCCATCACTGAGAAGAAGGTGCCAGAACAGATGGAAAGAGAAAGCAAAGCTTAAAAAGACTATTCAATTCAAGACTGTTCAAACCTATTCAGGAAAAGGATTTTCACCAAGAGGGTGGTCGGGCACTGGAACAGGGAAATGGTCATGTCACTTAGCCTGCTGGAGTTCAAGAAGCATTTGGACAAGGCTCTCAGACACATGGTCTGATTTTTGGGTGGTCCTTTGGGGACCTAGGAGTTGGACTTCATGATTCTTGTGGGTCCCTTCCAATTCAGATATTCTATGATTCTATGAATTCTTCTCAAAATTTTTCTACTGACTGTAACAGTAAATGCTGAACAAAGTTCCTAAGAGGGGATAACAACACAGCACTATCCTGAAGTATATGCACTTCTGTAGGACTCCTGTAGCACAGAAACCTTCCCAACAAGAACTTCATCAAAACAACTTGTTTCTGCATTGTTTTCAACAAATCAAATCCGACCAGATCAGCAAGTCATTTCGAAGAGAAATACCTGATCAGTTCCAAGGCATGTGTATTTTCACTTAAGATAATCAAATGTAAACAAACCACAATCATTTCATAGTCTTTTATGCATGGTTCTACATATGAAGTTTCTGAATATATAATGTATAAGAAAAGATTCTGAATTCTAATATGAGGGAGTGTGTTGCATTTCATGTATATGTATTTCATGTTTATGAAGTTCAAACTTGCTATTCTGCTTACAATCCACTGAAAACATCAGCTGCAAAGATTTATCACCTGATAGCTGTTTGATCACCACAAAGCATGCTCTCAACAATGAGCTGAAGGCAAAATGAATCAATGTCAACAACCAGATTACATACTCATTTGTTTTCCAAAACCCTACATGTAAAGCTGCATTTCCCAAGTTTGGCAAAATTAAGGCAGAATACAAGTGTGAATTTCAGTTCTTCTTGACAGCAGAAAGACTCATACTTCATTTTTTCCTGGCTGTAAAGCAAAAAATTAATGGCACCTTTATATTGGAAAAAGTAAAATAAAATCCAAGAATGAAGTTTCTACATATAGCCAGAACCTATGACAGATGACTGACTACTGCTTAAGTCGGACTTGCCAACTAATTTAATCACAGCAATTATCCACTCATTATTCTAGTTAGACTACTTGACCTTATTTGCCTGATCCAAAAACTGATTACAATTTCTGGGATTATCAAGTCTGCTGCAGTCCATGCTCCCTCCCCCATTCCAGAGGGTCTAGACTACCTAAACACACGCTTGTATTCTCAGAAAAGCCAAGGTCTTAAGGTAAGATGTCAGAATTTATAGACATGACTAATTCTCTAAACCTCTACTGACCTCGTATTAGGTGCCAAGCCTCTTGGTGCCATTGAACACAGACAAGGGATTGCCATAATGCTCACATTCAGGAAGTGACCCTGAATTTTGTGCCATTGATCCTTGCTACCTAAGTATAAGAGAGTAATTCTATATTAATTTAGTTTAACCAGCCACAGTTCATTTTTACATAATAATAAAAGATAAGGCTCACCTTTTTTTCTGTTTTTCTCTTTCTTCTTCCTAAAAGAGTGAAAACATGTAGGTAAAATAATTTAAAGTAAATTCAGAACATATATATAAACAATATTAGTTTCGGAAAAAAAAAAAAAAAAAAAAAAAAAAAAAAAAAAAAAAAAAGAAACAGATCTCAATAGAGGAAAGTATTAATGGAACTGAATAACAGAGGAATATTTAGTGAAAGACTGCTTGGCAATAAATCCTCTGTAGTCTCACAAACAGGGACCATTTCACAAAGTATGAAAGCACACGGTTGTCAAAATAGATCTTTTTTATTTTAAGATATTGTTTTACCTGATATACAAATTTGAACAAAAATGAGGATTTGTACTTTTTTTAATCTTCAAAGATGCACGTTTTTGTACATTTCATGTATGACTCAGTTTTACTTACCTGTCGTTTTCATGACAGTCTTCCTGTGGAATTTGTAGAGGTAGAAATGATAATTCACATTCCTCTGGCCTAGTAAAATAGTGACATTTATTGTTGGGTAATCCAATGTTCTGACTGCTACACAAACTTTTATTCAGTTAAAATGATTTTAAGATGTTGAATATAATGAATTTAGCATCTCTAATAGATAATAAGATAGCTAAACTACTGTTCTCTATATTTTACCACATTAATTATTGGATTTTCCTCAAGAAAATTAGAAATATTAGAAAAATATAACAACTTATGGTATACTTGAGATCTGCCAGTGTTTTGATAAAAGCAAAATCCTTCCGCTGATTGGAGGGCATCCAACGGTGCTTTTCAGCCAAAGCTAGAGTCCTTGCACCAAAACCAAACATAGCTGAGAACCCAAAACGCAAAAGCTTGCTTGGAGTACTGAAAGTACAGACATCTACTGGTTGAATATGACCTAAGATTTCACAGACAAAGATCAGAAATTACAAATAACATCTGTATTTTAACTGAATACAACTTACCATTTCCTATCCAGCTAATTTAACTGAAAGAACTCTAGACTCTTATCTCCTTAGGAAGTCAAGTTTTACTAATGAAAACTGAAATCAATTTAGATATTATCAAAACTGGAAAAGTACGCAATTCAGAGAACAATGTTCTGATGTTTCAAAATGTTAAAATTGTTATTGCAAAAGTCCAGCCAATTCATCAGGCTGAACATGGTCTGGCTTTCAATTACTCTACAACTTTTCAAAAATCATTATCAGAGGAAATGCAATGTTGCTACATAAACACATTTGAAACTTATATTTAAGAGTTCCTGAAACTCCTCTAGTACAATGTTTAATCATTACAAATATTTTGTGAAAAGGCTGCAAATGTTGGACAGGGCCTTGAGCATTCTGGTGTAGTGGAAGGTGTCCCTGCCCATGGCAGGGAGGTTGGAATTAGATGATCTTTAAGGTCCTTTCCAACCCGAACCATTCTATGATTCTATGAATTGTTTTTAAAGTTAGAGATTTTAGATATCTAATTCCGTTCAAGATGGGGTACATAGTTTTTTTTCTGCAGTAGAACCTGTGTGGTTTCCATTAGACTGAGTATCTGATTTTAAGAGACAGGTTCAGATTTTGCATGCAAATTCATGTATTGCTATCTAAACAACATAGCAAAGAGTTCCACTACTGCCTGCAAAAGTATGGAAAACATTCAGGCTGAAACTTCCTTCCCCATTGTTCTCTGTTTTTCATTTAAAAAAAAAAAAAAAAAAAAAAAAAAAAAAGTGCCCTAAAGAAAAAATGCTTTAGGAAGAATATTATCATCGCTCAACTAAGCATTTCATACTTTCTAAGTCCTGAAAACAAGGTTTCCACTGGCAACTTAGTTTTTCCTTTTAGCATAATTGCATTTTCACGTTTGAAAACCTATTTGTTGTGCAGACTGAATGGCAAGTAAGACAGTTTTTCTACTTAATAAAGCTCTCTTATGGAAACTATTCATTTTTAAAAGAAATGCACACAGAGCTAAATGATAATTTCTCAGAAATATGACAATACTTCCCTGAAAAGTCCAATCCTAATCACTTTGTCAAGCAGAAAGTATTGCATAGCTTCCTATTGTCAGCAGCAGGTACATTAAATTAAAGTTAGCAGATGAATATGCAACCAATCATTGCATAACATACAGAGTAACACAGTTCACACAATCAAGTCTGGAAAATGTTACTTTTTGCATTAAAAGAACATCAGCAATAGGACACAAATGCCAAAATCAGACATTATTCCATGGCAGATCTTTGTTATCAGAAGATGAGGTCCAGAACCATTGTTACTGAGCTATATGCAGAAAACTTTCCACATAGGTATACGGGTACTTTCTAATACCCTGTAAATTAGGATAAAGTCATTTGGGTTTAAAATTCTTACAATAGAGTTTACAGCGCTATAGTATAACACCATGTGCTTATTAAATACCTAGTTAAGGCAAACTTCTAAATGCTGCTTTCTTATTTAAAACCTGATAAAATGTATGTAAAAATATTTACCCATTACAATGTGCAGCGTTGCAGTCACTGCATGTTTAATTCCATAGAGAGTATGGGCCAAAATATTAGTAGTACCTGTAAATGTAAACACAAACTATTGTAAAAATAAGAAAGATATATTGAGGATGACAAGAAGCATATATTATAAATGCATTAAAAAAGAAAAAAAAAAAAAAAAAAAAAACAAACTCCCAATTATTTAGTCTTGGTAACAGCAAAAATGATAAATAGTACAAATTAAAAGTATAAAAATTTCCAGAGGTCTATAAAATCTGCTCTGAAAATTCTTTAATAAGTGCCATAAAAAAAACAAGGGAGGGGAGGGAAAGAGTTTAGTAAATATTGCTTTTTTAAATTTTAACCAATCCCCCTTTAAAAATGTCTCGTTTTATACCGAAGTGCAATACTGAGGAAGTATAATAGAAAGCAGATTATCTAACAGGATGCATTTGCAGAATGTTTTCCCAAGTTGGAAGAAGAATAGAATGCCCTGCCAGTGTAAAACAACAAGTTTCCCAGAAACAATAAATAAATAAATAAATAAAATCTACAAGATCTAGTCAAAGATAGCTAGATGTTTCTCCCCTTGCAGGCTACCTCTTAGGCTCTTAGGGGCACCCGTGAATATGGTTGATTATAGCGTGTCAATTTTACATATGAGAACAACACTAATGATTGAAAAACAGCTTTAACTTGGCCAAGTAGCAGAGCCACAGGATCCACTTTTGCACAAACAGAACACCAGGGCCTGCCGCCAAGCAGACAGGATAGAGTACTGAGTAAAGCATGAATAATTTGATAACACGTTAATTAAAACTACAAAAATTACAAATGAACAATTTAGAACCTAACATTCCATAAAGGATTGAGTTCACTTACGCAGATTTTCAAATCGTTTTCTTGTTGCTTGAATAATTTAATATGTTACAGCAGCAGTAGACAATTCTGGATGATAAATTTGCCTTAAATGTTATGGATGCATTTAAACTTTGTCAAAAGTAGGGGGGATGAGGAGAGAAAATCAAGGAAAGGGAAGAGACCATTACATTTCAAACAAGAGGCTGTCAATATTTAAATCAGCACTTTAAAAGTATTATGTACCAGACTGAAAATCTATGTCTCAAAACATCTTTGATGTCCCATTAGTGGTAGAAAACAACAGTAAATATGGAAACATTGATGTATGCAGTTACATAGCTGTAAAGGCATCTTGTTTTTGTTATGCAGCACTACATGCTTTGATTTCTTTTCCAGTGATTTGTAAAATAACTATGAATTTTATCTCAGTATCTCACAGGGTACCTGTTACTTCCCTCAGGTCACCTGAGTCTCTGAAAGCAATTCGGAGACTCATGGAAAGCCTTCACAACCTCAGAGAGAGAAGCTCTGACTGAGTGCCTCCAGGCTCCTGTTATGTAAAGGAAATAAGCGAGGTACATCTCTCAGGATAATAGACATAAAACATTCTTTGAAATTTACATCTTCAGTGGTACACGGAAGAAATCAGATTACATGCAGTTTGATTCTTTGAACAATTCAAACGGAAATGCAATTTAATTTACGTATTTCTCTGAATTTTACAGGTGACTATACCATTACATTTACTTCCCCTTTTCCTAATCTAAAAAAAAAAAAAAAAGAATTTAAATAAACCCAGCAAATTTGGCTTATGAAGTACTTTGAAAGATGGATAAACTCCAAAAGCTAAACACGAATCTTCACTTTTTTAGTCCAAAAGAAAATTTCTCTAAATACACTAGCAGGAAATGCAGTTTATTATGTATTTGTATGTTACTGAAGATCAGGATAGTAAAGATTAGACTTGGTATCTCTTAAACCTGGAATTCCTCATTTAAGGAAAAATAATTCATCAATATAGATGGCAGCAAGATAACAAATGGTCAGGGCTGAAATCAATACCAATCTTCATGCTGACTAATTAGAGCTAGATCACATTCCTACTTACCACAATAGCACAAGTAATTGCACCCTTCTCTTAAATCTGTGGAGCTCATTAACATTTGCAGAAGTAAACAAGACAAAACCCTGCCCTTTCCGACTCCCAAGAAAAAAGTCATGCCTGTGTTCAGAAATGTAAGTGCTGCATCCATATGAGCCCTTCCACAAGTTTCAGATCCAGGACCAGCACAGTAATATTGCAGTAGCAAGCACTACCACCTACTTCAGAAAAAAACTCTTAATAGACACCTAACAGCATCTTGACCTCAATGACAACTGAATTATGCATCTCATTACCTATGTCCTGTACAAACAGAATGCCACAAAGAAAGCTTATAAACAAGGCCATAACAATAAAAATTATCATTCAAAAAAAAAAAAAAAAAAAAAAAAAGAGAATACAAGCTTTCAAGCTTTGCTGACTTAAATGGTGAAATCATGACTTTAATACCATCATTCATCTTTCCAAGTCAACCATCTTTTTCCAACCTTTCCTGCCCTAGGTAAACTTGGAATATTATTTAGCAATAACAAGATGGTTCCCCTGACCCCTGTTGTATTACACTACAAAGACTAATAGCCTTCTTTGATGCTCATGTATGGGCTTTGCACTCCTCACAAATTAGAGAGGGTCACATTTTTAGATCTCATCCCAACTACGCAATTTACTGTAAAAGAGGTTTCAACTGTACAACTCCAGCATCTCAGTCACCAGCTTTTTATTTATTTATTTATTTTTACACAGAAACAAGATTTTATTATTCCAAAACCACAATTCTGCTCAAAATACTCACCCAGTTTCCTGACATTACAACTTCCTACAACACTCTTCCTACGAAATGCACAAAAGTGTCACAGTAAGGACAAAGTGTCTGCAGGTCACGTAAAGCATGACTGATGAAGGTAGCAAACAGAAATTGTAGGGAAAAAAATTGTCCTTGGAAGTGCAAGCACTTCTGCAGTACAATTAACTTAATTAACCAGACAACATGAATATTCATAAGGCTGTTAATGTCTCCCCCATCCAAACAGATAAATGTGATGTAATGACTTCCTAGTCAAGCATAGCTAAAATTCTGATGAAAACTGCACCAACATTTTGGTTCTTTGCCTGAAATATCACAGAAATTAACAGTCCCTCAGTAATATTTTATTTCCTGAATTAATTGGAAATCATGAATTTATTTAAATGAACCATTTAGGACTAAAAGGCTCGCAGTCATCAGATACAGATTGTCTCTTGTTCTATAACAACTGGATCGCTTTTTTAATGCCCTTCCAGTTCCCCCTCCCCTGCCTCTGATTCCCCCTCCATACAGTTCCTTAGCAGTAGTTCCCATAGCAACAAACACTCTTGCTATGGCCAGCAGTACCTCTGCAGGCTTCCCCACATCTCATCCATTTGATTTTGACCAGAATAAGGCAGCTCAGTCCGCTACCTCAGTGGAGGATTTTAGTAAAAATGTGCCCTTCAGACCTTTCTGTCCAGGAGGTGAGAGTTTCAAAAGCAGTTCCTCCCCATCAACTGTTCTGAAACTTCAAAATTCTGCTCTAACTACTAATAGTAGTGGCCAAACCCAGATTTTAATCCATTTGAGGCATACAATCCCATAACATGGCTTCTATTCTTAGACATAAAATCCTCATGATTTGGTTCAATGGATTTATGGGGATGGAAAGATTAAATGACCATTAAGGTACATCATCTTCATGTACACAAGTATCACACTTACCTATTTCCTAACTACTTTTTGAAACGTCAACAGTATTGAAATAAAGTAAGCTTCAGAACATTTTTAAGAAACTACTAAGAAGTTTCTCACACTATCATTATACAAATTGGTCTCAGGCTCTTTCAAGAAAGTCTATTCCAAGGAAGTCAACGTGCCATTCTTTTGGGTCTACATACCCCTTTTGATTACGGCACTCATCTGTTGACAAACTGTAGACAATAAGCACTAGTGATGATGCACAGTGACCTGAGTACAGCCAGAGTGCATGGAGCAAAGAGCTAGAGAGATTCCATCTCACCACCATCAAGACATTCACAGCACCTAAATTGATAAGTGATGGTCAAATTGCTGATATAAAATTCATTTGCTTCATTTCTGAGATCATTGCATCTTTTCCCAAGACAATTTCAAGTTTGTTTGTTTGTTTTTTTTTACTTGAAAAAAAGCTTGTAAAATCTTGCATTTTTAGAAGCCACCATTTTAGATGCTGGTTTTAATGCTGCTTTCAGAAGTGCAACGTAAAGCACTTAAAACATGCTTGCTCTGTCTGGCAGTGACTTGCTCCCTTTTTAGTAAAAAGCAGAAAAGAACAATTTACTGTTCACCTGGCTGCAGGGCTTTTTTCCTTACTAGTTAAAAATGTCTGAGAAATTACAACAAGCAGTCACATCAACAGCCACACCACGGGGTACTTTCCTTGCAAAAATACTGCTCCCCTTTCAAATGGAAGATACCAATGCAGTATCAGCCTTGCCTCCACTAATTCTAGCTGGTCCAAGTAATACTGAAAAGGGAAAATTGGAAATGTTGGTGGAGAAGGGAAAAAAATAAATCAAACACACAAGATTTAAGTACAAGTAAAGAAAGGAATAAGAGTATTTAAAAAAAAAAAAAAAAAAAAAGCATTTATTTTATTTATTTTCAGATCTATACAAATAAAGAAGAGATAAGCAGTTTTGAGTGCACAGTATTTTTTTAATATCATCTGAAAAATGTATTCATAACACACCATTTAAAAATAGACTGTAAGCATGAATCCAAATGAGAATCTGCCAAGAAAACTAGAGTGAGAAGCAAAATCACCATGGCTTATGTTAAAGACATTCTAGAAAATAAAGTTTACATTTGGTATCATTTCTGTTGGCAAATAAGGGCAAAATGTGATCTTCTCATGGATCAACTGAAGATGATTTTAGTTTTATTCTCCCAGAGCTACTTCCTTTAGGCAAAGAGCTCATCTGTGCCATTACTATAAATTATCATAATGATTTAAAATCTAGTCATTTGTAATCAATCTAAATCACTAATTTAGGTCATTTATCCAATAGTTCCCTTAAGTGACTGAAGCTTTAGCACCAAGAACTGCCTTCAGTAGCCAAAACTATAAAACATGCCAGAGGGATTTAAAACAGATGACTGACAAAATGTAACAGTACTGTTTAGCCTCACCTGCTGGTATTACTCCAAGAGGAACTGACGCTCTGACAGGCGCTGGTATATAGTCTGTACCTTTTCCAGCATCTATCTGGGCTTTAAGTAGCAGACCATGAGCAACTTCACTGACAGATCCATCTCCACCAACACAGACTACCCTATTACAAAACAAAAATGCAAAAGTTGTTTCGTAACTGAGCAAACAAGGACAGTACAGCTACCACACCTCGTCTACATAACAGCATTGCAAGTAGCTAAAAACCATTCTTTCTTAAAGACTTGTTAGCGTTTTACTGCCAGATCAGTGAATATTAACTAAGATATAAGAATCCTTATTTCTGCTTCTTTCTATCCAAGTAGTAAGAAGTGTGTTTAACAATTCATAAATTACAACTCACCTTATCACAAGTTATGTGAGCGCACTGGAGCCACAGAACTGAACAGGCACAGGAATTAAGCACGTGCTCAAGTGCTTCAATGGAGAAGTTCTTCAAACCTTTCAGTACTGACCCACACAAGCACTCTGCTGCTTTTTAATTACCATTATAATAACAACTCACCAAATATTACAATAAAACTAAAAATACTTGAAAACAGTTAATCCTGGATACTATGCAGGCAGTTGAGGGATTTAGCAAGGTATAAAACCCTAGTACCAGCAATCCTTTGCATGAAGGTACTTAATCACTGCTTCTGGAGCATGTAATTAAACTCCCACCTGCTGTGGCTATAGAGAGGAATGCATTTGTCTGTAAAAGCTCAGTTACAGCAAGTGTCTTTTTTTGTTGTTGTTATTTTTAGTTTTATTTAAGTAACTTAGAATTTGATTCTCCAAATCTGTATGATTGAAAGTTAGAGGTTATTAAGGTACACATTAAAAATAATATACTCCAAACCTTTAAAATATACATAAGTCAGGTTTACTTTAGGAGGCACTTAAAGTATTTCTTTCATACATCTATATGAATGCAGTTGTGAAATTGTCTGATAGTTCAACCACAAAACAAACAAACAAACAAAACAGTAAGCTTTAAATTAAAAAAAAAAAAAAGTTTCTAAATGTTTAAATTCAACTATCACAGATTCTATTTTTTAATTTAAATTCTCAGGAATATTTCCACTTCCTTCTATCTAAACACTGCTCAAAGGGAATAAAAAAAAGGAAGGAAGAAAGAAAGAAAGAAAATTTGGAGCCCATTCTCTTCCTGCTTGTAATCAGGAATCATCTTCTTTTATCTCATTTTTGGTTTAGTTCTTGTTTTATACCTAGGCTTAAATATCCCTGCCACAGCAACAAAAACATGATAAACTGTACACCTAGAGGGACTTAAATGTGGATGCTGGATATTAATACTTTTTAAAACAGATAAATATTCTTCTAATTTTGGGGGGCTGTGTTTGTTGTTGTTATACATAGATGAAGAATCCACAAAATTACAATAACAAAAATATACAAACTTTGTGTGTGTGTGTGTGTTTAAATTAATTTAACATAAATCATCAAGAGTTGCTTTTTTGGCCAGAAACAAGAGATACCATCAGGCACCAGGGATTCCAGACCTAATCAGCAAGAACCTGCTATGCATAAGGAGTAGAAAGCCTTGAGCAAACAGATTTCACTAAGACCATGAAGAAGCCTTCTTAGAGGAAAAAACATCTGTCTAGCCATCAGACACAAGTTTCTTAATCAACTGTTCCCTAAAGTCTGACTAACCCAAGCTACTCTAAACAAAATCCATAGTAGCGTAGGCCCCTAATTAGGGAAGAAATACCTGTATATACCTTGCATATTTCTGTAACTGTACAAACAAGAGAATGCAACTCAGAGGCATCACAAATGCACTTTATTTCTCACCACAGCTTGGCCCCAAGGCAGGGAAAAAGCACATTGCCAACATGGGTAATTTCAGTACAAAAAAAAAGGGGGGAGAGCAAAAGAGTTGAAATATGCAAGATGCATGACATATGTCTATGATCTTGCAAAACATAATGGGAGCTGGAGAAATCAGAGAAAATAAATGACATAGAAGCCAGACAAAAACAGCTTTGACAAAGAATTAAAACACAGCAGTATTGCTTACAGAAAGCACCGAGATACAAATACAAAGAACTTCCAACACCCTACTGCAAGTTGAAAGCTTCTGATTTACTTCATATACTGTTTTAACATGCAGGGAACATAACTCTTTTGGAAAGAAATTCAAGATCAGAAGTTGTATTTTACTGTACTTCTTACCTACTGTAATGAATAAAATCCTGTTCTGTCTTGGAGGCAGGAAAGCACTGTTATCCTGTTTACATTGTAAACAGGGAACTAAGGGACAGATACAGTAGCTGACTTGAACAAAACTGGACAGGAAGCCAGGGCACAACTGAGAAGGACTGGAATCTGCCAAGTCACAAACAACACTGCACAGTATATGAGTAAAACTTCTCAAGACTCACTGGAAATAGTGAAGTGACACCATGTCAGGTGGCTACTTGAATTGCTAAAAGGGTAGATTTTCATCTGCAGTATGATTTCATGGCTATGGAGTTAATTTTCAATTCAAAACAGATCCCATACATTTTCTGGTTTAATTTTAAATAAACTAGAATTATAATTAAAATTTTATTTGGGAAACACCAAAGTGTTTTCTTGAATAACCCATCAAGATACCTCCAGCTACATCAGTGGAAAAAATTACCCTTGCAATTCATTTTCCCTACAACCTCGCATCAAAAAAGCATCCCAAGTTAGATATTGAATAGGATGTTCTTATTGTGCTTTAGTGAACAAGTACATGGATGGAAACCAGGCTTTTGGGGAAGTTATAAAACTTTTTTCAAACACTTCAGAAATTTACAAACAAAAAACAAACACTTGAACAACCAACTTAGAAAGGATGGGGATCTTTTCACCTCAGACATCCAGTCACCATGGTATTTTCTTCCAGCTTCTTCTGTTCCTACTTCCCTTTGTATCTGGCTACTAGAAAGATGCCTCACACAAGTACTCCAGTAACTGCACCCAACGATCACAGACAAAACAATAAAATGTGGCTCAGAGCAGAAGGGGGTTGTGCAAGAGAATACATGATCGGCTTTTCCTTTTTGCCTTCATATCTGCTTCCCAGGACAAACTGGTTCCCCAACCATCACCCCAAAAGACAGTTATGGAATTGAAATAAATTATCCTCAAAATTTGAAATACCTAAAATACACCTTCTGATAAATTTTCTAATGTATCTATGTGAGTTTCTAGAACTACTAAAAATTGAATCAGTCTACAAAACACTTAAGCCTTGTTGTGTAGCTCACAGCATATGCTTATAACAGCTCTGAGAAATGCAGTTAGACTTCCACAGCACACAAACCTATTCCAATTTATTACTGAATATGCTCCCATAAATGTAAAAATAACTAAGATTGCAGTATTAATCCACATAGCTGCAAGGTTTTTAAAAATGATTGAACAAAAATTTCATTCTCAACTTGAAATAAGCTTGAATGATTTATTTTTAGAATTTTTAATGGGAACAACAAAAAAAATCAGGTAACTTTTAGATAAAACGTTCTCCTTAAGAGGCATTTGAATGGATAGAGTGAAGTACAAAGCACTTGCTTCATTCCTGCAAACACAGAATGAAGTTTTCATGAAATGTATTTAAGAAAGCTTTATGTTTATTTGCCATTATTTATCAGTCTAAAATATATATTTTTTTCAGTAAGTAATAACAAAAAAATGAAGCACCTAATTAGAATTGATTTTTTTCCATCTGACAATATATTTGAAATGGAGTAACTCATGAAATACCTACTGGCATAGCTTTGGATGGAATACAAATAAAAACTAATGTTATGAGGCTTACTAACATTCATTGCCACTAATCAACTTACCCATCAAATGCCTGGAGTTCACATTCTTTCAGTACTGAGAGAGCATGTCCTTCATATTCAGTTACTGTGGAAAATGACATTATTTGTTATCAAAATATTAGATAAAATAAGATTTCTTTTTTTTTTTTTCCTTCTAGCATAAGGAACACACCGTAATTTGGTTCAGAATATATTTTTGGATCAGTAAATGCATTTGAAAAGGTAAGTTGTACAGTTAGACTAGCTAAAAGATAAGATATCAAAACTCAGCTGGTATGAGACACAGGGCACATTTAGAGACACATTTAAATCCAGAAAACTAGAGAAGATGTTTGTTGCATCAAAATGGAAGTTTTAGCACTGACACAGTTGGTAAAGTTCAGGAAAATGTAAGCGTATCCTCAGTTAAGACTGAATTATTTCAGTATCAATCACATTTAATTGCCTTTGTGTTAGGATATGCAAATTGCCAAGTCAAAAATATGAGTTAAACACAGAAGTATGAAATCAAGCCAAATACCAGTGACAACAGAATATAACACACAGAGGAAGGTGGCACAAGTATACACCAGAGTTCATAGCCTCTGGAGGAAATGAATCTGTCACTCTACATTGATGTCTCTGTGTTTGCTGATACCCTACATAGTACCGTAAATGCCAGAGAAGACAGGATAAACTGGCATACTACAGATGGCACAAAGCATCATAACTACATTTAGCATTTTCTAGGCCAGCTTTGCCAGAAGAGACAGCCCAGCTGCATCCACCCATCAAAGATTTTTGCTGACTGACATGACACTTGCAGATGGATTTTTTGTGTAAGAATGTGCATGATTATATGCAAAATTACATTAATCTTTCATGCTTGTCTGTCCCTGGTGCTAGCATAGTTCGAGGCTTTTCTCCAGTGTTTCTAAATATTGTTAAAATTATTAGTCGTGGTGTCTAAAACAATCACTCTATATCTGTACCTGCTATAACATAGTATTTCTACAGACTACTCAAATGCTGCTTACAAAAATAGAAAATGCTTATCTCTCCAAACACACATATACAATAGTGAGTATCTAATTTCTTTGAAAAAGAAAAATCAAAATGAAAGTGATAAAATCTCTACATTATGCACTAAAAATTGTCTATCAGCACATAACTTCAAATTTGCAAAGTTCTAGTACTTGGTGTTTTGGAAACTCTTAATGAAAACTTAGAATTATTTTGATATGAAAGTTAGAGAAATATTTTGCTACATAAATGCATATTAATAAAATAACTTTCAGGTATTGCTTACAGAATTTCTTTCATGCAGGACCTATTCTGGAAGATCAGAGCACAGTATTTAAGCTATCACTGTACTCAGTGTTGTTTTTAAAGATGGTAACTCTATGTCTAGCAGTATGTGGAGCTTGTGAAAAATAAAAACCAATAAAATTGTGTGCACCATGCAAAAATGATGCAGAAAGACTCAAATACCTTACCACTACTTCAATGAGAAAATAAAATCTTCCTGTGAAAACACACAGTTGGTTACCAGGTTAAATGCCTGCTTTTTAAATGAAGGTAATGACATTTAGAAAGTTCTGCGTACAATCTAATTAAAATGGTATGGCAAATAAGATTTTATACTGTAAAGGAAAATATGCTCAGTAGTTTCCTAATGTAACGATATAAGTTACGTTTATTATTACAATATTAATTCGCTCAAAGAACAAGGACATGAAAATAAAGAAGGCACAAGTCTACAGAGAAATCAGTAAAGGAAGTTAAAAAGACAGTCACAGATTGATGGGAACTCCATCCTCTTTGCTTCTAATAGCTGAAATTTGGAAATTACAAAGGCGAACTACTGCTAGGCATAAGTCTTGGAATGATTCCAATAAATTTAAAATTTGATGAGCAAATGGCAGAGGAACATAGTATCTGTTTTGAAGCACTGTGACAAAAACAATAATTAAAAAATATATGAGATTTCCAATAAAAAACTTGATGACAACTTATAGAATACCTATCAAGTATAAAAATTAAAAAAAATCAACACAGGCATAAAAAGACCACGTCTAAAAGTTCTCTGCAGGCTAGACAACCTACAGATGCACATGTAAAAGTCATTCTGATACTTGGAAAAAAAGATAGATGTTTGAAAATTTTGGTGCTTGTAATTCAGGAGGAAAACCAAATTTTGTTAAGAGGAACAAAGAACATCTTTCACAGTTTAAGGATTCATGTAACATAATTGGCATAGATAGCGTTGGCTTTTTTTCAGTGATTTCTAACACAGAATTTAATTGAAAATGTTTTCCTTTTTCAAGACATTTTGTTCCAAAGCTCTAAATTACGGTAGGGAAAAGAAGGCAATTGAGTGATTTCGAGTTGAACAGAATCATATAATCCAAAACATTGTAACACCATATCTCATGTAGCAAAATAAGAAACTAAGGGTTCAGTCCTCACATAAAGAAAAAAGTGATATATAATTGGTTCAATACTCCAAAATGTCGGACACTTCCACATGACATGCCTAAACGCTGGAACTCATGTCACAGACTAGTGCCAATAGGATTAAAACTGCTAATAAGAACAACAGATTAACTGGTGTTAACATTGGAGGAAAAAAAATAATATTAATGTTATTTAGCACACTGCAAGTTTAAACCAATGTTATTTGCCCAGTTCTCAATCATTCTCTTTTCCTTTGTGATTCTGCCTTAAAAATGATGGGGGTGAAGGGGAGGAGGCTACTGTTTTTGCCAAAACATCCAGCTTGTAACTGTGCATAAATGGAAGCAGAAGACTCAAAGCTAGAAAGAGAAGACAAACTAGGAGCCTGTTGGGTTTACCTTTGTTTTTGTTTTTGTTTGTTTTTTTTTTAAGTTTGTGTAGGATTTTGCAACATGTTTCTAAAATAATAAAGCCAATCATCAGTATTTGCCAGTACTTGTAGGTGTCCCAGATTTGGGGGAAGATTTTGTTGAACTGGACTTTTAGAAGAGTCACCGTTCTTCTAAATGTCATACCCCAACAGCAGCACTGTTAAACTCTTAAAAGACTGTATAAGACTGTATAAAAATACATTACCCTTTAAGACCTGTGGTCAATCTCAGTAAAATCAATGTATTTTTAGTGTGCAACGTAATATGGAAAAAAAAAATAAAAATTAGAAAGATTATTCCAATAGAATTAACAGTGAAAATTAAGTCATGAGAAGGTTGATCATGTAAAAGCCAAAATCACTACACAGTAACACCAATAGCCAGCTACCAAAACATGAGATGGGATGAGCAGAGTTCTGTCTTTCATCACTTCATTGTCCAAGTTTCATATTTTTTGTTGTTGTAGTTGTTGTTTTTAATTATATTTAAAGTCTTGCCTTGTATATGCACTCAAAATCACTTCAGAGATTCAAATTTGCTTTAAGATTTTTGTGTATGAATTTTAAGCTTTGAAGAAGTATATGTGTAAAGACTAGAAGTAAACTATCTACAATATAAAAACTGTAGAGAAGCCTTTAATTTGTAGTACATAATACACCTTTGTACACTGCTATGGAAGTAAATGGTCATGTTTCAGAAAAGCAGTAATAGTGAGATGCACACTTCAACATCACAAATAAAAGCCATAACAATTATTGGAGGAAGAAATCTGATATATTTACTCGAAATGAAGCACTTAAGAGTTTTATTAGATGTCACCAGTGAACAAGACTTTCAAGCGGTCCCCCTGTTTTTTATTTTTGTTTTTTTATTTTTATTTTTTGTTATTTTTTTAATGCATATCTCTTAATTATTTAGTTCTCCACTAGCATTTAAAACCCTAATGTAGTTTTCTCATTTTGCCTGTAGGAGGAGTGTTAGGCAACTAATAAGCACTTCAGTATTTGGATATTAGCAAAATAACGTTATTTTTAAAGATAAGCAATTAAACATTTATCTAGCTAAAAACAGAAGCTTCTTTTCAGAATTTAAAAGAAAAATAATCCAAAATAATTTTTAAATTGTTTTTCTTCAAATAGGAAAAAGCTTTTAAAATTCACTAACAGCGATAATCATAGCTAAATTCTATGAATTAATCTTTAAAACTGCTGGTACATATTTGATATATTACACTTTAGGATTTCAGATGACATTACATAGCTAAAAATGTAATCTTACACAAGTTAATGATAAATCTGCCTTTAGCTGAGTTTTACAAACAAGGTTATGTTCACAGCAAAAATAAAAGAAACACTAACCAGTAGTAAGGAATTTTTTTAAAGGGTAATTTTATTTAAATAGTTGTTTAAAACAGCTAAGTAATAGTTAATTTAAAACATGACATAGTTATCTCTTACTAAAATCTGCATAATAATATATTTATTTATTTATTTATTTTTAAATTGTGACCAAGCAACATTATGCTCAATTTCTAAGAAGACAGCATTATTAATAATTTGTTTATGCTACTTTGTCTTGCAGGTGAAAAATGCATCTGTGAGAATTAAAACTCACATAAAGCTTTTAATATTCCTTTCTCAGTTAAGAGAAGTTAAGAAAAAATCACTACATAATTCTAACAGATTGAATTCTTTTTCACACTTTTTGTGTCTTTAATCTTCATTTGATTTTACTTTAAATTGTGGGCTAAATAATTTAAAAATATATAGAAACAGGTAATAAAATTAGCAAGACAAATCTCATACAAACACGTATCGCGTTATTATATTCTTATACCTAAATCAGATTTTCTCAGAGTGCTTTCTGGCATGTAGCCTAAACTAGTCATGATTTCACAAGAAGTTTAGACAATAACTACAAGACAAACCCCATCTCTTTAATCTGGAACCAATTATTTTTGCAAACTAAGTACAACAGACACAGGAAAAATACATTTTGATATTAAAATGTCTTGCAAGAGAGTTTACACTTCACATGGATATGAAATGTGTAATCAAAGAACAGCAGTGTATTAAAGGGAATTATAATGCTATTAATATAAAATTATTTGGAACAGGAAATACTAATACCACTTCTCTGTATGCTTGGAAATTTGGGGAGACGACATTTGATGCAACTTAAGTAACTTTCAGTCATTTCACAGAACGGGGCAGAAATAATAACAAGATCATTACTATTTTACTGCACTAAGAAATCTGTTGTTTGCCTGCTCAGTTTCTTACAGAAAGCCAATGAAATAAAATAGCCAAAGGGCAAATTCAATGAAAGCCAGAAGGACATAAAGCAGAAGTCTGGCAGAATTTTGAGCTTTAAATCCAAGCCTGATATCAAGAACCTATTAGTGAGCAGAAGGTAGCATCACTACAACATTAAACTTGTACCTTCATGTTCTCCAGACAGCAAGTCATGCCCGCCAGCCTGGTGAGAACGACCCTTGCCATCCCATTAATCACTTAGGCTTACAGGTTATCCCTGAAACTGAGTCAGACCCTAGAAATAGCATGTTCTTCCAATCAGCCCCACTCCCATGACCAATAGATCTTCTAGGAAGAGAGGTAATATTTTAAGACGTGTCTGTCAGAATGCAGGAAAAAATCTCAGCAAACGTAGGCAAGACCATTAGACATTAAATGCTTGTTTCCTTTTATTCAATGTTTGGTTTAAAAGTATGAAAGATATATTACTGGTATTGATGGCTATAGGGGAGGAAAGCTATTCAATGAAGAACAGAATTACTAAAACATTTTTTTCATGAAAAAATACATTGCATTGTACAACTACATTAAATAAATTATAAATATAAATTCAATACTTGCAGACAAAGTTAATAAAGATTCAAATTATCTTTCATGCTTAAGTACTTGTTTCACACGAGATTAAACTATGCTTTTGAAGCAACTTACCTGTGACATCAGTTTTGACGTCAGCAAGCTTAAAAAGTGGTGCAACTTTTTCATAATAAACATGAGTGGCTTCTCGTTTGTGGCTGCTTGGATTAACAAATACTTTTAAGGATTTTGGTCTATTTTGAAAGCCTAAAAAGAAAACACAAAACATTTCATATTGCACACAGCTATTCATACAGCTTAACTGCATTTTTAATATTAGAACCAATATAATACTTAAACAGGATATGTGAATTAGAGTATTAAAATGAACCAGAAAAAAAAAAAAAAAGTATATGTCATAACCTAGTGAAACCCTGAAACAGGAGCATGTTGAATGTGGAGAAGCTAAAAGACAAGTGGCAAAAAATATCAAAACATGTTGTCTTTGGAATTTAAGGTGAAACATTGCCAGCAGGCATAATGACAGTAACATCCAACAGAACTGACAGCACAATTCACTACTTTTGTTTTCTGGGATTACAAATCAAGCAACACAAAGGAAATTTCCTCATCTTGAAAGAGGTGAGAAGAAATGCAAAGAAACAGATTACTTGGCAATACCATTTGGAAATCTAGTAATTATTGTTCATTTTATTTTATTTTATTTTATTTTATTTTTTTTGGGGGGGGGGGTAGGGATTTGTAAACATTTTTATATAAACACTACTTTTCAGGTTCCCATTTCTAGAATTCCTGTGGTTGCTGTTACTGAGTGAGGATGGTTTACCACAAAAAGCAAATGATGGTGCAAAATACTACCTGAGTTTTGCTAGTTACTTACAATAAATGATTGAACAATTTTATATTCAATTAATTCATTTATAAATTCTCAATTTACTTTTAGTTTTAGGTTAGATTACCACTTGTTTAGCCAAATGAAAGCTAGGTCTGATAAAGTATACTGCTTTCAACATTCAGGAAGAAAATTAGCAATAGGCCTCAACTCCAAAAGGAACCAAGAGTGAAAAAATTTTCCTGCCCCATATAGAGTATTACTTCAAACTATACGGCCACACAAACCTTAGAAGTGTTGGCTGGGACTTCCTGAAGTTGTTTCCCCACTTCCTGTACCTCAAAAATTGAACAGGAGTAAATCTTCTGAGAAATTATAACTAAATACTGTTTTTAGCATCAAGGGAAAAGTACTCCTTAAGATCAAAATATAATGATTATAAGAGTCCCATAAATTATTCTTTCACTCATTTAAACACATCAAAGAATCTGCAAATGAAAATTAGCACTTTATCCAATTTGTGCTAGTAAATTTTAGACGATTTCTTAAAGATACTGAAAGAAATTTAATGTGGCAATGTACTCCCAATGCATTGTTAATGCCTGATGAATCCTGAATGTCTTCAGCAGGAGGCCTGAGTACCTACACAAAGAAGTACATCCTCAGGAAACATGCCATATTGTGCACATGAAATAAAACACCACTTAAGTAGAGATAGGTTCCCCATTTATGCCAAACCACATAATATATTAAACACTTTCAACACTATGAGTTTGTTGCTAACCATCACTGATTTTCAGTTCGAAATCACTGGCTGCTTTGTTTCTCTCCAAGAAGTACAAAATCCATGATAAAGAACAAGACAAGGCAGTAACTTCTCAATCTTCTTAGTTACAGAATTTCCCTCCCTCTCATATTTAAGTGATATTAGCAGAAGACACACAGACTGTTTAAGAGTAAGGCAACAACACTTTTCCCCTATAAATGGTATGCTGATGAGTTCTCTCTGATGTACCACCACTGCTAACTTGAAAAAACTCTAAGATGAAAAAGTTTCATTTTTCAATGCCTGCTGGTAAGTTTTTATAAAAAACCATTTTGAGTATATGAAGCAGTATCTTGTATCGCCAAAAAAGCAAAGAAGCATCATACAAAGGTGACAAATACGATCATGAAAGGACACAAGCAAAGGTGCATTCCAAAGGCTCTTGATGGAAGACCAAATCTGTACTCATTTCTTTTTCATTTCACCAGTGGCATTTGAGCAGAGAGATGGCACACTACTCATGTGGTTTCATGCCAAACGATTGCCAACAGACATGAATGGATAATCTTGACAAAAATTATTAGTTATCATTCACAGAGTGCAATGATCATGTAACAAACAACTGGATGTAATGAAAGAAAATCCAACCCTAATCAAAGACAAGATTTTCACACAATATAGTATGAAACACATAATATATAGTGAAAGCTCTTAAGTATTTTTAAATAATAATCATCTTTTAACTTTCTTTAAACAACACTGTGAATGAATTGATCTTATTTACTAGAGCCTGCAACTGATTTCAGTCTGTCAGCCTTTTGGTGCTGTCCTAACTGGTATTCTGTTATTGTTTTCTGTAGCTGCTCCATTTGAAATGAACCTGCAGCCTAAAGCAGGAAGGCCAACTGTTCCTCTAGTACTAACAAATGTGCTAATATGCACTAGTTTAAACTTGATCTATCAAGTGAATCAGTGAACCATGAAGGGTGGTGGGTCAATCAGGGTGTTCTGAAAACAAAGGCTCGGAGGGCAGCAGAGACGCTATGCTCAGACATACATCTGTGCTGCTTTCAGTTCTTAGTTTTATGAAAATGGGTTTATGTTACAAAAGTTAAGAGCTTGGAATCACATTGTTATTACATGCATTTATAAATACTTTATACAGCAGTAGCAATATTATACATGAGGAAAACTAATAATATGAAACATTTGTTAATGTAACTATGGACACACCACTGTTAATATTAACTAAGCAAAGTTAATGTTTAACATTAATGGTTTAATTAAAACTTCATGCATGAAGTTTCAGACATTCGTATCAAATCCCAGAACAAGAGAGATACTACAGAATGGTACATAAAAATAAAATGTACTTCATGTACTTTTACTTACTTCATCATTTATTCTTAACAGTATTGTCTTCTGTTAACTTACAGAGATTTTAAGTGAAACTCTTTCAAATCAACACTGTTAACAAGAATAAGACTCAACACAGCTAAAGAAATTAAAAACAAAAACAAACAAACAAAAAAGAATAGGTAAGCATTGCTAATTGTCCCTTTTCTCCCATTTCCAGGGGTGTTTTAACCCTTTAAGTAGCCCTGGGCATTTGCATGCAGAGAGGATTCGAAATCAAGCAGTGAATTCTACTTACACAGTATGTCTACAGCACATGCCCATAAGCCCAGCACAGAAAGATGCAATGTATAAATGGAAATCACTGTGAGTCAGGTGCACAATAGGTCTGACATACAACACCAGACTAGAAACAAATGTCTAAGCTGCCATTTGGGGCTTTCCAGGAGCCAATGCAGAATCTGGGCTCCAAAGGTGCATGCCTAAAGGTAGAAGCAGTCATTTTACATCAGTTTAACAAATAAGCAATGATCAAAAAACGGGTCAAAGTTTTCTTGAACATCATATCATTGAGCAAGCTCTTAATATCTCACAGGCGTGCGTCTAGACAACAGCACTTATATGTAGAAAATAAGAAATTTTTTTTAGAAGTGGGAAGACAGTAGCACGCTTTTTACCCTGTTACACACACACACAGAAATGATGAATGCTTAAAAAAAATAATAAAAGAAGGTAATCAAATAGAAATTGTATTTATTTTCAGTTGTCAGAGATGCGCCTTTTAGTAACATTTAGCCATTCTGACAAATGAAAATACGTATTTACTGACAGCTGTACCTAAGCATACAGACACTCTACTTCGGTAGATCACCTGCTTTTAATTTGCTCCATCCTAGAGGCAATAAAAATCCTTCAGGTAAATAGTTCAGCAGTTAATGAAAACTTACTTTCTGACAAGACACATTAGGAAAAAGAAATACAGTTCAATTTTGACTATTTTAGAAGGATGGACTTTTAATTTTGTGTTGCAGTCTGTAAGGATATATCCTTAAATATAAGGATATAGCAGGATTATATAGCAGAGCTTATCTATAAGCAGAGATATATCAATGCAATGCACCTTTTGAGACTTTAATTACTGAAGAAAGAACAGAACTTGATCTGTTGTATGCTACTGGGGCCTTCCTGCCAATGTTTGGCACATTTTAAATTAGAATAAAAAATTTTCCCTGAATTATATTGTTAGTATATCAACACTGTTTGAATTAATGATAATGTCTCTCTGCCACACTCAGTGTAGAAATGTTGCTGTCAATTTGCTGATTTTCTGAAAAAGGCAGAAAGGCAGTTTGAATACCTACTCAGTCTTCAAAATCTAATAGTGTGAAAAACTACTTTTACTACAGTTGCAGAACTCAGAACAATGTACACTTCAGTAAACAGTATTGTGGGGTTTGCATTTGGATATTTTTCCCAACACACTCTGAGTCCTGATTATTCCTGAAGTAAAAGTAAAGGAGAAAAATGTACTGAGTAGACATCCAGAAAAAGCGGCACAAGGTTTGACTTCTGAAGAAAGATGAAAGCTGAAGGAAGAACCAGAAAGAGCAACATGGCACAGAATGCTTTTTTCAGGTTCAGGTGGCTTGCAATTACAAAGCTATAAAACAGAGACTGCACCTCGAAGTCAAGGCAACCTGAGCAAGAGATACTGCCTCTTTTTTTCTGTGAACATATGGTATCACTGCTCCTGATGGATGGAGGGTAATCTGGGAACAAAACAGACATTTGCTCCGTATGCAAATGTCCTTGCCTTTATGGGTAGCTAGAGATCTGCAAGAATCTTGGCACTTCTGCAGATTTAGATATTTACTGATAAAGCCTTTCAAGAGGGGCAAGGGGGGACACTTTTTAATATACAATTTTGTTTGGAAAATCCAAAGCATATTGGAAGTAGTGTATGTATGCACACTTAATGAACATTATTTCGTTTTCTCTATTTCTGCTTAACTTTAATAGAAGAACGCTATAAATCTCTACTGGAAGTGCTGTTACAAACAGTACAGATGTGTAAAATTTGAATTCTGTAATCAGGCTCAGTATTAACAATTCGGCTGAAGTTTTAATAATCTGTTATAAGAAGGATTGTTTTTCTTCTCTAATGAGGAAACTCATTTGCTATAGTCAATAAACAGACACAATTTTGAGATAAATCAGAGAGTTTGGTTTGTGTTTTGTTGTTGTTTTTTGTTTTAAATCACAAGTGTACTATATTCTGTGTCTTCCCAAAATTCATAGCATTAAATTACAGTGAAAGGCTTTGGCTTGTTTTTGTTTTGGGTTGCTGTTTCCCCCCTACACACACACCCTAAAAAGTCAATATTAATTTCTTAAATTTGGTGCAACTTACATGAAAAATACAACTTTAATGGGTTAAGAAAGCATCCTGAAATTATTATAGCATACAGAAAAATATTTTTAAATAAAGAACTGCCTCTCATCACTAACTAGTATCAATACACTAGTATCAAATTATACAGTAAGAGTTCTACAGAGCCTTAAGAGCCCTTTCACCTGTGATATTATGAGGAGGAAGCCTCTCCCATTAGCCTCTACGAGTCTGTGGGTCTCAAGCGGGAGTTCCTAAACAGGTTCTGGGCAGTCTCTGAAGAGTCTCCTGTGCTGCAACAACTCCAGTACCATTACATGTGCAGCAATTCCAAGTGAAAGCACCAACATTGTATTTTGTTTAAGAAACAGATTTCTCAAAAGACTCTTCAGTCAGAAAGCAATCGGCTACTTATGTTCAGTGTTTGAACACTTCCAAAATATAGCATCAGCTTATTTTTTTAAACATGCTTTAGTCATTGTCACTTTGTTAAATTTTATACTTCACCATGTCGAACTTTGGTAGTGTACAGCATTTTCCAACAACATTATTCATACGTTTGTGTTTTAATTTCTACAGGCAAAATATTTTTTCTAAGAATCATTCAACCTTATGCATCACCAATAGAAAAAAGTCTGAAATAATAACAACCCCGATTAAGTGCTTACCATTCAAAATTTCCTTTAGATGTCTAAACCATGAATTACAGTGATCTTCACTTAAGTTGTTTAAATGGACAGCACAGTCCGTTAGTTTATTTTCTTCTTTATGCAAGCATTTAAAAATAGTGATACCCAATAAAGTACCACCTTTTTTCTGTCCCACAAAACGACGGCGTTTTAGTTTGACTGAAAATACATCCTTCATCTCAATAATCTCCTCTTCATCCTGTAGAACCGTACTGGAATCACCTGTAAGGAGGAAAAAAAAGTTACCAACTAAGAGTAATATCTAATCAAAATAAGCAAACAAAAAACAATACTGTTATGGCCTCACCTCTAGTTTCACTTGTTGCATCTGCTCATGCCTATACTGAAACTTATTGCATATCACACGCGTCAATCTCTGATCTCATATTTTACCAACTCTATTATTTAGGTACCCTGCTATACAAATAGCACAATCTCAAAGCGGCTATAGTATCCCTTTTTGATTCAAACAACTAAAACAAATTTGAGGCTCTAAAAAAGTGACACCTCCCCAACTTTTGTGTTGCTATTGAAGTCACAAGGCAAATTTTTCATTCTCTTCTTCAGAATCACCTCTCTCAGAAATCAGAAAGTGCAATAGGACCCAAGCTGACTATACAAATATAGCTAATTATATATATATTTAATTTATTTTTCCAATTGATACTACAGCTGCCCTTTGGGTTTAGACTAGAAAGAGATCAGAAAACGGCTGTGCAAAACCAGAAAAATACACCAAACGCACATCACCCATTTCATCTTTCATTTTCAAGTTACACGTTTGATTTTAATTTAGAAGACAAGAAAAACAGTTTCAAAAGTGCTTGTGACAGTTCAAAACTCTCAGCCCCAGAGAGAGTTATGTCAGGCTGGAACATGAAATGAAGGCTTTCTTGTATTGGGGTTGACAGACACACAGATCCCTGGGTTGCTGACGATGTCATGCACTAGTTGCAAATGCCTTTTGGAGGTGCAATAATTAAGCCACTGTGGTATAGGCTTATTCTGTTCCTTTTCTGCTCTCTTAAGCTGTAAAACACCCAATTCCTCAAAACCAAACCCATTCAAATACACAGACTGAAGGAAAAAAGTCAACATTCTTATAGGAGTCAGATATTCTGAACAGGAAAAGCAAACTTTCTTTGCTATGTGTTTACAGCAGATGCAATGTGATATAGAGACCAATAAAGAGCCCCTTGCAGCCCAAGGCACCAAACCAGACAGCTGGATTCTTACCAACTCTACATCACTCCTCTAAAACACCTGGGGAGTCTTTGTAGACCTTAAATGAAAGACTTCACAACATCCTCAATCACTTTTCATAGAATCATAGAATCATAGAATATCCTGAGTTGGAAGGGACCCTTAAGGATCATCAAGTCCAACTCTTGACACCGCACAGGTCTACCCAAAAGTTCAGACCATATGCCTAAGTTCACAGTCCAATCTCTTCTTAAATTCAGACAGGCTCAGTGCAGTGACCACTTCCCTGGGGAGCCTGTTCCAGTGTGCAACCACCCTCTCTGTGAAGAACCCCCTCCTGACGTCCAGCCTAAATTTCCCCTGCCTCAGCTTAACCCCGTTCCCGCGGGTCCTGTCACTAGTGTTAATGGAGAAAAGGTCTCCTGCCTCTCGACACCCCCTTACGAGGAAGTTGTAGACTGTGATGAGGTCTCCCCTCAGCCTCCTCTTCTCCAGGCTGAACAGGCCCAGTGACCTCAGCCGTTCCTCGTACGTCTTCCCCTCAAGGCCTTTCACCATCTTCGTAGCCCTCCTCTGGACACTTTCCAACAGTTTCATGTCCTTTTTATACTGTGGTGCCCAGAACTGCACACAGTACTCGAGGTGAGGCCGCACCAGCGCAGAGTAGAGCGGGACAATCACCTCCCTTGACCTACTAGCGATGCCGTGCTTGATGCACCCCAGGACACGATTGGCCCTCCTGGCTGCCAGGGCACACTGCTGGCTCATATTCAACTTGCTGTCTACCACGACCCCCAGATCCCTCTCTTCTAGGCTGCTCTCCAGCGTCTCATCGCCCAGTCTGTACATGCAGCCAGGGTTTCCCCGTCCCAGGTGCAGGACCCGGCACTTGCTCTTATTGAACTTCATGCGGTTGGTGATCGCCCAGCTCTCCAACCTGTCCAGATCCCTCTGCAAGGCCTTTACGCCCTCATTTGAGTCCACAAATGTAGGTTCTAGAACTACAGATACAGACCCATTTAAGACCCATCTTGACTATAAAAACAGCATTTTCAAAGGGGAGGTCTACTCATCTTTTTCCAGAAACACTTGTCAGACACACAGACCACTGGACATTCCAGCACACACACAGTGTTTTAGGAACTTGGGTAAGCAGACATATGAAGTATAATAGCAGCTGCCCAGCAGTTATTCACCAAGACCAGTACAAATAAGCTAAATGGGTTTGCTTTTTAAATGTTTTAAATTAAATAACATTTTGGAATATTAGCTTTGCTGAGAGCATCACTAATTTTGTTGTGCTAATATTATGCGTACAAACCGTAAATAGATTACAAACATTAGTCTATTTGTCCTGCATGAAACTACAAAATGAAGGCCTGCTCCAATACTCTCTTTCTGCTAGCAATTTCCATAATATAACCTTAGTTGTCAGTCAGCTAAGGCCCATTTCATCTTGTCTCTTCATGCTACTACTTCAGCCAGATATTTATTTGCTTTTAAACCTTCCTCTTCCTCTACATTTGTCAAAGTCTTGCGTTGCTTAGATGCACATAAAAATTTTGAAAATTAAAATAATCCATTCTTACTAGGCAGCATTACATTTTCAAAAATAGTATTTTTATTCCAGCTGTTCTACTGGAACACATTTTCAAATACAGCTTGGAGAAGTATATAAACTATAAAGAAGAAGGATATAGAGGTGCTCGAAAGAGTCCAGAGAAGGGCAACGAAGCTGGTGAGGGGTCTGGAGAACAAGTCCTACAAGGAGCGGCTGAGGGAGCTGGGCTTGTTCAGCGTGGAGTAAAGGAGGCTCAGGGGCGACCTTATTGCTCTTTATAAGTACATTAAAGGAGGCTGTAGAGAGGTGGGGGTTGGTCTGTTCTCCCACGTGCCTGGTGACAGGACAAGGGGGAATGGGTTTAAGTTGCGCCAGGGGTGTTTTAGGTTGGATGTTACAAAGAACTTCTTTACTGAAAGTTGTTAAGCATTGGAATGGGCTGCCCAGGGAAGTGGTGGAGTCACCATCCTTGGAGGTCTTTAAAAGATGTTTAGATGTTGAACTTAACGATATGGTTTAGTGGAGGATTGTTAGTGTTAGGTCAGAGGTTGGACTAGATGATCTTGAGGTCTCTTCCAACCTAGACAATTATGTGATTCTGTGATTCTATAGGAATACCGAATCATACAAAAGCATCATCCTCAAGTTTTACATTGTAAAGGAAATATTGAATGTGTTAATATGATCAGGACAGGCAATTTTTACTACAGTTGAAAAGTTTTCATGCAAGGCCTTAGGCCTACTGTACAATTTTTTATCTTCCATTTTTACTGAAAATAAGATCATCACAAATACAGTAAAATTTTATTTTAAAAAGAACTCAGATGAAAATTTAAGCCATGAGTTATATGTATATATTTTATATATTTATGAATATGTAAATATAAGTATATTTATAAATATATTGCATATGTTATTATGAAATATCTCTAACAGGTAGTAACAACCAAGTTTACTTTAAAAATAAAGTACATAATGCATTAGACACTTCTTTAAACTTAAAAAAAAAAAAAAAACACAACACAATCAGTTTGTTAGTATCATATTGGTTATTGCTAGCTGTTTCAGGACATTAACTGTCCTCTCACATTACTTAGAAAGATATTGGGTACCATCTGTTCTTGCAAGAGATTTAAGTATACATCTATTAGATATCATGCTATTTATTTAATTCAGTACCCACTTCCCATTGTTGTATCCTCTGAAAAAAAAAAAAAGTCAATTTAATTACAAGGAATAAAGATAATCTCTTCTACCAGGCTGCCCTGTCATCATGAGAGCTGAGAGGGAACCTGTATAAAGTAGGTTACAGGCGTTAGGAAGAGTAAAACTAACAGCACTTAACATTTAACAAAGACCTAACAAAAACAGAATATATGGCACTTAAAAAAAAATTACTATAAGCCAAGAGCTTGTCTAAATCAATCTCAGCACATCTGTCTGATGTAGAGCGTAAACAGGATTAGAGTTGGATTTATCTGCTTGACGCTAATTGTACTCACAGTTTCTGCACATGTCCACTTTTTTTTCCTCCCCAAATACAGCATGAAAAAAGGCCTGCCTGATATACGAATTTCTAGGAAGTTTTATGCCTCAATTTATCCCATCTCTGTTTCTCTGTTTTCAAAAAAAAAAAAAAAAAAAAAAAAAAAAAAAAAAGACTATCCTACATTTTTTTCCTATTTACAGTAATCTAATCTCTTATTTAATAAAAAATTAAGTGTTAAACTAAGTTTTAAACAAATAGAGTATCTCATGTTTAAAACAAAATTGATCAAAACATACAGAAGAAAAAAACAGCACTATAGAAAACAGAACAATTTGCAGAAATGTGTCATTAAAATACAAGCGCCAACACTTCAACAACGTATCATTTATCAGACTGTTATCTGACAATAGAGGGCCAACATCTAGGAGTGGTATCTGAGGACTTAATTTCTGTAACAAATATCTGAGAAATACGTATGTCAGGTGTCTGTATAGTTCAACTACAAGATTTGGAAATAAGGAACATAAGGTTCTACTCCCCTGGTCATGAATTCTTTGTATGACCTTTGGCAACTCACCTAGTCCCACTTGATTCTATAGATAAAACTACTACACATTTTGTCCTATTAGGCTCTCAAGCTTACTTCATTGATAGTTCATTGCTATACCTGAGTACAGTGTAACATAATAGATAAACAGAAATAAAACCATCAAGATTATACCAAAGAAAATACAGTAGTTATTGCAGTTCTTCTTACACAGCATAAACACTGTTTTCAACACTATTATTCCAAATATACAATAAAATATAGTCGTATTAATATATTTTTTAAAAGGAAATAGAATGAAAAGTGAAAACAGTTTTGACAATATGTTCACAAACTTATGCTTAGCAATATTTATTTTAAAAATATAATTTGAAATAATTTAATAATTAATTATTAAATAAATATTTTAAATAAATTCTGTATAAAACACCAAGTACTAACTTGAGCCCATTCTTCCCATCAGTGCAGTAAGGGCCATGCAACTGACTCATGAAACCACTCCAGAGTTTTCAGCTACTACTTTGGTTATGAAGGACTAGCAATGCGAACTATAAAGGTGAAAGTATGATCATTTTTTGCCAAAAGAGCTAAGAATCACTGTATAGCTCACGTCAGACTATTCAATATTAATTTAAATACACAAAACATAAAACAGAAAAGCTACTTTCAAAACATCTGAATTTTCAATCTATTTCAAAAAAGATCAGTCATGCAACACCTTGGAAGGGGTGGGGGGAACAAAAAAAACCCACGATATTATGCCTCCTACTCTCCTTCATAACCAGAGAAAGCAAAACTTCACTTACTGCTTGGCCAGAATATTGAACAGTGAGCTGGGGAGAAGGTGGTAAAGCATGGGCCAGGCTGGGGAAGACCTGTTTCTTTTTGTTTGTTTTTAAGATCACCTTTGTGCTACTCAAGTCCTTTTAAATGGTGTTATAAAGAGATACATAACACAGCCAAGACCATAGTTTAGAAAAATATTTTCCAGATTGTGTGTAATGACCTCCTAGGGAGCTCAGGAAGTATTACAAAGTACTGAAGAGATGCATTGTAGTTCCTCCAGAGCTCGAGAGTAAAAGCAGGGTGCAGCTACTACCTTCATCTTTTAATGCCACCTATTTACTTGCAGCAACAGCTGTAACCCTTCAGGGCAGAAAATTGAGCTTAAAAGCATCTGACAGGAAAACAACCGATTTTCATTCTCCTTTAGAGAATCTCAGGGTGAAGTGATGTATTTTGCCAAGCCAATGCAACACCGTGCCATTAATCCCCCTTCCAATACAGGCACCTACCACAACTGTGTAGTCCAGCCTTTGTTTTGTGTCTGGCACTTGACAAAACCAAGTTGAGTCAATTCAACTCTCTAAAGTAGCATAGATTGTCCATTTTATTTTATTTTTTTGCTGGCTTAGTCTTCTGACAAGTTAGTTAACGCAGTCATTTCAACACGAGTCCTGCAACCAGAAATGGCTCAAAGTCATAAGAATACACATAGCAGGGAAGGAGGAAAGACTGGAACTGTCTCTTTTCATCAGCATGAAGTCAGTGTGGCTTGGGCCAACATGCTGTGCGCGTTAACTTCTAATTGCTAATTCCTCAAAGATCATCAACAGAGTCAGGAAGAACTGGGAAGATGCACACTGATTTTTTAGAACTCTATTTACGTGTTATTAAAAATATATATAATACTCAGAATAAAACTCTAAGTCTATAATGACACAGTGTGTTGGGCAAAAAATTACACATTATTTTAATACAGCAGCAAAAGGCATCATGATAATTGTTTACTATTCATGTTCAGCAAAGTTACCCCAAAGAAGGAAGCATGGCTGAAATTACCAGCCAGCAGGTCACTCTTCTCTATACAATGCTTTATTTCTGTGTATATCCAGGAGTACATTCCTGTATATTCATACAGGCATAATGTTCCTAAAAATAAAAAGGTTATGAGAGAATACTTTCATAATGCATTAGGATAGTCACCTCAAAAGTCCCTACTTCCATAAGTCCCTCCCATGGTATTTTAGCACAACTAGTTTAATATAAAGCAGTCCAAGAAGCAGAGGCAAGAATCCTTGACTCATGACTTCAGTTGGTTGCTTCCTCCAGCCTTCTCCCCTCCTTTTCCATCTCTCTCCATGTTCCAAACCTCTCTTTCCACAGGACTCCTTCACCAGTTGATTCTGATCCCTGCCCTCCACCACATCTTTTAAAAACTAATCATCCTTGTCTTTCCAAATATCCTAAGGCCTTCCTTCTTGCATGAGGCTCAGTACACATCAGTCCCCAAAGCTTTCACTCACAACATGTTCCATGAGCAGCAAAACACCTTCCTCTCAAACTACAAGGTAACAGTAAAACTTTGTCAGCAAATACACCAAAATTCATAGTTTGAAAGGAAGCCCAATAGTTTCTTGAATAAAGACCTGAGCCGAAAAACAGCTCCACCATTATGTGATTAAAACTTAGCACAAGACCTAGCATTTTTTCAGACAAGAAGCTCCGCCTTAAGGAAAAGTTTCCCCATCATTCTCCAACAAAGGATTTAAAGGAGATTATGAAATGAAAAAATAATCTCCAAAGAAGATCTGCTGGGAATGATGCTGTAGAGAACAGGGGTAGCTGAAAGGAAGGGAGGCAGAGAGACATTCTGAAACTAATGCACTTGAGAGGGGACATGCGAAGTCTTTGCTTTTTAATAGTTACATTTTCTCATTAACATCACATTAACTGAACTTCTTCACTGAAAGGGTTGTGAGGCACTGGAACAGGCTGCCCAGGGAAGTGGTGGAGTCACCATCCCTGGAAGTCTTCAAAAGACGTTTAGATGTAGAGCTTAGGGATATGGTTTAGTGGAGGGCTGTTAGCATTAGGTTGGAGGTTGGACTCGATGACCTTGAGGTCTCTTCCAACCTAGAAAAATTCTGTGATTCTGTGATTTAAGAAAGAGGTCACTGAAAATAAATTTACTATAGAAAGCTCTACGTTTTACATTAAGAGTATGGCCCACATACTGCCTAATTTCATAATACAATTGGAAAAGTAGCAGCAAACCTTTCACAAAGTGCCTGAAACTCTGTGGTGTTTACTGTAAGAAGTGGAAGGAGTTGTGTGACAAACGTCCATGCAGTTTGCATCCTTTCGTAAAGCCTCTGCAGACACAGGCATCAGATAAAATGGATAGTTTTACAAAGACCACTAGCACCACTATCATATAATGGAATTAATTAAAAGAGAGAGATCTGTGAAATAAAACAGAAGACTGGGATCTAACGACATGTGATTTAATACAACAGGCTAGCAGAGCTGAAAGGTACTAAAGAAACCCCAAAGAGGAAACATGAGCTTCATTTCACACTCTGTTGAAAGATCTCACATATACACACCATTTTGTACCTCCTAATTTGTGTCATAATCATGACAATTACTTCTGCCATTTCAGAAAATAATGATGAAAAATTGAAATCACCTCTTATGCCCATATGACATCACCAGGTTTGATCAATTGCAAGTTAATAATTAATTCTACTTGCACTCTTACTGGCAAGGTATTTGCTTCAGCCTCAAATACAAATTTACAAACCATCCAATACTGCTAAATACCAGTGACATTCAGGAAATTCAGCATGCCTCAAATATCTGAATTTTCATCTTTTCTGAAAAGATTTTTAAGTTAAAATTTTTTTAAGAAACAAAAAAAAAAAAAAAAAAAAAAAAAAAAAAAAAAAAAAACAGACACATCCCATTCTAAACACCAGACAATTCCCTTCCATAAGCTATTGGTAATTAATGCATATTAGCAATTCATGCTTTTAGGTACTGAAGCACAGCTATCAGCTGCTAGATAAACTCATCCATGAACCTCTCATTGATTAACAGCTACATGTTCGGTTTTATGCTCATTGATCTTTAGTTTGTTTTTCTAGGAGATTTCTTCATAAACTCAGCCATCCTTTGTATCATACTGCCTGCACCTTCCACACTCGCCCAAGGATAGGAGATGGCAGCAGCACCACCAAAATCCTCTGGCAACCATAAAACCCTTCTCTCGCCCCCAGTTCACTTCAGCTCACTTGCCACATAGGAATAGGAAGAATGTAAGACTACACCACTTTGCCTGAAGGGATGAATGAATCCCATTTTGTTCATGTAGACCAGACTTAACAGACTTAAAAGAAATGCAAAGAAAAAAAATAAAGTTAGATATCTTTATATTTTTCCCCTTGCTCATAGTGAAAATGTTCATATTACTCTAATTAACCTTGCAAAACATTTTTGGCATATTAAAAATATATTTTATACAACATGATATATGTTTAGTATGAAAAATAATTGCTTAGAACACAATACAAAATTTAAGGTATACTTAGTCAAGTTTTCAGTATTCAAATGAGTCCTTTGTACAAAGAAGAAAGCTTTCAAAATACAACACTCTAGAATCTTTCTGGTATGACTGTCATTGTTAGTACAGGGAATTTGCTACATTTACAGTGATGCATAATCCTGTGACTGAGGAAATTACATTCTCAGACTTCATCAATTCTAAGATTTTGTTTGTAGCTTAACATGATGACAAAGCTCTCACAAAAGATTTGATACCAATATGATGTGACACAACTGAACCAAACCTTAATTTCACTCACAGTAAGAAATCACAGGATTAAGTAACACTGTGCAGTCTTTTAGAAAAGTTTATTGCTTCCAGATGGATGCAAGTTTCCTTTCAGCACTGATTTTATCTTCTGTACACAGGGTGCCAATGCTACTATAAATATAGACAAAATGTAGTTATAAAGATAAATTATTAAAATATTGACATAAACAGGCTTATACAATACTGCCTCTTTCCACAGAGGGCAGCTACATTAGAGTGATGCATATATTACAAATGTTCAACATTAAAACATGCGCACCCATTTCAGAAATTACAGCCCATGTATGAACAAGCACAAATTTACAAGGTATCCATAAAATGACTTCTAATTCAAACTGCGTGCTCTTTGCCCCACGTTGTGTAGTGCCATGTGTTTCACTGCATGGTGCACACTACCAAGATGTCCACCTGTGCCCATGTAACTGTGCAGCAAGCTAAGTATATGCTTACTTCATTTAGCAGCAGAACTGTTGAATATACACCGTAATAATACACATATGTTGAAATTAAACTAAAATTGTAAATAATAAATGTATGCTCATTAAATTTCAAACCATGTGCTCAAGACACTGGCAAAGTATATGAACAGCTCTATAAAATATTTTAATGAAAAAAATGAATTGTGGGGAATAACTGATTGGACTGTAAGAAAATCATATACAATGTTATTTTGGAAATCAAGATACACTAAAAAATTATGGGGGGGGAAGCTGGTACTTTGAGTTGTTTTAATATTTTATGTTGTTACACTGTTCAGGAACTGTAAGAATATTGGTAACAAGTTATTTAAAATATTATTTGAAATTATCACGAGATTCTCAAAAATCTAAAGATCTCCATCTTTCTTTAGATTTGTGTAATAAGCACTGCATAAATTTGAATAAGATAATTCATTTTTAAATAACAAGCAGGATCCAGAAAATGCTTTATGAATAATATTTTAGCATTAAGTACCATGAAATTCAAAATTAACAACCAGCATAAAAATAACTTTCACTTTTACGTCAAACTGCATTAATATACTAAGTTACACACGGAAATGTATGCATTTTCAGGCAGGCATATCAAATGACACTAATAAAAAAAAAAAAAAAAGACACTAATAAAAAATTCTAAATAAATAAATAAATAAATGAAGCAAAAAACACCCCACAACAGTCCATGACTTATGCTTCACATCTTTGCATGGCTGGTAACCTCAAATAAGTCATCTCCCATGGTTTTTAGGCAAATTGGCAAATTCCTTGTCATTTCAACCTATTACTCTTAACTTTGGTATTGTAACTGTAGCTACATACCACATTTACATATGTATTCCTAATCATAGTCACTAAAGGTGATTTGTACCAAAGCATGGAAACCTAAGGACATTTTCATAGTCTTTTGAATATATTTGGGGAGATAAGTAATAATCACACAAAGAATCACAAGAATGCAGCATGAAAGAGTACCAAGAATTACCAGGATCAAATGGAAATACCACTAATGAACTTAAAATACTCAATTTCTGATGAGCTCTTGCTGTTGGAGAAACATGCATGTCAGATGACAAAAATACTTTTCAAACCTCTATTAAAAAACATGAATTTTTACTCCTCCAAAATGTGAAATGTTAACACCATACCAAATGGTCACACATCTACAGGGACTACTATCACTGCAAGGTTTAAGTAAGTATCTCACTTGGAGATCCTGAAAATTTTACTCTTAGCATAAAGATCCTGCATATGGTTGCAGGATCAGAGAGAGATTCACATTCAAAGTACCCATGCAGCCACTAACAGATGCATCTTCAAACTGGATTCAGCAACAGCTTAGTTAATCCACACCGTTACTTCAGAAACACGTCAGCTAGCTACCCCTATCACTAAAATCAAGCTACTCTACAGCCTTTGCAAAAAAAAACTGAGACTAAGAAAACTCAAGTAATGATGTCTTTGACAGGATCTTATGCTATAGATTACAATAAATATGACTCACATCTGCCCTCTTTGCAGAAAGCCTACTTTCACAACCAACAAAGCCAAATGATGATTATCTTAGAGTCTTTACAGCTCTTTCTACGGGAAAAATAAAAATAAAAGTTTGTTGTAAATTTCTTTATGTAGCTGCAGCTTAGGAAGAGGCATATCAAGAGGGGAACAAATCATCTACTGCTGAAGAAAATACACAAATAGGGAACAACAGATCAGAAAGAAAAAAAAAAAAGAAAAAAAAAAAAGAGTAATTCAGAATTGGAAAACTCCAAAACCTGGTGAAGACTTCCAGCAGTGTTCAGAAAAATTCTCAGCACCACTTACTCATCTCCCTCTTCTAAAATAGACCATGTAGTTATCAATAAGGATGGAAAAGTTCAGAGTCTAAAATGGCTGACAGAGAACAAAAGACTTCATTATGAACATAAGTACCTTGCAGATGGAGGCTAGGCAAACACTGACATACAAATTCTACCAAGAAAGCTTGCTTAATAGTGCAAATACAGGTAGAGTTGCAGACGAGCGATGTGTGTTCTTTTACATAAAATATAGTTTAAATATAACTTAGCTGTTTTCTGGTACATAAGACCAGCAATATCAGCTCAGAGCAAGAGTCCATCTGTCCCGGTATCCTGTGTCAAACCATAGCCATAAGCAGATGGTAAGAGAAGAGAAGGAATCGAGCAAGCATTTTTTCTATGTCTCTCTAATACTCTTCTACTCCCCACCTGTTTTCATTTGGGATACCCAGAACTGACTGTGGTTTCTAGGTATTTAACAGCTCTCAAATGAGGCCTTCAGTCTCCGGCTGAATCCACAAAATCTTTTAGCATCACCAATATCCTTTGGCACTATGTTTCACAGTTCTGTTGTACTCACTGCATCCTTTTGTTTTGAGCCTGCTTCTTCTTATTTGATACACCTGACTTATTATATTGGAAGGTAGAAAGCTATTGCCATCTGCTCCCCCCACACCCTATCTCAACTGCCTCTCTGTCAGACCAAAAAGAAATAATCCTTAACATAATAATACATACAACAGTTTAAGTGATAGATGGTATTTTCTTCAGAATAAACTTCTGATTATATACACTAGGAGCAGTCTAACAACAGTTCCTGATCTTAATCAGGATGATGTTAAATAAGAGATGAACACATTACAGTATTGTAATTACTGTTAATTGTATCAACTCTTGATTCACTGTCACATCTGTAAAATGGACATGCCTCTGAAGTTGTGCTGTAGGACAGGACCAACAATATCTAAATGCTTTTCCATTTCTATTTTAACAGTCCACAAACATACAAACTCAATGTTTCTGCTTCTCTGTGTTTGTCCCATGACAGCTTTTTCCCTTCCATACCCTTTTCCAACCACACTGTTAATACCAAAGGTACTATGAACTTTTCAGGCAGCCTTCACTCCATGCATTAGAGAAAGAAAACAAACACCAGAAACATAAAACAAATAGAAACGTATTTAAAGACAGCTTTCTTTTTACTGTAAGTTCATTTCATTAGTCTGCTTCTGCGCACAAACTAGTATTGTTAAACTTGCAAATGCAAAAAAAAAGCAGTATCTGCTTTAAGCAAAACGAACAAGTGTGTATGTATAAATCATACTCTTGGCTCAGTACTGAATTTATGGGTACATTCCACAAGCAGTTTCCATAAAATGAAACCTAAGGATGAAACTTCAAAAAGACCACCTGCTTGTTTCCATCATATTTTAAATAATTAACTCTCCAACAAATGTAAGTGCAAAGAAAATGCTGTTTTGTTTGTTCTTCTGTAAGAAATAAACATTAAAAAAAAAAAAAAATCCCACACCCTTAGTTGTTACTATTCCTCCATCACAAAAGATGTATGAACAGAAAAGGACCTGGAGCATCTTCCCAGTTTAATCACAGCCTCATTTAATAAACACATTGCTGTTAAGTGACCAAGAATCATTGCATTTCTTGTGAAATATTCATAAGCATTCTTTTTCCTTCAAAAAAATCAGTACCATGTTAAAAATACATATCTATGTAAAATCTTTTCCTGATTATCGGAACATGTTGATGGTTTTGTGGGCTTACCCCAGAACATACTAACTGCAGAAATTGCTACACAGCACCACAGATCAGTTCAAAGTCTGAAGTCCATGAGTTACCACCAGCTACAGCCACCTATCTGTCTGTGTACTATTGACTAGTGCCATGACAATTTTGATCCCTTGCTAATTACCTCTTCCCCGGGTACATTCACCTTGTAGAGGCAGCAGAGCAGGCCCTCGAGAAGTCCAGAACTACTCAGGTCTGGATCCTTTCACTGCCCTCCCTGGCAGGGCTGCGATGAGCAGTGCACCAGCGAGAAGAGCTGGGAAGGAACAATTTCTTGGTGAACCATATTCAATACACTCAACAAACCAGCCAAGGAAACGTGTTATTTTCACATAAAATCCCAGCCACTCATCTAATTTTTTTTTTCCATTTTCCTTCTACTTTATTCACATGAGTTGTCATCTAAGTCAAAATACAATTGACTTTTATTTTAAAGCCATTTTCATATGTTACTTTAAGTGAGAATATTTCACTTATTCTGCTTCTGCTATACTAAGCAATACAGAAAAAATATAAAGACAATTTTTAAACATCTGTCAAATAAGTGTTTTTAATGTAATGATGAGCATTTAACTACTCAAACTCAGTATCTGCAAAACAGCATTATATTTAGTCATTAGTATTTATTACTGTTACCCTTAGCATGATCATTTGTATGTGAAATTTTGTTTTTCCAAGACTGTCTGCACTGTGTAAAGCTCTGTTTCCAGGATACGTATAATAGTGCAGCACACAACATCTGTTGCTTTGCATTTTCTGAGCTTTGCAAAGCATACTTTCCTATACTCACTTGAGTGTATGAGCTGACAGAAGAGATATATGGTCACAGTTCAAACAAACCGACAGCTACGACAACTACTCCAAACTAAAAAGCCTCTAAGTAACTACCATCTTACATAGCCTGCCTGAACAGACAAAAGCTGGGAAATTCAGAGTTCAGCACTGAATTCTGTTCATGAACTGACCATTTGTTTAGAATTGCAACACACAGTGAGGAAACAGCCACAAGCTAGATGAGAGAACTGCAGGGTAAACCCAGTTACCATACGCTTATGTCAGATTTTATATGTTCTTACATCTACAACTGAATGAGAAGCTGAGGTGGAAGGAATTGCCACCAGACCTTAAACATAAATAGAATTTTATTCCATCAAATCCTTAGAGAAAGGCTATTATAATGCAAGGCTCACATGAAAATTCATACCTACAATTTTTTAAATGCATTTTCTTTTTCAAGCAAACATATTTGTCTTGAGAGAGCTCCCGTGCTACTACTAATGAAAACTAACAATTCCTTATAATGTAAGGAAAGCAAATGGTGGGCCTGGAAAATAATTTTTAATACCTCTACAAGTTATCTTGGGGTCATGTGAATAACTTTTAATACACTCTGGATTTTGAGCTCCCATTTTACATAAAATGAAACACTGTGGTTTACAATATTCTACAAGCTCTGGCTTGCAATCACATTACAAAACCTTCAAATTAGTATGGCTTGAAGCCTCTTCTTGGTTTTTGCCACTTAAGGACTTACATATTTTATGTATCAATCCCAAAGTTTCTAAGAACTACATCATCATACATAGATATAAGTTCTGTGTTTTGATTTTGTTTTCTTTAATCTCTAGCATTCATAATATACTGTTCAATATTTGGAATTTACCATACACACTACACAGAAATACTTGTTAACATTCAGCTAGGATGACAAATACAAATCACAAGGAAAAAAAAATCATAAAACAAATACCCACCTATGAAAAAAACAAACAGGATATTCTTCAATCCTAAAAAGACACACACTAGGAAAACATGGGGAAGGAATCAATTCAGAAGCCCACCCTCAATCCCTACATAAACATTTCAAAACACTCCCACTTACAAGCATGATAAAGATACACATACAGCTCAAGAGTTTAAACAAATGTGTTCGTCTCCAGGCACCAAACTCATTCCCAAAAGATAAACCTATAGACTACTTTTCTATATCAGACATGAGCAACTCCTGAAAGCTAACTAAAAAATGGGGATTTGTATGTTGCAGAGAACACAGCATGGATTCTTCTCCAAAGAAGAAATGGCACTGTTGGCAATTCTAGCACCATAAAAATTCCAGGTTGGGGGGACATTTCTTGTTTCTCCACTGGACTTTTGGATTTTTTTTTCCTCTCATTTTTAATCACTCCACAAGGACGCACAAATAGCAAAACAGCAATGTTGAGATATTACAAGGAGCAAAAGGTTCTCATTCAGTAGAAGCAGTGCATTTTTAATCTTCATAGTTTAATAATAAGAAAATACATTAGGTTTTTAGGTTCAACCAAGAAAGACAACTGCATGTTAAATGAGTTGACTTTATTTTTCCTCTGGTAAATTTGTCATTGAAAAATATGAAGTAAATTACTTCTAGCTTCATAATCACTTTTGGAATTAATACACTTCTGAATGAAAAGGTGTAACAAGGTGAGAATGCATGTCAATACACAAAGCCAAAGAAATACAAAAAGACTAATTATCTTTCAGAATACTAAGTCTCATACATGTATTTAATTTTTAAAACCATGAACAGTGTCATGTGAAAGTGAATGCTATCCTCATACAAACATACATCATACATTGGAAGCAAAATAATCAGCCACTTATCCAAATAACACAAGTTCAACACACTTTTTTTTTCTTTTTCTTTTTTTTTTTTTTTTTTTTTCCTGCAGAGGGCCACAGCAAAACTGTTTGATAATAAAAGCTGGAGTCCCATGTAAACAGAAAATAACATTGTCTTCAACTCTTTATCATAACCTATATAAAATCCAGTTACCCAGACCCATCTACATGTGAAAGATCATTATACAGCATGCCTATTCACCCAAGAGGATGAGCTTCCAACAGGCTAAGAACCCGTTTGGGCTGCCTTTACAGGATCATGACTACACTGCCAGTTGCAGCGGCACACCACAGCTGAGCTTCAGCTGTATTTGCTGCTTCGCTCATTCAGCTTCACTTGCAGATGTGATCCTAAACTGTTATCACTGTGCTTAACTGAACAGGGGAAGGGTCCCCAAACTGTGAGAAAGGATTTCCAGAACTTCTTCCCTATTGAAATAGTTTGAGAAATGCTGTCCTTGCACACTGTCTGCACACACAAGTATTTTTGAGACCACCTAAAAAGTGGGAAAGGGGAAGTTCTAGTAATCTACTTCAAGTTGACATACAGTTAAATAATAATGAAATTCTATATTAAAAGGTTGATTTATCACCTTCACAGCTGCACTTAACTCTATAGCATGCCAGAGTATGATGAAACCCAATTAAATCAAAAAATAGAGAGTTAACGTCTGTGAAACAGGAATCAATTTAGAAAAAGATCCCAGTGTAATGCAATTCTATAGGAGTCCCAGTAGTAAATGACAAAAAGGTCAAATTTTGAAAGGAAACAGCAGATACCACCACAAAACTAGCAGATGTTCCTAAAGGATCATCTGTACAAAAACATAAGCATATGTGAGAGAAATCCAACACTATCATGAAATCAGTTGGTGTCTAACATAATAGCAGTTCCTTATGGCAATATGGTAATACATGTATCAGATACTCAACACATTATGGCTTTTTGTCTGCACATACTGTTACAACATAAGTCATAAAAACCAAGACCACTGATTTTCTTGAAAGGAAAACATTAGATCCATGATCCACAAATGTTAAGGTACACAAAGACTATCCAATCCTTCAGGTTTATGCTCACAGATTTGCAGCTATTTAGGGTCATAAATTGTCTAAGAAGGATACAAATATTTCTTAGAGTACCACACATACTGAAATAGAAATATGCCTCTAAAAACAGGGCCTAATATACTAATATAGTTGTGTATACCTAAATGAAACAGCAAGAAAAAAAAAAAAAAAACAGATTCCTTGTCTCCAGTGCCTGTTTGCTTGTTTTGGCATAAAAGTGACAACAGCCATTAGATACCTGCTGTTCTTGTTTTATGTAACAAATATACATTTTTAAATAAATATATGTAGTTAACAAGGCATCTACGATGAAACAAAAGTTGTTTTCCTAAGTTTTGTTTATTTTGACTCCTACAAGGACAGACTTCCCTGCTTTATTTCTGTTTCATATTTGCAAAAGAAAGGCAGAAAGGCCTTAATCTAAGCACATCTTTTGTCAAAATACAAAATAAGAAACTGCAAAAGAACATCATATCCCGAATTCCAGCATGATCAGGGAGCACAATCCCCACTGCTGTTCCATGCAGGTACTCCAGAACCTCACTCCACACACACCAAGGAGAGAAACAGCTGCAGGCAAAGAAAGCAAGTGGTGGCCTTGGGGTCTGAATGGACAAGCTATTTGTAAGATTTTGTATTTATTTCCTGCAGACATTACTTAAAAAAAAAATAATAATATATATATAGTTTAAGGCATGTTTTCCAGAGTTCTGATTGTTCTGTAGTTTCTTGGACATTTAAAGAGCACTGCTCCTAAATGAGAGGGACAACATGAAAGAAACCACACATTGTCCAAACATTTGGGAATGGGTGGCTAGTGCTCCAGACAGACTTGAGTGGTCTGATCAGAAAGAACTGCTGCCATGTGAGTAAGCTACACCTGAAAGTCAAGATAAGCTGGTAACGGGGATGATATGATAAATAGGGATAAATGGGGATGATATGATAAAAATGATGACCAAAAAAAAGATTGCAACAGCATCTAGAATGTGAACAAGGCAGATAAAATAGCATTTCTCGAAGGCTGAAGAACAGGACAATTGAGAAACCGAGGTACAAGACTTTTGCTTAGGAAAGGAATTTGTGAACTGTTTTTAATGGTTAGAAAAGAACTTTAGTTACCAATGAAGAAGGGACACTTAACCCTGTACCACGGACATCAAAACAGCATTAGCATGGATATCAAAGACTGGTGAATATATAAACTTTTTTTTTTTTTTAATGTATACGCCCAGATTCTTCCAAAGGAAACAGTTAACTCATGCACACCTTTGCACAGAAAGCACAAAGAGTTAGCAGTTATTCTCTGAACAGGAAACTGATAAGTTGGTTTTTTGTTTGTTTGTTTTAAAAATATTTTAGCATATGAATTTGCATCCTACCTCGTTTTACCTCACCACTTTATTATGCTTCCTCTGACTTTTCCGCTTTTCCTGCCCCGTATTTCCAGGCCCTGCACCCCACAGCATGACCCTGCAAGCTGACCAACAGCTGTGGTTTCCCCTCCATTCCCTGGTGCCCCCCTACATTGCCCCTAAAGCCCCCCCCACACCCATGTGGCACCTCAGCTTGCCAGGCAGGAGGAAACAAGGACGAAAGCTGAGCTTTGCCTTGCCAACAGTAACAGCACAGCAAAACCTAATCATTCCTTAGAGCAACGGGAGAATGAAAAAATAAACAGAAAACCCACCACCTTTGGCAAGTCGAAAACTCTCCATTTTATGGGCTACCGGAGCTCTACAATAACAAAACCCACAATATCAGCAACAGAAATACATTTCTATTAAAACTTAAATGCCATGAAAAAGAGTTATTACTTATGTGAAAGCTGAATGACTTTGGGATCCTGTTAGCTCAAACTCACGTCACACTGTGAAGCAAGTCATGAACACATGCTGTTTAACATGCATGTAAACCCAAACACACAGCAATGCAATTTGCAAGACCTAGCAAAGAAACTTATTTTCTGGAACAAAGATTTCAATATCTGCTCTTTTTGGATAGAGAGAATCAAAATACATACAAAAGCCCCTATTAGATGTCCAGGGTATGTTAATCCCTTTTAACATGTTTAGAGAGGTGCATAAACATGTGAAGTATAGGAAAAACAGCAGAAAACATGAAGCAATGTAAATTGTTCCACCAACAGCTAGCCATGGACTCTCCCAGACTGACTGGCTGATAAAGGAAAAAAAGACACACAGAAAATCAAGACATTATGTCTAGAAGTAGCCTCAAATAACAAATGTATTTGCGAGACTGATAATATACTCAATTTTCTTAAATAGTTTGTTTTTGTTTTTTTTTCAAAAAGTTAAAAATTAACATTCTTCCTAAGGGATATACATTTTATGGACTTCCCTGAAAAAGATTTGAGTCTCTTTCATGTTTAGACACTTTGGGATTGTTTAAGACTGTATGATTTTTTACTTCAATTTATATCTTAAAACCATATATCCATGTGATAAATACACATCACACTCTCAGTTATACTTTGCATTTTTATGCCTTTTCCTACTTGGACAATACATAAGCAACTTAGAGAAATTATGTTCTCTACACATCAGGCAGAGAATCAAAAGCTTTCAGTTTGACCAACGTACAACTTTGGTAATTCACGTTTTGTAACAGCCAGTTCCCATTTCCATTATTCCTGTCTGACCAATAGACTGACAGATGTCTTACTTTAGAGATCCCAAACAGACTATTGGTATCTATTTCACCCACATCTGTTCCTAAATAGCCTTGGCAGCAGGCCACTATGCACTCGGAATTAATTTTAAGTCCTTTATTGCTAACTCTTTCACTGTTTCAATACATCAGTGATTTTTTCCTTATTGCTGCACTTACATAAAATATTTATAAATTCTTATTTTAAATGCATATCAAGAAGATTATACTATATATAAACTACACATTGATCTTTAACTCATGATAAAAATATATAGTCAATAATACGCTGACCTCGTGATTGCTCCAGAGATATTACTTCCTTGTCAGTCAATTAATTTAGAATATTGTATTCAATTACTCATATTAAAAAAGAAAAAAAAAAAAAGTTTTTATCTGACAGGTTTATTACCCAACTACTCAGTCCAGCCTACATGTTGTCAGTCTGAGAGAATGGATTCATATACCTTTGAGTCAAGTACACTGCACACACAACAAGCTACACTTATAAAAAGGTTTTTCATAATTATCAAAGGCCTCCATGCTTCCCATACTGGTGAAAAACTGAGTCAGTGCTGTTCTCATTCCATTTCACATAATTGTCTAGGTTGGAAGAGACCTCCAAAGATCACCTAGTCCAACCTCTAGTTTCCTATCTGATAGAAATCTGCTGAAAAACTGCAATTGCCACTGAGTTTCACAGTTGAAAAGTCTTCAAAAAGATGCTGCAGGCTTTAAGGAAGTATCAGGATTAAAGTTCTCATTCACATTCAACAGGAAAAAAAAGAAAAAAAAAAAAAGTCATATTGGAAGAACAGAATAAAGAAAGCTGACCTGTTCCAAAATATATATAATACCCACATCCACCACTGCTAATCCCCTATATTTTCTTAGCTTTTAAACTTTAGCCACAGTGAAAAAATACTGCTCTCTGAGCATCTCTTCTTAAATGCAAATAATTATTTTTTCTGTCATTCTGTCAAGTGTATTATCTCCTGGAAATTTCTAAAAATCACAGCTAATATTTGGATCTGTTTTTCATAGAATCACTTAGGTTGGATAGCTTTCTCTGCTGTTGCTTTGCAGCAGCATCCAGACTCAGAAGCCCTACAGTTTGAGCTGGATTACGAACGCAGAGAGAGGTCTTGCCTTTCCTTAACTTCAGTGATGACTTTTATGGCATAGGAAAATCACGTGGAAAGAAATGAGTAAAAACCAGTAACGGCTGCCTGCAAGCTCTGCTTTTCATCCCAGCATCCAATGCATCATTAAAAGCAAGTGACCTGGCAGGTGTCAGAGAGCAGCAGGCTGCTGCGAGAAGGGGCTGAGCTGAGCACCCCCGGGCACAAACAGCAGCCTCGTGGTGGGGCAGCCAGGCCCTGTACCACGCTGCCCCCTCGACCATCCCCTGCATCCTCACCCTCAGGCCCCAGGCTCAGGCACTGGCCCAGACCTTGCTTCTGCCCTAGGCTTTGCTATCACAGAGGATGCAGGAAACTTGCAATGGATCATTCTTATTGGAGCAGAGAGGTAACAAAAACCCTCTAGGAGACAGCTGCTGCAGAAAGCAAGGGGAGAGTAAAGAAGGGAGTTTGCTGGGTAATCACATTGGCCAAAAGCTCCACAGAAACAGTGCGGTGGGGCAGAACTGTGCTCATGTCAGGGTTTACATGAACAAACCCAGGGAAAGCAGATGTCACGTACTCGGGAACATTAAGCTGCATCTCTGAGCTGAAAGAGCCAAGGCAGAACAAGCTGCCTTATAATGGGAAACAGAACTGCAGATAACCAACAAGGACTTCATCAAGACAGGAGTACTCTTGGCAAACTGCTGAGGTGGGAGGGAAGAGAGGAGAAAGAGACTACCTGGCACTCCTCTGACTTGACTGCCATAGAAGAAAGGTCTTGTCCTAAAACAGGAAGAATTGGTACATACAGGACTAAGCAGGAGACATTTAGCGTCAAATTCAGGCCACCTGGCAAAGCATGTTTTTGAGCCTAAGGTAAATTACATTATGAAGCTTTTGGTCTGGAGAAAGTATGCTTAAAGCAAATCCCAGGGGAATGGACCACTGAGAGTGATACATGCTGTTCAGGCAGCCGTCAGCCATCTCTTGTACCTTCACAGCTCAGGCCATGCACCGCACCACTGCACTGTGGTCACACAGAATGAGGCAGTCACAGGCAGCTCCTGCAGCACCAGCACGACTCCCACACTCACGACACCCCCTAGTAATTGCTTCTGAGATACAAGAATGTGGGAGAGAAAAAACATCCAAATTCCAAAATCCCTATTTGACCTCAGCAATTGCCAAACAAATACCATCCTGGCCTCCAGCATCCAAGATAGAAGGCAAAACAGACAAGCCCTCCACTGGATCCATCCCTGCAAGGGCAGCAAGCTCAGCACAATGAAATCCTCAGCTACAACTGAGCTCATCTACAGTCAGGCATGCACAGAGCTGTGCCAGCCCACGGGAAGGAGTCTCAGGTATTGGCATCTATTTAATGCATGTGCACTAAAAGTCCAAATCCTGGTATAATTGACATCAACTTGTCAATGCTGCTTAGTTCTGCCATCTGCAATATGTTTGACTTTATACACAGAGTACTTTATTACTTCACAGGAACTAGGAAAATCTCCCCTTGTCTGTGTAAGCAAGCTCAGGCTGAAAAGTTCTTACACAAAGTAGCAGTTTAGGGGGATTGACCTTTCATAGAAAAACAAAAAAAGAACAATGTATTCCCATCCCTGTAAGCATGAAGCTTACTGAAGTTCATATTTCTTGTTTGTACCTTAAAATCCACCACTGGTAACAATTTAAAAACAATCATGGACTTATAGTTCCTGATATATGACAATTCAAGCTACATTAAAGTAGCTAGCACATAAAATGGCAATCAAACTAGAGCGTTCCACATGGAACTAAATAATTCACAAATTACACTTCAGATCATGTACATAGAGACCTGTAGGTAGTCCCAAACAGCGAGGAGGAGAGGCTACAGAGTTGTGCGTTACTGAAACTGCCACACTGGCTGCACAAAAGGAAGGTCTGTACAAACATCAGCACAGACTAAAAACTGAACAGCCCTGCAGAAAAGCAGATATTTGTGTCTTTGCACAACACAGCATGAATGTGGTTACACTGTTCAGAGGCCAAGAGCCAGCAGCTGTGCATGGCACCACATGGCTTGGTTTGAGTAGATCTGCTGTCCCTACATGCTATGTGAAATGAAGTGTAACCTCAGCTCTGGGTATTTGAGTACTCCACTGCAGCAGTAGCACGGGAACAACTGCCTTCCACACAGCTCTGGAGCCACATCTTACCCGTACAAAGTTTTAAGATCCTTCAGAAGTAATGCTAAACTGAACCTGGAGTTTTAGGCCTGGAGAAGCTAACTGAGCCATAACAGCACACAGCTGTGCTGTCTGGAAACTGCATTGCTGAAACACAGCTTCAACTTATCCTTCACGTAAGCACTGGGAGGTCACTGCGGTACACAGGCACTGCTAGGAGTACGTGCGCAGTTTTGAAAGTGACTATGTTTTCAGAGTTTCCAGTAGAAAATAAATAAATAAATAAATAAATAAAGACTATCTGTGTAAGTTTGGGGAGCGTTCCTTTCCTTCTAAGCTTTGGCACGAACTTTGTTTCACTTGACCACATCCTACAACGCTGTACCCTCAGGGCACGTCACATGTCGGGGCCAGGGAAGGCGCCCCAAGCCCCCGGGCACCCCTGGGCGAGCCGATGGCACCCAGTCCTCTCACCGGGCTGCGGAGGGGCTACGGGCACACCCCGTGCACCTCGCGTTTCTGCACCACCCGCTAAGCAGCACAGGCTCTCTGCAGGATTAGGTGCTTCGGGTGGAAGCCGCTCGTTGCGCTCTGAGCTATTTTATTTCTTTCTTTTTATTAAGCACCAGGACAAGCCCACGGGGAAGAGGAGCTCGGAACCCCCTTACAGGCGGCGGTTCGCGGTAACCCCGTGCCGGGAAGCCCCGATGCCCTGCCCTGCGACAACGGGCTCGGCTCGGCTCGCCCCCTGCCCCTGCCCGACAGCCCCTGCCCGTCCCACCTGCGGGGCTCTCGGGCACGATGGGGCTCCAGCGCAGCCGCCGGGCACTCAGCACCACGTCGCAGCTCCTCTTGCCGATCTCGAAGATGCCCCGGAGGAGCGGCTCCTCTCCCCGCTCGGCCGGCGGGGGGCTCGCCGCCAGCGGGGCCACCCTGCGCCGCCGCTCCTCGGTCCCTGCCCGCCGCTGCGGCCGGAGGAAGGGGCCCGCGGCGCCCAGCATGGCGGCCGCGTCCCACCGCGTCCCGCCGGCTGCCAGGGCAGCGCCCGCTCCGCTCCGCCTCCGGGCGGGGCCGCGGCCGCCCAGGGGAGGGCGGCAGAGGACGAGGCTCGGCCCTGGCCCTGTCAGGAGCCGTCCCGGGTCGGAGGCAGCCCCTGGCCGCGTCCCGCTCCGGTACGGAGCGAGTGACATTGGGCTGCCGGGCGCCCTAACGCAGCCGGCCCCCTCCGGCTTCTTCGTGCCCAGCTGCTTTCACTCCCCTCAGGAGGGCCACAGAGATGCTCCAGCTGCCCGCGTTCATGTAAGCCCCCTCAGAAGTGTTTCTGCTTCTGTGTTACCACCGGTATTGCTATCATTTGGCTTTAGAAAAGTGACAGGAACGTGTAACAGCCCTCTCCTGCTACGAGAGGTCAGGTGCCTCCCAGGTGCTGCCTGTGGGGGCTTCGGTAAATCAGGTCAGCACCACAGCAGAACTGTGTCGGCCTCAGTGAAAGCCTCAGGGACACACACACACCCTCCGGAGCACCTCCCGTGGGACAGTGCTCATCCCTCGGCCCCCTCACTTAAAGGCAGGGAAGGGAGACACACTACTTTACTCCCACCCCCTCAGTAAAGGATAGATGTTACTGCCTGCAGGTGTGACAGCTTTACTCACAGCTGCTCTAAGATCCACTGATGACAGTCACATTAGAGCTCCTCTAGCAACCCCAGTTTCTAAGGTGCTTCTGAGCCTGCCAGGGCTTAACTCAGTGGAAAACAGCAAGGTTTTTTTTTAGTTGTGAGTTGTATAATGTCATGCTGGCTTACTAATGCTTGGGAAAATACACTTAAACAAGCAGCTTAGTAATCTTATTACAAATACATAGGACAAGATAAAACCAAGAAGTAGAGCATTAAAATAGAAATACTGCCTTTTGTTGACCATGAGTGATACAAACAGCTCAAGCTATGTTGGGATATCCAAGGTTCTTTGTAGTGGTTGTCTGTCTAGAAGAGAAATACTGTTAGAGAGAGGCAAATCTGTCTGCTGTCAAACCAGCTGAAAGTCTCCAGAGCCAGTAACAGATTTCATGACTATAAAGCTGCCTTTGTTAATAGTTCCATAAAAACCTGTACCAAGTGCTAATTGTGTAGCCAAGAAGACCATTTAAAGAATTGTGGTACAGGTTTTTGATACTCATTTCCATCTATTACTTTGAGTTTAAAACATGCTCTGAACATTTGCTAAATACACAACCTGTAAGTGCTTTTGAATTTGCACCAAGCCATTGATTCAGCTTTAATTAAGTAGCCCTGACAAACCTGCCTGAGTCACATCACATAAAGCTTCTGATTGCTTAAAGCTGCTAACAATTGTCTTGTTACAACTTTGTCATTATCCCTTAGATTTCCTTTGTTGAAATACAAATATCTTGACTGCAGAGTGATCAGATAAAGTATGAACAATTTAAAATGTGCAAACCACAAAAGTTTTGCATAATATTTTTTTCCACCTAAAGGTGATTGAGTTACAAGGCAGGAAAAGCAGCAAGTGGAAAAAAACAAACAAACAAACAAACAAACACACTTGCCTTACCAGTTTATTACTGGCAGAGCTGTAGATGATTCAATTAAAATTGCATCTTGTTTTGGACATCAGTAGCCTCTAATACATTTTCATTCATGTAATTTAAAAAGAAAGCTAAACCATTAAAATGGAGGCACAATTTAAAAATGGATTTAGTTGCATCTACTTTGAGGCAGTATGCTCTTTATAACCTCTACTGTCATTTGTATTTGTTTCTGGGACCATTTACTAGCTTATCCCATCTACAAGTATTATATATTGTCACTAGATTTATCATAAGGTACAGGAAAGGATGAGCTAATAACTTTCTTACAGCCATAAAAAAACTACTCAGAGGAAGACCATTACAGCTCATAAGGGAGTTGCAACATCCTTCAACTAATGTTTTTGAAAGTTCTAAAACTCCAAGTAATGGCAATGGAAACATTTTCACTTAGTAACTTAATAAAAGGTAGTAAATTAAAACAAACAAGTACAGTTGAGAGAATTGCATGTTCCTCCCATGATTTGTCACTGTGCAAGTCTGGTCACTCTTGGTTTACTAACAAAGTCCTCAGTCCCTACAGTCCCTTAAGTAGGAGGCAGACCATTTTTCCTGGAGAAAATGCTATTATATGCAAGTCATATATACTATACATAGTCAATACTATTATATGCAAGTCCCCCTGTATTCAGCTCTGGTGAGGCCGTACCTCAAATATAGTGTTCAGTGTTCAGCCAATCATTACAGGTAGGACACTGAGGTGCTTAAGCGAGCCCAGAGAAGGGCAACAAAGCTGGTGAGGGGTCCGGAGAACAAGTCTTATGATTAGCAGGTGAGGGAGCTGGGATTGTTCAGCCTGGAGAAGAGGAGGCTCAAGGGTGACCTTATTGCACTCTGTAGATACCTTAAAGGAGGCTGTAGCAAGGTGGGAGTTGGTCTATTCTCCCACATGCCTGGTGACAGGCTGAGGGGAGAAGGGCTAAAGTTTCACCAGGGTAGGTTTAGGTTGGATATTATGAATAACTTCTTTACTGAAAATTGTTAGGCATTGGAATGGGCTGCCCAGGGAAGTGGTTGTGTCACCATCCATGGAGGTCTTTAAAAGACATTTAGATGTAGAGCTTAGTGATATGGTTTAGTGGAGAACTTGTTAGTGTTAGGTCAGAGGTTGGACTGGGTGATCTTGGAAGTCTCTAACCTGGATGATTCTGTGATTTTACTTTTTGAACACTACAGGTTTCAAATTGTTATATTGAATTTGGAAAAAGACAAACAACAACAAAACACCACAGAATAGGCCAGCAATATTTGAACCATTTTTACAAAACTACTACTAGAACTTTCACATGTAGAACTTTCTTATCCTTTCATGTTAAGAGGGTTGTGTATATTGCTGATCCCATGTAACATCCTGGGAGCTGTTCCCATTTTAGATTAAAAGAGATACAAGACAAACAGTAAACCTGTAGCAGTAATTGCATAGTAGGCAGGCAAATGCCAGTCTAGTATACACCACTGAATGTACATGTAGGGCCTTGGTTTGTTCTGCATCTTGGAGCATGGACAGAATTTGGGAGCAGAGCATACAGGTACTTCTGATGGCAATATGAAAGGGACAGCTGGAAGTACCACATTCCACATAAGGAATAAGGATGATATAGAAGGTATTGGAAGTTGCTCAAAGCAGCTAGCTTTGTTATTGTCTGCTCTCTCATGTGCCTTTTGATTCAAATAGTATAGATAAAAGAATGTAGATACACAATAAGTCCTATGCACCTCTTAATAAGGAGTACATTTGCATACATTTGACATAAGAGTCCTTCAAATTAATTTTGCAGCTCTTCAGCCTTCAAAAGCATTCCAGTATTTACAAATATTTAGTGTTCTCCAGACAAAGTAACTATCTTTGAATTTCATGTACATCCTTCAGCTTTAGGGTGACTAATTACACAGCACACAAGGACATCTAGTTCATCAGCAGTTCTGATGATGACAGAGCTTTTTTTTCTCTAGTGATAATTACAGAAAAATATACATTTTTACAATATACCATGAAACAGTTTTGTTGAATGCTTTAGTTTGAAGCCACCTTACTCTATTTCACTTTAGAGCCAGTAGAGCTGCCTTAGAAACTTAACACATTTATATTTTTTTAAACAGATGGCTCAAGTAGAAGTAGAAAGAGCAGAAAGGAGGAGGGCACCACGGGAAGGGAAGCAAGACCACTGCCAGGGCACAGCAAGGGCCAGCTGCTCCTGGGGGACAGGGAGCCAGGGGGACCCCAGGGTGAGCACAGTGGGGCTGTTCTGGGCAGGGGCCAACACACAGTACCTGAGCAAGGCCACCCAGGCAAGGGTGCCAGCACCAGCTGAAGCACAGATCACTGGCAGGCTCACTGTGAAGAGGCAGGGCTGAGGCCAGGGCAGGACATCAGGCTGCATGCCTGGCTCTGCACCAGCAGGGCTTGGCACCAGTCAGGGCTGTGACTGAACTGGAGGCCAGCATCCTACAGCATGTCTGAGGCAAAGGGGTGAGAACCTTCCAAGCTGAGCTTAAATAACTCTTGGGCAGGTTGCAGGTGGGGTTGGTCAGGGTGATCAAGGCTAGTTAGTGCCCTCAGTGCCCTAGAAGCTGAAATCAAAGGAGTACTAAGGAGCAGAAAGGGCAGCTGAGGGTGACCGCAGGTCGGGCAGGAGCCCCATGTCCCTGAGAGCAGAGCCATGTGTAGCCAGGTTCAGCCAAAAGCCCAGATGGCTGGGCACATCCATTGCTTCGAGGCAGATCCAACATCAAGCTGGGAAGCAGAGTCAGTGGGGGCAAGTCTGGTGGCAGCAAACACAGCCAGTACCAGTCCGGCAGCCACCAGGGGAGTCCGTAGTGACAAGGCAAGTCCAAGGTCAAGCCAGGATATGAAGTCTGTTTGTCAGGTAGGGGAGGCCTTTGTGGTTTCTCAAAGCTGGCTCTCCACAGTCTGGACCTAGAGGGGACACTGTGTGTTAGGGTGCTGGCCTTGAGGACATGCATCTAAACCACAAGGGGGGAACATCCTCTGGGCTCAGACAAGAAGCAGCAGAACAGGGAGATGATCCTTAACTAACAGCATTCCTCACTGCATGAAGGAAGTCATCTCTTGCTGTGCTAAGAACCAGTGGATATCTCAGAAATTTCTTTCAGGAGAATGTAGTGAAGGGAGGAAAGATAGGAACAGAAAGTGAGGGAAGTATGGTTAGTGGTTACTGCAAGAGAGCAACCAGGTAAAACAAGCTATTGGGAAATAAATCTTCTCCCTCAAGACAACGAGTAGAAAAATGCAATGAGGTGAATAGGTGAGAAAATGTAAAGCCAGTTTTTGATTCATGGATGGTATGATACTGAAGGTAGGGAATGGAAATTAAGAAGGGGTAAGAGGAGGCTGTGAGGAAATATCCATTGCCTGATCTGGAGAATTTGACTGTATGCTTCTGGTAGCTGGCATGTTTCAGCTATTAGTAGAGATTTGTTCTGGAGAAATCTGAATTCTGAAATTGGCAGCCTGTCCTTGTCAGGTGTTTTTCTGGCTACAGTGTCTGTTTGTGCAATAAAGGCTTAGTGTGTAGTCAGTTATACTTCAGTTTTTAATTCCCAAATATTAGCTCTTCTTCTTGCATTGCTCCTCTAGAAGGAATGTATTTGAACTATCAGCATTAGTTCATCTCTGTTGTGTTGATTTTCCTTGTCTTCAATGAAGAGATATTAAGCAGAATATCAAGCTTTTTACACAGTCAATGAAGTCATAGATTATTTTTTCTGAAGAAAAAATGGTAGCAACAGTCTGTAGAGGAGAGCATTACTGTTACTACATATTATTCTGTATGCCTGAAAAGGAGAAGGAAATCATTAGGGGGAGGGGGAAGGGGGGGGGGCAGGGAGAGAGAATGAAGATCAGATAAGGAAAAGAAGGTCTGAAGTTGTAGAGATGGACAAGTTAGTTTAGGACAGATGTCTGCAAAGAAAAGAACAGGAAGGAATGAAAAGGTTGTGCAGGGATGGAGTCTGAAGTGTAAATCATTCCCAAGAGCATCAGGAGATGAAACCAATCTTAATTAAAAATAAAATAAAGAGGAAAATTTGATAATGGAAAGGAATATAATACAAGATTTTATTCACCAGTGGACTTTTTTTTTTTTTCTCTCCACTAAGGTCGATAATGCTTTCTTTTAAGATAATGAAGTTTTAATATGAATCTTCTGTTGTTCTGTCACCAAAATGTTAGCAAATAATGTATAATGTAATTTCTTCTATTTTATTTCATACAAAATGCAGTAATTATGCTGCAAACTGCTACAGTCTAGGAAACTGAAAGGCGGAGCTCTAAGTCTATGTTTTACATACCCTGTAGGCAACCTAAATACTTAAGAGAACGCTTTGAGAGCATTGTCAGTTTTAATTTTGTATTGCATAGCTTCTGACAGTTTGTTAAATACATATATGAATTATTTAAAAAACATTTATGTACATATTTAACGAACAGTCTATTTGTAGGTCTTCAGATCACTGGTTCAATATGTATTCATGTATGATGTTTTTCAAGACTTTGTAATTTGGGATTTTCAGCTAAGGAATGAGTGTGGAGCATTTGTTAATTTCTGAAATAATTACTATACAATCTGTCTTGGTGAATAGAAGCAAAGACCAATTTCTGCATGTTTTTCCTGACGGTTCACCAAGCAAATTTTGATTTATGTGAGTTCTTCCTGAATAGGAATGAGTGAGAATTGAGAGATTATTCCTCTACGTGCTGTATATACACACAGTACAAGTGGACTGTAGCTCTGAAATTTCTAAAACTATCTGATAAGGTTCTTCATTGTGAAGGAGCACTGCACTGTTAATAACCTTTTCTTTCCAAGAGGAGGATGAATTATATTTTTAATATGTCAAAAGCCACCATTCAGGTCAGGGTGAACCCGGTTTTGATGAGTTACAATGCTGCAATAATTGTAGGAATTGGCACACTTGTCGATGTGACCCATCGTAGTCGGGGGCCTTGGCTGTGCCACAGGCAGCGAGGACCAGCAGCCCCCCAGTCCTGGCCTGTTGCTTCAGAAAACCTAGAAGGGTGAAACCATGGGCTGTGAGTGTTGTGCACACTGCTCCTGCAGAGATGGCCCCGGTGCTGCCTTCTCGAGCATGCACCAGGGGCAGAACAATTTCTGCTGTCCAAGAAGCGTGGCAGAAAGAAGGGGAAGGCCACTTGTCTCAAAGACCTGCAAAAATAGCGTTCTAGGCCTCCGCTGGATTACCCAGCATGTTTGTGGGGATGACTCAACCCCTCGGTTTCCTCCGCATGAGGAAGTTAGATAATCCCACTATAGCCTTAGTTAATTAGAGATATGTTCATAAGAGAAGAACGGTGTGAGTAATTCTTTCCTTTGAAAGAGACCTTGATAGACCTTCCTGTGGGAGTCATGAGCAGAGATTTCAGGATTTAGCCTGATATTAACAGTAAGAAAAAATAAATATCATGGAGGCAGCAGGAGCAGCACCAGAGGGGGGGGGGGGGAAAAAAAAAAAAAAAAAAAAAAAAAAAGATCTCCAGTATTTTATAAGGGAAAAAAAAAAAAAAAAAAAAACAACAACAAAAAAAAACAACTAAACTAATTGAAATAACAAAACAACAAAACTCACAAGTGATTTGTAAAGTGGAGCCTCCAGTTACCAAAATGCCTAATTAATTTTCCTTATTAGGTTGCTCATAACATAAAAGTATTATTTCCTCTAAAGTATTGCCATAGCAGACACTCAGATAGCCTAGCTAGATCCTTTAAGTAAATTGCATTGGCTAGCGGAGTTGAATTTCGTTATTAAGTATGGAAAAGGAAAAAAAAAAATGAAAAGAAAGAAAAAAAAAGGTACTTGAAAAGGTTTCTTGTGGTTTGGAAATGCCTTCCAAATATTCATTAAACATTTAAGCGACTAAATTCGCAGAATATGTTCCCGACATTGGCACTGGTTCTGCGGTATTCCTCTCATCAGATGGAAGTGGTGCGTGTTGTGCGGAGCGCATTCATGCATAACCAATATCATTTTCATAAATTAAAACCTCCCCTGCAGAAGGAACATCTGTGCCTGCCTTTGAATAAAGACGGTGGCACTCCAGTGGCCCCTGCCCGACTGCAAGAATCCCCGAGCGGCGGCGGCCGGGGGCCGAAGGGCCCGCCGAGCCCGGCCCGGCTTCTTCCGACGGGCTGAAAACCGGCGGCCGCGTCCCGACCCGGGGCCACCACTCCGGGCAAGTCGGTCCCGGTGCCGGCGACCTGTTGGCAGCCGCTGCTGCTGCCCGCCGGGGAACGGCGCGGCCGCCCCTTCGCGCTCTTCGGCCGCGCAACCGGCAGCGACCCCAGCCCCAAGGCCCCCCTCCCCAGTCCCGTCCCCTAAATCCTCCCCCCTCTTCTTCCTCCTCCTCCCCACAGCCGTGAGCGTTTGGCCCCGGCCCCGAGGGGGAGGCGAAGAACGCGCGTCCCGCTCCCGTGCTGGTCGGTTGTTTTTAACGCCAATTTTATTCTACAAATAATAAGTGGTGCACCTTTCATGAGCTATCCCAATAAAACAATAATCCCATAGGAATTACACTAAGAAAAAAAAAAATCACATTTAAGGAGAAATGCAACATTCGACCAAATGTTCAATACTATGTTGTTGCAAAAGGACGGATGTTCTCTAAAATCCCAGTGTGCATTACACCATAATATACAGGATTACAAACAAAATTACAGTACAGATTGATTCCAGTTGAACCAGCATTACATTTCAAACAGCACTTATTCTGGACTGCATTGTACATGCAATAGCTATTGTTCTAATTACGGATTAAATGGTTTGAATTTGTTTCAAGCTACCGTACTAATCGACTACAATAGGTATATAGCCCAACTTCAACAACCTGATTAGTTTTAGGTTCCAATTTATAAGATGAATATATGACAACCACGGATCGTGTGAATATGTATAAAATCATGCATTTATATCGTCCGGAAACATTAACATCTTCAAGTTCTCTTCAGAAAAAAAAAAAGGAAAAAGGAAAAAAAAAAAGAAAAAAACACCACGGAATGCAGAGGGGTTCAAAGACTGAAAAGAAACAGTGCAAATTGTACGTGATAGTCAAGCAGCTTTTGATTTAAAAAGGGTGTTGGCATTTGCTCATAATATTTATATACAAGTTTGTGCAAGTCATGTGTTGAATTGATATGTTTTAATAGAAAATAAGTCTCTCGTTCTTATATCTTCTCAAGAGCTAGGGATCTGGTTCTTATTGTCAGGGGAAAAGGAACAAAAAAAAAAAAAGAAAAGAAACAAAAAAAGGAAAAAAAGACTTTCATGGGAAAGAAATTGCCCGGATTGCGCTTATTTTGTTTTTCTTTAACTATTCGAAAGGAAAGAAGTGCTAAGGCAACATAACTTCTCTAAGCACTTTTCTGCTGGTTTAAATTAGTTAAATTATTTTGTATAAATTAGATATAATTCTACCTTTCCAGTATGTATAAAAATCGATGAAGCTGCATGGTTTAAAATAGGAAATTCACGTTATAAAAAGTCATTAAAAATTCTGTACAAAATCACAACAAAATAATTCGGCATGGGAAAGGTAACAAGTAGGAAAACGTTGGTTGAAAAATAGAGATCTCCTATATACTTCGTAATTGGCCCATCGCTAGGTTAAAAATTGCATAGATCCTAATTATTGCTTGCGGTTTCGGCGGCCCGGGCGGGTGGCGGGGGTCAGTCGTGGAAGATGGCGTTGAGCGGGGCGCTCAGGACCCGCTCGTGGGGCGGGTGGCCCTCGTAGGGCGCCCCCAGGCCGTCCAGGGGCAGCTCGCAGCGGGCGGCGGCGCCCGAGAAGACGGCGGCGGCGTGGCCGGGCGCGGCGGCCAGGGAGGCGGCGGGGTAGTGCATGGTGAAGGCGTAGCTCTTGTCGAAGTCGGCGGCGGGCTCGTGCTTGAAGGAGAAGTTGCCGTTGATGCTGAGGGGCGGGCTGAGCGGGCCGTCGAAGGCGGGGCTGGCGCCGTCGGGGAGGCCGCCCTCGAAGAAAGGCTCGAGCGCGGCGCCGTAGGCGTGCGGCGGCTTGAGGTGGAAGAGGTGGGAGCTGTCCATGGTGCCGTAGGGCGGGCTGGGCAGCCCCGGCGACTGGTACGGGTAGGGGGGCGCCGCGAAGGGCGCCCCGGCCGCCGGCATGTGCGGCGGCACGTCCGGGCTCTGCTCGGGCAGGAAAGTCCGCGGGTTGAGCTGCAGGCAGCCGGCCACCAGGTTGGTGGTGGGCTGCGACAGGCCCTTGCACAGGGTCTGCACGAAGGAGACGAGGTCCGGGCTCTTGCCGGAGCGCAGGATCTCGGAGAGCGCCCAGATGTAGTTCTTGGCCAGGCGCAGCGTCTCGATCTTGGAGAGCTTCTGCGTCTTGGAGTAGCAGGGCACCACCTTGCGCAGGTTGTCCAGGGCCGCGTTCAGCCCGTGCATGCGGTTGCGCTCCCGGGCGTTGGCCTTCATGCGCCGCAGCTTGAAGCGCTCCATGCGCGCCTTGGTCATCTTCTTCTTCTTGGGGCCCCGCCGCTTGGGCTTCTGCTCGTCGTCGTCGTCGTCGTCCTCCTCTTCCTCCTCCTCGTCCAGATCATCCTCCTCGTCCTCCTCCTCGCCGTTGCGCAGCGGGTCCTCCTCGGCCTCGGCGGGCAGCGCCTCCAGGTCCTCCTCCTTCTTGTCGGCCTCGTGCTCCTCGTCCTGCGAGCTCAGGCACTCGTCCGCCCAGCCCGGGGGGCCCTGCGCCGGGGGCTCGCCCATCAGCCCGCTCTCGCTGTACGACTTGGTCATGGCGAGCGCCTGCCTGCCGGGGGGACGGGGATGGGGACGGGGGGGACACAAGCGCCGTGTCAGCAGCGGGAAAGGCACCCGGGGGACGTGTGTCCCGGCACCGTTACACAACGCGCCGGGCGGTTTAAGCAGATTACGCTTTAGGGGGTGACACCGCCGGGCACCTGCCCTCCCTCCCCGCCCCGACGGCGCCCGCCGCCTCCCGCCGGGGCTCCCCCTGCCCGGCCACCGGCTCCCCCGCGGTAACAGGTGCGGGGCCGGCCCCGCTCCCCGCTCCCCGTTCCTTGGGCGGAACAATGCGGGGCGGCAGCGGGATGGACGGGGCACCCGCGCGCCCGGTCCGGCGACAAAGCCCCCCTCCCGGCCGGCCGCCCCGACGCCGCGGAGCGCTGCCCCCCGTTACCTCCGCTCCTCAGCCGGTGCAGCGCGGCGCCGGTCGCATAACCCCGCCGCTGCCGGCGCCCGCTCCGTGCGAGGGCGCCGCGCGTGTTTCCGCGGGGCGCAGCGCCGGCCGCCCCGGTTATATAGCGGGGACGGCGCTGCGCGGCGGCGGCGGCGGTGGCGGCGGGCGGGGAGCGGAGCGGGGGGGGCCGGGGGCCGGGGCCGCGCCGCTCGCCCCCGCCCCCCGCCGCGCCTCGCCCCGCCCCGCCCCGCCCCGCCGGGCGCCGCCATCTGCCACCGGGGCCATTGTTCCGCCCCCCCCCGGGTGGCCCCGGGGCTGCGGGAGGGGACCAGAGGGGACGGGAGGGGACGGGAGGGGACGAGGTGGTGGCACCGCGCACCGGGGCGCGGGGATGCGCGACGGCTCCGGGGCTCCCCGCCGCGCCCGCCCCGTCCGTCCCGCCGCGCCCCCCGCGCCCCCGGCCGGGGTTCCCCCGGCAGCCGGCGCTGCCTCCCCGGCTCGGCCGTCCCCGGCTCCGGGGCTCCGGTTCCCCACCTTCCCGTCCCTCCCCGGCTCCGGCCTCATGATTGCATCGCTCCAAGCGTCCCTTTTCTCCCCCGGACCCAGACTCCTCCTTCTCCATCTGGCTTCTCATTTGGCTTCTGCTTGTTTTGCTCCCGAATCTTTTTCCCTTTTTCTTTTTCCCTTTTCCCTTTTTCCCTTTTCTTTTTCCCCTTTCACTTTATCACCCTTTTTATTTTTCCGTTTTTCTCTTTCCCTTTCTTTTTCCTTCCTTTTCTTTTACTTTACCTTTTCACTTTTTCGTTTTTCCTTTTCTCTTTTTCGTTTCCTTTCACTTCCTTTAATTTTCCCCTTCCCCGTTTCCATTTTTTTTTCTGTTTTCTTTTTTATTTCTCTATTTGTCTTTATTATTATTATTATTTCTCTTTTTTTTTTACTTCTTTTTTGTCTTCTTTTGCTTTGTCTTCCTGTTTTCTTTCCCTTTCATATTTCTATTTTTCCTGTCTTTTCCCTGTTCCTTTATTTTCTTTTCCGTTTTTCTTTTCCCCTTTTTCTTTCTCCTTTTCTGTCGCTCTTCCCCCGCCCCCCCGCGGCGCGACACGCGAGCCGCACGCGTCCCAACCGAGCTGCGCCCCCCCGGCCGCCCCCAGGGCTCTGCCCCCCTCGCCGGGGGCGCAGCCGGGGCCGGGCCCTGGCCCGGGGGGGGGACAGGGGGGGAAGAAGAGCCCTGGAAACGCCTTGCGGCTGTCCGGAGCGTCGGAGCCGCTCCCGAGGAAATCTCCTGGGTTTGCGGCATTATCTTAATTAAGATAATTGATTCATATTGCACCTGCGAGAGTGCGGGGAAAGGATGCGTCCCCAAATAGCTCAAAGCTATTGGAGAGGGGAAGCCGCGCTGTGATTTAGCGAGTGATTTACTGCCTGGGCGGCGCGGGCGGGCCGCGCTCTGCGCTCTTTCTCCCCAGCCAGGCACTGCCCGAATGATCCTAAAAGCAAACCCCAACCAACCCAAAAGTGCCGCCTCGCCTGACCCCGGCTCCGCACCGCACCTCGGAGCCGCGCTGGGAAAGGGCGAGCGCGGCATTGCCCTCCCGGGGGGCTGCCCCTCGCCCCTCTGCGGCCGGGAGCTGACCGGAGGGAGGGGAGGGAAGGGAGAGCAGGGCGTGAGGGAGGGCAGGGGGGCGAGGGAGGGCGCCCCGGAGCCGGGGGTGTCCGGGGGGTGCGCGGCTCGGGGCCGCGGAGCCGAGCTGGGTGCGCCCGCACCGGGCCAGCTGCTCCCGGGGAGACGCGCGGCGGTGCTGGAAACCGGTGGGAAATGATAGAGGTGCCGTTTCTGCCTTTTTTTTTTTTTTTTTTTCTTTAGAACTCAGTTTATTAATGTTATTGAGCCTTTTTTTTTTTTTTTTTTTTTTTTTTTTTCCCGTTAGATAAATGCTGTCGTTGTTTTAATTCTATAAATGTGAACTTCTATTTAGTTAATGGAAAAGACGTCGCCACCAAGGTTTAATTATCAGCTTTTTAAATGACTGTTTTAGGCAAGCACACACAATTATGAAATCACAATAGATTTAAAATATCGTTCAAATTGATTAAAAACCAAAAACAAATCAGAGAAGTACGTACTATTAAAGCAAATGTCTAAATCGTATTGGTAGGCCAGCTACTGCTTGAGCTCGAGTTTAAATAACATCAACAGCCTCCGCTATTGGTGTCAAACCACCTCTGTTATTAGGAAAAAGGTTTCTTATCAGGCGGGATTTAGATGCTGTTATAACTGCAAAATTTAATTATTTTTGATCCAGGCATTTACCCCCAGAGTCCCACCTTGTTTAAATAAAGTGTTTTCTTTCCTCTTGAACAAATGCATTTCCATTTGAATTAAATATTGATAATTTGACCTTTTAGTTCCTTTAACTAATCAAAAGGAAAAAAAAATCCGAATGTAGATCCTAGTGCCTTGCCCTAGTGGGTCTTTCCGCTTGAATAGACACTGAGATTAAATGAGTCAAACTTCCTCTTTCATTGCACTCTCTTTGCACTAATTGCTTATGCAAAAATGCAGATTTGTATTAATTAGTAACTCCGCTGATTAGTTCGGTGGTATTTTCACGTAATAAATCATGCCACAGACACGATTTTTGGCACGTCCCCAGTAGTGGCTCAGGATGCAATAAGTTTTCCATATTAAATAAAATCTTAGACTAAATCTACCTTTTCGTCGCAGGTACACTGTGTACCACCTGCTGTATGCACCTGCTACGGGAAATTACCTTCTGTCCCTGGCAAGCCTCTTTCCCTTCCTTAATAATGCACTATTCTTCACAGGGTGTAGACTTTAAAATGTGAATCATGAATCACAGAATCAAACAATTAGATAAATCTGATGTTATTCTTAACCCTTTCACATGAATAATGCTCATTTTTAAGGGTATGAAACCTATTTAAGATGCATCAGATATAGAGTTTTTTCTTTTCCTTCCTCTGCCCTGCTATTTGAGCTCCTTTTACAGCACCATTCCCTGCGTTGCCCGATTTATAATGCAGAATAACATTTTTTTTTTTTCTAGTTCCTCCTCCTTCTTTGAGTTGCAGAGACTGACCTTTTATAAGCAGGACACTGTTTAGCTGGTGTTTTTGTTGGGTACAGAGGCCTCAGCAGAAAGAAGGCTTCACAGCATCAGTCGTGGCATCTACACGGAACTGAAAACGTCCCCACTTGCCCACATCGTGAAGGCAGTGTGAGACTTTGCAGAGTACACACAGGCTGATGTGGCCGGTATCTTAGATCTACAGCTGAAAAATTTTTTTCCAAATTATTTCCCAAATTACCCCAAATAGTGCCTGTCTGTCTGTTCCCCTCGGACAGGGTTGTTTGTGCTTCACACCTTTTCCCAAGCCAGTCAGCACAACAAATACCCCTGCCAGCTCAGCCCTTGGAAAGAAGAATAAGAGCTTCCAACTGAATACAAACGAAGCAGACGCTGGTATTATTTCCTTGTAGGTGACAATTTTGGGCGCAGATCCTAAAGAAACCTTTGCCTTGCTCCTGCCAGCCTCCCACTTGTGTGCAGGGCTGCTGCTGCAAACAAGCCTGCAGGATCTGGCCTTTGGCCCCCAGTCTAACCAGTGCGATGGGGTGGAAGAGCAGCACGCACAGGTGCCAGCAGATTATCCAAAGCTTTGCTGAGATTAAAATCTTGTCTCAATATGAGTTATTGCATATTCTCTAAATAGAAATCTCCTTAGTGGTGGCTTTAAAGGGTCTGCTTTTGTTTTCCCCTGAGAGAAAATAATGGTTGAACTGCAGGCTATACACATAATAGCTTGCACATTCATTCCCTATGGCCATGTGAGCTGAACATTTTGCAAAAATTTGCAGTTCCTAGCAAAAAATCTCAGTTTGTTTAGTGTTCCTTTCTTCAAGAGAAAAAGCAAAAGTCAAAACACTCTTACTGCGTTACACTAAAAATGATCCTGATTAATTTCAGAACATGGATACTTATTTTAGCTATATCCCAAGAACAAAACAAGGAAGGTTAAATCAATGATCCAGTGGGATGGAAAAAGAGATTCAAATAATCATTAAATCTTATTACATAATGCGGCTTTGTTTTTACCTCTCAGAGTGAGTTCACACCTGGGTTTGGGCTTTAAGTGCTCCACAGTGAGCTGGGCATGATGGAGAATCAATTGTTTTCCCATCACAGCACAGTGCAGCCTCGACATCTGGAGAACCAAGCCAGTCAAATGAAACACTTTCTAAGCACTGTAAGTGTGTATGAGGATATTCTCCATTTCATTCAGTGCTGCATTTTGAGTGGTTGCCTTCCTAAGCCATCCCTGTATTCAACCCGAAGTTAGCCACATAAATGCCACTAGCATTTCACAATAGTGCAGGATACTCCCAAGAAAGTGTGTTGTCACATATGACAGCTCCTCAGCAGTGCTAGCACTGCATGGCATGTACTACGGGGTGCAGAGGGAATAGTGATGCTTGCATTGTTGCTCCTAGAAAAGCCTGCAAACAAGCCCATCAAGTCCATGCTATAGTTGCTATTGTCCATGGTGCAAACTCTTTCACAGAACAGGGGGCTGCAACTGAAGAAGCAACTCCATGCAGTCATCTGGTAGTCAGCCTTCAACAACCTGCTCTTCTCCAACTTCCCACCCTGATAAGATTCTTGAACTGTCTTAACAGTCCACTGCAAATATAACCTGTTCTCGTGCAATGTCCTCCATTATGGCATCCTAATATTCATTTAAATCTATCCTAATATTCATTTAAATAAGTTATATAAATATTAAAGCCATAGGACAGTGACCTAGAACAACATGCACATAAACAGCCTGTAGTGACACTCCAAGGACATTCAAAGGCAAGTTTCCTCTAAGATCAAAAAGAAAGCTGAAATACAAAATATTTTATTGTAAATTCTTGTGGAAAATTAACTTCCTCTGATCTTGCAGTAAGGAAGATAAAAGGGGCCAAGCACCTGAGACTTGTAAGCCTTGTTCGGGTGCTCACTGTATAAGAATTGAGGGTCATTGACTTTAAGTAATTGTGGGAGAAAGGTGGGCAAGCTGGGGAAAAAAAAGAGGGCGACTAGGAATGATCTACACACCACAGGGTGCCAGGTGCCCTTTGCAGGAAGGCTGGCTTTAGTAGAGTTATGGCATGAGTGAATGCCAGGGAAGCAATTGCTAAGGATGTTCTGGAGGGAGTCATCTCACAGGGAGAGGTCCTGAATGCAGCGCTCCAGCCAAGGCTCCAGGAGAGAGCAGACTTCAGAGGTGCAGGGGCTGAAGCACATGCCACCAGGCACACACACACTTCTCTCCTGTGCCCAGGTAGATCTTTCATAGAAGTCACTCCTGCCCAGGAAAGGGCTGCTTTTTGCTAGTCATCTTCTGAGGCCAGAGAAAAGCATGTCCCAGAAAGCTGTAGCACTCTCGTCTGCCTTAGTCCTTCTGTCAGAATTTTCTTCTTGCTGCTGAGCCTTGGCTTGGTTTATGTGGATTCCCAAGAGAGGAAGAACATGCTGGTAAATCACTGTCTTTCTTCCACAACTGAGCTCCAGTTACATGCCACTATGGTAATATAAATATTTACTCATTTTGTCCCTCTTCACCCTTGTAAGAGGATAAGAGCATCTGGCCCTTTGTTAGTAGTCTATTGTCAATTTGCTGGAGCATCCACTTGTTTATGCTCACTTGTACAAGAACACATAAATAACCTTCCTCTCCTCTGTTCTGTAGAGCACAGCCACTGCTGAAAGTCGGTGTTAAACCTACTGTTCTAGCGGGAGTGGAGAACTCCTCTGAATGCGTGCAGAGCTGTGTTTGCCTGTACAAAGCACAAGGCAGTGGAGAGCAAATCCATGATTTTTGCATTTCCATAAATTTATCCTGGCACTTCATGCTACAATGATTGCTACAATCTTGTTGATGACACAGAAAACCTCAAAACCAGCAGCAGGGCAATGGAGAAACAGATGTAACATCTTTTCAAATTGACTGGAAGTGTATTGGAAGCAGAAATATAGAGCCTACCAGTACGATGTATTTCTAAAGATCTAGTTCAGACTGTCATTTGCAGTCCTTCTGTATCCATCTCATCTTTACATAGACCAGCGCTCTGCAAAGCTATCAGTAAATAGAATGACTGTGTATTCTTTCTGAAGTTAATTTAAAGCTTGTAGTTGTCCATGTTGATTTTGATTTAGAGCAAGAAATCTCATTTGAGAATGTAAGAGAAATTATTCCCTCTAGAATTAAAAAGCATCTTTTTTTGTTTGTTTGTTTTTGTTTTTGTATATATATTACTTTAACTGCTAGAAGGTTCAAAGGTTCAAAGTTCAAATAGCAAGATTTTCTATCTCAGTAATTTTTTATTTCTATGATATTATATTCTATTTCCATTATGTTCTAAGTTATACTTGAAATGTATAAAATGTAGATATAATTAGAGTCTCTTTGCAATTTCAGTTGGTGTCAGCTATATAATCAAGTCCATGGGTAATTTATAGCCATATCTATCCACAAGTAGTTAAAAGTTTATTGGGTCTACTTGATTTCAAATTACCTGTTGAAGTTTGGCACAGCTCATTCAATAACTAATGTGAGCCAGTGCATGTAGGAGCTCTGATCTCTGTCAGAGCTGCAGAGCAGGTCTGCAGATCCATCGGCAGCACCACTGCTTTCCCATCCTTCGGTGAGAGGCTTTGTCCTGAGAAAACCAGCCTGACTGTGACAGTGTAGGTGCATGCTTAATGGCAGGCATGCAAGGGATCTTAATAAAACCAGGGTGGTTGTTTGCACATCTTTGAGCTCACAAATTTACAGAGTCAGAAGCAAAGCAGTATTTCACCAAGCTTTTGAAATGGATATGCACTCAGTTTTTGCTGCCTTCTCATGTGCAGTCAGACAAATGAAACAGCTTGCTGCTGCTCAGAGAGGGAGAGCGCATTCCTTACACCTCCTCTTCCATTTCTCCCTTTCCTTTGCTCTCAGAGCAACCTGCTCCACCTTGTGAGATAGATCGGTTGCCGGTGTGACTGAGCCAAGAGAACTCCTCACCACTGCAGGAGTTACAGCTCTTGGCAGACCTGATGGACACCTTCAGGTGCAAGGCGAGGAGTAGGAAGCAAAGCTGGGAGCAGAATAAGGAAAAGAAGTAATGGGGAAAGGGGTGAAAGAGCCCCTTGCTTTTTCTGCTGCAATGAGATGTTACATCGAGTCATTGTGTTTTGGGGAACTGAACCATTTTATTCTCTTGCTAAAGTATCCAGGATGGACCTGCTGAAGTGTGATTGGCAAGCTAGATGAACCTTTGATGTGGCCCAGTATGAGAATTATTCTCTTTTTATCCTTGTTTTCAGAAACCTGTCAGTGGCAGAAGGTAACTCTTGCCATTCCCAGACTTTTGATCTCTGAAACAGCTTCAGTGAGGCTGAAGTCTCTCTCTGGGTGGCTTAAGCCCACTTCATCCTATGCACTGTGCCATCCATCTGCAGTGTGTTGCCTTCTGACTCCAAGTTCACCCTCGTGTGTCACTGCCTGCTAGTCCTGCCTGAAGGACAGACGGCACAAGGCTGCTTAGAGCTACATTCTTAGTTTGAAGAGATGGTAGCCCTCACTCATATGGTAGCAGCATTGTTTGAGTCAGAAACCAAACTAGCAAGTTCCATGGGGAAGAAAATGTCTGCCAAGATGTTTTTTTCACAGCAGGTTGGAAAAGTTTCTGTAAAAGGATTGACTAAGTGTTTTTTGGAAAGAAACATGCAGGAGCTGGTGTCAGACTCAGAGAAGCTGGTCTTCAGGATCCATCCCTGATGGCACATGACTTCTATGCATCTCTGCAGCTAACTCCTCCTTCCAAGGTGCAACCAGCGTGACCAATGTACGATCACTTTCAACTGTCTTATGTTTTGACTGAACTGATTATGATCAGAAGCTTGTTTCTAGCAGTCTTAATATTATTATTTATTTGGTTACAAAAATTAGTATTTTGTGCAAGTCCTTTCTATAAAGAAAGGAAAATATCTTTGTTTTAAACGTCCAGAATTGCTGGGTAAATCTCATATATAGCACAATACACTTAATCATGTCTTTTTAATTATTTTTATTTTTATTTTTTTTTTGTTTCTAGTTGAATGCAAGAGAAGAAGCCTTCATTTCTTTGCATAAAGGTGTAAATTGGAAATAGTATTCTTGACCATGATGTGAGATTGTTTACAAGGAACTGAAAAAAGTCTTCAATGAAATATAGGCATTAGAATACGAGATGAAGTGAGAAAATAGATTTGATCAAATATTTTGCTTCATAGAGGCAGCAGAAAAGGAATTGAGCACCTGTGCAGAAGTTGGCTTTGGCGTGTTATGCTGTGGGGGGGAGATGAATGGCGATGAGGGCAGCGCTGCGCAGATGCGTGGGAGGGGTGGGGGAGGTAATGAAACAAGGTAACTTCGAGCCATTTCTCTGCTCATTTAGCTACTGCACTCCCAATCAAATTTCCACATTTATTAGGGAAGATGAAGAATGTCTCCAATTTATACCAGCTGCCGGTTGCCTTACACAATTAAAATGTGCAGAGAGGTACCACGGTGCTCTGCAGTCTGCAGGGCACAGGATGCGGTGCGAATCTGCGCTTGGCCCTGCGCTGGGGGAACGGGACCAGCAGCAGCTTGCCTTCCCTCCGGCCTCTGTAGCCATCGGGGCTCAGAGCAGTAGTGCTGGCGACTCTGGGCTTGTCATCCAGGACTGTGCACAGAGCAGGGTTTTCTCTATGGACTCTTGATTCTGGTCTGGAATAGCAGTAGTAACCACAGCATGAATACCTTTTTCTCTCCACCACCATCTTCAACTCATCTCAACATGTATATATATCCCTAAAGACAGCACACAAGTTCCTGTAAAGTTGGCAAATGATGTGGTGGTAAAAATCCTCTCTTGCTTCCTTCTCTCTTCTCCTTCACAACCTTGTTTGGTTTCTCTGGCAGAAAATAAAGGGAAGTCCTGTTGCTGTGTACCAAATAGAGCAAATATTTGTGAGATAATGAAAAGAAACAAACTACATCCCTCTAAAAATCTCTTTTCATGTTTACATTTGTTTGCATGAATATCTTTCTCACACATATTCTAGAAGTGAAATGGCAATGCTCCATGTGCTCCATTTATGTGTTCATAAGTAAATTTATATATATATGTGTTGAAGGATAACAACGTATATGTTCATGGCTATTAGTATCCTTCATTATTTACATATTACTATAGCTCCCAATGAAGCTCCATCAGAAACTAGGACCTTACCATCTTTACTATTATAAATGGAAAATTAGAGGTAATCTAATCTGTTACTTCAAGACCCAGCTACTGCAGAAATATGCTGGCAAGCTGAATGATGATTGTTATAAATCAGTAAATAACATGCATGAAATTGTATATTGTCTCAGAAAACTCAAATTCACAAACTGACTTTGAATTTGTGAAAATATAAAACAATGCAAAAGGTACCTCTCCTGGATAACGTATTTTTCTAGGAAAGACTTGCATAGTTTTTGCTGTTTTGGTTTGTTTTTGTTTGATTGTGTTGTTTGCTTGTTTGTGTTTTCTATTTAGCTCTCAAGCATGGTGGTGAAGACTCTAAAACTCAAACAAGTACCATACCTAGTAAATGTCATCTTTTTTTAGCTTGTCTACAACCTACAAGTTTTCATCTTCTCAAGTCTTTTCTTTAACTACAACACTGCTGAACTTCTTTCAAATATAAGAGTTATGAACAAAAAGAATGCTACTGAGAAGGTTTCACAATTGCTGCTTTCTGGTGGGATAATGAGTTCATGAGTTCACTTTGAACAGAAATATACTTCTGACTGAAAACATGCAGTTCTGCAACATCTCATGGAAACATGTTTGTGAAATACTAGTGGAAAATACAAAGGATTTTCTACTGACAAGAAAAAAAAAAAAAAAAACTTTAAAAAGTCATGCTTAGTAAATATTTAAAAAGATATTCTTGGCTTCACAGTGAATTTCAGTAAAAATAAAGTTGTGTCTTAAAATGCTAAGCAGTGATTTCAGATAGATTCCTAGTGATTTAATGGCAACTGAAGGGGTGTAAAACTTCAGAGTCAGTAGCAGTTAGACAAGAAGAAACTACCAATATATAATATTTTGGTGGCAAAGGGCAATTATTACAGAAAATGTAGAGATTACATGATGGAAACATTCATATCTCTTTCTCCCTGAAAGCTGTCTCTTCGATAGCTTCTCATGAAGACAGATGAAAATGTCTTCAGCATGATCTAAATTGCACGTAAGCCTCGGGGTTTCACTTCATGTTTTCTGATGCATCTCTGATCAGGCTTTGTTTTGGGATGTGTGATGGTATAGGACCATTAACCGTTACCAGTAAGTGCTAATGTTAATTACACTAAGCACAATTCTCCAGTTGGTCCATCTGTTATTCATTTTTTCTGTTACCTACTTTTGTTTGGGGTTTCCTCTTTACTCCAAGACGTTTTCTAGCTTTCTTCTGGGTTTATTTAAATAATGTAAATTGTCATGCTTCAACAAAATACATTTATACTTAAAAAAAAAAAAAAAAAAAAAAAAAAAAAAAAAAAAAAAGAAAAAGAAAAAAGAGGTTCACGTTTTCAGGTGATTTTTTGAGGTTATTTTGACAAGTGTTTTTAATGTTTAGCTATAGTCTTATACCTGAATGCTTAATGATATTGATGTCTTGTACCTCAGGATATTTTTGGACGAAGTTGGGCAGGTTTGCTCACGTTTGAAGCCCGCATTTTGCTTCTTTGCCGTCTTCGTGTTAGAAGCGAGCCGGTTTCTGTTTCCTTCGCTACCTTTGCCTTATCTTTTTCAGATCCTTTTCTGCTGAAAGCGGTATTTTCAGCGTTATTCCCCTGCTGCGGCTCTTCGGGAGGGAGCTCTGCTCTCCCACCGCCCCGGGAAAGAGGCGAAGGGCGCAGGTTGCGCCCCCGCGCAGCTCCGCGCAGCCCGGCTCGGCCCCGCCGCCGCCGCCACGGGCGCGCAGCTCCCCCTGCAGGGCGCCCAGGGCACCCCGCACCGCGCCTCGGCGGGAGAACACTGAAATCACAACAAAAACCAGCGCAACACATTTGTATAAATAGAAAATAAATACTTAAATAAATTCCCCCTCCCGCGAAGTATCTCAGCCTTTCGCTGGCAGGCAGCATGCTGCACTGCAGCTCACAAGGTCCGGGGATGTAACTGGAAGGACTGTAGAGAAACTTGACTAGCTGGCTTTTGGGATAATTTTAGAGTCTGGGAGCTGAACACAAAGAACGTTTGGAGAGTACAGCTTGGAGCGGGGACATGTTTTCCTCCTGCATTCAGTGGGAGGTAAGCAGCGAACCAGCCTGGAAAAATGCTTTGTCTGTAAAGCGTGAGCTTTCGTAAATCTCGAGATGGGGTGAGGTTTCGGTTAAGATTAGGATCTGGGAAAATAAGAGCTGCAGAAGCAGATTGTCTGCTGTGTTTTGAAGAGCCATGAGATCAGTACAGAGGCGTGTGAATGCCCAGTGGTTAGACAGAGGACACAGGTGTTTAAGCTCTTGTAAGTGGTCAGCTACTATTCAGTTTAGGGTTTGGAGGCATCTTTCCTGATATATATCATAAGGCTTCTTGAGGTAGAGGGAAAGCAGGTCTGAAGATGTTTAATGGTCTTTTTCAACCCACTCAAGCAACAGGTCAGTAAAAGGCTAGACCTTTCTTAAGGGCTGTGTCTGGGTGAAGTTTAGGAAGATCGTATCCCAGAAGCAGTCTCCTGTGGTGATTTGTGAGGCCCCCCAAGACCTCAGGTAGAGAGGGATCTGAAATCCCCTGTCAGTTATTTTGGGGGGGGGGGGGGGGGCTATGAAGGTGGTTTTAATTTTTCTGAAAGCTAGAGATAGGGCTAGAGTTTGGAAAAATGTTCATTGCTGTATTTTGTAAGGTCCTCAGAGATCAGGTAGGCTGAGGAGAAAAGAGGTGAATGCTTCCCTCCTAATACTTCAGTAGCCTTTCCTCAGAGCTGTTTCTTTACAATTTTCCTTAGTGTTAGTCTTAGGGTAAGGGTTAAGATTAGACCTGGGAATGTAAGGTCTGCTGAAGTGAGGAGAATTTAATGTAATATCCTTAATTTTGGAGGAGCTTAGAAAACACTTTATCTGTTTAAGTGCTCATGTTTAGTTACAGAGTGGAAAGCAGTGCTACGTATTTCAAAGCCCCTGCAGGCTGCACAGTACCAGTAGGTGTGAATGCCTTAGACTTCAAAGCAGCCAAGAATTTCTGGGGTTTGATCAGGACTACCGTTAAGGTTTAGAAATCCGCAGAAGCAGGTTCTTTGCTGAACTGTTCAAGCCTGGTGCAGTTAGCTTGGGCTCGGTAGTTAAAAATGTAAAGGCCTTCATTTTTTGGACAGCAGGTGGTGCTTGGTCTACATTATCACTTTAGCTTTCATGAAAGTACAGAAAACGGATCCAGTCAGGATTTTTCCCTGTGTGTGGCATGTCCGATGCTGACACTTGGTGGTGCTGCAGTTACTCGGTTCGCGTTTCTGTTTCTCTGCTGAGGTCGGTTTGCTTCCTTTCTTCATTTGCACATACAGCTGTGGGCAACCACAGTCTATCTTGCAGTAGTTCTTAAACAAGCAATAATAACTGCGATAATAATAAATCTGCCTTTACGGTGCACATTACACTACAAAAAGTGTAAGCACCCTTGTCAAACAGTTCAAATACAGGCATGTCCCAGTGATTACCATACACCAACCAACACCAGCTCTGGAAGGGATCTCGAGAGGTCATGGAGTCCTCTGCAGGCAGAAGCAAGGGTAGCAGGAGCTCTGCCTTGCCTCTTCCTAAATACCAGTGTAGCATTTATGGGACTGCCTCAAATATGTTTTTCACCAGCATCACCCACATGGGATCCCTGCCTAACAAAGACAACAGAAGGATGAGGCATGCAGGCTGTGGGTGTGCCAGTCACGCAGGCAAGGGACAGCTGCCCCTGCCTGGTGGGCAGCGGAGGTCCCCACTTCTCCCAGCCTTCCTACAGGGCTTGCCTCTAAGTTCACAGGACTCCAAGGAGCTACAGGAGGAGAGGGGGCTGCATGGTCATCCTGGTCCTCTGCTTTGCTCTGAGAGTCTTCAGGTTTTCCCCCGGACTCCCTGGGCAGTTGCCATGTCTGCTGGCTTTACCCTCAGGGATACCTTCAAGATATCCTCGTGTAAAAACAGATATTGCACACAATCGTTGAAGGATCAGCAATGGTGCTTTCCTGCTGCGAACAAGGTGCATTCCTGTGTGGGAGGCAGATGGTGCTGTGATGAATAGCTGTCTCCCTATCCTTACCCTCACTGGCTCAGCCTTCTACCTTTGCAAAACAACAGCCCTTAGTTTCAGACAGGAAATAACCTGTAGGGACAAATTATATTAATTATTAGGACAAAGATTACTTGTTTAAGTGCAGGTTCTTAGTACTAATACAAAAAATAATCAAGATGTTTCATTGTAATTAAATAAAATCTGCTCTTTCCTCCCCAAAGATTTCCCTTTACATCTAATTTGTTGTTTGGTCGGTTAATTAATACTGAAATTAAAGACCCTGAGAAGTTGCAGTTCACATAGTGTAAGCATGAGCTAGAACCATGACCACTATTAGGGGTTTTCTGGGAAACTGTCAGATTACAGGATTTAAAAAAAAAAAAAAAAAAATCGTGCTCTTTCTGACAAAATGCAGTGAACATATAAAAAGCAAAGAAGTAAGAAGTAAGATGAGGAAGCATAATGAGTGTGTTCCTGCAGAAGCAAAGGAGGCACTGAGCTGATGTGGAAAGACTGTCTGCCTTACGAGGCGGTAAAATATGTTCTTACTTGGTGGTACCCTGTGGTGAAAGCCTCAAAACATATGGTAGGATCAGTTTGGGTTTTGGACACATGTTTTAATGCTTTTTAACATGCAAGCTTCATATTTCATTGGTCTTGGTAGATAAAAGTGAGCTTCTTATAACATCCTGCTGCTTTGCAGAGGATGATTTTATACGTGTGGACTTTGGAATTGGGACAGATGGAGGGAATTATGCTCCAGCAGGAAAAAAAGAGATGCCCATCATCAAGTTATGAATGGGAGAAATTATAACATATATCACTAATTTAAGCACTGGCTGGAAGTTCCCTTCATTATTTGAACAGAACATTACTTTTTCCAGAAGAAAAACACGTTTGTTTGGTTTTCATTTCTTGGTGTATTTTCATCATAGCTGTAATTCTCTCTTTCTTTCAATGTCTGAAGATTAGATATGTTTAACAGAAGAATTTTTGTTTAACCTTTGCCTGTGGAACAGATATAAAGTTTGTTTTCCTTTGCATGCTGAGGTCTGTCCTTTTTACCAGAGGATTATATTACATGCCATTTTCCCCTGGAAATTAGAGAGCAACCATGGCTCTTCTGGGAAGTGAGGGAGCATAGCACAGTCGACCTGACATATTGACAGTGTTTTGCTGAACTCTTTTTGAGAAGTTTGCTCCAGTTTATTTTAAATCTGTTTTAAATTCAATGCCAAATATTGCTTGATCTCTCTTCTTTCAGCCTAAAATATATCTAGTAACTTGTAAGTCAGTAATTTACAGATGCACTTGTATATCCTGTTTCTCCTGTTTAAACCCATTTGCCTTAGCATGGGAAAAGTCCAGGAGGTTTTTGCCACAGTTCTCTAAGAAACTGCTTCCAGGATTAATTCCAGTGCTTTTGTCAGAAAGAGGTGATTTTTTTTTTTTTTTAATGTACTCTCCATTTGTATTCACAGAGACAGCACTGCATAGTGATTTATTTTTTCTTTTCATGAATGTCCCCTTTAGTCTTGTTAGAACATCACACTCAGACACTCCCTGCTTTCAAGGCGCTTTTCAACTCCCAGGGCTGAATGCAAGCTGGACCTTGCAAAGGGAGCTGAAGCCACAGACAACAAGAGAGCCTGAGCTGGACCTCAGAGCAAACCTCACTCTAACATCATATGCACAAATAACTTTAATGTTATTATGGTGCGAGTCTTGCTGCAGGATAACAAGAAATCTGGTATTAGTACCCAGCTAATTCACAAAGCAGAAACCAACAGTAAAGAACTACGTCTCCTGCCAGAACAGGAGAACTAATGTGTGGCCTGTAATAAGGGGACAGTGGGAGGAGAATAATCCCATTCACAGCCAAAATGAGCTCTCCTTGAGGAAGCTTTTCTGGCTGGCAGAAGTCCCTAATGGTGCATATGGCAGCATGGACCTCTTGGGAAGAGCAGCTGTATCCAAACACCTGCATAGGCCTCCTGGTCACAGCACTATGGCCCTAACTCAGCACTCAGCGCTCCAGGTTGTGTTCCCCCTTCCACAGCACAACCCTTAGGGTTATTCCACATCATTCAAAGCTTTTCACAGAAGATGTAGAAAAAATGCTGTAGGAGATCATGTATCTAGCTGGATACATAAAAAACTCCTTGTTTTGGTGGAGTGACTGCAACTAGAGAAGCTGCCAGTCATTCCAATGCTGCCCTGCACTGTCTTTTCAGGCCTGACCTCCCTACTCCTGAAGAAAGAATAGCTCTGGGATATAATACCTTTTTCCTAGTTGTCACTGTTTAAAGTTTTTAAATCAATCTTTCTTTCTTTCTTTCTTTCTTTCTTTCTTTCTTTCTTTCTTTCTTTCTTTCTTTCTTTCTTTCTTTCTTTCTAGTGTTTTTTTGAATGTAATTTCTAGACTAGCCCCATGATTCATACAAGCAGTTCTTGGCCTCCTTGATGTATGCAAGTGACTAAATCTGTTTTCATAAACTACTGCATATAAACACACAGAAAAGAGCACAAGAATTTGCCTTTCAAAAAAATGTCCCAGTCCTCAAGATTTCCCTCTTAATGCTTCATACAGAAGACAGCACTCTGTCTCTTCCGCTGCTCCTTAGTGCTAAGCAGGGCTGCAAATGAAGTGGCTGGCCAAGCCCATCTGGCTCAGCATGCAGCATTTGCCTTGTCCATGCTGTGGCAATGCACCTCCAAGGCAGATGGGTGTCTCTGAACCCTAGCTCAGTTTCTTAACTGCAGCACCATTCTTTTTCCCACTCAAAATGTTCTTCAAGACTTTCTGTTTGCTGATGCACGTACTGAGGGCCTTGGCTGCGCACAGGCAGTGAGGAGATCTGGGTCCTGTGCAGAGGCAGCTGCAGCTCCTAAGCAGGGGTCACCAGCCTTTACAAGAGCTGTGGGGGAACTTCTGTGGAAACTTATCCTGGCTGCTGCTGCTGAGTGGCCAGGAGGTTTCAGCCGAAAACTTTCTTTCTGGAAGTTATTCTGTTTGATGATTTTCTTTTCAGATCACATTTGCAGTCTGTTAAAGTGCACAAAGGGAATGTGGCCAGATACTTTCTCTATGCCTTGTGTTCTGGCTGAACCTTGTAAACAAGCTGTAACCCTCAAAGTAAATTTTGTTTTGTTTATCCTGTTTTTATTTTTATTTTTTTTTCTTCTCTCCAGCTGCTCAAGACATGAGGCTATAGCTCGTTGGAAAAAAAAAAAAAAAAAAAAAAAAAAAAATAAGAAAAAGAAAAATAATAATAATAAAAAAAGGTATGCTTTTCTCCTATCACCATATTTCTTTCACTATTTAGGAGAAAAAATATACAATTACCATCTAGTTCAATTCTTTTAAGCTGTAGATTGTAAAAACAGTTCTGAAAATTGCCTGAATCTTTTAGGGTGTGCACCTTTTTACACGGTAAAACCCCATGATGATTCACGGCCCAGCACTAGTGGGCTAGTTCGGAGGCTGCTGCTCTGATGTAATGCTACCTGATCCATCATGTTTTGCCAGCAGCACACTGCCCACTGTGCTTGTCTTTATGAAAGTTCATGCTCTGGGGAGAACAGTGTATGGAAATGGCTTGCTGCCCTGCAGGAGGTGCTTGCTTTCTCTGTTTTAGAAGTATCCACCCTGCGAGTAGATGTTACCTTGATGGTCTGTCTCCTTAAAAAACTTAATTTGTTATACTTATAAATAAAAGGAGAGGAGAGAGAAAAAGAAAAAGAAAGAGAAAATGGGAGAAGGACAAGGGAAAGGAAAAGCAAAAGGAAACAGAAAAAAATAAAATGGAAAAAAAAAAATAATAATTAAAAAAAAAAATAACCAAGAAGGAAAGGAAAAGAGGAAAATGAGAATAAAAGAAAAAGAAAGAAAAGGACAAACAGGGCATCTGAGGACAAGGCCAGAGGAGAGCCACATCCTGCCAGGTTTCCTGGGCTGTCTCTGCTCAGAGTGTTGAGAGGTCCCCCGGGCCCATCCAAGGGAAACATGCCTCTTGCAGCCGATCCTTTGCCTTTGTCAGAAACATGCAGGGTCTGAGGATGTCTGTACTTGTGCCTCCACTCTGCTGGTAGACTGTTATGCATTAAGCTATTGTAAGGCCCAGCTATGTGTCTGTACTGCTCTTGAAGCATATATCCTACTTCCCTCAGGTGAAGTGAGACAGCCACGAGCCACGGTTGAGTGGACTGCACACAAGAACAAAACAGGTTTCGGTCCAAATGGTCCTTGCACAGTTTTGAGAGTAAGCTACAAAGGCCAGTGAAATGTGCTTAGGAGCCACTGCTCTGTTCTGCTCATACCACAGGGTGCCCAAGCTCTGCCACGTGGGCACAGCGTGGGCCTTGGCAGCGCCTCACCCACCACCCTGGGCAGCGCTGGGGCCTCCTTCATCGGGTGAGCACTCACTTCCTCTGAAAGCAAGCCTGGCCTGTGTTGGCGGCCCAGGAGCAGGGCTGCTGTACGGCCATGCCCTCCCGCCGTTGAATGGGAGGAAAAGGTGGTGCATGGGGGCACGTCCTGTTTTGCAGGCACAGAGGGGCTGGGGCAGCATGCCACCCATGCTGCCTGTGCCCCGTTACCTCGCTCTGCTCCACGAGGCACCTGCTGCACCCAGCCTCGCCCCAGCCCTGTCTGGCTGCCTTTGCCTGGCTGCCAGCACAGCAGTGGCTGTGGGACAAAGCACAGGGCCTGGGCTGTGCTGCGGCTGGCTCTCAGCTCATCTGGCTGTTTGGCCCTCATGGTGCAGCCTGGCCTTCCCCCTGCCCCACACAGTTATGGGGAATGGGAGCCTTTCCTCCACATACGGAGCACCCCTCTCTTGAGCCGCCTTCCCAGCATCACGTAGGCCGGCCTCTCCCTGGGGTCATGGATAGTCCTCTCGCCACAGCCAGCTGCATTCCTGTAAGATGTGAGGAAACTTCACCTTCTGGCCCTCTTCTGAACAGGACTGAAGGCAGCCGGCAGCTTACCAGCGGCTGGGGAAGGAGGGGAACATGCTGACGGCCAGCACAGACCCTCGCTTCCTTAGGAAACCGGCCCAGAAATGGGATGGATGTATAAACAGAAAGAGGCTTGCAGTTTTATCTTCTGCACGATAAAGCAGCGCCATGGAAAGTAGCTGGGTGCGGGGAAAGGGGCTTTTCAGGAGGTCAAGTTTCCTGCGGTGGTCAAGAGAGGACACTGCGCTTCTCAGACGGGTGAAAGGGCCATTTCAGAAGGCCCGTCCTCCCCCCGCAGAGGCTCACAGCCTCTCCTGCATTTGTGAGATTGCATCTGGAAGGAAACAAAAGATGCAAACACCAGACCCAGTGTGTTAACTGAAAAAGATATTTTTCAGTCAAGCAGATGGTGAATAGAAACCTGCCATAGAAACCAGCTTACGCAACTCTTTTCACAACCAGCACGCCTGGTAAATACAAAGCGCCAGATAGAACAGCGAGATAGAGCCAGTCAAAACAGCCTGTGCTATTAAAATGGTGAAGTAAAAAGCATATAGCAAATTACAATGAGCTTGCAAAAGATATGGAAAAACACAAAGGCAGTGATGTAATCCGAGTATTGCTTCCAAACCCTGCAGTGATGGTCTTGGTGAATGCGTATGGCCAGCAAGCCCTACGGACACCAGCCGAAGCACACCACAAGCACGAGCCAGCCGGGGCTGTGGGGCAGATCCAGGCACTGGCACCTGGCCCTGGGTGAGGGGAGGTCGGAGCAGCAAAACAAGGGGGCACAGATGTGGGGGAAGAGAGGGGAAGAGAAGGCACAGAGAGCAGGAGGCAAGTGCCTGCTGTGCAGATGCATTTCTCCAAGCTGGGTGCTGCAGGGCTCTGCTGGGCACTTGCTTTGGTTTAAACATTTCGTCATTTTGATTAAATGTTTATCATGAAGACCTAAGCTGTATCAAAGGATTTAATGTTTGATTTGATGGGAGGCAAGTTCAACTAGGATACACAGCATCATAAATTAGCCATCTATTATCCGTGCTTTGCCTAAGGACAGTGGATATTTCAGAGGGCAAATGTTCTCCAAATGACCTATTGCAGCTCACTTGGGTCAGCATTCTTAATTATTTGGTGGAGTAAAATGTAGTTTGAATTTTCTGGAAGCATTCAAAGGGTATTTTCTATCACTAGGATAGCAGGAGCCAACCTGGCAAAGAGTGGCACCTGAGCTTTATGCTCTGTGAACAAACCTGCTGATTTTCCAGCTGGTTTCAAATCTTTCCCTATTTTCCCCTAGATCTTAAACTTTTGTTTTAAGTCACTTGAGTCCCTTGTATGGCTTGCATACTCTGACAGCAGCTCTCCCGTGTCCATGTCTTTCCTTCCAGAATCTTATTTTTGATTGACTTTCACACAGAAGAAACTCCCGGAGGAACTCGTTGAACCATATGGGCCCTATCTTTTGACATAACAATTATTGCCTGATAATAACACAATAGCAATAGCAGCATGTTTGGGAATCAACAGAGAAATACTAATGAATGTTAATGCATTGTTTTAATTTAGTACATTTGTTTTGTTGATGTACTTATTAACCTTCTGGTCTATGGTTAATAAGGCAGTCTATTTTAAGGTATTATTATCTGGGGGAAGAAGAGAAAAACAACGCTGATGAAGTTAGACAATTTGTTCTTCATTTCATTCACATTTTGCTTGGTAATTGACAGCAGATTTTAACTGCCAGCCCATAGACTGTGCTCTGACTGGAGCGGCACTGATGTTATTTTAATAACACAGTGACAGAGGGATATGTTAAAAAGAGAACGCGCAGCTTATTTTAGACGCACAAAAGGACATTATGTCCAGGAAATGCCATACGTCGCCCCAGGCAGCCCGGAGGGCTATAATGGTCACACAAGCTCTGCGCTGTGGTGAACGTGCCCAGCAGAGCCCGTGGCCATGGTGGCCAGTGGCAGAAAGAAAGCCAGAGATAAGTGGAGCACGGGGCTGTTTGGTAGAGCACAGAGGGTCCCCTCCCCATGGGGTCGGTCTCTTCCTCCCTGCTTTAAATTCATCCATCCCTTATACTCCAGCCTTTTGTTTCCATACTTTCTGGCTCCTATGGCCGTACTGATATGTGGTCCATTGGTGTCCTCAGCTTGGTTCAAACCATGTAATTGCTGCTTGGTGTGGGATTTGAGGTTGCTGGGGAAGGAACAGAGGGGTTTCATTGGGAAAAGGAAGAGCCTTAAGTGTATCTCATGGTATCCTGAGACAAGGTATGTCCCTCCTCTCATCCCCCTTTCTAGAAAACTTTTTCTAGAAAAGAAAAACCCTCCACTCTGGACTAGATTTATGTATGCATATAGGGGATGCATCTAAGAGTACAACTCTCAATGGAAAGTAATGAAGTTGTGTTTCTAAAACCTTCTGGCCTGTTTGAAAGTTTCCCTCCAGGGCTTTTATCGCCACTGTACAAAAAGCAGCATCCCTCATTTACCTTAGTAGGAAAAATGACCTTAAGAACTGGAAAGATGGAGCCCAGAAGTGTAATTTTCCAAGACCAGCCAGCACATACCTGTCAGGACGAAGTTTGACTGCTTTGTTTCCTAAACTGATCCACTTTTTCTGTGGATGTGGAGACAGTACTTTAGTGCATACCTGTACTGTGATTTTTGGAAGAGCTAAAACTAAATTGTGTTATAATTTACCTATTTCCTATTATAATATCTATATATATATTTGCCTAAGCCTATTTCCATCAACAAGGGGCTTAATAATAGCGTCTGCTAGTTGACTCTTAGCTGCAAGTAAACTATTGCAGCCATCTTTTCAGGTACTAAATATTCTCTTTTTTTTTTTTTTTTTTTAATTGGAAAAAATATATTCCTGATAAAACAGGTCACTTTGAAAGAAATTTGAAAGAAGGTGTTCTCCTTCTGCTGGGGGTTGTGTTTGGATATTTCCATCTGGTGACCGTGACTGTACACCCCTACACAAGCAGCTATCTGGACAGGGTCAGTGCCCACATTCTGGGGCTTGTGAACTCCCCCCCAAAAAGCTGTGGTTGAGCAATATCTTCCAAACTTTGCACTGCCGCTGAAGTTCTGGGACAGGAACCTGTGCTCAGTATTCATACCATATGAACTAAATCCTTGTGTTGTGGAGATGCTAGAACTCAACAGTGTTTTAGTAACTGTATGCTTACTAAGTCTGTTATTTTGTTACTTCCCTCTGTTCACAGATAACAGCAGGAACATGAGCAGGTTAGAACAGCACCACTTTATTCATTACAATTTATTCATTACAGTGTACTCTCATACTATCCTTTTCCCTCTGAAGCAGCTGTTTATCTTATACCCTGCTGGTGCAATTAATGAGAATAACAAGGTCCACTTGTGCTGACTAATGCAGAAACCTCAACAACTTTCCAACAGCCACAGCAGGAAGGAGAGATCTGTGTGCTTGGTGTCTTGGAAAAGGAATGGCATCAGCCTGCAAGTGTCGGGATTTGGTCTGTCTGTGCTTGGGAAGTCCAGACCTGATCAACATAGGTTGCCTAGGAAAAGTAGTAGTACTGTCAAAGTACTGTTCTTATCACAATACAACCACTCTCCAAAAAGGATTAGACCTTACTTTAAAATATTTTAGAACCTATTTTTTCCCATAAAGCAATTCCTCTAAGAAAAAAACATGAGTATTTTTTTTTGAAGGTTTTTTTCTTTGAGCCTCTTAGGTATGTGTGTTATACAGCCATGTGCCTTTCTTTCAGTTCTGCACAGAGTATCCTGCTTTTTTTCTTCAAAAGCATTGATTTCTTGGAAACTGTATTGATCTGTGCTGGAAAAACACATACAAATCATTATGGTTTTCTTGTAATTTCTTATTCATTTCTACACAGACTTCAGTGCTTGTCTCCTACAAAGCATGCTTGGTGCAGCACTTTAAGGACAGTCTGATACAGTGATCTTACTGTTCAAAGCACTCTTCAGGTTTTTGAAGATCCGACCTGAATCAAACAATTGCATTGGAGTGGCATCATCGATTTGCTCTATGATATGCCAAGTTGAGTAGGGAAGCATTTTAACGGTCACTTCAAAGAAGCCAAAATGTACTATTTGGAAACTATATTCTAGGAAGGATACCAAAGACATGGCAATGCTGACTACTGTGAACCTGAAATTCAAGTGAAACCTCATAGGGTGTGGATCTGTGACTCAAAACCACAAGGAGCTTGTACAAATCCCTGTAAATTGAAAAACTGAAAATAACAGTTAGAAGCTTGGTAAAAGTAGATAGCAAACTGCTCATGAAGTGAGAAGTAAGGTAAAAACAAACAAACAAACAAACCTGACTGTCCTGTCTTTAAGTTAAGACTAGATTATATTTTTTCATATCAAAATTTTCTTGATATTGCTTAGAAAATGAACAACTGAATTGTCAGACCTCAGATAACACTAGAAATGTAACCTCATCTATTTTCTAAGCTCTTATTTTTTCTTCAGTCATGTCTGAAACACAAAGGTTCCTTAATGTGCTGTTTTGTACAGGATTAATTTGTTTCCTGTTTAAATGTTTGCTTTGCCTTATGGTAACATAACAAAGATGTGTTAGTCCAAGTTCATTCTTGAATAAGTTTGAATACAATGAGGCTGTGTGGATTTTAGGTTCATCCCACTCTATGAGGAAGAAATCTTTGCTAAGCTCATCTAAATTTTTTGTCTTTGAAGTTTGGAAGAAAGTGAGTCTGGAGATCCAGATGGAGGGCTGTTCTCTAGCAGCTCCTCTGCATGTTCATGTTGCTCAGTAGTTCAGCTGCGCAAGCTCTTTCTCCCTGTGAATGTTGTAAGAAATGATTGTAACCTCGCTTGGTGCTGTTGTGTGATAGTGGACAAGTTGCTTAACTCTTACTTTCCTCCCTTGGAGAAGTAAGTTTACATCTGAGTGTAGCATGAAGTACAAGACAATTGATGGTTGGGAAATACCAGCAGAAAGCTCAATTAATTGACATAGATTTGTGTCGATTTAAACTTCTAATAACGGTGGCCTAGTGATATTACTGAGCTTGGGAAATAATGTGTTGTAAAATACAAACCAATATAGCCAGCATGATGTATTGTAGGTTGGAGTCATCAGAAGGAAAAAAGGTCTAGTCAAAACAGCGTGAGGAGTTATTACCAAACAGGCTGATAAGGTCCTTTTTCCATCAGAAAGGGATGTGACAGCATACAGAAGTACTTGTCATTCACGTCTAGAAAGAAAAGTGTTTTGATCCTGTGACAGCTTTTCATCATTGCTGTATATTAAGAACAAATGTCATCCTTTTCACAGCTTTCACCGGAACAGCCAAATAAACTGGGTCTATTTATAGCCTCTTGAAGAATACAGGCACTGGTATTTAAAGAACAGTTGGTGATTCATGGAAAACTGATAAACACTAATTTCAAAAACAATGGTGTACAGGGCTTGCATTGAACTCCCTATAGCTGCTGTTTCTTGTATCTTACCAGTTAGTCATACATCCTGAAACACCCAGGGATCTTCCCTGTGGTACAGGTCTATTTGTGTCATGAATCTCATTATTCTTAGATGCTTTGTTTTCTTAATATTGTACTTGATGTGCCCGTGCCCCTAAAATATGAATCTGTATAGTCTGCGATGAGATGCCGGTAGATTAGCACCAGGACAAAAGTTGCTGCTATCGCAAGTCACACTTGGCTTGGCAGCCTTACAGACCTGTAGGAACTGACCAGGCATGAAAATAACTTTTAACCCTAGGTTGATCCTCTGGTATTACAGCTGAAGCTTTTTGCTTTTGCTGCCTGTGCTGATTAAAACAATGAGGAGCTATGGTCTGCAATACAGAAGTGGGAAATGAGAAACTAATTCAGTAACTCTAACTGAATGATCATGATTTCATTATCTGAATTTCCAAGGAGTTGCTGCTAGTATCACAGAATCACAGAATCATCTAGGTTGGAAGAGACCTCCAAGATCATCCAGTCCAACCTCTGACCTAACAGTAACAAGTCCTCCACTAAGCCATATCACTAAGCTCTACTTCTAAATGTCTTTTAAACACCTCCAGGGATGGTGACTCAGCCACTTCCCTGGGCAGCCCATTCCAATGCCTCACAACCCTCTCAGTGACGAAGTTCTTCCTAATATCCAACCTAAACCTCCCCTGGCGCTACTACTCCAAATGAGCGATCATAAATGGGAGATCTGTGGTCTGGGGGTAGGGTGTATTTTTTGTTGCTGCTTCCAGAAATGAAAAGATTTAACAGAGGTCCAGTGGCCTAGTTGATGTGGGACTAAATCCACCTCTGCACCATACTCAGGAGCCTGTATCCCCGGCTGACAGATGACTGTGCATAGGAGAGTGCACAGAGGACAATGAGTTTTCAGGTGCCTCCTCTTAGTCTGTTCTCCCAGTAACACAAGATCTACTTTCTGATTCTGGAATAAGTTCCTGGACTCAGGACTTCCTGTGTGCAGAGTGCTCTTGCTCAGCTGGGAGGCACAAAGGCTCTTCCCTGTCCTCCCTTCTGTGGTTAATGCATAAAGCTTCTTGTCTAACCTGTTGGTTCCTAGTGCCTGAGGACATGATGCCAGTAAACAAAAGGTATGCTATAGCCTAGGATGACTTTCATTTACTTGAATATTCTTCATGTTTCTTTTGGGTCAGCCCCAAGAAATTCTTTTCCCAGAGCAACTTTAATCTGTTCCCTGTTGAAAATAGGTAACATGAAGCCAGTCTAGTCATATCTAGACTGGATATGTTTTTCTCATTGATACATCATCAATATGGTTATACCCATTAGAGATGTTTTCCCTTCCATATGCACCAAACCAGAGTAGTTTTCAGAAAACACTTAAAGATTAGCCACAGCTGATTGCCACATAATGATAAAAGTTGCCAGCAAAATTGTTGACAGGAAGTCGTAGCATTCATCAGTGTTGGAAGTGAATTGTCCACCACAGCACTTGTTGGAGATGGACAGTTTTGTATCAGTGCCAGACTGTGCTGTATTTGCAGCAGAGGACACCGGGTGGTGGGTGACTCTTTCTCTAGTGCAGAGTTGGAGTTGAGAAGGCAAGGAGTGAGCTTTTTTCCCCTAAAACAAACTCAGACTTTAAGTGCAGTGTTGTGATCCCAGTAGACAGGAGCTGATGCATTATCTGTGCTGAACCATGAGACTGGGCATATTTCACACCAACAGACTTGGCCTGGATTTAATGAGTAACTTCACAAATGTTAATGAATGCAGAAGTGTGGTCTTCCTCTGGGTACTGCCGTGGGCTGTATTTGACTGCTTGCTGTATCTGAAAATGTGCCTACACAGGGTTAATGCAGTGTCTAGCAGCGAGCACTGCCTGCTAATTCCAGCCCTGTGCCCTCCTGAGTCTGTGCTGCTTTCTGAACTTTGATTGGAAATGACAACTAGATAATTGTTTAAGTGAAAGCTAATTACATTATTATTTTATGTTCACCGGTCAATAATATGTACTTCTTGTCATTTACAATGGTGTTGGAGAGGGCCACCTGCATCAATTCAGTGCAGCCTCAACAGCAAACCTCCTAATTTTTTATTTTTGCTGTGTGCATATTTGCTGTGTGCATACAAAACAGTAAGCTCATTCTTTCAGCTCTCATCTCCATGTGTGTTAATGCTTTGAGGGAGGAAAGCTTAAAGGGGCAGCAGGACTTGCTCAAATACATGCAAATTGGTTTGCAAGCAGGAATGAAAATACTGCTGTACTTTAATGGGAATTGTGAATGTAGTTATTTTTATCACAAAGGGGTTGCATAAAACCCTATTTGTATACATCTCTATTGTTTGTGAACAATGCAATGCAACAAATAATGAAGGGAAAGTTATGAATGAATGGGTGTAGGTGTTTCTGCTCAAATTTTCTTTTAAGATATGAAACTTAAGTATTGCAGCAGAAGTATGTTTTTGTTAGGACCTACCTTCCCACAGTAAATTAAGGATCTGTGCCAGATTCCCTTGCTGAAAATTACCATAGTTTTAGTGACTCTTACCATTAGTGGAATTAACATTGCTTATGGACTCTGGTCACAAAAATAAATAAATAGATAAATAAATAAATAGATACATAAATAAATAAATAATAAAATTTTTGATGTCTAGGTACAAAAGATGCAAGTAGGTGCTCAGTAGTACACTGGTAGTGTGCACTGATTTTAAATTTTGTTCATTAGTACTGGGTAAGTCTCAAGACAGATATGTTGGCAGCCACGAAGAGATGACAATCCTGTGAAATTTCTGAAGTGTATGAGTTGATGTAAACACTGTCTTTAGACGATGCTAGACAGTCTGGGAAACAAAATCACTCTGGAGATGTAAAATGTAAACTAAGGTATTTTCTGTACTACTTGTATCTCTTCCTGCAGGGGAAGATGAGGATAAAAGCTGGGAAGAAACATCTGACAGTTTTAATGCATCTTCATCTCCTTTACCAACTGTGGCTTGTCATCTCTCTGTGCTGAAGGACACCAAACACCAGGCAGGTAGGGCATATATCTTCTGGACAAGGTAACATCTCTCTCCTACAGAAGCAGCTTCTTTCTTGGCCTACTGTGTAGTAAACCCTTCTCTTCTTTTCCAACCACTATTTAAGTACTTTACATTAGGTAGATGTTGACAGAAATGTGTAGTACTAAGTGGCAGACATATGAAGTAGGTTTCACGATGGGCAACTCTGAGAAGACTGCCAGTTTTGGGGGTATGCATGGTAGCTGGATGCAAGCAGTCAGTGGGAACTTTGGTCTCAATAGTCTATTGCCCCTGAGATATTTCTGGGTCTCTTCAGACCAAAATCTTTTCTTGGCCCAAGGTGAGAACCTTAAACCCATGAGGAGATTCATGCTGATTGCTGTTCATGTTGCTTACTATTTCATCCTGGCATTTATTGTCATTAAGGAAATTCACTTTTGGGGCAGCCTCTGTTTTTGGCATGTTTCCCATCCACTGTATTTTTATCTGGCTCTTTTCCCTGCTCTTGAGTATTCTTTCACTTTGTCCACCTTTTTCCCCATTCCTTGTATGAAACTAGCATTAGAACCATCATTGTTAGGCTTTAACAGACCAATTAGTTTAACAGCATGTCATTGTTTTCATATTAAATTGTGATTTATAAGATGATAGTGTTGGACAGCATATGAGTTCCTGGTGGGTTATTTTTATAAATACAAGTGCCAGCATCCTGCTGAGTTTGTTTTTGTCCTGTTTGTATAATGAAAAGTTATGTTCCAAATAAGCCTTTTGGAGTTAGGTAGAACTACTAAAGTAGGACAGATATCTGATATCGCTGCCCTACATTTACAGGTGCCTGTGTGAAATCAGATATACAGGACCTTGAGCAGACTTTTGCAACTTGCGTAGAGCATTAAGAAAGCTGGGTTGGATGCAGCAGGCCAAACTGGAAAGAGCTTGTTGGTTGTGGGAAGCAATGGAAGTGTTCAAGGCCAGGCTGGATGGGGCTCTGAGCAACCTGGTCTGGTGGGAGGTGTCCCTACCCATGGCAGGGAGTTTGGAACTAGACGATCTTTAAGGTCTCTTCTAACCCAAATCTTTCTATGATTCTAATGTTACGCTTCTTTTGGTCACTCTTGATCCTATGCCAATCTACAATCAACATCTGAACAAATCAGCTGTTTGTTTGTACACAGAGCATGCGTGGTTTCCATACTCCATTGTCCTCAATCAAGCTGTAAATGTCATACCTCCTGCTGGCAGACATGATGGATTCCAGTGAAGATATGCTAATGCCCTCCTTTGCTCTCATTTTTCAGTCTCTTCTTTTTCCAATGGGAGTATTTCCCAGAAACATACAAAGAAATTATTGCTAGGAAGTGGCAGAATTTGGTAATATTACCTGGCTTAAAGAAGTCCTAATTGCTGGGTCCTTAGTAGCAGCCCATTTTGACTTTGTTGTATTGAAAATGTTAAATTGGGTCACATAGAGTATTCACTGTAGTGAGTCTAACATACAACTCAGAACAAGATGTGTAACAGTTAAGTGTTCATTTAAGTTTCAGTTCACTGTAAGTTGCTGAAAGAAAGCTTTTTCCACTGGAACCTGGCTATGGACTTTGATTTGAGGACATCCATTTCTAAATGGATGCGGTAGCCAAATGGCTGTGAGAGTCTCCAAGGGACTGTCTTACACCCTGTTTGCCACCACACGTCTATTTGCAATGGGGAATTACCTGAAGTTTTTTAGACACTTACAGTGTGAAGGGACTTCAGAACAAGATTCCTGCTTGCAGTCATTTTTGGGGAGTGATTGTAACCCCAGATCCTGTCCTGTTTGTACTTGAGGGGTTTGGCTAGATCAGCCTGAAATACCTGCTAGTGTTAGAGGGTACAATGATGGTGCAACACTAACATTGCTCCCACAATACTGTCAGAAAGGAAAGCAGGTGCATTTTGAACATGTGGTAGAGCTTCATGTGAGGGAAATTGTACTCCTAGATAAGAAGCAAGCAAAAAGGTGGTCTGCCTGGGAAAATCAATTGTACAATGCACATGTTTTAATGCTGCTTAAGTAATCCCAAACCAAAGTTAATTTTGATAAATCCTAATGTAAGTGGTCTGTCTTCCTTCGTGGAAGTGAATTCATTTAAAATAGCCACTTAGAATGTAAGTGAATTTGTCTATGAAAGCAGTGAAGTGGTTCAATAGATCTACTTCAATGAGCTAAGGGTGTAACTGCTGCTGTTTTTACCCTCCATGAGAACATGGTCTTTCTTTGCTATTAAATCCAAAGAAGTCAAAGCACTGGAAGTGTTTTAGCATGACACCAGTAGGTCTGAACCCTAGCTCTCCTGTAGCTGACCTCCCTTATCTCACCAGATCAAAGAGCTAAGAGTTTTGCCTCCACTCTTATAGAACGGCTAGTGTTAGCACCCACTGTTTTCTGTGTTGGAACGTGCCCTTTTGTTAATGAAAATAAAGCCTAAAGTGTTGCAAACATGTTTTCGGAATATCCCCACATGCTTTACCTTGAATATGCTATGAATGTCATCTTCTTAAATGAAGCTGACTATACTAAGGCTAAGGATGCTTGTGACATTTTCAGAATCAGCATTAGTGTTAGTGGATTTCTTTTCTGCAGTACAGATTACTGATGGTGCTATGTATGTAATGATACAAGGAAGGGATCAGACAGTCACTTGATAGTTGACCCACATAGCTGATTATGTGCATGCTCTCATTGAATCCCAGCCACAAATCAATGAGAAGAGGGAAGCTAACTTTTCTTCAACTGCATCAAGCTAAGAATCATAGAATCATAGAATATGAATGCAAATTTTTACCATCTGATGCGTAGCAAATTGGAATTTGTGGGCAGAGCTGAGCAAAAGGGCTTTTTAAATTAGATTGGCTGACCAGACTTGGAGAAAGGACATCTCTGGTTAGCTGAAATGTTTCACTTTGACTTTAAAGGGTGCAGTCAAAATTAAAAATAACAGCATTTAGAAATGAAATTGTAAAAAGTGAAAAATTTTGCTTTTGCAATGCTATGTTTTTTGATAACTTATTTTTAAGTAAACTATTTGACAGACATGTAGGGAGAAAAGTGCTGAAGCTATTTTCCAAAGTCAACATGTTGTAATAAGGTTAAAAATCTAAGTTTTCACATTAGATTTCCCCTTTCTAGACACTAATTCAAGGAAATGTTAAAAATACTGTTACAATTGCTATTTTAATTATTCTTTGTGCTTTGGCATGTTTCAGGTTTCTTTGCTTTATCATGTAAAATCCCTATTAAAGAATATTAAAACCAATTTCCTGGATATAATTTCTTTAACAATAGTTACCCTCTAAAAGGAAGTGTAGCAACTAATTGTACTTTTTACAGATAACTTTTTGTTTTCTTTATGCTGTCATACTTATGCTTTAAGACATTTTAGTGAATTTAGGACTTAATCTAGGAGAAAGAACCTAATTTGCTATACAGTGGAAAGCAGGGATCTCAGAAAAGTCCTGGAGTGAGAAAACAATTAAAATGCTAATGAATCTGGCCCAAACAAAGGTGTTTATCCAAACAGACATGAAGGGAAGGAGTATAGTTTGAAATTGCAGCAAGAGATCAAAAGATGTCTGAAATGATTGCAAAAGGAAATTAATATATATATATTAAAGCATAATTAATTTAATTAAAGGTTTTGTAAAACAGATACAGAACTAGGCACTGAAGTGGATGATGCAGATGAATGTTTGAGACGAGCAATTGATGTAATGTTTAAACATGTTAATAAAAATATGGGTGCTTTGCTCTGCCAAGAATGAAGTATTTTTCTGTATAAATAAAAAGTGCTGATCTGTGGAGACAGAAGAGGACTGGGCAAAGGTGCACATGGGTTCTCAAGAGGTAGATTTGTCCATTTTCCTTGTTACCAGCTTGTCTCAACTGAGATGTGAACAACTCCTTGACTTGCTGGGATGAATGCACTGGGGAGAACAGAGGAGGCTGGCTTGCCAATGTTGGGACTGGAATTGGTGCTTCTTAATTTCGGTAGCCATCTGGATGTGGGGAGCAGGTGGTGACCCAGGGGATGGTGACACCTTTCTTGGTCATCACGGGAAAGATGAAAAGTTGCTCTAGAGGTGGTTGTATCTGAAGTCATACACAGTGGTATCTCCTGTGCATAAAATAGACACTCAGGAGCTGCAAATGCATCCAGCTTAAATCCTGGGTGTGTAAGTGGGCGTTTTGTGGATCAGTCACTTAAGCACAGCTGCACACCAGGATGGAGAGTTTCTGCTTCTGCTATGCAGGGAGCCCACTACAGGCAGGTCTTTGGTCATTCCCCCCCCCTGTTTTCACCTCAGAGGCTATTTTCAGAATGAGAATGATGCGTATAGATTGTTTTACCCTCGAAGCAAAACGAGGCAGCTTTGCCAAAATCAACAGCATGTTTCAAAGTCTTCCAGGTTCCCTAAAACACAAAGGCTGACTCAGAGCTGTGACTCATGGTCAGGAAGCAGCAAGCCGGGGACTCCTTATCTGCTCTCCTATCTGGGGTGTGGGAACAAACGGTGGGGTGGGGCGGGTGCCTGCTGGTGGAAGAGCAGAGGAAAGGTTAAATATTATGACAGCTTCCACTTCTTGGGGAGAGGGCTGGAAAACAGTCATCCTTTCTTGCGTCCTTCCTTACTGGCAAATGGAGCTGTTTTAGTATGAGAAGCATGTGAGTACTGTTGTAGGTTCATTGACAGCTGTACAGTAAATCAGTCCCTGTGTGAATTATTTATGTGGAAAGCACTAGATTAAATCCTACGAGTGATGAGAGTACCTCAGGCATGCAGGAGATTGTCACTGCTGACTTTGCAAGGACTCTGGGCTATGTCAGTCTACTCTGTCTGACTGTATTTACTGTCACCCACCTTCCTCTCTGCCAGCACAGCAGTGATTCATGGTTGAGATTGTGCAGGGCTTTTGCACCTGACTTCCAAAGGCATGGATAGCAAAGCCAGACCTTTCACTGGGACTTTAAAAGCTAAATGGTGCTGCAGGGCCTGGGATTGTACCACTGAGTGACAGTGCACAGCATCTCTTGGCAAGATGCTGAAGGATGAAGAGAACTTCCTGCATTAAGTCCGTCTGAAGCACTACATGCTCCCTTCAACCATTCCCTGCTTTGGGAGAAAATAGTTACTTTTAAGCTTCAAAAGATGCATAATGGTCTTTCCTTTCACATCTAATTTTAAGCAGTATTACCCCTATTATTTCACGGCTTCCTGACAGGCTGTCCAGTGGGCCGTGCCCAAGCGCAGATGTGCTTGCATTGCCCTTTGATGGACTTATGGCCCAGGACAAGTGATCTAAATGTGTGCCAGACCCATCTCTGTGTGTCCTGGATCAGCTGTGGGAACATGAAGATCCCTTTGTGGCCTGGCCTGTCTTGCTGTGAGCTTCCCACGCACCTGCCTCTGCTTGGCTCTTTTGGTTGGTGGGGCCATGTCTCAGACCTGCTGCCAGTCTCTGTGCAGTCTGGGTTTTCTCTTTCTTTCCCAGCCTCATGTGGCAGCATGTGTCTAGTGTAAATGAGGGTGGTGATTAACCAAAAAAAAAAAATAAAAAATAAAAAAATTTCTTCCTCTGGCTGGGATCCCACAAGACAGATGTTCCTGGGAAGTGGCTGCTCTAGGGCAATCTGAAGGAGTAACTGCAGCTCACACAGGCACACCCAAACCAGCTCAAAATGAATTTTCTGGAGCAGCAATCAAGCACTGGCCCTGTGGGATTGGTGCACAGGTACTCTGCTGGTACAGGACACCCAGCTCTGCTGAACTGGCCTGTGGTGTGCGTCCCCTGGGCTGCACCCAGCGTTCCCCAGGCCAAGAGGGCTGGCTGATCCTGCTGGAGAAAATGAAAGGGGAAAGCTGAAGGGGGCTGGGTTCAGTGCCCTGTGGTGCTCCATGCAGCTATTTGCACTGGGATGAGCAGCAAAGGCCTGGTGCTGTTCTGCTGGTAGGGCTTGATCACATCTGGGAGTGGTGCACATGGTTTCAGAAGTGAAAGGGAACAGGGAGAGACTTTAAAAGGTGTCACCTGTGCTTTTCCTCCAAGGTCAGTCTTGGTTTGACAATGCTATAATTACCTGCTTGGCCCTGTTTAGTGTATGTAGGCACGTGTGGGTGTTTAAGTTTACTCATACCTATGTGCTGGACATCCTGGCACTATAGCAACACTTGTAGAGTAAAGGTACCTGCTTTCTAGTGCGGGCTCTGCTGAGGTGGCCTGGCTGCAGCTGTGACAGCGATGTCTGAGGGACCCCCGCATGGCACCTCGACATACCCCGTCCTGTGTGCCAGTGGTGCCAGCTACTCCAATTACTGTTATGCCTTCAACAAAAATAGTATACAGTCATCTGGCTTTTTGCTATTTAATTCAAAGTCTGTGAGCATTGTACCTTTTTGGTAAGGAGTCCTGTTGAGAGGAAGAAATGTATTTTAAGGAATTAGTGACTTCTGCAGCTCTTGTAGCTCTTCCAGGTATTTCTCTTCAACTCCTATTTCTTCCTCTTCTTGATCCTTTGTTGAACATTATAATCCTGTGTTTATATCTGTCTGTTGCCATAGAAATAACTCATGTTGCTAACTAAGCTAGAAACTTCCTTGAGGGATAAAGGAAAGGGCTATTCCTTATAATTGTCTCATCTGTGAGAAAATAACAAGTCTCCAGATGGATTTCTCTTCAAAGGTCATGAATTTTAACTCCTCTACCATAATGTGAAAAGTTAGGTCCTTTGGGTGGCATTACACTAGCTTTCTTCAAATTGTTGGTTTAGCAGTGCTTCTGTATCCCGCCTCCCGAATCTGCTTCAGCTCTGCATCAGAAGGACCTAAGGATAGTTCAAGCTTTCTTCCCATCAAAGCTTTGCTTTTTCTGTTGATGCTGTGAATGTCTGTCTGTTAGGTATCTGCCTAAAATATCAGTACTCTTTTGGAAGGAGCTAAAGTCAGTGAATGGCAATAGCTCCCCATTGCTGCTGACCCAGTATTTGAAAAAGGGACCTGCCAGCTGATGTCAGGTGTGGTGGCCCCTGCCTGCTCCTGGAAGTCCTTATTTCTGCACTCTCCTGTGCCAGTGTTTTGCCCACACCTTTTAAAGGCAAAACTAAAGTCTTTAGTTTATCTTTGTTCTGCTGGATGAGACAATTTACTGCAAACAACTTCATAGTCTCTAACTTTAAAATAAAATAAAATAAAATAAAATAAAATAAAATAAAATAAAATAAAATAAAATAAAATAAAATAAAATAAAATAAAATAAAAACACAACAAAGCATTATATAGAAGGAAAACACAACAAAGCATTATATAGAAGGAAGCCACAACAGCACTTACAAATGAAATGTGACTTACAAGGCTTTAAATGTCTTTTTGCCTGAAAAGTAACTTTTTTGCATTTAGATTAAAGGAAACATTAGCATTTAGGAGCAGGGTGGTTTAAGTCTTTTCCACTGTAGGGAGAAACAAAGTGAAGTATCATACAAAACAATGCAAATTTAAGAGGAAGTTTTCGGCCTTCAGGAAGGCTGCTTTACATCCAGTTAGTGTTTGTGTAGCGTGGAAACCATGCTCAGCTTTGGTAGAACAATCTCCTAATTCAGCAACTGCTTTTTAAAGAAGTAGGGCAGCTGTTGCTGTTTGCAGTCTCTGCTCTAACTAATTTTGCATGATCCCTGTCACTTAAAAATAAACTAAGCCCCATCCTGGTGGGCATGGGTGGTTGTATAACCTTTTATCTCACTAGGTTCCAAAGCACCATTTCATCAATCTTTATTTTTCCCTCTTTTTGCCTGCTTTTTCCAAATTCTGCTTGGTATTCTTTTCCTCAACTGTCAAATGAAGCCCTACCACTTTTACAGTTCACCTCTTCCCAGCCTATTCTATGCTACTTCAGTGCTTGCCATTTATTTTCTTAAAACACTGCAGAATTGGTGATGTAGGTTGAAAACGTTAATATTCACCTGCAGAGCTTGATACCTGTTACAGACAACATTACTGGATTTAAACTTTATGAGCAGTTTGGGAAGTAAATATCCCACATGTGGGTAAACTGAGGTATGGAAGTAAAATTTTTCCAAGGTTGCGTATAATTCAAAAACAAAGAAAAAGAAGCATACACACACACAAGAAAAAAAAAAAAAAAAAGATCCTGAACTGACCCTAGGTTTACATTTCACTTCAAGTGTCTGCATTCTAACAACCCACAATGTTCATCATGTGGAAAGAGTAAGTGAAATGAGCAATGTGATACTTCAAGAATCCTTTAAAACTTCACTATTACACTTTGGATGGTCATGAAAATCTGTTTGGATTTCCTGTTTGGTGGTTTGTGTTTTTTTTTTTTTTTTTCCTGAATTGCGTAACTTAACCCCAGAACCTTTAGAATCAGACAGTGGAAGTATTTGATCCCATGTCCCTGCAGTCCTCTAGCCAGGCTCTTGCAATGGGTGCTCCATACTTGGGTCTGGGATGGCAAAGCACCTGAAGGTACAGAAAACCACAGGCACTGGGTTGCCCAAAGTTTCTAAGCACTTCTTTGCTACTGGCACACTCATAATATTCATGTTTATCTATAAACCCTGCTTGCGAAAACATTTATCTCCAATTGTGGCATCAAATATTTGGGCAATTATAACCTCGATGAAGGCTGAATAGTTTTGAAATCTTCACCACAGCTAGAGGCATCCTTTTTTTTTTCTTTGCCTCACATTTGGGCTGGGGTTAGGAAGAGGGACCTGGGGGTGGAAGAAGGAGAGTTCGGGATGTCTGGAGTGGTGGGGGAAGGATGCAGTGCTTGTCTGGTTCTTTCAGGTCATGTCCAGAGAGGCCCGCCATTCCATGGAGCTCGTATCCACAACCACATACTGACCTTGAAATATCCAGATGTCTCCATATTTCATGGGTTGACCTCTCAACAACAAATGGTGTTGGAAAACACTTGCTTCCTAGCATGTGCTAAAACAACAGTTGCTTTCCATAACTCCAGTTGCAGAGCTTTCTGCTATGTGCATGTTTTATTTTTTTTTTTTATTTTTTACTGTGCCAACCTCTTTAGAAGTAGCAGGATGTTGTGATCCATACTGATTCCTAATTTGACTACCAGCCACCAATTTTTTTTTCAGGAAGTTTTTTGCCAGCTATGTCATAAAGAGAAATCTGCTCTGACCTGATAAAAAAAAAAATATCTTGAACAGCAGTGAGCACAAAATGATGAGAAGCAGAGCCAGCTCGTCTCCAGCTCACCTTCCTGTTTTCCTCATTAATACTCATTTTTGGGTAATATCTGAATCCAAAGCAACTTGAAAACATCACAGTAGTGCACAAGTCCAATGAGGCCAGGTCTGAATCTAGTCCTGCATCTAGGGAGGGACAGGTTTGTCCTTTCAAAACCTGAGGTAAGTGCAGAATGAGGATATGACTCGGCCTGTCTGTTACTAATGATCTCTCGTAAAGAAAACAGATGTCAAACACAGATTTTCTTGGAAGCATAATATACCAGTAATTTAACAGGCAGGAATTTGGTTATAACATGCTGACCTTTAGCAGTTCTCCCATAATTTCTTGTAACTTTCTTGCTAAAAACTTGTTTTGAATAAAACCTCAAACATTTTTTGTCTAATTTTGAACAGAATACCTCTAAATGAATGCAAAACCTAGTTTTTCTCGATTTTTCCTTTTTAGGCTCACTTTCTCTAAGTAGTTACAGGAAAATCAGAAGCAAGTATTCACTGGAATAATTAGAGCCAGTATTGAAATAGGTAAGGGCAGCAGTCCTATAAAAATATGCAGCTGGAAGCAAAAATAGAGGAAAAAAATATACGTTGCAGGCCATAAAGTGAAATAGCTTCTTCAGCTCTGGAAAGCTCTGGGAGGATGGTGTCTGCCTTGAGGCAGGAAGAACCCAGCCTCCTGCCTTGATCCCACGCTGTCGCTTGTGGGGCTGGGTCCTAGTCCCTGGGCCTTCTTCTCTGGCATGAAGGTTTGTGACTTCTCTTTCAGAGCTTGTTGGTGGATGTTTTAGCTTGTGTTAGAGTATGGTAGGATATTAGATATTTAATATGGTGTGAATATTTTAAAATCTTTTGTGTGGGTCACAAGTACTGTGAAATACCTTAATCTGGGTTTTCACACAGTCAGTGTTGTATCCTGACTGCCCTAGCTGCATTTTAATACTTCAGATTTAAATTCCCCTGTAAGCCTTAATTAATGCACCTCTAAGTCTCAAGGTGATGACTGAAAACGTGTTTCTCAGTCCTTCTCCCCTTGAGGTCAATGGATAAGGCTGGCTTGATTTCAGTGGCAAGACGTGGCACACTGTGTTTGAGGTGTGCTTGTGGTGGGCTCCGGGGGGCACTTTGCACCCCAGCAACTGTGAGCAGTGCGGCCTTGCCCCATGCAGGGCCTGGCAGTTAGGCTGTTGGTCTCATCACCTCCTGGGGCTCCTGCATGGAGGGGCTGGTGGTGTACATCCCTCAGTGCTCAGCACCTGTCTTCTCTCCTGGAAAGCTGGAGAAGTGTGGTGGAGATGGGAACCCTGCCTTGTTCAGTGGGATGCTTATTCGTAGGGGCACAAACAGTGTTCCTGCAAATGCGCATGGATTTGCACAGACTCCTCTGTGCCAGCTGAGGACACAGGAAGGGGAGGAATTCAAGGTTTGGTATGCTGTTTGTGGTAGGGGCTGTAAAAGGTGCTCCATTCCTTAAGCCTTCTGTTTATCGCAGAAGTACCCCCAGGTGACAGAAGGCTGAAAAAGTGATTTTTGACTTCCTGTGCTTTCAGCAGTGACTTCTAACCCTGACCTACAAATCATAAAGGGAAAGAATCCAAGGAATGTACTCAATGGCTGTGGAGCAAAACCAGGTCATTTTAATGAGAGTGACCAAGTAGCACAAACCTCTCCTCTTCCCTGAGCACAGGCTGAGGGCAGAGACAAGGTCTGAGCAGGTGTTCTCCCCTCCTGGAGCCCACCTCGTCAGCATGGGTCTTCAGCACCATTCTCTGTGAGAATACTTCTATCTGTTCCACTGAAAAGGGGAGGTGAATTGTTTTCCTGAAGTTTGAAATGTGTTGAAACCCTGACTACAGTTTTGCATTCATTTTGTTGCTACCGAAATTCTTTCAGGCATGTAGGAGTAGTAACTGATGGAAGTTGTGCAGAAATGCTGACTTGGGAGCTGAGAGCTGCTGCAAGGGTTGGGTGCCTTGTCTGCAGGAGAGGAACCTCTGTGCTGGCACAAGGGGCTTACACTATGTGTGATGCTGCCTTGGGATATCTTCTGAGAGCATAGCTTCCTCCTCAGCCTGGTTTTGAAGTCTGTCAGGCACCTGGTCATAGTATAATAGTGGCCACAAAAAAAAAAATAAAAAAAAAAAAAATCGTTCTCTTTTGGGGAAAATAAGCAGAAAGCCCTGTGCTCTACAATATTTCATCTCTGCCATGATTTCAGCTGGGTTCCAGTCATTGTTTTCCAGCTCACGCTACACAGCAGGTGTTCATAGTCATTTACCATAGGATAAGCAGCATCTTGTCTCCAAAAATAGTTCACTGTCATGCATAGATCCCTCTTTGCTTTTATTTTGAACTTTACTTTTTGAGGGATGTTCTCTACCTTCCTGGTTTGAAGCAGAAGACAAAGTTATAAAAGTCTACTCCAGCCTTAAGCATACCGTGTGAGATGAACTAATCACTTCTCTTGGGAATGCTACAGGTTGCTTGCAGTGGAGAATGTCCTGTAATAACATGGGAATTTATATTTAAGAACTTTTAAGCACCTCATTTTCATATCTTAAGATGTAGAAAAATAGATGAACATATGAAAAGCAAACACTTGGGTAATTCGAGTTAGATGGGCGTGCTGCTGGAAACGCTTAGCAGGGGTGGGAATGCTGCGCGGTGGGGGTGAACACAGGAGATGTATGGACTTTGCAAAGTTCAAGTGCAGTAAGCTGGAAAATAGGGATGGGATTTACTCTGTGTGAATAGGGGCAACATGCATCTTGGTGTTGTACATTGGAGCTGAATGTGGTTCACTGAAAAAATTCCAGTAGAACGGAACATTTTAGGCTGATGTCAATTTAATTCTGAGGAGTGCAGTAGCACAAGAAGTACTAAGTAAATTTGCTTGAATTGGAGAATCAGTGTTACAAAAAGCCATATATATTACAGCTACAGCTATTCTTTTACAAGAGCTACCGATTATCTGGTCACAGTATGGGCTTAGTGATATTTGCACTGCTCTCAACCTCAAAAAAGAAATGTAGTTTCATATAGAAATGAGTCTGAGTTAAAAAGTTTAAGTTGTAGTCAAGTCTTGGACTGAGTTGTTCCTGTTGGACTACCTGTGAAATGGCTCTCTAAGCTATAACATTAGGCAGGGTTTTCAAAAAAAAAAAAAAAAAAAAAAAAAAAAAAAAAAAAGGGTAAATGTGTTTAGGCATGGTCCTGCTTCCATGCAGGGATCCAGGTCCCCCTGAACCATTTGCACTGTGTTGGCTTACATCTGAGATCTGCTCTGGAGCAATCTGAACATCTCCATATAGGCAGAGATGGGCTTTTCTGGTCTGCCTCCAGGTGTGGACAAGAGGATGATGAGCATCAGAAACCAAGTCCCACTTGAACTACAGCTGTGAGCCAGGCTGCACCAGCTCTTTGAGGGATACTGGAGAAGTGAACGGCAAAGCCAGTGTGAACTTCCCCACTGGAGGTTTTGTGTGTTTGCACGTGAGCTGGTACATGCTGGGTGTGCTGGAATGCATCAGAAATTTGAATATTTTTTTCTAGCATACTGACTGTGGGTGCTAAGGCTGTATGCTGCAGGTATAGCACTGACATGGCAGTCGGCGGGGAAGTTGCCCTCATCAGTGGCTGCATCATTACCTTAAATAAACTTGACTGGAAACTCTAGTGTCAAAAAAAAAAAACAAAGTGAAGATCTTCATCTGGATCGCTCCCACTAATGTACTTTGCAGCTGTGGGCAAGCTGTGAATCACACAGGAGGAAAACTGTAGTGGTGGAGAGCAAGCTGTCCTGCACAGGCTGCTGTCAGTGGTACAGTGCCAGGTCCTGCACTCGGCTGCTTGGCCATGGCACAGTGGCCTTTCTGCACCTGGTCCTCAGCAGCTGTGAATGAGCAGAGCATTGGGACTTGGAGAGAAGAGAAGGGCAAAAGCCTCGTCAAACATGTGGTGTCCATCATAAAGGTGGCAATGCGTTCTGAGACCTGAGAGCTGTGCCAGAGCCATAGGTAGAGCCTGGACTGATTTAGTTCTTAGTTCTCCGTAAAGCTGAGGAAATGCCAGAATGTTGTTATTGTACAAAGGAGGATGCTCTAGTTTCTTTAGAGAAATATTCTACTAGAGTGCCTGAGGTCCACACTGGAAGGTTGTCCCTACTTTCTGCCATGTGCCTTATAAACACAGAGTAAGAGCACACACCATATAAAAAGGATTGTGAGGAAGCAAAATGCTATTGATGACTGCCAGCAGTTGCATGGTGCAGGTGACCTGTCTCTGAGCTTGTGCTGCAAAGAGGAATGGGAAGGACAGTTGTCAGGTAGCTCTGTAACTACCTCATCCCAAGTACAGAGACAGCACAGGGAAAACACAATTTTGAGCAGTTGTAAGTTGAGTGAAGGATGGAGCTAACAGAGAATGAGAAAGTAGAAGTTGGAGATGAATCTACAATGTAAGGAGCAGATGAGATAGAGGAGCGCAGGCTCTAGACAGCTTGGCTATAGGATGTCTGTCTTCTGGGTGGCTGTAGTGAAGCACAATGGGCTTTTTCAAGGTGAACAGACATTCTGCTACAGTAAATAAAATGCAGCTGATAGCAGCCTTCATCTGTGTATTTTATCTGTACTGCTGAAGGTCTAGGGGCAGCTAAACCTTCCAAGTAGTTCCTAGGTTCAATCAGATGTTGCTCAGATGTGAAGATGAAAAACACTGAAAATAAGATCTGCATTACATAGCCCATAGTGAGATTTTCTGCAATTTGTTGCTATAAAGCAAGGGCTAGTATCAAACCTTTCTTAATGAGGATTTGCCAGGCTCACCCTGAACTGATGTCCAGATCTCTGTGGGATCTCAAAGCAAGGGAGAGACTAGTTTGGATGGGAAGAGGAAGGTCTGCATAAAGTAACTGTACAAGACCAACTCAGAAATGTGAGTGGATGGGTTGAAAAGATAGGAACAAAGAAACATCTCTTCAGAGAAATGGCAGAATCTTCATATATGGCAATTATTTCTTCATATATAGCAATTATTTAATCAGGCACCAACTGGACAAATTTTTAGACAAACAGAAACAAAGGGGTAGGAATACCTAAACTGAAGGGAAGAAAATACATTTCTTAACAGATTAAAAAATTGGGGGGGGGGGGGGGAAGGGGGAGAGAGAGAATGCTTTTAGTCTGTTTACCTGTTTCCTCTAGTGCTCCTGTTTCTTCTTGCCTTTTTTTTTTTTTTTTTTTTTTGGTATTTTGAGCATCAGAATTCTTGCTGTATTCTTGAAGCTTTGAAAGCAAATGGGAAATCACTAGTCCCAACCCTGACCTTATTTCCTGTGCTACAATACAGAGACAACCCAAGGGAACTTTCAGGTTAGTTGGACGTTCCCTATCTTTCTATTTAGATTTTTGTTTTCACTTTCCTTACTTGACCAGCCTCAGTGTTGGCAGCTAGCACAAATTTATTGTGCGATCTTTATCTCTGGCATTGCCCTCTGAATGGTCAGCCCGATATCTCCTATCCTCATAAAGGCAACCTAGCCCTTGTAGATAAAATCTCATGTACTGTGCAGCTCTGGTGTGTCTTTGGGAGTGCTCAGATATACCAGGAACAGCAGAATGGCCTCCTTTCTTCCTCCCTTGATTGCATGGTGGAGGTGCTGCAGCCACTGTCCTGATGGCAAATGTCCTCTGGGAAGAGCACAAAGCAGAGAAGTCTCTTCTGCTAAGGCTGGAAAGTTTCAAAGAGACAGATGAATATCAACGGCCATGAAGGTTTAAACAGATCTCATTAGCTATGTTTCTGCTGGAAAGAAAAATGTGGTGGGAGAGAGGTCTTTGATTCTGTACAACAGCGATCCTAGAGTAGTGTGCAACTGATGTGCTTAATCCCAGTAAAATCAATTGATGGGTAAGGTAGGAAGATGTTATTAGCATACACTTGTGTATTGAACTATAGATTTAGGACAGACTCCTCTGAACTCAATTGAGAATTGACTAGATTCAGTTGAATAAACACTTTATCTTCCTTGCTAGCATTATTTTGTGATTTTTCTTAAGCAGAAGAAGAGGTGGTGGTCTTCAGTGCATGCTGCATTTATTGATTGTGGACTTACAAGCAAATCTCTTGATTTCAAACCTTTCAGCTGGTTGAAATTAGTGAAACTCTAAGTGAAACTCTAGGTGAGAGCTTTTTTTTTTTTTTCTTTTTTAACTTTTAACTGTTGCAAATGAGTTATACTGTTTTATTCAGAAAATTATATGTTTTTACCAAATGTACTGCTGCCTAATTGGTCTCCTACAAGCCTTTCTTTGTGTGTCCTCTGAAACAACCTGTGCAGAGCTTAAACAGATTTTAAAAGTTGCTCACTTAATTATTGTTTGTAGTTTGGATCATTACCTGAAATGTTATCTGTCTGGAATTAAAACATAACATTGGTAATTTGAGAAGTCTATACGGCCTCTTTTGAAATGGCAATTTTTTACTGTTTCTTTTCAAATATCTCTGCTAACAGTCAAACAAATGTACAATTTATGAAGATGCGTTTTAAAGCTCTGCTAATCTACTGGCCAGCTTCAGACTGTAGTTAAAAACATGCCTGGTTGCACCAGGAAAAACATCTTCTCAGCAAACTGTCAACTTTCTTCTGGGTTAAAGCTCATAAACATTTTTTATTTATGAAGATTTTAAAAAGTTTGTTTCCTGTTTAGTTTCATAAACCAATCATGACTTAATCTGTTACATACTGCTAAGAAATATGGGTTCAATTAGTTCACTTTTTATGTCAACCCTTTGTCCAGGTCTGCATTTGCAGCTTTGAACTCTTACAGATTTATTTTCATGTATTCAGTTTTTAACTCTGAGACTTGGAAAAACCTAGTGTACAATTCATCACACTAGTAATATTTTTCTCAAAGGTAAAGTAAGACCAAGTAATCTGTTGTATTAACTGTTTCTTTTTAAAGAAAAGGCAATTATGTATTTGCCTGAATTTGACTTATTGAACATGTCTAGGCTGTTATTTCTGGACTGAACAAAGAGTTCTGTGCTGCAGATCCTCAGCTGAACATTGTTTTCGTATAACAACTGAGGTTTCGAGCAAGTAGAGCCTCACTGTGATGTTAACCAGAATATTATCTGTTTGGGTTACAGAATTTTCTTACATAATGTGCTTCACTGTTACTTCCAGGGTTCGGCAGCTGTTAAACAAATATTGCCACAGAGTGTCTGCAGATTTCAGTGTTTAATTTCCTCTGTGCTATTGTTTGTCATTCAACAAAATACAAGTATGTAAAGTTGATCAATAGGGAAAGAAAGTGGCTTTTTTAAGTGGTGTCCTGGAAAAAAACCTATGTATTTCTAATCCATGCATTCTCTAGCTCTTTCTCCAAAAGAGGCAATGTAGGAAGCAATAGTTATTTTTAAGGTACAAATTACTTTTTCCTTGATGGCATGCTAAAAATATCAGGAGGTTCATGGATAGGCCAGCTAGGTAATGATGTCTGTGGTGCTCTGAGGAGCCCAGAATAGGCTCTTCAGGATGGCTTTCCTAGTGGAACACGTGAGTTCCTGTGCCCGAGGCATGATTTACATTTTTTCTTAATGCTATTTACTTGATATTATTTCCTAGTTAAGTAATAGCTTTTGTGTGAATCATAACTACTGTGTTTCAAACTAATAGTGACTGCTTTGTCCCATAAGAATTTAAAAATGGAGTTGATGCATTAAAATAGTAGCAGGCAAAGAAGCTATAGAGGGGAGGCTGAGGGGAAGGAATCCTTCTTGTTGCTAGAAACCCCTGATGGTTCCTTGTAGTTAGAGAAATGTGTTTACAAACTTATTAGGGATTTTTGCCAACTCTTGAATTTAACCTGAAAGGCAAAACTACCACTGCCTTTAGGATTTAAACCTGAAACAATTACACTGATGAAGAGAACTGCCTGTGAATGGAGGACAGGTGTCTGACAGTGGATGGTGGCATTTCACTGGTAAGGGATAAGAGGGAAAAACAAGGAAAAGAAAGTAATACTCTAAAAAAGAGACACTGAAGATGATAGAATGCACTAGCTGGAACAAGCCCTGAACACAAGATTTTCAAGTAGTGGTCATATTTTAATAGTTTAATAGAAATTAGTAGAAATTCCAACATGCTCAGAATTAATTTGAAAAAATTTCCAAGCATTTCTTTTTCCACAACTCCATAGTAATAGCTGCTACAGGAGGGACATGTAATGAATCTATTGAATCAAGGACTTTAGAAAGGGTATAAATAAAATGTATAGGCTATTTTTTAGACTGCTTTCTAAATGAACAATCTAATCTCTTGTCTGTGTAACTTCATTATCAGTAATTGAAAGGGCTCAAATATTTTTCCTCAGGTTTTAACAGCAGATGTGGACTAGTCCAAGTGCATTGAGACTGTTTTTCCAGTTGCCAAGAGAGTTTTCTTTGAGAATGCCCTGTGTTATGATGGCAGTCTTGGTGCCCTCGAGTTTTCTTAGAGGGTGCAGTCAATGTTCTGGTAACTCTTACCCCTGAGAAGAGTGATGTGAGCTCAGATTCGCTAATGTATGGAGAGCACCAGCAGGCAGCTGCTGATGTTCAAACATGTTGAATGTTAAAAGGCTTTTTTTTTTTTTTTTTGTTCTGCCAATTACTTTATACCTTCAGGAAAAGAAATTAAGTTTTCATGATGAAAAGAAGATATATTTTATTTGAAGATTTTTTTTTTTTTAAAAAAAAAAAAAAAAAAAAGTTTAACAGACTAATAATAAAACCATTCCAAGCTGCCTGCCAGCTACTGTGAACAATTATTTGCTGATGTTGTGAGTGCTGTGGCTGTACTTTAAAAGTTTGCTCCCTGATGCCAGTGATCATGTTGCATTGTTCCTCTCCTATTATTGACATCAGCATGTGGGCCAGGAAATCCTGAGTCTTTGGCTCATTAGTCTTAAGAGTTTAGAATTACGATTAGGTATGAGTTAAGGAGTTGGACTCGATGATCCTTATGGTTCTCTTCCAACTCAAGAGACTATGATTCTAAGAATGTTTAATGGAATGATTGATGGATGTTTGATAACCTTTTCTAAGTGGATTACTTTTTTTTAATTTTCTTTACAGTTGTAGGTATTACACTTTGGAACTTAGGTTTTTGTTTTTTAAATCAGTCATCACTTTTGTACATTACTTGTTCCTTCTCTATTCCCAGCTGGCTGCTTCACAAGTGTGACTTGTACATGAATAAGATGTGGTGATTGCAGTGGGGACGGCAAAAAGCACAGAACTGGCATTGAAGGTTATGGTGGCTTGCAGGAGGCAGCATCATAGGTAAGCTGTGAGCTCACAAAGTAGGCTTGGACTGAAGGTTTGGTCTGTAACTTGTTCTTTGGATGGTGTTAAACTCTGGAGAAGCTTTTCAGGTATTCTCAGTCTTGGATGTTGTGAACCACAGATGTCAAAGCCTTTCACTGTACAAAGGACATAATCTCTCAGTTCAGGCCTGTGAGTGCTGTTCCTGCAGCTGAGCATCACCTGTACCTTCAAATGGAGCAACTGTCCTACGTGCCTCGGCACAATCTCACAGGCTGTCATCTGCATGCTCAAATAAGCCTTAGTATGAGTTAGGGCTGGAAACAGACGCTGTAGTTACCCACTGCACAACAGAAGTGTTCTTGGCACTTTGTAGAGACATATTGTGACTTGCCATTTCTCTGTGAGCAATGATTTTTCTCTGCAAATACCATTATACCTTTTTTTATTTTTTTTTTCTCCATTTTGTGCTGTCAAAGCCTATATCTCTTTCAGAGGTATAGGATACATGGACAGTTCAGCTGAAATTCCATCCTCTCCTCCGTATCATCAGACCACAAGTTCACTCTTCAAAAAGTAAAATGTGCATCATATTCAGAGTGAGCTATGGGGTCCAGTTACCATGTTTCCTGTCACTCAGACAATCTGACAGAGGAGGCAAAGAGAAATGCACTCTCTGTATTGGTAACAAGTGCTGGCTATCTCTCTATCTAGCTGAAGTCATTAATATAGCCTGCTGCTGGTGCAGGTTCAAGGCATTCATCCTTGAGAATCAGAAATGCTTGCCTTGAATCTACAGTAGCTAAATATAAGAAGTGCAATATTCTGTGTTCCTTCACAATGCTGGGAAGAACTCCAAAGGCCTTATTTGAAGACAAGAGATGTGATGTCCATACATGGGGATAAAAATAGCATAAGAGAGTGATTGGAAATAATATATTCAGCCTACAGCCATTAAAGGGAAACAGTAAGTTGAAGCAAATGCCTCTTGATTATTTGCTTATAAGACTTCTCAAAAGTGCTTGTTCTAGCCCTGTCACTCACAATCCATCTTGAAGCTGAGGTTATTAAACCAGGCAAGGGTCAGTCCTTAATGATTCCCTGTCCATCTTTCTTTTAGCTTTGTCCCATGTTTGCCCCAAACTGTAGCTTTCTTAGCAAAACTGCTTATCAAAACTTCTTGAAGAAACATCTTGTTTCTACCAACTCTTTAGTATGAAGCAGCACTTTGATCATTACAAAACCTAACACTAGTCCTGCCACCTCTGTGTGTCTCCCTCCTGCTGCTGTTGTTTTCTCTCTCCAGCTGGAACTCAGCTCCGATTGTTTACCACTGTCCCCCGTACATTGCATATACAGTCGTCCTCATCCCTCAGCCAAAGAAAAGCGATTCTGGGGAGGATCTTTTGTATTTTGATCTTCTGAGAGTTTTCTATTGCTGTTAGCTCCTTGACATTTCTCCTTTTACCATGCTTAATTCAAAATGAATAAAATTGCATTTTCTTCAAGTTTTAATACATCCATAAAATGTGAGTGTAACAGGTTACAAAGCTATGAAAGATATCCCGTGTTAGCTTATTTTTGTTATTTTGTTTTGTTTTGTTTGAAGGCCATCATATTTCAATTACTACCTTTAGTACAGTCATTGCTCCTCCAAGGTGTGTTATGTGCCACTGTAATGTTTGTGGCAAGAGCTGTCTCAGTAATTAGTGCACAGCAAGCTAATTTTTGTAGTGGTTCTGCAAGTGGTTATAGAGCAGCAGAATGCACACCAGCAAGGAAATACATAACAAACTTTTCACCCATTTCATAACAATGCTGAAAATTACAGGATTCTTATTCTCTCCAAACTTTAAACAAATGACTTTTAGATTTTTTTATTTTTATTTTTTTTAATTTTAAGTCATGTCTGAAGGGAACCATATGCTGCAATCTCAAGTCAAATTAACAAGCTGTAGAAAAAGGTTACACAACTATGGGCAAATAGACAGCTGTTTAAGCCACCCAACCAAAGGAGAGCCAAATCTGATAGAAGAATATACCAGAAACTATGCTCATATTTACTCAAAATTCAAATGAGCTGAGATTTCTTTTTTCCTTTCTCCCACCCTTTTGCGACCCAGGTAAATTGACTTGGATGATTTTTGGAGAGAACAAATGGTCCTGAGAACAGCCTGGTTTATGAAGAGGTAAGAGCTGTCTGGAGGGTAGGAGGTGGGGGAAGAAGGCTGGACTGGTGCTTTTCTGCTCAAGATTTGTGTAGAATTGTCCTTGAACTTTTGTTATTTCACATCTTAGCTTTGTCTCAGATTGTGATTATCCAGAAACAAGTGTTGGACACAGCTCATCAATGAATTTGCTGTATCTCATTGCTTTAAGGTTGATATAGGCCTCATGCAAGATGAGTTTGGTGTACAACATGCCTTCTCTAGTAACATCAGTCTGATAGTGACATTTGGTGAATATTCTGTGATGTCCATTTAGCTTTCTTTTCCTAAAATGCTCACTTTGCAGAGAGAAGCAGCAAGAAATATTGTCCTACTGCGAGCAAAAAAAGAGGTTGAAGAAACAATGAGCTCTTGCATTTGTTAGCTCAACTATTGGTTCTTTGTATGTCCACTCACTCAGAGCATAATTGATGGAGCTTGAATCCATGTATATCTACCACATTCTTCCATCAATCAAAGCTGCACATGTGGCTTTGTACCTGCACTGAGATATGTGCCTGTGATATGTTCCTCAATTGTTTTACTGAAGTAATATGGGAGAATTCAAAACAGATCTCCTGAGGCCAAACTTCAGCCTGAAGAATCATTTCACTAATGCTTGCCCTACTTTTCTTCTCTAAGCCACGCATTAAAATCTGAGGACGCTGTTTTTTTTTCCAGAGACAGAAAATCAGTTCCTAGTAATTTAATCCCAGTCCTTCATATAAATGCCATAACATCTCTAGGAAAGCAAACAGAATCTGTCTATAAACACTAGAATTGTCCCCAGATCTAAACATTTGTTTGAAAAATATTCATTTGAAAAATCTTGAGACCTTACAGTCTCTTATATAGAGACTGTAAGGTAGTGACACTGATGTTCATTTGCCTTCCACTGGTGTTGATTTTTGTTTTTTCCAAGAGTGCAAAGTATCAAGATTTCTACACCATCTTTTGTGATGATGGCTGAGTTGGATAATTGAAGGGCTAAACAGCTCAGTTCTTCATGCCTTGCATCCTTCACACACTGGTCTAAAGCACAGCAGGACGTTGTTGAGAAGAAATTAAAGTGGGATGGTAGCATTGCTGGAATTTCTTCCTCCAGTCTCCCACTACTTCATTTTATTCTGTTCAAATGCTTATTCCAAATAACCACAGTGTTTCACTCAGACTTTTTCTAGACACATTAAATGTACATTAATGGCTCTTGCATGGATGATGTATTTGTAGCTTTAGGGGGAGAGAAGGCAAGGCCACTTTGATATCAGTTTATGTACCACATAGTTTGCTTCTTGGAAAGCTCTAGGCCATTAAGAGTAGAAACTACACCGGAATATGTTCCATATGGCAGTTTCTCAGGTACTGTGAAAGCTAACCCAAGTTAATGATTAAAATGCATTTCTATCACTCTTTCCTTTTAGATGCAAAAAAAAAGGTTGGAGTTTTCCTTTTAATATTGTCGTCTTTTTTTTTTTCTTTTTTTTTTTCTTTTTTTTTTTTCTGTGTCACTGTCATCGTTACCACAGCATTCTTGCTTTTTTGTTGTGAAATATTTCATCTCAGTAGACAATAAAATGGGAGGAGGGTGGCTTTGCTCTTTAAGGTACTCTTGTATAAAAATGAGCCCTTGGTGATATCAGTAATTGATGGAGCACTAATAGCACTGGCAGCTTTAAGGTTCCTATTACGGAGTAATACTGGAAAATGCCACATGCTCCCTTCGTCCTTGCTGCACATTTTCCTGCACTGCTGTCTCTCTTTGGGCAGCTGCAAAAGATGCTGTCCTTGTGCTCAGCAGAGTCAGCAACCACTGCACTCACAAAGACCTATTTTGGGATTTGTCCCTGTCAGAGGGACTTTCAGAGGTTGAAGGTGTAGCAGTAACATGGAAGAGAGATTAAGCTCAAAACCCTGTTTTGATACTCTTACATTCTTGGGGGCATTTACTCTCTTCTGTTATAAAGCAGAAGGTTTTAATTTGCCTGCCTGACAGGATGCTCTGACCTCATGACCACTGGATGGTGCATCCTCTGTAATAAGAAGCCTGGAAAGGAACCATCACTATTACAAATATAGGAACCAGGTGTAAACACTCAGAAAAATGAACTTTAAAAATTAATGTACTTCAGGTTTATTTAGTTGCTTTTTTCCCAAAATTGCTCTGACAGGAAAAAAAAAAAAAAAGAAAAAAAAAAAAAATCCATGTATAAACCAGGAGACTTTCCAGTGTCTTTTCCCACTATCACCAAACCAAGGGGAAAAGCTTTGGGCTGGGAGTCACATAAAATATGGAGAGAAATAAATGCAACTCTCCTCTGCTTGGCAGGGCAGCTCCTCAGCCCCATCTTATGAGATGAGATAAAGCTGTGGACATTTGCTCACCACCAAACTGCAGTTTGTTGGCTCTGATTTGTGACCACCAGAGCTCATATTTACTGAGAACACACAGCCTTGAAAACTTTAAAAAACAATAACAGCAAACTATTTTTCAAAGAACAGGGGTAGGATCAGGTAGAGAGAAGTTCAGGAGCCTTTGCTTGCTGATGCTTTCATGCACTGTCTGGAGTGGGGTCCAGCCTGCTCCCTCTGGCATGTGGGCTGCTTGACTTAACTGTGTGCCAAAGATTTTCTTGTTCTGTGCTTTGTCTAGTGCATGACTCGGATAGCTGTACAGTTCGTGGTGGGATCATTTAGACCTAGTGCAGCTGTGCCTGCTGCTGGAACAGCTACTTTATATCCCAGGCAGGTCACGGCACAAGACAAAGAGCAGCTGTGCTGCCAGCCCATGAGTCAGGAAGCATCTGCATCTTAGAAGAAAACTGTCAATTATACCAACAGATTGGTCACCCTAATCCTCCAAAGTTACTAAAAAGATGCTGATCAGTTCATTTCTGCATGGTATTGTAAAACTGTGTGACTAGAGCTACTGCATAATGCTTTAAAGTGGGCAGTACTTTTGAATTAGCATCTACTTTGTGTTTTCACTTTTTAATCTTTTTTGCTAACACTAGAATAAGGAGATGAATTAAACACCTTTGCTGATACGCATTCATCTGACTTCATGGCTTCAGCAATTCATTTCTGGGGATTTACCAATGGAGCAACTTAATCACAAAAAAAAAAAAAAAACTAATAAAGGAGAACTGAAAGTTCATGTTTTTCTCAGTGCTGGTTGGTGACAGTATTTTGGCTTGTGATAAAAGGAAACAAATTGTTGGGCTCTGAACATCTTCCTCTTCTTCTGGTACAATTTTTCAGCTATTAAGAAGCAGTTGTTTTTTCCCTCAAATCTTTGAGTGTTTCTGGTCAGAAATGCGTGTTTTGTGCTACAGCCATGTTGTCTTTCTACAAAGACAAATTCCTGAGGCTGGGATACTGGGACTAGTCTGAAAAACATTGCGCATTCTTTCTTCATTTAAATAGAAGAGACACAGAAAACTTGCAGAGGATGGGGGTGGAAGAAAATTTTGCTGTTGACTCTTGTCCAGAAGTGGGTGAGAAATTTAAATACAATTGAAATTTGTTTTTTTTTTTTTCAATTTTTCAATTTATTCAATTGAACCATCAATTGAAAATTGATGGTTCAGATGGTCTTTGATGGTACAGATGAAGCTAGATTTATAACTATTTTGTTTCAGTTGTCTTAGCTGTTGAAACCTCATGCAGTCTAGCTAGGGATGAATAGGAGCTCAGCTAAAGTTGCCAAAAGCTTCATATTTGATTTTCCAGCAAGCAGTAAGCTTAATGGATGTGTTTACAGTGTAACTAATACATAAGTATTGATTTTCTAGAACCAATATATCAGGATACCCTTCAACACGCAAGGCTTGCAAGTGGCTACAGTATGGATGCTGTGAAAAAATCATCTATGTTTAGAACAATTTACTTCCTTTTCTAATTGACTTCAGAGGCAGAATTGCTTTATCAGCAATTTGCTGCTGGGAGCGCAAGGACCTTTTGTGAAGCAAATGGGCTCTGGCCTGGCAGGAGGGGGTGAGGAGGGTGGTCTGGGCCCTGGGCTGCAGGACTTGTGCCGGTCCTTGGCGCTGGATGGGCTCTGCTGCCTTTCAACTCAGACAGAAAACAGGAGCTCAGCAGAGCCACTTCAAAGTGTTTTTTCGGGAACACCACCCTTTGTCAGGCAGCACAAATTCCCTAAGCACCATCAGTGTGTTGGAAATAAACATGAACTCCTCCGCTCTGCTTTTATTAATTGCTAAATGTGCTTTGTGAAAACTAGCTAAAGGGTGTTACCAGCTTACGGCTTTGCCAAGGCAGTAAGGTGGAGTTGCATGTGGGAATGAAGCCTTGTTTAATCAGGTTTTATAATTACAATTTTAGCTAAAGCATGTTGGGTCAAGCAGTTCCTGTTTTAATGTACTTACTGTTTAGTCTTAAGTTTAAAAATTTACCAAACGCCTATTCAATAACCATTCCTTACTATTGTGCATTGATCATCTACAAATATACATGCAATATCCGTATGCTGTATTTTTGTTTCTTCATTTTCACTTCTATAACCAGGTTTAGACATCAAATCCAGTCCACTCAATTTTTTGAATTGGTTTTAATGTTGGTAGCTTGAACTCATAATAAAGATGGGTGATCAGAGAGCAGGAACAGAGCTTTTCCCTCTCTCATACAATGGGTGCAGTTTGGTTTTAGTGTTCTCCTAATTGGCCTGTTAGATAAAGAGCAGGTTTATACCCTCTGTGGTGAGGTGTAGAGAGGAGACACTGTAGAAAAATTAAGAGCAGTGGTCTACAGGTGGTTCATACGCAAGCAGTAATTTAATGTCTTTGCCTAATATGTTTTGAGTCATAAAGTAGAGGGCTAGAAGTGCCCTGATTATAGAAATATGAAAAAACTTCCCAGTCTTAGGAAGAATATTTTCAGATTTGAGACTGAATGACTTATTTTCAAAATTGTGAAAATGTGAAAAGCCCAGCAGAAACTGCTGAAGGCATGAGTGACCAAGCACAGGAGCCAGAGCTGCGGTGCTGCAGAAGCATGCTGGGGATGGTAGCGGGTGAGTCCGTGTGCTCGCACTGGCCCAGCAACTCGCACAGCAGCCACGGAGCTGGTGCCATAAATGTTAGCTATTTATAGGCAATGGGAAGGTTTCTGCTTTGTATTTGTGACTGCAGGTGAGCAAATACATGGAAAAACTGTACATTCATTCATTCATCATCTTGGCTCAGCTGATAAATCACCGGGTTTCTTCCCCAGTAGCAGACCTGTGCTCTTGATTTCTGGATTTAACATCTCTAACCAAGACATCTGCCAGTAGCTCTGAACAATAAGGTTGGATAGCTGCTTTTGGTTTTGTTATATTTTTTCTAAGGTTTTGAAAACAGCATGTGAAATATTGAGGGTGGGGGGTGAGGGGAGGAGGGGGCAGGTGGAAGCAAAACCTTTTCCAAAATCTTTTTTCTCAGAAAGGAACATACAATCAGGAAAAACAAGAAACTCATGTTTGTCAGGAATTAGAGCCTAAAAGGTGGCTTGACATTTTCTTTTTTTTTTTTTTTTTTCCCAGCTGAAAGCTTCTTTGGAGCCTTAATGCAGGATTAATATTTAAAGTATGTTTGTACTATCATGAAGTTAATCGATGGAGGGTGAGCAATCCTCACTTAAAAGGCACAGACATGGAAATTGGTGCGTTCTCCACAAGAGACTCTTAATGATTTCCTTTCAGAGGCTGTGCACACTATCTTAATTATACAGAAGCCTACGTAAAGGTACCATTGGATTAGATCCAACAAAAGCTAAAGCAAACAATATGACAACGAAAAGGGCACTTGCGTCATTTCACTTTAGCATTTATAATACAAACAATAACTGGCAAATAAAAAGCTTCTAGACTGTGGTGTGCTCAGTAGTGCCAGGATAATTATTCCTTCACATTTAATCATTTAAACAAAGAATGCCATAACTGAAAATACGGGGACAGTCTTTCTTCTGTCATCATTTGTCTGGATGAAAGCAAGACCTTCTTTCAGCAAGGAGGTGTGCTTCCTGTAGCTCTTTGCTGCCTAAATGAAGTTAATCACCTCTAAACTTCAGATAAGCCTTTCTGTGTGATCTTGTCCTGTGTGCATGAGTGCACACATCCACCAACAAAAATGTATTGGAAAGGCTGGTCGATAAAGCCTGCAGGGAGATAGAGCTGCTGCAGCTCTCATTCGAGATGCCGTTGCTTTCTGTGAAAGCTAGGTTTTGAGACACCCAGTAATGTTAATTGACATGATCATTGTTCCTGCATGGTAACTCTGGCATTCTGATCAAACCCACCTTGTGAAGCCAAGGCTTTTGGATCCATGAAACTCCAAGCTATTGTCCTGGAGAACTCAGCTTTAAAATGTGACCTTGGCTGTGGCAGTGTGCCATTAACATACTTTGTCTAATAACTGAGGGGGAAAACGTCCAAATCTTTACACACTATTTTCTAAAAGGATACTGATGTGGTATCAAAGGTCAGGCCTCTCCAGACCTTAATTTCTCTGCATCTTTGATTGTTAGGTATATTTCAGTGTTACAAAAAAAAAGAAAAAAAAAAAAAAAGTTATCACAGTATTCCTTAGCTCCTTGGAATGGTCAAACCATCTGGATGGTGCTGGGGGCCTTCAGAGGATGGTAGGTAGAGGAGGAGGTCTCCCTCTTCCCTTACCAACATTTCTTACCTTCCTCTGATCACTTTGGTGGCAGTTCCTCAGAAACTTCAACCTTTCGTGGAGGCTGCAATGCAGCACACTGTGGCGGGCTCCACATCCTCAGGCCTTACTCTTGTTGTATACGTGGCTCTTTGGCTGTGTACCAGCATGCGTTGAGGAGAGAAGAGCAGCATTTTCTGTGGGAGGGCAGGAGGATGCACAGGCCTCCTCCAGCTTTGTGCAAGTTGTAATTTCTGAAAAGGGGCATTTGCAAGATGGGGTTGACACAGACGAGCTCACAGAATTAATGGCTGTCAGTGTGACAGCACTGACACTCCCTACATGTTAGAGGTTAGTGTGCAGCACATGTGGTCCCTACAGCCACCAGGGTATGGGACAGAGGAAGGGAGGACCATATATGACATGCTTCTATATCCAGAACAACTGCCTTCATCCATGGAAGGCTCAAAATTGTTTTAAACATTACTAATGCATTTTGTTTGTTTGTTTGTTTGTTTTTAATATAAAACAAGTTTTCCAATACTGCCAAAGCCTTATATATGAGCAATGTTTGAAAGCTGACTTCTTGCTGGTATCAGGGAACACTGACTGAAAATACTGTGACCCATCCGTCCCCGTGGTGAGGGTAGGAGCCTGCTTAAGAAAGAGCCATGCACCAAAATAAGCTGTCACAGTCTCAAGCATTGTCCTCTAGCAGCAGTGATAAGAGCCTTGGTAAAAGTATGTCATGTTCTTATCCCTTAGGTGTTATGTTGTGCAATATCTGCCCTAATCAAACTAGCTTCTGACTTATTTACACAAATGGCAGAGTCCTTATCTTTAGTAGGGCAGTTTTTTCTCACCCTTCCATATCTACTGCTCACAGTTTTCTGTGTGTGATAATCGGAGCCATTCCTGCAGTAAGTGATTGAGTACTTGGAAAGAGGCACAGATGTTAACGTACGTGCGAGAGCACTCGCTAGCTGCAGGCAAGTGGGAAGTAAGAGCTGCAGAAAGTAAGAGCACTCTGGGATTAACCAGCCTCTTAGGGAGTGTGCAGGCATTGACTATTCCCACTGTAGAGCTAAGAAAAGTTTTCCTCTGGATGTCAGAAAATTTTTGTTTGGGTGTTGTTTTTTGTTTGTTTGTATGTTTTGTTTGTTTGGTTGGTTGGTTTGTTTTTCATACTGCATTCAGACTTTCAGTTAATATTTTAATTTATTAAATGGATGGGAGAATCTCTATCAGAGTTTAGGGACTGGAGACATGTTAGTTTGAATTAATGAATGCTCCCAAAGGCAGTATTAATTTAGTATCTAAAGTGGGCTGAATAGACAAAACCCTCTGATTTAGCACCAGAAGGCTAGAACTTCTGTGTAACAGAGCCATTTCTCTGAGCAACACAGGTTCTGTTCCCATTTGTAGGTGGCATCGCTTTCACTACCAACAGTCCTTTCTGTGCTCTTTAATGAGCTATGTTTAAAGTTAATGAGACTTCTGTGCATGAAGAGTTTGCCAGCCAGGACTGTAGACAGCAATGAGGTACCTGATTAGTACAAAATGTGATGCTTTCGTGTCTTGGACTTCTGCCCAGTGAGAGCCAATTCTGTTGGCCACATCAGATAAATTCACATAAGTCACCAAAGAATTGCAGACCAGGAATGGCTGTTGGTTGCTACTGGATCAGACTAGACTCTGACCAGTCAGCTAGGGAAATATCCTGCACTCCAAACACTGGAGGATCCATTTATAAACATTTAAAAATACATGCGACAAGATGGAGCTGTTAGACTGGAATATCCTCTTTAGAATGATACCGCCTGACCATTAAATGTCTATGAAAAAAAGGTTTAAATAGCACAGTGACTCACCAAGAAGTTATTGAGCTGGGTAAATAAATCTTTCTTCAGATTTTATTGATCGGTGTGAAAGAGCTCGTGAAGTAAAATATGGCTTTTTCTTTAAGCAGCTTCACAGAGGAATTCTGGCCTTTGCACAGAGTTTTTGTTTTGTTTTGTTTCACTACCCTTAAGTTCAGGAGTAGTTAATTTATGTATAATAGGGGAAAGATGGATTTTTTTCCTTTAATTCAAACGTTGTTTTAATGGGGATAATATACCGATATTTTAAACATATTTTTTTCTTCTGTTTCTTGCCGCAATATTCTTTAATCAACAATCTTTTATTGGCCAAGTGCTAGTCTAAAAGAGCTATGAAGCCTGGACTCCCTCCCTCCCACCCCCCTCTGCCAACGATGGAGTTTATACCGATGGCACTGAGCACTATTGTTTGAACGGACGTCTCAACACCAAGTGGATGTGACTTATACCAAGTAATACAAATACACCAAGACTGCCTAGCCCATCCTAGCTGTGGTTTTACTTGGCAGCTCTCGCTATTCTCAGTTTAGAATTTTATTCTCATGTTTTTTGTCCTACCACTAGTCACAACTATAAGACAACTTGGTCAACGCCTTAAAGTCAATACTATTATCACTCTGGAATTTCTTGCATTTCCCAAGGAAAGGAAATGCATTAATTTTAGAGCTGAGTCAAGCCCATAAATGAATCAGTATATTGCATAGATATATGACAAAACATTTTTGTAAATAACTGGTCTTGCAAACTGGGCTGGTCAGTTCCAGGTGACAATCAAGGGGCATGTCCTCTGTGCTTGCTTATACATATATATTGTGTGGACTTTGGTGATGAGGAATAATCTCAAGTTTATATTTGGTGGGGGTTGTTTTGTTTTATTTAAATTATAAAGAATAACTGTTTATATAGATTATTTTCCTTTCCTTCTCCAGCCTTAATTTCTGAGCTCACTGGCAAATTTCAGCCCAATGCTAGGAGGGAAGAGAACTTAGCATTATGTTTCAGTCTGTTTCATAAAGCAGATAGTTGGACAGATAAGTGGCAAAGGCTGCACCATGAAGTCTCTCATCAGACAACAAAAATCTATAGAATAGAGACATTACAAATGCTCCAATGATGGAAGACTCAATGGAAGTAAAATATCTACCCACAAAACCTGAATCCATAGGATACTTGATTGCCTCCATTCTGGAGCTGATGAAACTTCAACTGATACATTGAAAAATAAATAAATCTGTCTGGTGAGTAGAAAATAGTATAGTATGCTGGTCACATCTGGGTATGCTATGCTGATTTGTTTTGCTGTCCTCTGGATCATTGTTAGGCAGTGAACATACTCCATACCTCAATATATGTTAAAAAGTTGAATTATTTAAAATGCAGAGTTCTACCAGTGATTTCAGTGACAGCAAGAATAAGACAAAATATTGGTAGGCTGCTTTTCATTGTGGAGGATAAGATAAACAAATGGCTTTTAAATGCAGGCAAATCTATCTCTTCTCTGTTTTTTGGGTTGTTTCTTTATCAGCCATTTGGAACACAATATTTGAAAAGGATGAGGGAGAACATTATAAGTGAAATGACTGTCTTGCAGTTCTTCAGCTGTAAAAAGAACACAGAACTCTGTAGTATAGGATACATATGCGTAAATGGACACTGTCCTAGAGCCATAGTCTTGTAAGGATGTTGCTCAGGAAGGGAATGATAGTCTCTAAAATTAAAGAAGTCTCTAGAATTAAAGAATTAAAAATTAACAGCATTGAAGGAGAGAATTCAGAGTCAGTTTTAAAATTGAAATGAACCACACTTAATATTCTACATCTGTGGAGTATTTTTCCCTTAGACTGCTTTCTTGGCAAAGATCATATCTTCAAAAATTACAACGGCCCATTGACATAGTTCAGTGATGTGAGTGTGTTTACATCTTGGATGATTTAGAACCACTTTTACTCTCTCCTCTTCTATATGGAGTGGTTTTTTTTTTCATACATTTATGTACAGTTGGACTCAACTGCCTCCATCCGATTTGGTGGTGCAGCTGTAATCCTCTTCAGTACAGATATCCGGCTCTTCCTTTAGAAACTTCCTCTTGCTATACTATAGTTCTTGTGAACGCCCTAACGGAAGTGTTTTTTTCCTCCTTCCTTCTGCTGCAAGAGGTCCTAGAAATACGGGTCACTTTATAAAACAGGTAATATTAAGTTTGAAAAGAGCCCAAAGTGCACTACTATTACAAAAAAAGTCTGTATAGAAACATCATGTATATCACTTATATAAACAAAATGACTGGTAAAGCTATAGACACTGTCTGAACACTTTAATTTATTAGAGTAAAACTGCTAGATGATTTTCCATCCTTTTTATTCCATATGGTTGAGAGAGAACATCTGTCTGGTAACAGTAATGGTTCCAAACCAGTATAGGATTTTCTTCTTTGTAAAGAAAGATACTGGAATGACACTCCAGATGCAATTGCCTTTAACTTGCAACATTTCACTTTAAATACATAATTTAAAAAAAAAAAGAAAACATTTTAAAAAATGAAATGCATTATGTTGTTTCATGAGCATCATTTTCATTTAGTATTTTATGGAACATGTGTATTTTATAGGGTGCAAGGAGACTCTCTGTTCTGCCTTAGCAAATTACCTTTTCTGTTACTTGATTTAGGTTCCTGCAAGCTTTGATGGTATGAAAAAAAAATAAGGTTTCCTTTTGTATGTTAAGAAAATCCTCAAAGGTCTAAAATGGCTGATGCTCCTGGAGTGCTTTGTCAGTATTCTGAGAGAGACAAGGATTTCAAAAGGCTTAACACAATACGATCTTAGAGGTCTTTTCCAACCTTAATGATTCTGTGATTCTAAATAGAGGGTGTCCTATGAGACACAAGAAAATGCTGGTTGATCTTCTGCTCTTGCTAGAAACAGGACAAGGGTGCTGAGATGCACTTGGAGAAGCTAGGAAGTTGCCAAAGCAACTTGAAGAGATATCTGCACCTTCCCAACAGCCATCACCTTGAAGGAGCCTCCAGCCTTTTGCTTTCATTTGCAGATGCATGATATGTATTGGAGAAGTCAGAAGACCAAATTGCCCATCCCTGAAGTGGGCCATCAAACACAGAATATCACAAAAGACAGTACAAGACCTTTCTCCTTTGACACACAATAGCTATTGCTGGTATCTTGCCAGGTTGTCATTTTCATTTATAGTATAACAGAGGCCTAAGTAGACTTTTTTTTTTTTTTTTTTTTTTAATAGTCTTGACTCAGAAAGAAATTGCTTAATTTAACACAGTGCATTTACTAAAATGGAGCTGTGGAAACTTTAAAGATGTACATGACACCATGCTATGTGTTTCTTTGCATTCTCTTGCTCTTGAACACACACCCTGCCAAAGCAAATAACTGCACAATATTTATCATAGTTTTGTTACTATGTAGGAATGCTTTTTGTTATGATGTTTGTTAAGGTGAACTATTTGTTAGCTCCTCCTCTCTTCTGTGTGGAAAAAACCAACCACATTGAAATCCAGTTGTAGTCGGGATATATTGCTGACTGGGAACTGCTTGTCCCAAGATCAGACCTACACTAGGCAGCAGCATGAAGTTTCTTCTCTTGTCAAGAGCTGGTTCTCACTGCAATTAGGAAGTCCAATGGAAGTGCTTTTTTTTGTTTGTTTGTTTGTTTTTTCCTTATAGTATCATTCCTCTAAATGTTCCAGCCTTTAAAATTACAGGTCTTCAGTCAAAAGGCATTTAACAGGGTGTTAGCCACAGTATTGGTATGCTCTGAGCTTGTCTTTCAGGGGGATGCTAGGTTCTGCCCTCTGGGAAATAATGAAGGATCCCTTGATGCCCAGATCCAGCAGGAAAGCAGTCTGCTCATGCCCAAAGCATAGGAAAGCATAACTGTAGCACAGCAGGAAAGTGCTACTCATGGTGAACTTGGACACTGGGATGAGTCCCCAGAGGAAGTGGTGGAAGTGCCTTGTTTATGTCTCTTTGAATTATGTAGGAATGATTTTTTTATTTTTTATTTTTTTTAGATAATCCTGTATCTGAAATAATCCTCTGCAGGGAAATAAAAAAAAGAAACCATCTTCAAAGCTTTTTACTCTTTGAAGAAAAAAAGACAGTAATTTGATTTAGCAGGATACCTTGGTCTAAATTGTACCTGTGTGTATTCATATATATTTATATACACGTTTATGTATACAGGTCCAATGCCCAGATGACATATGTAAAAGTTTTTTTAATTATTATTATTAATATATTTATTTATTTATTTATTTATTTATTTATATTATGATGCCAAGCAGTACTGGTATGGTGCTATGGTTATAAACCTATTTCAGGAATCTATGCTGTAGTAATTCTTTCTTATCTAGCTACTGCTAATGTATTTTCAATTTTAATAGTTTCAAAAGTAATTTGGAAAAAGCAAGTTGGCCTGTTTTAAGTGACAAGAATTTCTGACAGGATTTTTTTCCCCAGTCACTTATTTCTTTGAAGTACAACTAAGAAATCACCATCTGAAGTGAGAGGAGCTTTCATTACAAAACACTTTTTGGTTACAAGTAGAGAAAGAAATGAGAAGCCAGACATTTTCCATAGAAATATGACCTACTTAATATGGTGAGTGTTCGATCCTTATCCATATAGAGTCAAAAGGGAACTTTCTGGGACGTGATAAAAAGGTGCAAGTGAGAGCCCACGCCGTATGTGGCAGGCATTGCAGGACTGCATTGTGAAAAGCTAGTGGCTGCTGTTTACATTTCAAACATTCCCTGAATATGTGTTGTCACAACAGACAAGCAATTATAGGCAATAATGTCAGTAATTTGTGGATTAAGAACTCCTTAAGGATGTATTGGCACAGCAGACAGTAGCCGCTTTTAGCTTGCAACTGTTCAGCCTCAGCTCTTCGCTGTGCCAACGAAACTGTTACTTCCCAGAAGCTATTGTGTTCCCTGAGAAGCAGCAAAACAATCGGATAGTGAAATCTCTCACACTGCTCCTACCACCCACAGGATTCTGCAGCGGCTCTCGCCAAATGTACCAACCTCAAAGATTCATTTTTAACAGATATACCTATGGATGCATATGCATAAAACAGAAATATTGGCTATTAGCTAGAGTAACACTGTGCTAGGCTCTTATGAGCAAACCCAGAAAAATCAGTTTTTAAGACTCCAGGGCTATAAATACACCCGTGTGAAACTTCAGTCGAGCAGGAAGCCACAGCACAGCGTCTGGTGGTGTGGGGCAGGTGCTGGGCCCCTAACTCACCTTGCTGGGAACAGACATGGCTCAGAACATGGCCCAAACTTGATGGGAAAAAGAAAAATAAAAAATTGTATTGTGTGAGCCTAGTAATTCAGCACCTTTTCCCGAAGCCAGCAGTAAGAGGGACCTGGAAGGCTTCTCTCTCCCAGGTGCCACGGCTGCGGGTGAGCTGGCGGGGCTCAGCGGCAGCCCGCAACCCCCGGGGGTGCGGCGGGGGAGCCCCCGCCCGTCGGCGCGGTGCTGCGCGGTGCGGTGCGGCTCCGCACGGCCCCGGCAGGAGGCGAGCTGCCGCCGGCCCCGCTGCCATCACGTGGCCGCCGGGTTTTCTCCCCGCAGCGGTATGAGGAAGTCACAGCCGCCGCCGCCGCCGTCCGCAGCCTCGGCGGGCGCAGCCTCCGCCGCCGCCTCCCCGCCGCGCGATATGTGGGTACCGCGGGTCGGGACGGGACGGGACGGGACGGGATGCAATGGGGTGGGGGACAGCGTGTGGGTGCGGGTGGCACGGCACGGCTCGGCTCCTTTCCCGTCCCGCCCCGTCCCATCGCCTCCCCTTCTCTTCCCTTCCCTTCCCCGCAGGGTGGCTCCGAGCCGCGGTCGCCTCCCGGCGTGAAGCCGCCGTCGCGATGGAGGAGCCCCCGGCGGCGGAGGAGTGGCAGGGGGCGACCCAGAAGAGGAAGGCCTGGGCCAAGAGCCGGGACTCCTGGCAGGCGTCGGAAGCGGAGGACTTCTCGGCAGCGGCGGCGGAGCTGGCCCGCGGCGAGGAGGAGGAGGAGGAGGAAGACGACGAGGAAGAGGAGGAGGAGGAGGAGGACCACGCCGGCGGCAAGCTGCCGCCGGCCGCAGAAGCAGGTCAGGGCGGGGGGCGGCGGGGCCGGGGACCCCCGAGGGGGGCGGCCGGGCGGTTGCTGACTGCCGGCTCTTCTCTCCTGCTCTGCCCGCAGGCCACAGCGTGCCCAACGAGAAGATCGCGATATGGCTGAAGGACTGCAGGTGGGTGCTGCCGCTGCTGCTGCTGCTGCTGCTGCTGCGGGGGGCGAACCCACCTCCCTGGGGGGCGTCTGCACCCCGGGATGCAGAGCGGGCTTTGGCAGCGGTGCTGCTGCAGGGCGGGAGGGGGACGAGCTGCCACTGGGCACCTTTACTCTCAGTGTGACATGCAGGGAGGCTGCAGACTTTCTGAAGTCCTCTGGCAGGGGAGCAACTCGGCTCGGGAGAGGAAGGCAGCGTTGTTTTGGAAGCTGCTCAGTGCCCCGCAGAGGGGCTCCAGCTTAATGCCTTGCCTGTTGCCCGGTTCTTGCTCCAGCTTTAAAGAAACTGCTTATGTGGCAGTGGCCTCTGTGCTTAGGGGTCTGCAGCAGCAGTGCAGCATAGGCTGGCTGGATTTAGCCAAGTCTCTGTCAGTCTGCTACCGTATGGAGCGACTTCCTTAACTCGAGGTGATTCTGGTGCTGTTACAAAATACGCTGTGGGTGTTTAGAGCAGGCTGACTGCAGTACTTTTTCTTCAGCCTCGGTCACATAAAAGCATAAATGCTACATCCCGTTGGAGCTGCTTCTCTCCTGTCTTTTTCTCCATTCAGTTCTAGCAGCCCTTGGAGCCAGGGCTGGTGAGGGGAAGTGAACAATTAGCTTTACAGTAGTTAACAAAATTTCAAGATCTCCCCTTCTTTTGAGTGCAGCTACTTTAAGATGAAGATTTACCTCTACGATTAGCTGTGCCTTTATGATCTTTTGATCCAGTAAGCGGCTGAGCTGAGCTTACTTCTGTAACTGAAGTGAGGATTTCGTTCTGGTTGGAGTGTCCTCAGTGTAGTTTTCTTCACAATCGCTCCAGGCCGTGCCTTGGGAGGGGGTGTTGGCAGCAAGAGTCTTGAAATCATGCTGTACCCCAAAATCCAATGTTCAAACCAGACAAGCTGTTCTCCCAAAATGCAAAAATGGGAGAAGATTTTTCTGAATTTACCTGAAATTAGACCTAAATAAGTATATCCTTGAAAGTCTAATGAAGCATGTCCATAAATTTTATAGATTTGGTGCTTTATGAAAACTATTTTTTGAGTTGGGAGAGGAAAAAACGAAGGACCAAAGGGGGAAGAGGCCCTTGAGGGAGAAATGCTTGCTAATGTGGCTGTGGCGCTTTTCTCAGTATCTGCAGGATTTTTGTCTAGAACCTTCCCTGGCACTGTAGTCCTTTCCGTTTTGGTACATAATTTAAGGAATAGCACACTATTGCAAATGTGCAGAACAAACAGCTAATTGATGGTCACAAATCTTGAATAATAATACAGAGCTTGCTCTTTTATTCATGTCCTCTAGCAATCTGTTGTTAAAACCAGCTCCCAGCGCTTCAGTGGAATGTGTATGCATTGCTGGCAGTTGATTCACGAAATGTGGGAATCTTATTTTACACTCAAATTCTGTATCTTAGCCTTTTGCTGATATAGAGACACAAGCTTTAGCTAATGCTTCTCTGTGAAATCCTTTGTGTCCCTTTCACAGAAGTCTTTTAAAGTGTAGTTATACTGTTGTAAATATTTTCAGAAGAATCTTATGTCTCATCAGAAAGATAACATTTGAATTGTTTTTTTTTTAAAGATCTCTTAAACCAAAATATCTGAGCTGGAGTCAGCCTCTGAGTCTGTAGCATGCAGAGGGCATGCAGATACTGCTCATATCATATGGGAGGTACGATCTCAGCTGCCTGAAGTAGCACACAGTTCCTTGTGTTTTAAAATCACAGAGTGGGTTAGTTTCTATGTATATGGTATACATGGGAGCAGTAGTAGCTAGATACATGCAGGAAAATGATTATTCAACTTACATTGTTATAACATGACTGTATGTACAGAAACCCTGAACTGCTTGACTCCTGAGAACAATGTATGTATGAAAAGAGGAAAGTGTAAAAGGTGTCAGAACAGCCCTATAGATACTATGCTATTGTTTATGAAAAGAATACTTGAAAACAACAGTTGTGAAAACCTATGATTGTTTTCAACCAAGATAATTATTATTTAATAACACTGCTTTTGCCGTGGAGCTTTGTTTGCTACAAAGTGTGGGGAATGTATGCAAACTGATCTGTTTCTGGTCTATCGCACAACTGCTTTCTTACAAGTTAGCCCTGCTACAAAAATATAACCATTACTATAAACAAGCATTCATTTACTAAAATAAAGTATTTTCTCTGTTACGTATTTTCTAAAAAGTCATTCCCATTTTGTCTGAGTTTATACCAGCTTTTGTGAAAAGTACATTAGAATAAAATTGGCACATTTCAAATCCCATTTTCTGGTTTGAGTTGGCAGTAGCACAAAAAAATTATTATCAACCCACTGCATAAACAGATCTGCTTATAAGATTTACTCCTTTGTTTGTTTCCAAAAGCATCAATGGTGTTATAAGTTAGATAAAAAGAGTTACTATTTGTCCTGTGTTAAACCTGTTAGCAGTTTGGAGCTCATGTTGCTTGGCATATCTGTTTCACATCTGCTTTGGAGGAGAGATGAGTGTTACTTGTATCCCATGCTTTTTAACTTTGTTAAAGAAAAAAAATACTAATAAAAGAAAAAGGCAGCAAAACAAGAAAAGCAAGCATGTATCACACTGTGATAAGAATTACAGAGGCTTCAGAAATGTCAGATGTTACCCAAAGTTTCCGGTTTGCTCATGTTTTGGGAATCGCGTGCCTTTGAAAAAGGGACTTTTCTCTCCTCCAGAAGCTTGACAAGGCATTTTGAAGCAATGAGAAAGCTTGCAAAAACTTCCAGTTTTAACTCCTGTTGAACTAAGATGGGAAGAGAAAGTGTTTGTATTACACTGATAGAAAAGGAGAAATGTCTGTCAGCTGTGTGGTGGTGTGTGTTACTTTAATTCCGTAAGTTTAAACTCCTCCAGTAGCACAGGGGGTGTCGGAGGTATTTAGGAACTATCTCCTGTAGATACACAGGAAATGAGTTCTTGAAATGCCTCAGAAAGAAGAGGTTTTGTTTTTTTTGCTTCAATTTTAAAATAAACACTGCTCCTACTCAAGTAAGGCTGCAAAAGCGGAGGTTTAAATGGCATTTCCAGCACCGTGCAAAACCCTCGTATTGCTCATGCAGGCGGCCTGCCACCAGTGGCAGCTGAGGCTGCAGGACTGGGGAGAGCCCCAGGCCCTACGCAGGCCCTGCACAGCGCCCTCTTACCTGTGTCCCGGGACACAGTGGGATGAACCTCCCACTCCTGCATACACCGCCGCTGGAATTAAGTCATTGGTACAATATGGTAATAAATGTGTGACTCATCCACGTGGGAATGCGAATGAAAAATTGCAGGGCTCCTTGGCCCAAGTGGCCCCTGACTCCAGCCTTTCCCAATGCTGGGGTGCTTCCAGGCCCCTCCATTCTCTCCCCTGTGTCCCCACATGAAGGTGGCAGGGCCTGTGGCTGTGCCTCTGGAGCTCCTTCACATGGAGTGGCCTCCAAACCATCCCTGTCACAGGGTGCCTGGGGACAAGCTCTGGGGAGCTGGCTCAAGGGTGCTGCCACTGGAAAACAGTCCTACACCAAGAAGCAGAGCTGCTCCTGCTGTTGTTCACAAGGATTTTGGTGTGGGTGCTTGTCCCTTGTTTAAATTTGTGCCTCACCTGCTTCTTAAATGCAGGTTTTCCAAAGGAAGGGGATGCAGTGCAGCTGTATGTGTGTGCAGGAGCGTGAGCAGGGAAGCAGACAGACAGAGCTGCTTTTTCTGTAGCCACCAATACGCTGCAGCGCTGACGGGCTTGACTTCTGAAAGAAATGCCAGCTTCAGTGGTTGTTTTCACTGCTTTCTGCCAGTTGGTTCATGCAGCCCTGAGCTTGACCAGCAGCACATTTCTGTATGGAAAAGACGGAGGTGCTGGAGTAGCCACCAGGGAACAGGAGGGAGAAGGAGAAGGTGCCTGTTATAGCCACTGTGCGAGCAGGGGGCTCGGTTGTAACCACAGAGCACAGGGCTGGCTGGAGTGTGAAGGGCCTAGACGGCCTGCCCTAACTTCTTTGAAACCCTGACACAAAACCTACACAGAAATCCAGGAGACTGAGTCTCTGTGGACCTTGTCCTGTCACCTGCAACACATTGGTGCACCTAGCTGCTTCTGCTGTTTGAGTTGGCCTCTTGCTGCAGTGCCTTTTCTTTGCTTTTCAAAAGACACGTCAAAGTGAGCTTGCTTCCTATCAGCGCGCTGCATGGGGAAACTGAACTATTTTCGGGGCGGGGGGAGAGTTGTAAAGTATAAGGTCTGTTACAAAGCAGATGCAAACTTCTGTTGCTTAATTTGGCCATGACACCAAAACAAATACTGTATCAGAGCACTGTTTGCCTCAAGTTCCTTGGGCAGGTTTATATATTTGTCTAATTAAAAACCCAAATGAAACATACATAATATAGGCACATAAATCATCCGCTTTTTCCTTCTTTATGAGTGTTATATTTCTGAATTTGTTTTGGACTTTGAGTATTATGCTGCACTACTTAACAGTGACAGGTCTTTTTAGTTAGAAATCTCTCAGAGACAAGACAAAGAAATACCCAGATAAAGTAAATAAATTTAATGAGAGTGCAGAAAGGGATTGGACCTGTTACTTGCATGGTTTCTGCTGCTAATTTTGGACACAGTGGGATTTGAAAAATCTACTGCCTTTCAAGGAATAGCCATATCAGAGATCATGTACATAAGAGCTAATATAAAGAGTCAATAAAATGCCATCACTGGCAAGTGACAGCTGACATAGCTATCTACGTTTTTATCTTCTTTTTGATCAGTAAATGCAGTTTTTCACCCCTCTCTCCAAAGCTTGAGGTAAATCTATGGTAAGAAGTTTTAAATTTGTAGAAAATGGGTAAGGTTTTTATCATATAAATGAGACTGTGTTAGTCCATTCAAACCCCATGCTTGGTTTTTGGGTGTTTTGCTCAGAATTCTATGATTTTCCTTGAGAGAGGGCTGCCGGCCCTGAAGCTTTGACACCAGCTCGTGCCTTAGTACTGCAGTCGTTATCAACCTGTTTTGTTGTTTTTCCCTACAAAGCCTATTTGTTCAGAGGGCTGGGGATTGCTTAGGAAGTTATTGCCAGTCCTCATATGTTTGTGCTTTCTGGGGGCGGAGGGAGGGACAACCGCTGCTATCACAAGCTTGTTGCACGCTGTAAGGAAGGACATGAAGCAGCAAGTTTTTAAGTTGGTATTAATCTCTTCTGTGGTTTCAGAACGCCTCTGGGAGCCTCCCTGGATGAGCAGAGCAATCCTCTGTTGAAGGGTAAGGAAAGGTTTTACCTACTGAGATCTTTTTTTCTGAAAAGCAAGCTCTTGTGTATGTTCACCCGAGACCTCGGCAATTTAACAGTGGCACAAATGACAGTCTAGTTGGCCTTGCTGAATTATTCTCACTTAGAAGCAGTTGTGCCTAAGAAACTCAGGAAAGGAGGGTAAAGATCCCTGTTCAGTCTTTCTGGAGAGTTTAGTAAGCCTTTAAAAAAAAAAAAAAAAAAAAAAAGCAGAATGAGGAGTTTTATCTCTGAGCTGGCGAGCATTTGGTAGTCTCTGCATCTAATAGGTCAGGTTGCCACACCTGAAAATTTTACTATCTGAGCAGGTCCGAATACTAAAGTTCAAAGTACAGTGAGAATTTGCAGGTAGTGACACAGCATAGACGAGTTACTGGCTGTCTCTGGAGTCTTTGCTTGAACTCTTAATCTGGGATAGGGAGAGAGAGAGGGGAATGCCTAACCTGGACTCAAACTTTGGATCCCCCTGGTAAGAGGTCTGGAGGCTAATGTAGCAGCAGAAGGAACAGATATGGTGGGTAATACTCCTAGGTTTGTACTTGCAATTAATTTGCTTGCAATCTGATTTGGGGATGTTTCTGGGCATAAAGCTAAAACAGTGCTGTAGTTGTTTTCTTTCTTTCTTTTTTTTTTTTTTATGTTCTCAAATGTAACTTCTTTGTGCATTTTTAGTGTATGACTAATGCAGGGATTGTAAATATGGTCTAGTTATATCCTGTTGTATCAACTGAAGTGTTTTGCTAATACCTTTAGTTAAGCTGTTAAAAAGAAAACACTGCAGCATTACAGTTGTTGAACTGCTAACTGTACATTTTCAGGCATGCTGGTGAGAAATGGAGGAAGTTTTGAAGATGACTTATCCCTGGGAGCCGAAGGTGGGTGTGGCAGGATTATGACTTTTTCTGTCAAAAAAAGAATCATGTTCAGTCATCTGATTTTTATTTTGAAAGATAGCATTTCCTTTTAGGTCAAAGTAAAGCTGACTAGAAAACCAGCACATAACACATAGGAGAATGCAAGTAGATACGCTTTCTGAGTTTATAAGAATATTGTGTTTGTTAAACATGCTGGTCTAACCTGAAGGTCAGAGTCAGCCCTGAGTTCCTTCTGCCCTCACATGCTAAAGCCCACAGCTGCAGCACAGCCCAGAGTACTTGCTGGAGCTGTGTGAAAGTGTTTTCCCCTACGTGTTGTTCTTGTCCATGGGTTCCTCTTGACAGTTGTGCATGCCCCACTTCCACTGAAACTCTTGGGAGTGGCAAGTGCAGGCTTTTGAAAGGAGAAATGAAATTCTGTCAGCCACAAGGCAAACTCATTAAGAACTAAATGCTTTTAAAAATGAAAAATGTCAAAGCTGAGTAAGTAATTTGGATCAGGCATATTATATATTCTGCCATTGTTAGATGCCTTCCTTTTCTTTCTCTTTCCCTTTTTAAAGGGAAGGAGATGTGGCTAGTCTTGGTTGGTTTAGCCTCCCTCCATAGCTTCCTCTGTTCATCGTGGGGTAGAGGTGTCCACAAACCAACTAACAGAAAACTTCTAACAGTAGATCCTGAAATAAAATAGCACAAAATAGTTTCTCAAACTGGGTGCCAGTGGTATCTTCAGGATAGGAGCTCTAAGATTGTATCTGTTATCGGTCAAATAAATTTAAAAAACAACCTTCATCTTTCAGTGTTTCTTCAACTACAGCTTTTAGAAAGTGTTAGAACTTGTGTAGTAGACAGCCGCTTTATCCACAGCTGCCTTGCTAGTGATTTTGAAGTATTGGGACACAGCCTGGAGAAGGAAGTATCTTTAATATTTAAAGACTCAAGACTTCTGAGGAAAACAGTTGATCTGATAATGATGGAGAAGCAGTAACTTACTCACTTACTGCAATAGATTAAACAGGATTAATTTTATTTTTTTCTGTCAGTCTTTTCCGCTTGTTAGATTGCCAGCAGTGTGAAGATTTCATAGAAAAAGTTTCTTTTTAACAATCATCCAAGATCTGAGCATGTGACTAAGAATATGGGAGTCAGCACATTTTAGAAAATCATGTCACTTTTTTTTTTTTCTTTTTTTTTTTTAATTTCAATTTTTCCCCTCATCATTCTCAAGGATTTCTGCTCTTGGGGAGCAGAAAGTCGTTTCCCTCCTTTTCAGATGAACATGGTCTCAGTGCTAGAATTGCTGGTTCATTTCCATGTGCAAGGACAGGGGTGTTTCTGTGGGGCTTTGCTTCTGTGAGAGAACAACGGGACAACAGAGCTGCCTGGAACAGCGCTGCGTGCCCTGTCATACAGAGAGCCTGGCTGCTGGAAGCCAGAGCCCTGTGAGAATGGCGTGGAGGGCACTGGACAGAGTTCCGTAAGCCCAGCACCCTGCTGAGCTGTTAAAATCCATGGTCCAGCAGCTAGAACTAGTCAACAATTAATCCATGTAGATAGGCTTGCTTTCATATTATATGCAAGGATATTTAAAAAAATGCACGTTCTGCATTTTGTATATATTTAAATTCCTTCGTTATGTCTCTGAAAAGGGAGGTGGTGAGGTTTCCATGTTTTACTCCCCGTTGCTGACATTTCCCTTGGAGGCACAGCGAGTTTAGATGCAGGGTTTTCCTGGCAGCATTTGACATACCTTTGCTCTTTCCATAGCTGATTCCGAGGGTTGCTATGACATATGTGCGCTCCTTGCCTCTCTTCTGTGGCAAGTTTGTTAATATTGAGTCGCCTCTTTGGGGGAACTCATAATTTAAGGCTGGGACTCAGCTCTCTTCTTTGACAGGGTGTTGATGTTGTAGGAGAATAATGCTGCCTGGGGTGCTGACGTGTGGAGCTGAGCTGCTGCAGCTTCAGAAAGGGCCGGGTTCCCCGCAGGGGGGCTGGTGATCAGGTGCCTGGCATCTGGTGGCTGGCCTCCTCAAGAGTCCCTTCTTGGTGTAGCTTTGGTTTATGCATTGCACAGCTTGGAGAGCCAGGGCCCGGCCCCCACCAAGAGTTAACTGTATTGGTTTAAGGACATGCACACAGTCTCTGTACCTGGCCATGGGCACCAGCTGCTCTTCTCTTCTAGCTGAGCAATCTTCACATGACTGCATCTCCTCCTCCTCCCCCTTCAGCTGGTAATCATGTCTTCAACTGCAAAGCAATAAATTGTCTGTTTATATAACAATTGCCAACTTACTGCATGTAAAACTTCAAGTTAATATGATTCATTATGGCAAGTAAACATGAGTCTGTGCGAGATTTTATTTTAGACAAAGCCTGAATAAACCAGATTGTCTTTATATCAGCTGTAAACTAGGAACACTTGACAATCATATTTATACGGAAAGAAAAATCTGGCACATGCAGGAGTATTCATAGAAGCGCTTGTTGGCTACTTTTTCATGTCACTTGTGGGTAGTGTAATTGTGAGGAGCTTTGTGCATAACAACTTCTTGTTTCTCTACAGCTAATCATCTACGAAGTGATACCCAAATGGAAACATGGTAAATGTCTCTTTTTTTTATTTCTTTACTTCAGAGAAATATTTATATTGAAGGGAGAGGTGGAGAGGGTGCAGTGGATGTCGTGAAGGCTACCCCAGAGCTAAAGCTCTTCTGGTCCTGCCAGTCTATGTGAGAAGGAAAGAGAAAATCTAGATAGCACAGAAATAGTCAATATGAAATGCAGAAAAAAAAAAAAGCAGATTTTAATTATTCCAGCAGACGTGAAGTAGTTTTGGGGGATGACAGGGGATGGGAATGACACAGAGAAACAAGATCTGAGTAACTGTGGTATGATTTACCTTCTTTAGCTCACTGATCCCTCACCATTTCTGTTTTTGCCTGTCAGATCAGGTGTCCTTTGGGAGTAGGGAAAAAGACTTAGAGAGGAGAAGCTCCTGCTTTATGGGGATAGCTTCTGAATTAAATGTACTGTAAATAAAACCCCTGCTGGGACTCCAGCAAACACTGGCACAGCCTCGCTGCTCCTCCTTAGCTGGGCTCTGTAAATGTGCTCTCAGGTGAATCCTCTCACCTTTGGTTTCTTTGTGGTTGTTCTGCTGTGTGCGCACTAGGATTTGCATGGTAAAATTCCCCCTCGGCAGGTTTGTCCCTAAGAGTACGTAACAGTACGTCTGAGCCCGAGGTACCAGCTAACGCTGAGCAGGCTTCTCCAGACACAGGAAGGAAATAGCTTGGGATTGGGAAAGAAACTGGCCCGCACTCCCTCTTGGAGCTCATCTTGCTCCGTTTCCTCCAGCCTGGAGCCTCTTTGCTTTCCTCAGGAGCCTGCCGGGTGCAGCCAAGGGTGAGGGAGGGCGGCAGCAGGGCCGGGTGGTCCTGCCTGAGGAGGCAGCAGGCTGGGCAGGGGCAGGCTGGGCAGGGCAGGGCAGCTTGCCCGAGGCTGGGCTTCCTCGCTGGAGGAGGGTGGGATCGGGGAGGGTGGGGCAGCCGGGGGAGATCGGGGTTTGTTTTCTCAGCTTGCATTTGCCTTCAAATACTTAGAGTCTACATACGTTTTTACTGAGGCGTCCCAGGGCTCGCTTTTGTTATTGTATTTCAATAAGTGACATGGCTAATATAAACCAGATAACGCTGAACGGGGAAAGAGAAATTCAGCAGCATTGGAGACTTAGCTCCACTCTGAGACGGAGAATCAAATCCCCGAACAAAAGGGGTTTATCACAGTGGTCCTGTCCATTTGTGTTGACAGCAATGGTATGCTGGCGAAGGAGAGGAGGCTTCAGTTCCACCAGAAGGGGAGAAGTATGAACTCCACCGGCTCTGGAAAAAGCAGTGCAACTGTTTCAAGGTAAAAGAGAGCTATGCTTTGAAGGTCATGGCGCAGTTCAGTGGAATTTGGCTCTGTTTTGCTGGCAAAACTTACTTCTTCTGTTCCTAAGTTAAACGGACTTGGCTTGATTTATATGCATTGTTGCATTTAGTAGCCGAGAAGGGAATTTTCATTTGGTTGCTTGAAAAACTGCTATTTGTTTTCAGTTGTGGTTTGCAGTAAATACTTACGGATAGTCCTAAGCTTTAGAAACGTTTGAAATCTTAAATGGCACTTCAAAATTGGAGCTCTGCAGAGGAAGGGCTGACTTTATAAATAACAGTATCGGATCTGAGATGTGTTGGGGCTGATGTCTCTGGTGGTGTGAACCAGAACTTCAGATGCAGATATCTCCAAAATTATTTCCTAAAGTAGTCTGAGCTTTAGGAGTCAAAAGTTCAATAGACAAAGCTTGCTAGTGGACTGAACTAGTAGTTGGACAGAAGGCACTGTGTCAGACATAGACAGTAAACATCTTGTCATTTGTCTAGTGTTTCTGAATTACTGGAGCTTTATGAGGAAGATCCTGAAGAAGTGCTCTATAACCTTGGATTTGGAAGAGATGAACCAGATATTGCTTCAAAAATTCCAGCAAGATTTTTTAATTCATCGTCATTTGCCAGAGGGATAGATATCAAAGTGTTTTTGAATGCCCAGATGCAGCGCATGGAAGTAGAAAATCCAAATTTTGCTTTGACGAGTAAGTATGTTTTTGAAGCAAAGTTTATTTTTATTTTTTTCTAACTGTGTAAACAATCTCAAAAGAAGGTCTTATATCTAGTGTTCTGGCAAAACCCCCATACAGTTTAAAAGCCAAATTCCATTCAGAAGCTGTAATGACTTTCTAGCTTGGTTTTAAATGTGGTAAGAGGTGACCATCAGTGTATGACACCTTGGGACGAAGGAAAGAGATCTATAGTTGGGAAAAGAAATGAAGGGTATCCCGTAGAATGTATATTGCCTTCTGTTTTGTTTCATTCCCGTCTCTTTCTTCCAAGTTTGTCTTCTGTTGTAGATTTAGAGCACCAAAACAAATAGCTATACCCGTCTTTTTCTTGTGTTCTTCAGTATCCATGTGGTATTTTTGAAAGCTGGCGGCAGTGACCTACTTCTATGGTTGGTGAAATCTGTCAGTATTGCTATTGACTTGGACAGGAGCTTTGTTAGGTCAGGAATGAGCATTTCTGAAATGAGGGCATAGCTGAAATGTCCTGTTGTCTTTGTAGATGGACGGAGCAATCCAAGTAACACTTTTCCTGCCAGCACTCTGTAAACTAGCTTGCAGTTGTGTACCCATGTCTCTTTTTTACTTTGTGAAGACTTTCCATGCTGTTCTCCTTCTGCGTTTACCAAACAGTCTTGCAAAATTTTTCTTCCACTTCTTTTTACTGTGTGGTATCACTTTCAGCTTACTGGACTAGACAGTGTTCAGTCCATCCCTGGGACTCTTGATATAAATAGGTATTTGTTGGGGTGGGTGAATGCAGGTTGTGATGAAAATTCCCTCTTCAGATATGAAGAAAAGAGCTATCACTGCCAGTTTGTACAATGATGTAAAGATCAGCAATTCTGAGCTGTGATGACACCAAAGGTCCTCTTAAGCTCTGCCTAACGTTATGTTCTTGTGCAGGTCGTTTTCGCCAGATTGAAGTGCTTACTACTGTGGCCAACGCTTTTTCCTCCTTGTATTCTCAAGTCTCTGGGACTCCTTTGCAGAAAATTGGTAGTATGAACTCAGTGTCTTCCAGCAAAGAAGCTTCCAGCCCTCCCCCTCTAAATCGCAGCAATACAGCCAGTCGGTTAATGAAGACTTTGTCTAAGCTCAATCTGTGCAGTGCACAGCAGGCCGATGGTAGTGGCTGTCCTATAGCTTCACCTGTTGAAAAAGGGAAAAGTCCAGCTGAACTAGGGAGTGAGGAAAATGATGCTAAAAATGAATCTAAGTTACAAAAACACTCTAAGAAGAAAGACTCTCCCTCTTTTCTGGCTACTGTAAAGGAGGAGATAGCCAGTAGTCTGATGAATGCTACAGATGCTCACAAAACTGCAAGCCTGCCTGCTGGAACTGATGATAAGCAAGAGAATACTGTGCCTGTGGCAGATGTGCAAAATAGCAGGCTGGCAAACCCCCAGGACAGACTGTGTGAAGAATCCAGTCTTTTGGACTCTTCCAACCTCAGCAGCAGTTCCAACACGTCCAACAGCAGCACGTCCGAAAGCAGCGCCCCGACACAAAGGCCTCCTGTGGCATCACCCTGTGTTCCCCTTGCAAACCCCTCCATAATGAACCTCATGCTTCAGCAGAAAGACTCCTTTGAGATGGAAGAGGTAGGTGGAAATATATGACTTTGTTTTCACATACAGTTTACATAACTTGCTGGCTGCCAGCAGAGGAATGTTCCCTCCTGTGCAGTTGACAGTGTTTTCTCCAGGAATGCTTTACATTCTCTGGATGATAGGACAGTTGTCACTTTCTCTTGGTAGGCTGTGCTAATTGATACTCTTATTGAAATAATGCTGTTGACGATGATGTTGTTTCTGAAAGTCAGAGTGAATGTTCTCATTCTTCTTTTCATCAGGCGCAGGTAACTGCAGTCACTGGCAAAACCTATTAAAAACTTATTCCATTCTTAACACGATCTTTTCTTGTGGAAATAGACCTAGGTTAGACTCAATATATAAAAAAGCCTTTGTAGATTGCTAACTGTTAATCTTTATTTATTGTTACCTAAAAGTAAACTCAATATGTTTGTGGATTGAGCAAGACAGTGAAAAGTGCTGTCATGTAGGGTAAGGTGCTCATCCCATGGTTTTGGTTTTGATGGCAATCTACTGTATGTGGTTTTGTTTGTTCTCTAGAAATTAATATGATGAAACTCGCTGTTCGATGCACCTTTGGCAGTGGCTCAGATAAAAAATTCTTACTAGCTGCCTTTTAACTTCGTAAATGCATTTATCCTTTTTTTTTTTTTTTTGATTGATCATTATCCCAAAGGGATTCTAATACCCAGATTCCTCTAAGTAATTCACTTATTAGGCTAGTAAACGTGCAGCCTACAAATTAAAAAATTCATTTTTTATTTTTTATTTTTGCATAGACTCACACTTTGTATTACAAGAGCTCTCTTAAATTAGCAGATGGTTTTGTGGACACATTTTGAAGTGTCTGATGTTAACAATCCATAAGTCAACTTTTTCATTTATGTGAAATGGATATGTAAAATGAAGGGTGGTGATTTCTGTGCTGAAATGGGTGAAGAAAACAGTCCAATAGAAAGCTTTAGATTTTTACAGTGAATGGCAAAGTGATGATTTAGCAGATATTGCCTAGTGCAGTGTTTGCACTGCAGACTTTTGATCAACTTCTAGATCAACTGATGTTGTAGTTGAAGACACATAATTGAACAGAAAGAGGTAATCTAGCCTCTTGTAGTTCTTGCCGTTTGTTGAGCCTGTGTGCCATCACCCCCTTGTTGTGTAGCCATCTACGGAATGAGAACAAAAGATTGATCCAGCTGAAGGGAGGAAAAGAAACTTGGTGTATTTTGATTTATTCAAATAATTCCTGGCTTACTTTTCAGCTGCATAATTTTCTTGATCCAGTTTGTTGTGTACAGATGTTTGTGCTGGCAAAATGGGAGGAGTGTGAGTGGTGATGGCTTTTTGCTGCATTCTCAATTGTTGGACTAGTTTTATATATCTCAGAGGAGAAAACTGGATTTTGGCACTTTTAGGTGAAGTTGAAACAACTTTAAAAGCAAAACAAAAAACACAGAATTTTCTTTCAGGGTAAGTTAGACTATAAGGGGTTATGGAAGGAAGAAGGCTTACCAAACTCTGCACAAGCCAAATGCAATGCATTTGCAGAGTTTTGGTTGACACACTTTGCAGTCATGCCAGTACATAAACACAGCTGTTTTGGCATGAAGACATGTGGTGTGGGATGGAGTTGTGGTGAATTTCGTTTACGCAATCTAATATATACATATCAACTGCCTTCAGATCCCTGGCAGGAGGGATTCAGCTTTAATAATGAAACTTTAGAACAATACCTGGCAGCTTGATTTTATTTTTGTTCATCTCTAAGCAGGGTCTAATGAACAATAAACTGTACTAGAAACAGTGAAAATAACTCCTCCCACCCTCTTCTCTTGATTTGGAGTGCATTCATATGCCTAAGAAAGATGACAGATATATCAAGGAAGCTGTTTGCATGCCGACAAATGCCTTGGCGGTTTGAGTGCCCTTAGGAAGTCTGTCGCTGTGAAGATAGCTGCTGTGGGGGTGAGTCAGGGCAGGATTTCCCCCAGAGTCCCTCTCCTGAAATGGCCAATTAGAACCACGAAGGTCATTTACCAGCATCGATATTGGCTGAAGGGACGGGAGGAGAGGGGAGTGCTTCTGCGTGCTCATCTAGTGGTGCCACTGATACGGCCGGGGTGCTGTCTCCTAGCCAAGGACAGAAGGTGGAAGGTATTTAGGTGAGAAGAGGCTTGGTGGTTTGGAAGAAGCAAATTTAGCCATCGGAAACTGGGAGGCTTAAGGAAATCAAGACATCTTTCCTGGAAGGCCGATGTGATCAAAGGGCTTGTAAGATTACTTGCTGTTCCTGTTTGTTGTTGTTGTTGTTTGGTTTGATTTTTAATTTGGTAAGCCCCTTCTGTGCTCCCCTGCATTTGGGCAAAATAATCATTTACCTCTGAAAAACAGCCTTTGTCTCCTAAAGGATAAGTCTTCCAATTTATTGTGTAAGAGTAATGCTGTTTGCTTATTAATGGTGAAAAGTTCAGGCCAAGTACTTCTCAAAATCCCTCTAATTGAGAAAATGCACTCTTGTGGCTGCTATACATATGGTATCAATGCAGACAGAGTATCTTCTTTAGCCAAATGCTAATTTGGGCTTTAAACTATTACTATGCTGATTTTGCATTTTTAATTTAATTGAAATTAGAAACAAAAATGTCATTGTCTTGTAATTTTGAAACTAGGCAGGCAGCCCATTAGAGAGGATTGTTAGGGGGTAGTTGCATTGGGGGTTTTGTGCATGTAGACTTGCATGTGAACCATGAGGTTTCCGTTTGTTGCCCCAAAATAAAATGCATTATAGCTTTTGAACTAAACAAAGGCCTTCCTGTTGAGATTTTAGGCATATTCTTTTCATCATTTGAGAAGTTGTCTATGAACTGCCTTCTTAATAAGGCTGTTTCACAAAGTGATTAAGTAAGAGGATTAATTTTCATTTAGTTTTAAATTTCCCAGTTGAAATCTACATGTCTTTGCATACATTATCTTCCTGTTTTGTGGAAGACACAACAGAAGTATTTCCAGAAGTAGTACCCTGGTGAAGTCTGGAGTAGCACAGGAACATATTCCAGTTGACCTGACGATATTCATCTTCTGTTCCCTATAGATCCAGAGTACAGAGGGAGATCTACCACACGTTCCAGCTTCCCACCAGCTGGCAGTGACCAAGCCAAGGAAAGGTGAGTAGACAGCCGCGTGCTGAGACTGCTTCCCTTTCTGAAATGCTGAAATCTGAGACTTCTAAAGTTTCTCTTCTCTTTAGAAGAGAAGAAAGATGTGTGCTTCCATTTCAGTTAAATCACAGAACGTTACTGCAAAGTGGCAACCAAATTACAGGCAGGATGACAGCGCTGTAACCTCACTGCCTGTTTTCACTTTTGTGCCATTGATGATAGCTCAGTGAAACTGAAACGTTAATTTAAATTGTATGGGATTTTTTTTTCCCCCTAGAAAATCCTGTAATTTAAGGTACCTATTTAAACTAAAATTACATTGTTTTAAACCTAAATTGCATGGTATGACTAGCGTTTGCCTATGTGCTACTGCTTCATCTGAGGGCTGGCTGCAGAGAAGACTAGTGTCTCTGCACCCACATGGGAGTCATATTCCTTGGTGTGACAAAATGCACTGGCTTTTGAGGCTCAGGTAGTCTGTGCTTTCATCTCAAACCATTATTTATATTTTAAAGCTCGGGAGAGGTACAAGGCAGATAAATTTTGTGATTGTTACTGGCCTTTGCCCAAAGTTGGAAATTAAGTTGTTCTCTAACTGTTATGTGTAATTAATGAACTAGATCTTGTTGCATTTAGCTACATTGCCTAGCTTTGATGCAGTATCTTGGTGAACATGACTAGCTATCTATATAAAATGCTAAAGAGAGGCACACAAACCTGTCTTAAGACACAGAGATCATCTTTTTTGCCTTTCCATAAATGAACTGACAGTCTTGTGAACTGTCAGCTGAATTACATTAGTATGGTTGAGCATGCTCTGAACCTGCTGAAGGTTAATGACTGGCTATTAGGGATAGCTTGTGCTACAAATTCAGCAGTGTTTTGTACAACACAGCATTGCACTTGTAAGTATTCTTTTCAGAGAAAGGTGACTTATGGAACTAGCAGCTGCAGTCAGGGAGTAGAAAAAATATGGGTATATTTTTCTTCTTCTAAAAAGCTAGTTTTGTGGCTTCGGTCCCCTGTAGATACACTACCCTCTTTCTCCATGCAAGCAAAAAAAAATTAGATGATCATGTGTATATGTGCTAAAAGGCACCTAGCAGTTCTAGCAGCGGGTCTCTAGTGTGGCAGGAGTAGTGCGTGCTGGTTTGTGTCTCCCAGCTAGTATATCCCACCTATTTCTGAATACACTTGGCAAAGAGAATCAATGGCAGTTTGCCCTTGTTCCAGTATTGACTAGAGTTCTCAGGTAAACTGTGTTACGTGCATGTCAATGCTGATGGCAAGCCTGCATGTTTGCTAAAAATTAGTTTGGGACCAATTTTTTATTTCACCTGGAAGATGTAGAAAGTGTACAATGTTGTCATATACAGGTCACAGTAAAATTACCCAGAAGTAAAGTATTTGGTGCGAACTTACCTGAAACTTTGAAATAGTCATTTTTTTTTGCAGGTTGTTCAACACAACCGGTGTATAGTTTTGCTTTCTCAGGAAGCAGGTGTTTGCCAAATTGGAAGACATCCAGTGTCAGTGGTCACTTTGAAAATGCTGTTTGTTGTGTCTGAATGTCTAATTCTGCTCTTACAAGCAATCACTAGAGGTGGGATCAGCTTGACACTGGAGCACTGGTCTTCTGTTACAGTGCTATTTTAGCTGATGATTCTCATGGAGACTCACCACTTTCAGTGGTGTTGGCTGTGCTGTACATAAGCACCCATATATGAAAATTTGTTCCAGATATTTCCTCTGTTGGAATAAGTTAATACTTTTTTTTCTTTTTTTTTCTTCCTGTAGGGGTATTTCTGTGTTAATTAGCAGGGTTAGTGCCGTTCAATACAGAATGTTACAAACCTTGCAGTGTCATTTTACTTCTACAGAGAGCTGTGGATGCTTTCTCTGACATTTACAGCAGTTGGGAAGGCATTTGAAGAGGGTCTATAATAAGATATGAAGTATTTAAATCAAAAAATGTCTTCACTACTGAAGTAGCCTGGAGAGTAATAACATATGTTTGAAAAGCACTGAGGGTGCTGTAGCTTAGGCTCCCCATTACTGCATGTTTCACATTTCAGATTAGCTTTGCTTATAAGTGGTAAGCATATTTTTTCAAAGTGGCTTCCAAATGATTCTTTTGCTGCAGTAGTGTCTTTGTGAAACATGTCATAAGGGAGACAAAGAATTCTGGATGATGTACTTTTTAGGTTATGAAATCTAAACTTGGTGAACTAATTCACCCATTATGCCCCAAAATGGCATTCTGTTCTTTGCTGTTGCAAATCTCAAATGTAGATATCTTTTTGCTCATGGATTTTTATTTTTATTTTTATTTTTATTTTTATTTTTATTTTTATTTTTATTTTTATTTTTATTTTTATTTTTATTTTTTTAAGGAACAAGTAAGCTTCAGTTGCTTTGCACTGTAAACGTACAGTGCTATTAAATGTCCGCTATTAAAAACAAAATAAACATTACAAAACAAAAGCATCCAGAAAAAAAAAAAACACCTTTTACTAAGTTATCTGGAAGGAAAGTTCATTAGTTAAAAAACAAAATTCTTCCTGACATTTATACAGCAGTACCTTCCATTCCAAAAATGCCCAACAAACAGGACAAATATAGGTACAACATGTACAGAACAAAGTATTCTCAGGGCTTTGTCAATTGTGTTTGGTTGCTGCCATCAGCAGCTTTGTGAAATTTTGAATAGCCCCAGACCTCTTTCTTTTGTGGTATCTGACACAGATATTCAAAAACAGTAACTAGTTCTGAAAATTTAGTCCTTGAAAGCGAAGAAAGCACATCAGCAGCACTTCCTGTCCTTAGCATACATGTATTATTGTATTTATGGCTCTTAGTGGGTACAGCTCCACTGTAGACAGGAGATGGGGGAGTGAGAAGAAAACATTTGGAACAGATTTAGAATTCACAGGAATCTGTGTTCGTATATCCAGAAGCTAAGAAATCCCTGGGGACTCTTTGAAGAGTTTCCGCGGGAGTGCTTCCTACAGGACTGGTTTCACTAGTGCTGGGGTGCCATGTGTGATCAATATGGGAAAACGGGGCAGCAAGTCTTTAATCCCAGAATGGAATACTTCATAACTAAGTTGGGGAGTGTCAATTTATCAATAACCTCATGAAAAACAAAGTGCTTTACCAATACTGCAAATAAAAGAAGCATAGATGTTACTGGAGCTTCACAGGCAGTTTCTGTGCATTTCTTCTCCTCTTCTGCATCAGCAGTAGAGTGACGCAGAACACATAAGACAATTATTTGATAGAACTGTTTGGATCTGTGAGACTGTCAGTCCATTGGTAGTTGAGTATTATTTTACAAAAAAATGAAGTATTTCATTGTTTGATAATGATTCTCTAAGTAATGTTTTTATTTTTTGTAAACCACAGACATGTTTCTTCATCATCTATTTCTGTGAACTATGATAGCTTATTTTCTATATTTCTGAATACCTGCATTTTTTTGGCATGTATTCCATGTATTCTAAAAGTATTTAAATATTTTGTACAACTTAAAGCAATCATCCAAGGGACATTTTCATTTGTGCTCAGTTTAACTGGGACATGAGTTTGATTGTTCCTTCTCTTTTTGTTCATCTTGGATGGTTCCTTTTCCCACACTTTCCTTACACTTTTAGAGAAAAGTATATAATAATATATCAGCCTTTGATGCTGAGTTTTCTGTATTCAGTGTAAAGAGAGGGAGCCATGTCTGATCAGCATCTCTTTGTCTTAAGACTCAGTGTTGCCAAGAGGCATTTTAACCAAGATCTAAATGTAACTTGGTAGCTTTTTTTTTTTTTTTTTTTGCTTCCCCCTAATCTGCTTGGATCTGAGAGACATCCAGGTGCTGTGGAGCAGGTTGTACATCTGGATCAGCAGTTGACAAGAAGGGTGGATACCATTACATACCAGCATAGCCCAATGTAATGGTTGATATTTCTAATCTTTACAGAGCCAAACCTTATCATTTCATGACCAAAGTAGTAAAGATTCCTGTTTGTTAAAACTTTTTACTGCATTTACATGGTATAGAGGAGAATTCTGAGAATGTGCAAGAGACAAAGGTAGGTTATGGTAGAAGACCACTAATCATACTTACAAAATGTCTTCTCTGATTTGCTTTAAAATGTTCAGAAAACATCCTGGTAACTTTGCAACAGGCATGGATGGCTACATTAAGGAATATATCTTTAGGTGGCACTACGGCAGTTTGAATCTGTTCATACAGCACTAATCTCTTGCCATGGATAAAGATAATGAGGCAGGTATGAGTGGGCTAGGTTGACCACTTAACTGGCAGTATCTGTCATGCAAGGCTGTCAAAGCCTGTACATCTATGTCCATATATATGTATGACTGAAAAGGAAATAGAAAGGCAGGTCAATATTTTTCTTGAGCAGTGATAAATTCCATGCAAATGAAACCAGATGCCAGTACACACACCAGTAAATTCCTTTATCTGAACTATTTGGTATCTCTCTCCTGTAGCTAAGGCTTTCAGGGCTAGTGGTGTTTGTTGTTTTTTGTGTTGTTTTTTTTTTTTCCTTTTTTTTCTCTTTTAAATTAAAATTCACCAAATGGGAAAAGAAACATAGGAGGCCAAAATCTGTGACTATTCACCTCAGAGAAGGTGGCAGCTTTCCACCAGACCCAGATGTAGTGGCAACCTGCAGTGGCAACCGTGCTTCTTCAGCAGTGTAGATTGTATTGTGTGCTTGCTATGAGCCAGGTCTGGTCTAAGTGAAGTAATCCCTATTGTCTTCACTGGGAGCTGGGTGGGGATGTCTGCCTTGTGGTAAAAAAAAAGTTGTTTATCATTGCAGGATATTGTGGCTACCATGATAACAGAGTAGCAGCACAATTTGAAAGGCACTCCCTAAAAGCTGTATGAAATCCTCGATGAAGAAGTTTAAAAGGCAGTTTCCCTATCCTGTTGTTCACCAGCTTCTGTGCCTATGCAGGCTTTTAATTCTGCATTAGCGAAATGTTCATCAAACTTAATATAAAAAAATAATTAGTTTTGAATATCCAGCAGTTTCAAAACAGTTTTCATAATGCATTCCAATGCATTGAGCTGTGAACTGGGATTAATTATATGATGACAGTTAAGTGGAAGAAGGAATGCGGGGCAAAATTCTGTGTTCAGCTGCCGAGAGCAGAGCAGCAAGCTTCTGCACCAGGGCGGGGGGGTAGCAGGGTGCAGGGGCTAAAGGCTGATGGGGTCTTATCCCATACCCAAGCTCTTACAGGTCTGCTGAGGACTAGAGGAGACGTGGTTGTTGCTCAGGCTGCCATGGTCATGGGGTGTGAGGTAGACCCTGAACGTGAGAAGTGCCTCCTGTGTACAGTGGAGAAGAATGCACTGTCACACAGCACCATGCTGCAGAGCTTACTGAGATCTCCTGGACGAGCTCTGTGGTGTAGAGCTTGCACCAGAGGACACCACTCCTGGGTAGCAGTGAGGATTTTGGAGTCTCTCTAAGCTACTTAAACACTTAACCTAACATGAGTAGAAAGGAGTAAGAAGGAGGATTTTATCTCTGGAGTACAAAATGAATGCTGGGAATGTGCTTTGGCAGGCTGCCAGTCAGTGTGTTAGGGATGTGTTGTGTTTGTCCACCAAACCAGTGAGGGACCATCTCTAGCAGTTCTCCATCCTGGGCACTGCTCATCTAGTTCTGCTCCACTGGATGCATGGGATGGTGTGGGCTGGCAGGAGATGCCTGAACGCCTTTATCGCTCTGATCAGGAGGGCTGGCAAACCTGTACGTGTCAATACAAAAGCAGCTGTGGCACTGAATGCATGTGAATTAACCAGTGATTCAGTTTTGTGGAAGGAAAACTGCAGCAGTGGCAACATCAGCACACTTTTTTCCACATCACAGAAAAAAAAAAAAAAGTTTCTCTTCCACTGTTGCTTGAAGTTTCACAAGTAGAGTTTTGCATGAGGAAAGGTTTTGCACTTCATATGATTGAAACAAACAGGTTGTTTTTCTGAATTGTTCAAAGGGGAGCATGAAAAGGAATTGTGCTATCTACTTTTGTTACTTTGATGTAAAAGGAAAGCATGTACTGAGTGTGACTGGGCTTAAGCAGTTATGATCTGTAAATGATTACAGTTGGGTTTTGCTTTGTTTTAAGCAGATCAGCTGTTACGGACTGCTAGTCAGCACTCGGATAGTAGTGGCTTTGCTGAGGATTCTTCCACAGACTGCTCTCCATTTAATCAGCTTCAGGTAAGTTTCCCATATTGAGGTTGAAATGTTACCTCTAAGTATGGTACAGCAGAGAACTGGAGAGGGAAGGAGGGATACTGATGTTTGACCTTGATCATGGCTGTCAGTCCTGGTCCTGATAAAACTTTTCATTTTCTGAACTGGATCTGCTGAGTTATTTACACTGTGTTAAAATTTTAAAGCCTTTCTGATAGGAGAATCTGAGTATACATGGGCCTGGAATAAGCTCTAAATTCATTATTTCCTGTGTGCTGTTCATAGAACAGCTTGGGTCGGAAGGGACCTTAAAGATTCCAACCCCCTGCCATGGGCAGGAATGCCAGCCACTAGATCAGGTTGCCTAGGGCCTCATCCAGCCTGGTCTTGACCACCTCCAGGGATGGGGCATCCACAGCTTCTCTGGGCAACCTGTTCCAGTGCCTCACCACCCTCTGAGTGAAGAATTTCCTCCTAACATCTAATCTAAATCTCCTCTCTTTCAGTTTAAAACCATTTCCCCTCATTCTTTCATTATCTGTCCAAGCAAAAAGTTGTTCTCCATCTATTTTAAGTATTGAAAAGCTGCAATGAGGTCTTCCCGGTGCCTTCTCTTGTCCAGGCTGAACATCCCCAACTCTCTCAGCCTGTCTTCATAGCAGAGGTGCTCCAGCCCTCTGACCATCTTTGTGGCCCTCCTCTGGACCCTCTCTAACAGCCCCACATCCTTCTAGTGCTGGGGGCCCCAGGCCTGGATGCAGCAGTCCCAGTGGGGCCTCACCAGGGTAGAGCAGCAGGGGCACAATCCCCTCCCTCCATCTGCTGGCCACTCCACTGGTAATGCAGTCCAAGACGCACTTGGCTTTCTGGACTGTTCATGGCATATCTTTTGTCACTGGCTCATGCTCCAGAATTGCAGTCCATTCCTCTCATAACTGCAGTGGTCAGATTTAAGGTAACGAAAGACTTAGCTTTTCTGGTGATCATTTAATTTCTTGCATCGTTTTTGCCTTACCACTCATTTTTAAATGCTTTTCTATTTATTTATTTTTAGCTAGCAGCAGAAAGAATGTGAAAACAATTTCATACTAATTTTACTGTGAAGGTATACTAATATTTAGTCAGTCTTAAGCTCCCACATTCTTTCCTGTTCCAGTTGCTTTGATCTCGGTCCTAGAATTTGCAGTGACGCTGACCAGAGCTCTCAGGACGTAAGGGAGGGATGCTTTTGTTTAGCCAGGTGCTTATGAGACTGCCCAGTACATACATATGCTCAGCATTATACCTGATACCTAGGAGAGGTGGTCTCTGCCTCTCGTTAAGTCATTCACACAGTATTAACCATAGTTTGGTTGGCCTGTCAATCAGCCTGAGAAAACTCTGGAATGGGTCCTGGTCTCAAGGCCATTGGATAGCTGTCTGGGACCTAAACCACAGTCAAGAGAATACAACAATGGAAGCTTGGGTATCACCAGTAATGTCATTTCTGTGGCTTTCAGCTACTGAGCTTTTTTACACTACAGTGACTTTCCTTGTGGCACACCAAGCACATTTTAAAAGCCGTTTTGCTCTTACTAGGAGGAGGTTCCCATCCTCCCCATCCACCAAAGTTTGCTTTTCAGTTTTGGTACTGGTATTCTGTCCTTTTCTGTTTAGTACTTTGCCATCTGAGTACTAAAATGGAAGACAAGACAGGTTAGTCCTTGTGTCTCCAATAAACATAAATTTACACTTACCAAGAGCAACAGAGAGAAGAAAGGAAATCATGAGCATGAGTTTCTGTAATGAGCATAGTAATCTGAGATACTGGTTCTACTCTGTACTAAACTGGGGCTACACTGAAATTGGCAGGCATTTTAGAAGGAGTCTCAGACTAGAATTGGTCACTCCTGATCATTGTATTGGTTACAACCTGATAAAGAGTCCATTAAAAGTGTGTTGCAACTAAATGCCTCTTCACTGGAAGGCTAGTGGAGTTTGTTTGCGTTGGTTGCAAAGTGATGAGATTTTTCTGCTTTCTATTATGCTGTTTTGAAAAGATAAATTGAGACTGCATGAGATCTGTGCCATGGAGTTGCTAGGCTTTCTTCTGCCACTGTCACTGCTTTATTCAGACCAAGTACTGAGCTGAATTTAGAAAATACGGATGAATAATGAGACTAGGGAATAAGAGAACTTGGCAGCTAGTGAAGAGAACCTATGAAAAGAAGATGAAGGGGATACAGAGGAGTGTATGGTAAGTTAGTGCCATCTACTGTTAAATAATTGACTCTAGCAGCCATAGCATTCCTCTGGAACTCATGAGAAAACTGACAAACTGGAATCATATTTCCTTTCTTCCTTGACAGCCAAAAAAAGATTTCTAGGGGATATTTTGGTTTCAGGGTAGGATATTCTTCCGGGGAGTTTCATGTTACCAATGAAGTTAGAAAAAATTCTCCATCTAAGTACTTGAATTTTTGTTTGCTTGGCTTGTAAGTAAACAATGTGATGGAGAATTAGAGAGACAGATACATGTGCTTGTAGCACACCTAATTTCACCTAGACATTACAGTCTTTTGTTCTTGTCATACCTTTGACTCGAACAGTATCTGAACCTGTACAGTCTTTAATACTAATTTGTGGCTGTGTCAGTGAGTGCAATGCTAAGCACATATTTAGAATGATGACCTTTGTGAATTAAATTCTCCTTTAGGTTGTTGGAGACGGAAGTATTGTGCAATATATACCATAAATATTCTCTCTAGAAGGAACTAATAGTATCCTAACAACAGAGAGAACTGCAAAAGTTAGAGATAGTAAAGCTTCTCTAAATTTCTAGTTTATGTGACCACATATCTTATGAAAAATTTGTGCCCACGTCTAAATATACCTGTCAATCAGACTGGCCTAAGGAATATGCTTTGCAATCCATAGACTTTTCCTGCCATTTTTTCCCTATTAAATTAACAGCTGTCTAATACTGATGCTCTGATCAAGTATATAGGGAAATGCATCCTTCTGCAATAAGGAATTTAAAATGTAGTTTATAATAAGAAGGGAAAGATGTATTAGGAAAAAGGAATGGAGAATAGGGTAAATGTGCTGGATTGTCTTCAATGGAGATGAGCAGCTGAATATTAGATTCCCAGAATCAAACAATTCTGTGACTTAAAACGGGCTGTGTATATAGGCAGACTGTTTTTTCCCATTCTTGGTGCAGGAGAATCCGTGATTCTCCTCACTTCTCTGTGTGCATTCCCTAACACAACCCTTGGTTTCAGTGCTGAGTGTGAACTTTTATATATGGCACATGCCACAGTACCTTCACCCTGATATCCCTTTGTCATTGCTACCTAAAATACTAGAATTTTACTGCTGCCACTTCTGTTCTAGTAATAAAGAGTTTATTGTCAAATCAAGAAAATGTGTGAATAGTTTGCTTTTTTTTCTTTTTTTACTTTTTTTTCCCCAAACCATCTCCTTTATGTGCCATACTTCAGTATGCTTCTCACATACCTGATATTATGGTTTCTTTGTTCTCTTTCACTGTTTCTCCTGCACGTGAAAATCATTTTGAATTATTATACCATAATGCCTAATGGATATGGACTTAGACTCTTAGTCTGACTTCCTGAGAAGGCAGTAGACGAGTCTCCAGTATGTTCACCCATTTGCTGGTTTGAATCTTTCCTAGGTCCAGGAGTCTTTGCAAGGCATGGGAAGCAGTGCTGACAGCTGTGACAGTGAGACAACCGTGACATCACATAGTGAGGAACAGAAGACACCAATAGCCAAGGAACTGCCCTGTTTCAATAAGTTTGAGGAGGAGGAAGAAGATGAAGAGGAAGAAGAGGAGGATGATGAAGATGAAGAGGATGATATCTCTCAGGTAGAGAAAGGAAAGGTAGAGGCACATTCTGAAAGCAGAAGTAGAGATGATAAAAAAATCCATGACTATGAAACTGAACAAAATGGAGGAGAAAGCAAGTCATCTTATGTGTTGAAGACAGTTGCAGGAGAGGTCAGCTCTAAAGAGGAACATGTTTCCAGTGAGCAAAAAGAATTGGAGCTGCTGGAGGAAGGCAGTGATGAAAGTGATGTTGACAAAGACAATGTATTTGAGTTTCCTCAGTATCAAACGCACCATATCCTCAAGTCACTGGAGTCTCTGGAAGGTGGCAGCTCCTCCCCATCATCTGTGGACAGGGTTCATGTTGCTTTGCAAAGAGCCCAGATGAGGATCATCAGCACATCTGATTCCAGGGCCGGACGCGCTTTCCTTAAGTCAAAAGATCTCCTGAGAAAGCAGAGACAATGGCTTGCTGAATCGGGCTATCCTCTAAGGCGGTCTCAGTCTCTCCCAACTGCATTACTGAATCCAGTGAAAGTGGTGTCCTCTGTGAACGTCCAGTTAGCTCCTGGAAAAGAGACTCTGTGTGGTCCTCCTTCTTTCACCTACAAGTACACACGTGTGGAGGAAGATGAGAAACTAACGTCCGAGGATGACAAACAGGAGGGCAAGGCAGCTGCCAGCCAGCCTGTGTGCAAATCTACGCTGTTCATTGCGCCTTCGTCCTCCAAAAAAGAAGTTCCCCAGGCTGGGCCCCGCAGGCGGTCTGAGGAGCCCAGTCCCACCAGGGGACAGAGCTGCCCACTGCACACGCCAGCACACATGTCCCAGTCAACATGCTCCCTCCACTCCCTTCCCACTGAGTGGCAGGACAGACCACTCTGTGAGCACGTCAGGACGCTGAGCACCCACAGTGTCCCGAGCATCTCCGGTTCTTCCTTCAGCTCCTTGCTTTCCCCCTTCGGCTGTCCCTTCTCTCCAAGGCACTCTGGATATCCTCATCGACCTCATGCTATCAACCCGCCCTCCACCGTGGAGATGCAACTGCGCCGAGTCTTACACGACATCCGAAACTCCCTGCAGAACCTCTCACAGGTAAGAGGAAGAAAAAATTTCTCCTGGCAAAGAGGTTTCGTAGTTTATTCTTATCAAACCAAAATGTTAGCCTGAATATACTTTTGTGTAGTGTGGGAGATCAGGAAAAAAGGACGTTTTGTGCAAGTTTGGTTTGCTGCTTCTTTCAAGAGCTTCTGTTTAATGTGTCAAATGATCATCACTCCAGTGCTCCACTGTTTTTGTATTGATTTTTTTTTCTGGTTACAGTTGAATTTTGGGTGGGGGAGAGGAGCAATGTATGCTTCATCAGCTATTAGTTTAAGTTGATAGTCATTAGCTTTAGATTTGAAAATACATATTGCCTTTAATGGTACTTTAATCTGTCTCTTCTGTGAATGATTTTTTTTTCATTGCAAGTCCCATGGCTTCAGTAATAATGTCAGTGAGGACTGTTTGTTCCATGCATATGTCTGTGCTGTTTCTTGCCAACCTTCTGGATGTTCAACTCTGGGTGTTCATCTAGTCAACATGAAGTCATCAGCCTTTTATAAAGAATCAGTATTGTCACAATGTCTGAAATTTTGGCCATCTCACCTGTCAGAGAAGTGCTTTAAAATGAAGCACATATTTTTTTACTGGTTTCTGTGACACCTTCTGCTCTTTCCCTCCTGATTACCAACTGTCCCCTCTCCGCCACCTCTGTACTGCTATTCTCTGAGTTCATGATCCAACTTAGGAGTCTGCAAGCTGCTGCAGGTGGCTATATAGGCAGTGCACTTGCACACCCTGCTTGTTGATATATGAATGCATGAAGAATATGAAGTGGTAGAGCTTCAGTGTCTTCTGTGGGTTTTATCTAAGTACAAACATCTGCTTCTCTGCTCCTTATTGGAGGTGGTGGGCTGTGGTGTTCTTTTTTAGATCCCTTTGGTATTGTGACACAGCACTGCAGTGGAAAGCTGCAGGCAAAGGGGTTTCAAGTCAGCCATTGTTCAAGGTGTGCCTGAGAGTGAGCATCTTCAGAATTTGATCTTCTTTGTAAAATTCCCTTGTGTGAATGAACTGCAGCCTTGCTATGGGGTCAGGGTATAGTGTCACTACTTAATACCATGCTAACTAAAGCTGCTGGAGAAGAAACCTCTGTATTACACCCACAATTTATGTTCACACTGATTTAAATAATAATAATAATAACAATAATAATAATAACAACAACAATAATAATAATATAAACAACAACAACAAAAAGTTTCAGAGGGGATAATAACATCTCCTAGCCCACTTGTCCTCCTTCCAGAGTAATTTGTCTAGACTAGTTCCATTTTGGAGAGTTTGGTCCTTCTCACTACAGATATTTTTATGAAAAGCTATTGTTTCCAATACATAGTTTCCTTGTGCTGCTTTTCTCTGCAGACAAGATTGAGTTTGGCACACAGCATATTCCACATACAGTCTACTAGAGAAAATATTGAGATGTTTCAAATATATGGTTCTGTTATTAAGAAGGAAAAAAGAGGAGTAGATAAGTTCCCAACAGAACAGGGAATAGAGAAAACTGGGAGAGGAAAAACAAAACATCCATCCCCTTGATGTGATCATGTTTGAGCAAAGCTCCTCTAGGTAAATGGACATGCTTCAAATTTTCCGTGGCGTGTCAATAGTCCTTTGAATTCTTTCAAAATTATATTGGACAAGCTGTCTTTTTCATGTTTGAAAAGGTAAATGTTTTCACTGTTTCCACTGTTCTTTGCTGTGCCGTGTCTCTACATGTAACAGCCCCTGAATTTTAACTGCTTGCTGCAAACATTGAAGCAACATGCAAATAGAAATTCTTCAACAATTCTGTTTACATGAGAGATCATTGGTATGCAGGGATCTTTGAATGTAGGCAATATGGTGAAATTAAAAAACGACAAGAATAAAATCAGCACACGCACGCACACACACACACAACTGAGGAAAATCCCACAACAAATGTGACCGTGATCACGATTTGAAAATGAGACACGTTAATTTACTCAATTCTGTTTTTTGTGTTGTTCTCTTTGTCTTTAGCTAAGACAATTGCAACTACTGAGTTTTCACTAATCTGCACTAGGCATTTTCTGGACCCATGTCTGGTGCAGAAAACTTAGCTTTTATCCCTACTTATTGTGTCAGACAGGATTAATTTTTTATTCCTTTTTTCAACTTCAACACATTTGCATTACAGAGCTTTGGTGCACATGCTTCAGTTACGAGCTGGTTCTTCCATTTTGTAAAATTTCCTTTTCCTGTTACAATATTTACTTTGGTGGTAGAAATAACAGTGCCAGAAAGACTGTGTTTTAACATTGGCTGCTTTTGGAGAATCTGACCATTTGAGAAGATGAGTTCATAAATGGGATTGTTGACATTCCTCTTTCAAATTGTTAATTTCTTCCCTAGTACCCAGTGATGAGGGGTCAGGATTCTTCAGCTGCCACCGGTTACACTACTCAGAGATCATCTATTCTACCTCTTTATGAAGTAAGTGCCCCTGTTCACACAATGATACTTAGTCAAAATAAAATAAAAAGAAACATCCTATAAGTGTCACAGACTGTGCTATGCATGGTCTTTGCTCTGAAGTGATAACATGACTCTATCCTAAATGTCGAAAAGGAATTAGCCTAAATACATGGAAGTAATTTCATGTGTTTGTATGGTGCAACTGAAAATGTTTTCTTGAATTATTGCTAGCTCGTAACATGCAATTTCTGTAGTATTTTGAAGTTGTTGAGCTTCTGCTTGACTTAAAGAGCACACATAGTCAAATACAGTTTATTTAATTATTTTTTTCACCTTTTCTTTTTTTTTTTCTTTCCTCTTTATTGATTTATTTTAGAATACTTTCCAGGAGCTGCAAGTTGTAAGGCGAAATCTAAATTTATTTAGAACCCAAATGATGGATTTGGAATTGGCTATGTTACGTCAACAGACAACAGTTTATCAGCACATGACAGAAGAGGAAAGGTAAGATGATTTTATTTTTAAAAGAGAGAAAGCACTTTGGCACTACAAGAAATGAGCTGCTGCCTGTGAAATCAGAGCAAAAAAAAAAAAATCTATTAGTTTCAATCTGAACAAGGCTGGAGCTGAATTGTGGCTGAAATAGTTGTTTACTCTCATCTGTGTATGTCTTCATTCTAGAGGATCTTTTTTCTTTTTTTTTTTTTCTAATTCTTATTTCTCATTAATTGATGATTATTTTTTTTCTCCTTTCTGGAAAGTGATTTTACAACTGTGGATTTTAAGGACTTTATCATAGGATATTGGAGAGGAAAAATCTTAAAGATTTTCAGTTTAGATTTCCCCCATCCCTTTCTGTATAAATGTAAATAAAAAATAAAAATAGCATTCAGATGCTACAATTCCAACTCACAGTAGCCACTCAACAAGTCACAGATGGCATTCATTATTCTGGCTCTGTGTGTTTGCTCACCATGGGTTGCAGGAACCGCTGATGTGAAACAATTTTTTTGCTGATTTATTTACTTTATTTCAATTAACTCTTCACTAACTCACTTTAAAAGTAAATATGTTTTAAATCAGTTGGCCTACTTTGGCAGTGGTGTCTAGGCCAAAACGCAGTTGCTACTGTAAAGCTAAGAACTGTGATACTCCCTGTTTAGTTTTCAGCATGGAGCGATATATTTTCTCCAAGCTTCCTTTCCATAAGTGTAGCAAGACCTTAGTTCCTTTTCAGACTTTCAGATGATTTTGGTGAAAGAGGAGTTTCCTGTGTTCCACCTTGAAATCCCTTGCATGGAGTCCTTTGCTCGTGGGATTGTCATGCCCAATTCCTCCTTTGCGATGTGCAGCTGAGTGCAGTGAATGCCACTGTTCTTTTTGTAATGGATTTTGTATAGATATGAAGCCGATCAGCTGCAGAGCTTAAGAAAGTCTGTCCGCATGGAGCTTCAGGAGTTAGAGATGCAGTTAGAGGAACGTCTACTTGCTTTAGAAGACCAGCTGAGAAGTCTGCACATGTCTTCCCCTTATAGACCTCAAACACATGTAGTAAGTATTACTTTTTCAACATCATTATATGTTTTCTCAGTGTAATGTGCATCGGTTTAATGTTAATAAACCACTACTGTTAAAACTCTTATAAAGGGATGACATCTGGGGAATCTAATGACAATGTGTCTATTATCAGGGGTCATTTTATTGTTTTGTGTCTGCATCTTAGGGAAAAGATGTAGAATTAGAGGGTCTTTCTTGCTATTAATGCATGTCAGGACATATTTTGGGGGATTTCAGTGCTTTCTTCTTTTTCTTCTTCATGACCCTGGGAATTTTGAGTTCTGGTAGGTAGTGCTCATGTCTGAAATCCTTGTGGGGTGATGATGATCTTTCTGGAATTTCTCTGCACTGATTTCCTTCCTTGTGAAAGGAGGGTATAGAGACAAGGCACTGTGTTTCTCTCCCAAGAATCAGCGTATGGTTCCCTCCAGCTCTCCATGGAACAAAAAAGAGGAAAATCCAGTAGTCATCTTCAGGTTACTTTTTCCACTTCTTTTTGTAGCTCCTTCAGATGATCATGTTGACTCCCTACCAAACACAGGGAGAGGCTCTGCTTGCACAGACACTCTCCCAGAAGCTCAAGAGCAGTGGGGGAAAGGACACTGGTGTCTGTTTATTGGTGGTGTGGCTATATCCTTTCTCTTCTTTTTTGCTCAGCAGAAGACTGTTCCTCTATTTCCTGCTGCAACTCTGTCATCAGCCAAACAAAAGAAGCAGAGACAGAAAGTATTATATGTTCTTCCTGGGTTTCATTCCTCTTTCTTAGCCAATCCTCTTCTACAGAAAAAGCACTGGCCACATCTTCCACTTTAGTATTTTGTCATGGGAAAAAAATTGAAACCCAAGAACAGGAAAATATGGTATTACTGTGATCCCAAGCCAAGCTTGCATTCTTTGAAACATATAAATATCTCTTCTTTTTTGTAAATCCTTTTATAGAAGAGGGCTAGCTTTAAAAATGACTGAAATAAACTTTCTCCAACCCATTTTGCTTCCTGGTTCCAAGTTTCTGCTTTTACTGAAAGTTGTCTGAGACACTATGTGTTTATAATGTTAGATTCTGGCAGCTCTAAAAAAAATCCTCAATGCATTAACTTATCTTAATTTTTCAGGGTATGTATGGTAGCAGAAGTGCTGACAATCTATCATGCCCTTCTCCACTGAATGTCATTGAACCAGTAAGTAGCATGCTGTATGTTTTGCTAAGAAAAATAAATAAATAAATAACAGGAAGGAATTTATTAAAAAAAATAAAAATAAAAGATCGCAGGAGATTCATTTGTCACACAGTCCTGGAAATAGTTTACTCACTTCAGTAGTTCTGTTGAAAATAGTTGCATTTTCCCTTAAGCAAAGTTAACCATAGGTGTAAGCAGCTGTAAAGTCTTGTTTATTTTTAAGAGGAATATGCAGAAGTGAGATGTTGTTGCATTTATTGACTAATGATGGTGAGTTTTCCAGGGAAAATTATTTCTTATTTTTCTATGAAGATTATGCTAGGAGTCCAGAGTAAGCTCCTGAACCACTGAAGTGGTAGGAGTTCAAAGACTGCAGGGAAAAAAAAAAAAAAAAAAAAAAAAAAAAAAAAAAAAAGAACTTGAATTGTTTTAGCAAAGAAAAATAAAATCAAGCTTTTACGTGTGCCTCTGTCAATTGCTCTGGCAGGGTGCATCTGTATTGCAAAAGTCAGTGGTTTGGGGAACTGCCACAGTTCTTATTTTTGTTGGCTTTCAAAAGAGCCCATTCCTTTTTATGGTCCTCTTTGTTGCAGTCATAAAGGCGAAGCATATATTTATTTTATAGCCATATTTGTTACATGGAGGGAATGAGTAAGTGATTGAATAAATAACAAGAAAGCATGGCTGTGTCTGTATTTGACTTTTTTATATGCTTATTCAGGCCTGTTTCTTTTCTGAATCTTTAGGTCTCAGAACTTATGCGAGAGCAGTCATTTCTGAAGTCTGAACTGGGTTTGGGACTGGGAGATCTTGGACTGGAAACTCTACCAGCAGAGGGTACAGAGTCCGTATTCTCCCATGGAAACTCTGATTCCTCCTCAGTGTGCTCCACTGCAAGTAGAAAAGCTGGTGCTGGATCTTCTGAGCTAACGGGAAAGTCTAAAAGTCAGAGCAAGAAGTTGTACCGAGCCTCTGTTGCCTTAACACCAGCACCCCCAGTGAGAGCAGGCACTGGTCAACAGGTGGAAAGCTCTGAGGAGCTTGCAGACTCCAAGCTGGAGGTGGATCAGAAACTTGAAAAAGTCCCTCGAATGCCTTCGGTTGATGAAATCCACAAAAGCGTGGAGCAGGAAGAACTGCAGCAAGTTATACGAGAGGTGAGGAGAGAGGGGTTGAGATCTAAGATGTTCAGTTTTTTTCTGAAAATTAAAGCCAAATTACATGTAACTCTTTGCCACCAGGTTTTTATTCCCTCTCAAGCCAAGTCTCCTTACTATTACTGTCCTATTTCTAAAGACTCACAGTGTGTCATGAGACGTCAAGCCATGTTTTTTTCTCAAGCAAAGCAGTAGATGTTTTTCAGTGATAGTAATTAGCACACAAATTAATAGCTAGTTGTTACTATGAGTCTAAGTGAGAAAGAATTTACCATCTCTACTTCTTGGTTATGCATCAGTATTTCAGATTCCCAAGTGAAAATTTCTCTGTCATGTTTGCTTGCTAAAATGCCAGTTTGGATTTCATTTGATTGATGAAACACTGTATCTAAAACAACTTGTAGTAAATGTTAAAATGTTAAAAATACTTGCCCAGTCCCTCTACCCCAAACCACTAACAACTTGAGGAGTGTAAGTAAAGCAAGCTGAAGTCAGATGAGAAATTATTTCAGACATCAAGACTGAGGTTGGACCAATGCTGTTGGACTAGTTTCACTGGCAGTCAATGAAACTGAAGGGTGCTTGGATATTTATCCTGTGGTCCAGGTTAAAAAACAGCACTAAAATTACATGCTTGCTTTGTCAGTGACGTGACAAAAAGATTTATGGCAAGTAGTATAAATGGGAAAAAGAAACTTTTTTTTCAAAAGCAGTGCCTATGAGAAAGTGGTGCTCTTCCTGCTCTGAGTACAGATATGGGAATTGAGAACTTGTGGGTTTTATTCCCTCTCTTTCACCGGAGAGGGACCACTTAGCCTTTAGCTAGGGGTCATTGAATCCTTACCCTTTAGCACATCCTTTGAAGCTTTAGTATGGTGCTGTCATAATCCACTGTAAAGGCCAACAGAGGTGCCATGCTCAAGAATATGCAACAGGCCAGGTTGTAATGCTGAGGTGCCACCCAGGTCTGTTTGGTTTCAGGCAGTGAATAACTGGAACCAGCTTTGTCTTTAAAACAGATGAGAGGCAGGCTTCTCCTGTAATAAAACAGGAGCTGTGATTCCAGAGGGATCTTTTGCCACTCCTTTAGCCCCTTTCTTCCAGTGCAGAAACAGGCAGAATGTACTGGACTATAAAGTATCCTTTTACTCATTGTGTGACCACAAGACTGCTGTGTCTGTCTTTGCAAGTGGAGATGTTCTCTTGGCTGACTCACTGTGGGCTTTGCTATGTGTAGGCACTTAACTCTTGCACAGTGAGATCTGTGAAGCAGAAGAGCATTACTAAGGAATGTTCTGATTGAAGATAATAGCTGGAAGTACATGAAGATATTTACTTTGCTTAGCTTTGGGTAACTCCATATATAATCAGAGCTGAGACTGCAAAGAATGATGCTTAGCCACAAGCATTAACAGTCAGAAAACTGCTGGTGTTAAAATAGGATACAGTTTGGCAGTGAGGTGAGGTGGATGCCAGCTTTCAATAAGTGCCCTCATGGTACTGAATAATACCTTGCCCCATCGGTAGCCCCATTAGAGTCAGTGGGATGAGTTATAGACAGAGGCATTATCTTGTGGAAGGAAGGGTACTGTAGTCAGCTCATGGTGATATACTACTGGACCTACAACCTCGTCATTACTGTGCTTAGCATTTGGAACTGAACACCCTCTGGCCATCATTGATACTTACAGTGGAGCCTGTGACACTACAGTTTTAAACTTCTACTTTGAATGCAAATGAATGAACATGGCAGGGTGGCAAGCATTTATGTTCCAAATGTCTTCCTGCCACCCTGCCTCCCTCCTGCTGCTATCTTCTATGTGCTGGAGTTGGAAGAAGTCTTGGGAAAGGCCTTGTTTTAGGAGATGTCATAAAATACTCCTAAAGTTCCCAATTTCTCTCTTCCTGGTCCATTTGCTTTCTTTTCATCCATTTTTAAAAAGATTCCTTGCCTAGCATTCAGAGAATATTTGCACATGTACTTATCATGCCTTGCACTTTACTGCTGATTCTGAGCTGAAGCCAAAATATTTCTTTTGTGTTGTGTCCAACAGTTCTATAGAAATCTGCATTTCACAGGTCATGGTGGGATGCTGCTAAAGGAGAAAAAGAGAGGAAGGAGAGAGCTGTAATTCAAATGTATTGTAAGAACAACAGAGACGATAATGGGAGCTGGAGTCGGAGTACAGAGTTATTTCAGTCAGTATTTTCTCTGAGGTTATCCTATGTGAAGATTCCTTTTTAACTTTATTAATTGATAACAAAAAAATAAAATGTGTACTCTGCATAGAGATTGTTCTTTGGGTTGTGTAGCACTAGGGACTTAGTAATGCTAAAAGCATCTGTGCTGAACTGCAAGACTAGTATTCAGATACGAGTAGTCAGCAAATAGCTGAGCTTGACTCACTTTGTAAATGTTTGAGCACACAGAGAGATTGTCCGTCAGTTTGGCTGTGTTGGCAGCTTGTTTTGGATCATCTCTGATTCAGAACATGAGAAGTTTTGCATTGGTTCATAGCACATGGTAGTTTTTGCAGAGCAAGAATGTACTATTAAATATTGGTCAGGAAAATCTCTTATATTTCGTTAGAGCTAAAACATAGCACAAATTGAAATGTGTCTTCCTTAAGTAGCCCTATTGTTAGCGAAGGAGTTCTGTTCTTGTTGTCAAAAGAAAGAAGTCTATTAGTATGCATTCTTGATATATGCACTCACAAATGTTAAACCATTGCTTATTCCTCCCATTCTCTGTAGCTGCCTGACCTTGTGTTGGGGAAAGAGAAGTCAGGCAGTGTTACAGAATTTGCCTGGGTGGGTTGCAACGTATGTGAGCTTTGACCCGCAACTATGTGCTGGCATTAAAAAAAAAACAACCCCTTGGTGTTAACTTTTAGCATTAATGGACTAACTCCCACAGAAAAGCATTTAACAATGCGAAATGTTAAATGTCAAACAGTGGCCTCCTTGTTTTGTTGAAAATACAGCCTGATCTCCTCTGGAGTATCACATGAGGTACTTACTACTTGACATGTAGGTCACAGTGTGACTAGGAGTGTAACCAGGCCATCTCACTCTGCTCTTCTGCAGTTCAGAAGATGGGATAATATGAAAAGCTTTCTGTTTAAGAGTAATGTGTTTTTTTGTTGTTGTTTTTTTGTTTGTTTGTTTGCTTTTGCTAACAGTCCTCCATCATAAATGACATTTTAAAGTTGTCCTTTAAAAAAAAATGTACAATTTTCAAGTCAACAGGTTTGAGGAGATTGTGATAGATTTTTAAGGATGGGCAGATGGCTGGATAGAGAATCTTCACTCTTCCATTTCCATTTAAAGCCATGTTAGCTCAGCATTGACCAAAATTTTAATGTCTGTTGGTCGTCTTTCCCTTGGGCAGGTCATTTAGTTCCTCATTTTACAAGCATGCAAACTCATCAGTGCTGCCATGAAGAAGTGGCACAAGAAGAAATCTGACTAGAAGATAATTCTTTTAATTCTAGAAAACATACCTCAGATGAAGAATGAGAGGACAGTGAAAAGCCTTATGCCTGTTTTCCATCAACAGCTGCAGAAGGCCTACCTCCAGAATTGCCACTAAGACACATTTCACTGTCAAGGAGTTCATTATATAGCAGCAACATAAAATTGTGGTAATGGCAATTCTTTCATAGTGAGAAAGATTACTGGTTTACTGTAGTGAAATTATCTGTGCATGTGGAACTGTGTTATTAATGCAATATTAAATATTAGCGTTGTATTAATGTAGTATAAATATCATAACTTATCTCCTCTTGTGGAGTGGGTTCTCTCCACTTTCAAATGTTCAATTTTTCATTCAGCTGCTAAAAATATGGGTGGAGCGCGCATTGACTGCCTTCTGTCCTTCCTACAGAGGAAGCCTGGGCATAGTGCTGTGCCCTGTGCAGAGTAAATGGAAGGTGCACCTTGCCCTAAATTGCTTGTGATGAAAAAGACAAATATTGGCAAATGTCATGACAGGCACACGGGACTGAGTCAGTGCAGGAATCGATACCATGCTCACCATGCAGGAATGACCTTGATGGGTCTCAAAAGGAGTGAGGAAGCAGCGGCAGTGAAAAGCGGCAGCAGAGGGTGGCCTTGTTGTGTTCTGAGCTGAAAGGTGAGAGGCACAAGGCTCAAGTGAATTAGCAAGGTCGAGTGAGAAGCTGTTGGAAGAGCTGAGAACAGAGCAGGAGCTGCTTTCCTCCCAGTCTCTGCCTCATCACAAGACTGTCATAGTAGACCATTTACTTGCTAATTTGGGAAGCTTTTATTAGCTTACTTTGGAAAGTGATGTTTATTTTTGTCTATCCTGAGAGGAGGGCACAGAGTGCCTGCTTTTTAGTGTCCTCAGAGACCCAGCCCTTGTGATGCTGAGAATAACACTGCAAAGAGGTGAGCAGAGCTCTGCTACAGCAGGGACCTGCTGGATAGCCAGGCTGCTGTGTGGCGTGGGCTCTCACAAAACTCATGCTTCCTACTGCATCTGTCAAGTCTGCATGGTGTCTTTCCATCTGCCAGAGTTTCTAAATCCAGGAGGCACTTACTGAATTGACATTGGTCCTAAAGCTTTGTACATATGCATGCATGCATCAGCATAGATATTCACAGGACTTTTGGCAGTCAGTAAAATGGGTCCTGTTGAGCGCTGGCTTTTCTTTTGTCTATTAAACAGCAAGCAATGCAGCTGAAAACCTGTTTCCGAGTAATATTGTAGTCTGTGAATTTCTGCTTGATGCAAAGTAGTAATGAAACAAGGAACTTTGCCACTAATGGTTTAGGGATTGAATTGCTTGCCAATGAGGACAAGGGATAAATAACCCGTTGCGAATTCTGCTGCCACCCTTCTGACGTTGTTGCTTAATCCTTTTGACGCACCAGGAAAAGGGGAGACTTACAAGAATAATTGCAAGATGTTCACAGGGATGAAAAGAGGGCTATTCAAATATGGCAAGGCCTTTAGGAAGGCTAAATCTGAGTAAATACTAGTCCCGTGGTATTGGTGGGGCATCAGAACACGAACAGATTTTTTATTGGCAAAACCAGGGTAAGAAATAAGGGCTTTTTTTTCTGGCATTTAGTCTCACATTCATCACAGCTACTCGGGCACTTGAAAGCTATTTCTGAAGTGATGCTGAAAGGTATTTTGTAAGGAAAAGAAAACGACACTGCCTAGCTGGTCTAATCAGTGTTAACATAACTGACCATGGTTGCCATGCTCTGTTTCTCACCTGCCTACATTCTTCCACCATCATTGTCCTCACCTGTCCCTATAACCACATCTCACTTGTTACTGGTTCCTGAAGTGAAGACTGTCCAAAAATGAATCGGTGCCCAAGATTTCTTTTACTTGTGAACAGCCCATATTATTTTTCTGTATTGTGTCTAGGTTTCTCCTTTCCAGCACAATATGCTATTATAGAACTGTTTTTTTTACCTTATTTCCTCTTTCTTTTCTTTTACTGTAGCTACCAATGCTCTGTCCCTTCTTTGTCCTGGCCTCACTCACAGTTAGGTGCCTACTAGGTATAGTTTCTGTTTTTAACTATAAACTATATTTCCTGTAATTAAACTTAATGGGTAAATGTTTTGTCACAATAGTGTGAAAAACAGTCTTTGCTGGCACAGACAATATCCCGTTGGTCAACAGATGATGTGAGGAACTGTTGAAGTTCTCTGTTTGTCTTTGCTGCTGAGAATATGATTAGGATTATCTTCCTCTTGATTTATATGAAGAGAGCAGCTCATCTTCATAGACTTAGACCTTTCCTACTGCATAATGCATCTGTGAGGTAGATAGATACTGCCCTCCTTTTCAAAATATAACTAATGTTAAAAAAAGGTGCATTTGGGGTGCTTTTGTTGTGTATATCTTGAAATGCTATTTTCAGAACTTTGCATACTTGAAATATATTTTTTCTTACCATAAAACCAGCAATCCTGAGTAGAAAATGCAGATATACTTACCATCTGGAAAAATAAAACTACTTTGCTTTGCATTTATATGATTTGTAAGAACTTTAAAATTACTTACAGTTATTTTTTCCAATGGAAACCCTCTTATATTTATCTATTTGAAAGTTGATTTTTTTTGGTGTTTTATGCTTTCATATGTTGATAATGTCAAACATGTCTGCAATATCACTTAGTTTTAGTCATTGGTTGTATAACTTACTGAGCTTAAAAATTCCTCTAATCCCTTTCAGATCAAGGAATCTATTGTTGGTGAAATAAGGCGAGAAATAGTAAGTGGATTGTTAGCAGCCGTATCACCCCAAAGCAGATCTGCAACTGCAAAACAAGATGCACAGCCATGAAATGGGTACTACAGGTAATCTTTGTCAATCTGCCAGAACCATTCAGTAGCTCGCTGAAGGTATTTTTTTATCATGTGAAATATCATTGTTAACTTAAATCTTGCTTGTTTCCCCCCTGAAATACAAGTGATCAGAACTGAGGTTCATTAAACACAAAGGTTATTGATATCCTGGACAGCTTTGGAAAATCAGCTGTTTTATAGTTTGGCCCATCCTACTGTCAGTTTTCATGTAGTGGTCCTTGATTTTTTTATTTGTTTCTTTTAGTGTCCTCCATGGTGACTTCACATACTAATGCATAATGCATGAAGATTTCCTTAGTATGCCTGCATTAGACACAAATGTTATCAAAATACATGCTTAAACACAGAAAGCAGACTTCCAGAAATCTAATTTAGCTATTTTTCTTGCTTTCTCTTTTCTGCAAGGTTGAATGTAGTCCGAAATGCTGTGGAATTCTGCTTTGGGTGGCATACACTGGCAAGTGTCAAGTTGTTTTTGCTTCAGGAGACGTTAAAGCTGCTGAGATAGGCTACTGTATTCGACGCTTGGTTCTATGATGTGTGCCTTTCCTTGAGTTCCTATCTAAAGACTTAGACACTTTAACTAGTTTATTACTTTCCATAAAGCATCAACAAAACTGTGGCTCTCTGAAAGGTTTTGTATTTATTTGTATGTCCTTGTTGTAAATTTTTGTGTAGCTAATTTCTTTTAGTGATGCATCATGAAACTTGAAAATTTGCAAACTTAACCAATTTATAAATAACACGCTCATGTTCAGCCTACTTTTTTTAAAAAAAAAAAAAAAAAAGAAAAAGAAAAAACAAACAAACAAAAAAAAAAACACTGACCTCTATGAGGTATTTATTGTGCAATAACTGATCCACTTTGAGAGCTTGAAACAACCAATAATTGTTTCCACTGCTGTTACTTAGTGCCACTTCAAAAGAAGGAAAATATCCTGTTGAAAAAAATTGCTGTTAATTCTTGGGGCGGTTACTATTAGCAGAGTGGTTGAATGACATGAGGTTACTTAAAACTACTTAAAGTTCTGACACTGAAAGCCTTATCTTTGTGTAGAAGACAACTTTTAACTAATTTTATTTGCTTCCTTACTGTTTGTTTGCCCATCCCTCTGTAGAAAAGTGCCTTATTTTAAGCACTGTTTTTGTCTTTGTGTTGACTGCTCTTAGTCATTCCAAGAACAGGTCTCTTCTGATTTATATTAACAAAATGCAATAAAAGTACTGATATTCTGAAAGCAATTAGGATGTGCAACTTGGAATGGATGAATGACCTTGCTTGTATTATGGGGAAAATGGAAAAAAAAAATCTTTTCCTTCCCTATCCTTCACTGATTCTATTTTCAGTTAGATTAGTGAACATGCATTTGTTCCAGTGGAGAAAATTGGAAGTCATTGGAGGTTTTATGTGGTCAAATAGACACTTAGTGGATATGTAATATCCCATTTTGCTGTGCTTGGAATCTCTTTACTCCTTTGCCATTTCCAGCAACTAAAACTCTTTACTGTGTCAAGGTCTTTAATCAGAAATAGTTTCAAATGTAACAATATTAGAAGAAAAAGTTTCTAAGATTTTTAATTGTGTTAGGAAGACACACAAGGGCTGATTTCTTTAAAAAAAAGTGTATATTAAACCAATAAAATATTTATTTTGCCTATGATCTGTGTCAGTGTTTTTTTACACTTCCCTGTGCATGTTTTACTCTTAAGCAAAATAAGTTATGTAGATTTGGGCCCATAGTGCACAGAATGGAGAATGGCAGGAAAGCTTGGAACTTGGGTTTCAAAAAGCTTTCAGATGTTCAATGTATCCAATACACTTTGGAAATGTGAGATATTATTTTGAGAGAAATGTTGGCACTTAAAAGCAAACTCTTAAGGTTGTTGGCTCCTCTTGCAGCTCTCAAGAATTTGGTTGGGCTCAACCTCTCCTCAGAATTTGTCCCTGTGAGTAGAGCCAGAGCTTTCTTGAAAACCTCATCTTGCATGCTTAGAAGCTGAAATATAAACTCCAACATCACTTGTGCGTGGAAATTTGTATGAGGTTGCAAGCTGCAGTAGGTTTCTCCTTTCCTTTGCAGCTTGCGTGAGTACGTAGTTCCACTGCAAAATGTCACCCAGAGAACACACAGCCAGACCCGAGTGCTACAACCTCCGGTTGTGAATGCGCAAAGCCAAAGCTTACCCAAATAACTGGAGCAGCAGATGCTCCCCTTGTCCCCCAGCCAGATTAATTAGCATGCCCTGTCGTTAATGTAAATCCTGTGCCCGTGTGCTACCCAAAGTGGTGTTCCAAGAAAGGTGACAACTATGGCTCTGATGGAGTGATGGAGGAAAACACCCCGGGAGCTGGCGGCCGTCAAACAGGGGCTGCCAGCAGCATCCTCCGCGGGTGCGGCAGCCTGGCCACACTCCGCCTTGGCGAGAAAAGTCACTTGTATACGAGGTCCCAGAGTATCTGGGGCTCGTTAGCTTGGAGTTTATAAGACTATTTGATCTCAGCAACTTCGAGTCTAATGTTTAATATATCCTGAGAAGTGAGAGAAAGAATGCCAACTTTTCATTCAGTTGATGGAAGGCAGATTTGCGAGCTTCCGGCATAATATAAAATAAAGGCATTTCAAGACAATATTTCTAAAAGCTATACTGAAACTAATGAATATACAAGCACATAATTTTCTGTAATCAGTAATAGGATTCTGCCACTCTTAAAAACACCTTCATCTAATATTTTGTGAGTGACATTTATGTAGGTATAGGAATGCCTATAAACACTTGTTTAAAAGAAATAAATCGTAGTGCCCTGCTGTCATAAATTAACCTGAACTGATACCTACCTCTATTGACATTTCTGTTTGTGTTTTAGGAACAGCTGTCGTTATTGTTGGACACATGCTGAACCTGGATGGCTTGCCCTTTAGTAATGTCAATTCAGCTGTAATGATTTTCTAAGCAAGGGTGGTTTTTCTTTAGTTTAAAGACTGAAACTGCTACTTTCCCTACAAATTAGTGTTGTCTTTTTTTTTTTTTTTTTCTGTCAGCCTGCAATTTGATACAAACTCTATCTCAGATTGAAACAGCTGTATCAGCGGCTGATAAATATTGATCAATGAAATTTGCTATGAATAAAGCCAGCAGTAATACCAGAGAAATTTTGGATGCTTTTCTGAGGTTTACTGTGATAGTAATCTTGGTGACTGCCAATTAGCTTCAGGACTATAAGGCAAGGGCTATATTTTGGAAAATATAAAAGCTAACTGTTTTCTATGGTTACAGGACAACTCCATCTTTACTGATAGCATAGCAAATAAACTAATCTTTAGCCTGCTACAAAGCATCAAGTGCCTATCGTGCTGCTCAGTTCAAACAGAGGTTTGGTGGTCTAGTTTTTGGAGAAATTGTGCCTTTTTTTTTTTTTTTTTTTTAAAGATGAGTGAAAGTCTGTTTCTAGCCCCTGCGACAAAACTACAAAAATGACTTCTGCTGAAATAAGGTGGTGACATCTCAGCATTCAGCAGCTGGAGAAAATAGCTTGGGATGCAAGTGTTGCCCCATGAACCATGTGGGATAGCGCTGCAATGGCTGTGAGGTGCTGCTGCCACTTGGCCACAGCACTGTGTGTGAGAGACCTGAGAAGGAAGGGACTGAGGATGACCACTGGCCCAGCTATGTGGCTGGGGACAAGTATGTAAGAGGGGAGGCTCCTGCTGCTGGTAGGTTCAGCAACTCTGCTTGGAGAGCAGACTCAGGGTGGTCCTGCTTCTGAAAGAAGCAAAGGGCTCTTGCAGCTTTTTCAGGTCATTGCCAACCAAGACCTTCACAGGGGTGGAGGCTGCCTTGTATTTTCTGCTTTCTCTGAAAAGGTGTGGTGTGCAAACCCTCAGCAGACAGCTTTTATAAGGCAAGCAATGTCCAGGAATATGCTTCAAGCCACACACTTCCTAAGGACTGGTTTGCCATGATCAAGGTCCGTTTTAAGCTGAGAATTCAAAAACTCATTAACACATATCACAGATGAATCAATTTCAATGAAATTGGCCAAAAGATACTGATTATAGAGAGAGGTAACAGGAGCCCAAATTGGAAATGAGAGTAATTCAAGCCATGACTATTTGTGTAGAACAACATTGCACCTAAACTACTGGAAATTCTCTCTTTTGGAGGAGTTTCTTTAACAGGGAACAAAACCAGAACTCTGAAACTTGGCTGATGATGCAAAATAGAGTAACTCCTGGTTAGATGGCTCCAGGCCAGTATAATGCTTTCTTCTGAATTAACATGACAACGTCAAAACAATATATGATTTGATTTTCAGGAAAAACAATAAACGCATTGCCTTGGCATGATGCAAATTTACTTTGGTATTTTATATATTAATTTAGATGTGATAATAATCCTTTATATTCATGCCATAGAATAAAAATGATCACTATCATTACAATCAAAAAGTAACAATAAGAGCAATTTTTTTAAAAAACAAACAAAAGAATATTATCATTCCAAATAACTTGTGTATCATTCAGTTCTGCATAGGTGCTTGCTGAGTGATGGAGAGTATTATATACAGAAACATCTTTTTGTATTATTGTTTTATTTTTTTAACAGGGTAAAAGGGGTAAGCCTGGACAATGGTTAAGTAATTAAACTATAGCAATGAGAAGGCAGCATGACAGAAAGAAAGAATTGTCAGAGCGGGTGAGTAGCTGTTCTGCCTACTGTGGTATCTTTGGTACAGTTGCCTAATTGTATTTTTTTTTCAAAGTTTGTGAAGAGTTATATAATAGCATAGAGTTGTTTTTTTTTCCTTTTTTTTTTTTTTTATATTTTCTAAACCAGTTCTGTTTTCCATTAGTTATTTGCTACAATTCATTAGGGAATTATAGTCTTTTTTTTCTTTTTCTTTCTTTTTTTTTCTTTTTTTTTTTAAGAAAACTTCTACACAGATTAACTTTAGATTTTCTTTTATAAGTGTAAAGACAAGAGAAGAGAGGTCATTTTGAAGGCCAATTCCTGAGCTATATATTATACAAAGCTTAGGATAAAATTGCTTTTAAAAGCAAGTTTTAAACATATACTTAATAAATTAAGTATTATTATTGGGGGAGTTACAGGAAAATTTACATATAGGCATGTTTTCATGCTGACATAAGTGATGAAAAAAAATCTCAGCAAAGGAATTGATGATTACTGAGTATTAGGAGTCTAGCAGCATGGGCTCATGAGACATTTGGAGTTAGAGTGCAGTTAGAAACATAAGAGCAGCCATAACAGATGAAACCCAAGGTCCAGGCCATTCAGTATCTTCACTCTCACAGTGGCCAACAGCGTATGGGAATGTTTGGGAAGAGCCAAACTCCAAGTAGAGTGTGAGGAGTATCTCCACCCTCCCAGCTTTCAGCACGCAGTGGCTCTGGACTTTCTGGACAGTGATGGTATAGTTGATGGATTTCTTTTCTGTGAATATATCTCAATTGTTTTTCTAGTGCATGTACAGTTCTGGTGTCCACAGAATTCTGTGAAGATGAGTTCCAAAATTTAAGCCCAGGTTGTATGGAAAAAGGATTTTTGTCTGAGCTGATCCCTTAATAATTTCACTGGATGCCTTCTAGCTCTGCCACTGCCTCCAGACCCTGTGAGGTTGCACCCTGTTGGAGAGGGCACAGTTCACACTGGGGTCACCATTGATTTCTAGCCTCATTCCCACTCACAGTGCTGCCCCGTACCTGCTGCTCCCAATGCTCGTATAAGAGATAGCAAATGATGACACCTACTCCAAGTCTCCAACCCCCGATAATCCCTCCAGCTGTGCCATCTGGACAGGCCTGGGCAATTCAGCTCCTCCGATGTGTCTGGCGTCTGCTGCAGACACCACCTCTGAGGATCACTATGCCTTCTCTAGGTCTGTCTTCTGAGATGGAGAAGGAGGCAAGAAAGAAAAAAATGTAAATTTCAAACTCAAAATTCAGAATTTTAAAAATATATTATGAATTTGGCATACTGAGAGTTTATAGCCCTGTTGATGAAAATAATCAATCATTTCCATCCCAGCAGCCTGTGTTTGTATACAGAGATTTCTAATCCAGACTGTGAAACTGTAGAAGTTTAGTCCTTGTTCAGGTTCCCTGTGCTCTATATTTTAAAAATTAAAAAAAAATAAAAAAATAAAAATTAATTTTTAAATTAAAAAAAAAAAAGAAATTAAATTTTATATTCCAATTGTTTAGTTCAATGTTACAGTCAGACAATTTTTGTATTAAAGATTTAATATGGAAAGAAGGTAATGTAATTTCATTGTAAAGTCTGTGTAAACTGCCCACAGTAGCTCTGTTCATTGAAAAATGTGTTAGATTTACCCTCTCTTTGGTACGGAATTGAACTCTAGCATGACTTCCTACTGAAATACCTCTGTAAACCTGTTACCAGAATGTTAGTCTCTGCACTATTGAACTATAGTCTATATTGGACTTGGATCTTTTGACTGTCTAATCAGTTTATGTCCCATTAATACAGCCCATTTCCTATGTTTTGGATGTGCTGATTCCACAGATGGCAGCGGTCAGCACCTACCAGTAAATGTTTGTACATTACTTGATAGTCAGGAGAGCTGTGACTCCCAGAGGAAGGCTTGAGTTGATAGCGTCAATTCTTACATCCTCAGGTCAAGGTAACATTAAACTGATGATGATTACAATTACACTGCTAAGGAGTGATTATCTCAACTAACGAGAAATTATAAATAAAAATAGCTGTTTTTTTTACGTATCTAGATCTTATGAATCCATGTATACAGTTAATGTTGACCAAACCTGGTGTTTGATGGACAAGTACTGCCAACACAAATTTGGGTTACTCTGTTAGTAGGCCGACAGCTTTCACTTCATGTCCCCCTGATCCTGTGACTGCTCAACAATGCTTTTGGTTCTCCATCCTGACCTGCCTGCAGCAGCACTTGCTGCTCACAAGACAGACATGTTCTGCTCTATGTTGCCCCACATGTACAGATTTTAAATCTTTTGCATTTTTTGCATATCAATATCTGACTGTGTTTCCAGAGGCTGAGTGGAAGCTACCCACTCAACAGCAACACCTGTATTTAACTATTTTGAAAGGAAGCTTTCAGGGCCCTTTTGGAAATGTCAGTGCTTATTCTTGGAAGAGTTGCATCTGATTTTAGCACATTCACAGGCAGCTCCAGGTCTCCCTCCTCTCCAGGTTGGTGTTGCAGTAGCCCCTCATCACCACAGAGAAGCAGAGGCTGATCGCAGCCACAGCCAAAATGGTGTGGAGCGCAGGACAGAGCCTGCTGAGTTCCCTTCCCAGCAGCCTTGGTCATTGACTGTGAAAAAAATATAATCCTCTCCTTCTACAATAGGGAAAATATCTCAGGCAGGAGCTGTGAATAATTTGGTATCTCATCATGACAACGGTTCATACCAGAACCTAGTGAATGACATAGAAAGGAAAGATCTTAGACAGTTATTATTATTTTTCTTTCCATGACAGTTTTAGCTGAATCATGAAGGAATTTGAAACATTGTGGGGAGTGCACTAAAAACAGAAGATGAGCTAAAAGGATTTGGCAGTACTTAAATGCATTTCAGTTCTTCCCCAGACTATGATGCAGTCTATAGAAAATGCAAACACATTTTGCCTGGAGACATCTAGTGCTGCAAATTAGGTGTAAGAGTAAGCTGATGCAGTAATCCTGAAAGGCTATATCCAACTTCTCACTGAAATATGCCTCTTCTACTATTAAAAAAAATACTTTTATTGTTGTAATGCACGTAAAGACAGCTGGGCAGCCAGCTCCAGAGCAGTGCAAAGAGGAGAGCAGCCAAGGCAGGCACCTCCACGCTACAGGCCTGGAGGGCCTCTCCCTGCTAGGCCTGTCCCTGCGGCCTGGCAGTCCATTAGGGACCTGTCCCTCTGTCCTGTCCTGCCCTTGCTGTCTGGTTCCCTTCTCAGCCTGACAAGGAGTGGCTTTGTTGCTTCATTTCTTCAAGTGGCTGTTGAACTTGTTTCTAAGATACTATTGCTAGCAACAACTTCAAGACATGATTCCTTTAGACAGCAATGTCCAGCAGGCGAGAGCTGAACCACCTCTATCAGCCTGTCAGCCATTTACTGCTGTAACGTTCTTTCACTATCTGAACGTGACCTGACTTTACCATTAGTGAAAGAAATTTTAAACTTTTGAAATGAGAACTATAGCGCCTGTAATCCTATAGCTGTAATTGTAGCATAATTTAATACACAAAGTTTCGTAGATATCTACAATAGATGGCTTGTCTGTGATAGACATCTACAAGATAATGGCATGTCTGCTCATGAAGGTCTTGTGAGACTGTATAATTAGACTGTCCTGAAAACCTCCCCCAACTCTGATTGTCCTTAGTGAAAGCTGCCTGGGCCTCTCTTCCTTCACTGTCAGCTCTGAGCTGTGCCAGCAGAACTGCTGCAGTTGTGCTCTGCCTCTAATTGTCTATCTATATAAAGCACATTGTGATTAGTCTTTGTAGGAGCAGTGAAGGTTTAAAAACAATCTTAAGAAACACTGAGTGTCATTGTTCGGTGTGTCTCTTTCATTTGCTGTGGTAAGTAGAACTAAGGCGAACATTTCACCTTAATACTAAAAATACTCCAAAATCAGCTTGAGAGAGCCTAAGATAACCTGGTCTCAGGCCCTGCGTCAAGCAGCATGTCAGAACAGGTATCTCCAGAAGTCCTCTCCATCTAAGACTTTTCTGCAGTTCTACGATTCTAAGTTAATGCACTTGAACTATCACAATAAATCTGACAGGAAAATCACCAGCAATGAGACATTCCCTGAGCAGATTTATGCTGGACTCCAATGATCGTATATGGTCTGTCCTATCAGATGCTATCTGATAGGAGTTCCTATCTATTCTACTCATCAAAAAACAGGTGGATGCTACATGTTACACAGCTCAGTGAAGGAAAGCTTTCTACTACATTGCAGTTCCAGTTGTACAGTTGTATTAATTAAGGGAGACATCTCTGGACAGGGGGGTATGTTGGCAAATTAAATGGCTGCAGCTTTAAGAAAAGAAGAAAAGATGTGGGAAGACAGCATCAGTATAAATTAATTGCTTTCTTTTTTTTTTTTTTTTTTTTTTTTTTTTCATTTAGCCTCTCAGGAAAAGAACAATTCTTTCAGATTCAGAGATACTTGAAGAATATTATATGCGTAATTCACTTTTGTAATGTGGTGTTTTTTCAGTGAAAAGAACATCCACAGATTCAGTCACTCAAGTGATCCTTTTCAGTCCCTTGCTTTAATGGATCTATGGAAAAGTTATAACTAAAATTGGTTCCAGTTTATGAGTGGTGGCTTTGCAAACTTCAACTTTATGTAAGTCCAGGGATCAACTCTTGTGAGAAAAGCAACACAGCAGAATATGAAGCCTGTTATTTTTGGTAGGGTGTGCAGTGCTGAGCTCCATGTCTCTATTCTGATCTCTGAACATCTGCTGTAAGCCACGGCTTTCTCATAGCTCTCAAAAATGGTTTGTGCCAACCAACACAAAGCATCAAGCAAGTTGTCAGTTAAGTAACTGGCATTTTTTCCAGCTACATGCCATCAACTAGAAGCCACTGTGGTACAAAGGAGTTTTAATTTGGATGATGAGAGAAATTTCATCCCTCACTATGAGTTATTTCTGAACATTGAGTCAACCAGGCCTTGAACATCTAGTATATTCTCACCTTCTAGGCTAGACGTTTTTCATAAACTAACTGGCTTGTGCATTTGCCTCTGTTCAGAAATATCCCGGTATTCTGATAATGTGTTAACTATTTTCATTTGTATGAATCCAAACCTTGACTTTCAGGTTTGTTCTGCTGTGCACAGCCTCTGCATTATTTTTACCCATTATCCCTACTCCTTCCCCCGCCTTCCCTACTGGCACAGATGGAGAAATACTCAGTGCCTTTAGAATAAATCTGTGATGAACTGTGAAAATCCTTGATCCTTTCAGTGGCCTGGACCAGAAGTGTGTTTTCAAATTCCTTTGAGTTTTGGTTTCAGAGCCTCAGCTCTGAATTCTGCTGCTTGTCTGTTTCCTTACTGCAGTCTGTCAGGGCAGGCTCAAGTTACTCTTCTCTGTGCATTTTACCTGTTTGCTCTTCATCCTGACTGGTTGTAGTTCTACTGAGAGAGTTCACAGGTCTTCCAAAAAGCTGATGAAAATTCACTTGCTCTCTACAGCTAGCCTTATCCCAGATTAATCTGTCTCTTCGAAGTGCCATACCAGTCAGGACTTGCCTTGTTTTCTTTCTTTCCAATTGTTTGTAATGGTTACCAGGAGATTGATCCAATGCTCTTTGGCTGTGGGCTTAGAGCTGTGCTTACAGCATAGTCCTTTGACCTGCCTACAGCATTGTCTGTCCAGGGACGCAGCTTTAGCATCAAGAGCACCTTTGCTGCAAGAGCTCTGCTGTGCTGCTTTGCAGTGGTCAGGAGCTCTGAGCAAATGGGTAGGTTACGTTAATGGTCACTTATATTGTTTCATATACTTCTCATTAAGATGAAATTAAAAGTGAAAATCAAGCAGATTCACCAGAATGTTACTGGTATGATTGACCGAATTGTTTTCCTGGTCTTAAAAGAAGGCACAGATTTTGTAACCCAAAGTAGGATTTGGGACTCTGAATTTTAGCCTTCTAAAAGCGAAGTGACTAGGCTGAGCCATCTTTACTTTTTCTAGGGTTGACAGAGACAAAATGTCATCTCTAGTAGATGCTATATTGCACTTAAGTGGGACAGAACGAAACATGCTCTGATGTGTCAAGCTGTCGGGAGCCCAGATTGCTGGCTTAAATGCATTGAACTTCTCAGTGTCTGAAGTTATCTAAGATGGATCCCACCAGAAGAGTTTGCAGTCTAAATATGAACTAGCCTAAGGTGCAAACTGCACTTAGCACGCCAGATATGCTTCAAGAAAGTGTAGGCATCTATGTAGCATCGTCATCAAAAAATCTTCCTGGAAGAGGTTTAGAAAAGGATTTGGAAGAGCAAAGGCGGTTGTGTGATACGTGAGAAGAGGAGAGCAGTTCTGGCACACTGTAACAGAGACGGAATTATTGCATCCACCCCTCCAGCTACCTCCACCCCCAAAATCTGAAAACTTCCTGATTTGTGTTCATCAATAATTAAGAGCCCATCAGCAATACTCAGAGGGAGCTTGCATTGCACTTCTGAGCAGCCAGATAGTAATGTACGGTGGAGAGATCCTCTCTTTCAAATCCCAGGGCTCCAGGCCATGCAATGCTAGTATTGCGTTTTCAATTAGCTTCTGAGTGAATGCTTGGCATATGCAGAAGTGAACTGGTGCACAATTAGCTTATTGTTCCTTTTAGCTTTGTGCTGAGAGGATCTGAAGGACTGGAGAAGAAAGGGGAGAGGGGAGTGGGGAAAAAATAGTCAAGCCAGCGGCATCTCTGTGGATGTGGAATAAGGGAGCTGCTCAGCTCACACAGATCCACTTGCTAAGTCGGGAATTACAGCTGTTACTGAGGAGCACACAGCGTGGCTTTAGGGAGGGCGCCGGGGAGAGCCGCAGAACAAGGCTCTGTTCTCAGGCGCTCCAGGCTCTGCTTTCGCCTGCCTCACCTCAGCATTGGGATGGAGCCCAACAGCCCCAAAAAGATCCAGTTTGCTGTGCCACTGTTTCAGAGTCAAATAGATCCCGAAGCAGCTGAGCAGGTAAGCAGACAAGTTTCTCTCACAGTTTTGAGGGAAAGGGGTAGAATGGGTGCAAGATGTAGGGTGGTAACAGGTCATACTTAAGGCCTAAATGCTTTTCCAACTTATATTAGCTTAACTACAGACCAAATGTTCTGGAAGTTACAGCACTGTTTGGATACATGCAAAAAGAGAGTTGGATATATCCTCCAGCCCTTTATCTTGGGTAGGTTTATTCAGTATGTGTTTTCTGTGCTTTTCCTGTAACTGGACCTTGTGCTCTAATGCATACGCTCCACTTGAATACACATTCTCAATAAACTTAAGAAGATTATTTTTATATAAAGCAAAACATGAAGTTTATAATAGGTACCTAATGAGACATATTGCACAGTCCAGTTAGAAGACAGCTTATTTACCATTCATTTTACATGATAAAATGAGTTACATTTTGCACAATTTATCCTTTCAGTTATATCCTGTATTTTACATGATTAGTATAGTCTTATTTATATCATTGTTAAAATGTTTTACATATTTTAAAGATATGTACGTAAGTGTAGAAATATGTCTGGATGTAGAATTGTATGTATGAGATTAATATGTATACTATTTTAGGTTTTGACTCCCATACACATACACAGATATATGTAATATATATAAAACAATACAGCAGTCTATGGAGGAAATTTGTTTTTCTGTACACATGGTTATTATGTACAGCTATGCATAGATGTACATAAAGAAGAACAAACATAAGCTTAGGAGAAAATCTGGATAAATTGTAATTAGGTCACCCAGTATATTTCTCTCAGTGCAAGTACTTCTCGACATTTGCTTCTATTTTTGTAAGTCTAGTTTTAGATGATACCAGGGGAATAGCATAACCTTGACAGTTCTGTGTTAACGACAAAAGTATTGGCACCTTTAGGACAGGTATCTTGTTTCCTGAATATTCTGATGTGAGCCTTTGCCAGAAAGCAATGGCTTGTGAGTGACCACTGAATGAAGAAGTACTAGAAGGGTGCAGGAGAGAATTGCTGCAGGTCTTCATTTTGTCCATTGGTACTTCTGAACTATAAAATGTCCGTGCCTTATGAAAAGCCCTGCATTGAATTCAAGCAGGCTGTGTTCTGATATTTTTTTTTCTGAAATCTGTAAGAATCATACTATTTGGATTTCACTGGATTCCCATGGCTTTTGAAATGCTGTGCCACAAATTCTGCCTAGATTTTAAGGGTAATCATTTTGTTGTTGTTGTGAGTTTAATTCCAAGTGCTATTCATTTATGCTGTGGAGGTGTGATGAAATTAAATTAGTAAATACTGCTGTCAGATACATTTACTCTAATCTGGTATAACCCCATTAAACCTGATGATGTAATTTTCCATTTACACCTCTGAAAGCAAAATTTGAACCCAGCTCACTACAGAGCTCAGCAATTAAAAAAGAACAAATGCACTGACATTGAGCACTTGTGTCAGTGTGGTTTCTAGCTGAAATACCCAGTCTCTCTCTTGAATTCAATAGAATATTGATAGTCTGGAAGTTTTAGCGTAGCAACTTTCAATGCAAATATGTCCATTATAGAAGGGTAGTCCAATATCATGTAGTTCAATCAGTGTTAATGGAACAAAAAAAAAGCTTAGTCAAATAAACTTTGAATAAGAAGAACTGCATACGATTTCTATTCAGAATTACATATTGATAGGTAAATATCTAAGCTAGTGCTATTTGGAAACATTCTTTTTAAAGTCTTGACTATTATTTTCTTTAGTTAAAGAACAACAACACCACTTCTGGCCACAGTTTAGAAATATAAATTCATCAGAAAACACATATACAATGTCAGCTCTCAAGTGTGCTTCAAAAAAAATCATATTCATAATTGCTTGTGAGAGCTATAACAGCAGTAGCTATTTGAATATATAAGTTCACAAACTACTGCAGTTATTTTCCTGAAACAAAGGTAAATACCAATTATTTTAAGATATAACCAAAACATATCAGCAATGAATGTCCAAAAACTTATACAAGAGGGATCTCACCTGTGTTTTCCATATACAAGCATCAGTATGACCCTGATCATTGTCAGTCCAGAAGAACAGTCAGAAAGACAGCAATGTGCTGCTGTTCCTTTAAATATTTTCTTTTTTAACTTTGCCTGGTTTACAGTCAGGAGGACATCAGATGGCTTGTTTGTTTTGCTTTGAGTGTGGGGTGATTGGTGGGCCCTGATGACTCTCCTTGGTTTGTGCACGTTACAGATCAGGAAAAGAAGGCCTACGCCAGCATCACTCGTCATCATGAATGATCATGTGCCCCCGGGTAAGTGCCAGCATACTTTCTAAACTATTGAATTTGTGTATTTGGGATTGTCTGCAAAATGGTTAGTTAATGAACTACATGATTTTAAAAATCCAGCAGTAATTTCAAAGTACTAAATATTAAATAATGGACCATAGAACAGTTTGGAGTAAAAAACATGAATCCATGTAAATCTTGGCCTCCAGATGATGGCAATAATTTCAGTATTTTATACTTCCCTATGTTTTGTTGTATGTACAAGGAGAGTAAACATGATCCTTAAGACATAATATGAGTCCTTAAGACATAATTTGAGCCCTTAAGACAGAATTTGAAACACATTACCTACTTCACTTCACATCAAACTTTTATCTTATATAGCCCTCTGCAACATTATTTTCCTGCCTTATCTCTTCATTCTTTAAAAAGCAGTTCAGGCTTTTTCTCACTGATATATCTTTTAGATCATTGCTGTATGCACTGGTAAAATTAAATGTAAAATTAAACCATCTTAGCTCTACTGGGATCTCCTCTTACTGCAGTGTGCTGATGCTCTCCCAATCTGATTAATGTCACCAGTAGCTGAAATTCCTGAGAAATGCGCTGAGAGAAGCATTTAAAGAACCCTGCTCTTGAGGTTGAGATCATTGCAGCATAGCTCAGATTAGGGATGTTCAAGCATGGCATATGGTTAAGGTTATATTATTTTGACACTGCAAGTGGCCCATGCATTTGCTGCAGGGCTAATGCTGATCCCAGTTTGGAGAGTAGCATTCTGGCCCATGTTTCAGGCAGTTCAGCTCTCAGTAATGATGCATGAAAGATCTACCTCAGACCAACTTTCCTTAGGTTAATGGGATACAGTGCCTGTGTTGCTAGGACTTAATTTAAAGCAAACTCACCTTGACTGATAATCTCTTTTGCAATTCACTTTGTACAGTTTGTACTGTCATATTTCCTTTTATAAACAGATACTTGGTAGAGTACCAAATCAAAACCAAACAAAGAATAAGAACTCTTTTTAATTTACAGGAAATTTTAGTGTAAACAAAGTGGTGCATGTCTGTTATCTCCTTTCCTGCAATGTTCATAATAAATCTTTAAATAAATCATTTTTATTATCAGTTAGGATTGCTGCAAGTATCAGTAAACTTCCATGTAAACCCAAGAGCTAGTATTCGTCCATTTCACCTATGTTTATTCATGGATATGTTATCCCCTCTTATTAGGTACCGGAAAACCAGTATTGATGAAAGTTCTTTGGTTAGATTAAAATCTTGTCTTTTTATTTTTTTTTAAATTTTATACAGAGTAAGACAAAAATAACAAAATTATAAGCACCTTCATTTTCCTTTCCCCCTTCATGTTGTTTCTGCATGAGTATGTGCATATGTGTTTCCATATGGCATGCTTGATATGGGCAAGTGTTTTGAAAGGAGCGTGCACATGTAGCTATGTAAACCCACTGAATACAAGATCCACAAAGCCAAATTGGAAAGTCAGATTATAGATTTGCAATGGGAGTATGAATCGTATATAAATTCATTACGGGTGTGATCTTGCAAGGTGCCAGGCAACTTCTGAAATTATTGTATACCTTCAACTTTCAGAGGAGTCAGCAAGTCCTAGAGACTCTTGCCAACTTGCAGATTAAACTCCTACTGCTAGTTTGCTACTTGATTTTGAATAGAGCTCAATGATATAACAAATAATGATTCATCTCCAAACAATGGTTAATTCTTTAATGCTCGTGTTTACAGTAAATAAAATAACAGTAGTAAGGGTGAAAACTTGACACTACCACAATTTTCATTAAAAGCATGATTTTGTAAATATATGAGAAAAATGAGCAACAGAGAATTGAAGTGATATTTTCAAAGATAACTATTAAATTAGAACTGGACTAAACTAGAATCCTGTCTCTTTATTTTTGCCCACTGAAGTACTTCAATTCCCTCATTAGTAACAGATAGTGAAGTATATGCTTCCAAGGGCATGAAATGCATGACCCAGTGCAATTCTAAATGTTCAGATGCCCACGCAAAGTTTACTCAAATTATCTAAACTTCTTTTATTTTGAAAATCAGAGAGAGGCATTTTCTAAGAATCAGACTTTTCTATAGCCTTCTGTTGCATCTGCTCTTGATTGCAGCATGAAAAAAGTAGCATTTTTGTGGCATTCTGGATATAGACCCATCTGGAAACCAGAAAGGAGTAAAATGATTTTGGACATTTCAAAACTTTATAATAAATTACGTTTGAGTTGTGCCATACATAGATCTAAAACAGTCACTTTCCTCTAAGTCTTCTCATCCAGCCCTGATGTCTACAACAGATTTGAGAGGAATCTGTCTTCACGCATGTAGGTAAGGACCATTGTACTATAAAGTGAAGATGGAATGGCTACTAAGGATAAGTAATTTAAAACAGCATTTGGAGATGACAACTACTTCAAAACTTTAAGAGTCCCCTTGGCTTCCCTGCCCAAGGAGACAGTAAATGCCAGACCACACTAAATGATTTACAGGCAGGTGGTAGATGTGACTGCAGAAGCAAATATCAAGACCATAGTATCATTGATTGGTGCATTTGTTCCTGCTTACTCTGGTTGGCATCATATATAATTTCAAAGACAGCAAAAGAAAAATTTAAATAGTGACAGTATCAATAATGATTGCAGTGGACATCACGGGCTTCTGAAGCAACATAGTGATGAAAAAAAACTCAACTTTTTCTGTATGTGTTCTGTAAAGTGCTTTATTGTGGATTATGTCACATCTCAGCAGAGAAGTTAGCACTAGAAAAATTGAGACTCAAGTTATGAAGTGATTCACCTTAAGAGTAATTGTTGCCATCAATTGAGCTGTATTTTTTCTGAGAATCTGATATTTGATTTCATAATATCTAACTGGTTTTACTATTATTTGAAATTACAATACCGTTTTACTATCTGTGAGAGCAGAGCCTAATTTTAGTGGGCAGAACTACAGAAACTTGCAGTGTCTCATCCTAAACAGCATGCCTGCATAGATTACCAAGGAAACCCAGTCATATCCTGCTATAGCAACAGTTGCACAATCCCGATCCTTTAAAAAAAGGATGTAAGCATGTGGTTAGTTTTAAAGACACTTTTACCTGTCATGCTGCAGAAGAGCTTAATCCAAAAATTGCTAAAAGCTCTCCTGCTTCCTCTTTCTCTTGCAGTATCATTGAAGCCAACAGAAACTGAAAATTACATACCTGGAAAGCAACCTTTTCTTTAATGCCATAATACACTCACAATCTCCTGTCTCCTTACCAAGTATAGGAGAATATTTATGAAAATCAGTTCTTACTATCTGAAATACAGGTCTATCCATGCTTTAAACCAGCAGTGTCATACTGCAATGGCTCACATGAAAGCTGGTAGCAATGTAGAGTAATGACAGCTGAAGGAGGAAAACATCAGACCACAGCTCAGGTTTAATGCCATTAGTGCTCACTTTGATCAGAAAACAATGCCAACGTTCCTGTATGGACTGGCTTTGTCACAGAGCCAAGGCAACATCAAACAGTCTAGCTGGCAGGGTCTGCTCAGCTCATGTCAGAGTGTTCAGTCTTCTTGAAATACTAGAATATGGGTAAACATTAGAATAAATTCTGTGTTTCTGAACTTTCTATGTATTTGCTGTTTGCAACTCTCCTTTCTACTCAGTTGCATGTTTTGGCTTCCTTCCTTGTAATGTAAATGTTACTTAGTGTTTGGAAATAAGAAAAACATAGCAATGTGTTTTGATAATTCTTCAGAGCTGCCTTTTTGTATTTGGCAAATCTAATTTCAAGGTAGAAAAGGTAACTTGTAAGAAAGCTGTGCCCATATCCAGATAAGGAACTTGCTTGCAGTCTGTATTTGAGCATTAGCAATTTTTCTGTTGTGTTCCCCGCTGACTTTTGGTTGTCTGGACAGGGAGTCATACCTCCCAGCTCAGTGCAGGATCTCCAGAGCTCTGGTGAGATGTCTCAAGGGCAGGGTCAGTATTTGGTACAGCTGCAAACAATGCAGATGGATGGGTAGTGGGAGTAAGAATGGCCCTTACACCTGCTACAGTCCCATGACAACCCAAAGCACATTAGGTTGTTGTTTTATTTTTTGTGTGTTGTGTGTGTGTGTGTGGTTTTTTTAAATGCTAAATTGGTTCTAGACACTCCCAGGCTATCCCTGCACAATTAATCTTATTGCCATGTATAGTTGTGCTTTTCTGATGATGCAAACTATGCCAGAAGTATATCCTTGAGAGGGTAGATGTGTTAAGTTCTATCTGACATTGAAGTTTTACATTTAACAATCACATTTTTTCTTGCAAGGCAAAAGAGACTTGCTAGATAGGAGACAGCTGTCTGGTCAATTGTAAACCAGTCCTGCAGTCCTTTCTCGGGCAAAAAGCTCACTGAAACTTGAATCAACAGAGAACTCTTGGTCTCACAGTTCATGAAAACTGATATGTTTTTCAAAAGCATGAGATTCTGGTAGGACATGCTGCTTACTTTGGTTCAGAAAATAGAGAGTGTGTAAGCCAAATAACAGCTGTTTTCAATTGCAAATTTAGGCTTCTAATGTGGTTATAAAAAAAAAACTGTCATTAACTTTTTTTTTTTTTTGGTCTAAGAAATTGGCCTTTCTATATGCTAAATTTGAATATCATTTAAGTGTGCTGTCTGTTTTTATTATAGTCTAGGACTTCATGGAGGTATGGCAGTAAGCAATGAAAAAGATGTGTTTGTCCCTTGCCACAGGACTGGTACAGCTAGCTCTGTGTGCATTGCCACTAGCACAAAGATGCTGAGAGATGAGGCACTGCTGGTCCAGGCAGTGCAGTCCTTTGTGTTCGTCAAGGCTGTGCTGAGAAGGGCCAGATGACACGGTGAAACAATGGAATACATAAAACAAACACTGCATGAGCCCTAATAGGCAACAGAGGAATTCTTGAACTGGAAAGAAAATGTCTAGGCTTGAAAAAACCCTGCTATCTGCAGGCTGATATGTGACATCAGAACTTCAGTTGTTCAGTGACAAACTACATCCTTTTTTTTTTTTTTTTTTTTCTTGCCTATTTACCCTATGCTAGGATGTTGTTTCATTTGGGTTAGTTTGAATTTAGTCTGCAGTTCAGGATCACAGAGTCCCTGGGACAAGCCACAGCATAAGTTCCTCACACATATGGTATGTGAGTGAAAACTCCACGGTCTGACCCACAAAAAACAACAACAAAAAAAGTTCATGGACTGAAATTAATTAATGAATAAATAAGGACAGGAAACTGTGCTTGAGCTGTTTTTAATGCAGCCCAGAAGCAACAGCTCACACATTCCAAACAGAAGCCATGAAACATTTTTTAATTTAAAATAAAAATAAAAATTCCTTAGCATCTTTCAAAGGCAGACAGGATTTTATGTCATCATCATCACCAAAGGACCTGTCATGCTGCCTGCAGTAAGGTAAAGACACCACACTGGAGGACCAGGCTTTGATTTGGCTGGAATGAACTGTGCACTGCTCTGCTTGATCTAGAGGTTATCACAGAGGCACCCGGATGCATTTTTGCTGGTTGTTTTTTTGTTTGTTTTTTTTTTGAGGTCATGAACATATTAGTTCACAAATATAAACATTCCCACAATTCATGCATTGTGTAAAACACATAGTCTGGATGAGTGTGAAATATGTACTGCTTCATACAGTGCCCAACCAAGCTGCTACATATCTTGAAGATGAAAAAAAGCCAATAGTTTCAGGTCTTGTATTGTTCTGAACTGGTACCTTCAGGTACCTGTCAGGCCATCCTAACTCGCCATCTTAACTGTCATGTGGTCGGTATTATGCCTTCACTCTTCCTTTGGCTGTTGTAGACACATAGCCTAATAAAAGTACGTTGTGTCCGTAAGTGTTATTAAAGCAGCCTTCAGATTTCTTTAATTTGCACAGAAGAACCACTATGGTAAAGAAATACAATGACTACAAAGGATTATTGTGCCTCCTCTTTGGTACTATGTGGTCCTCAGCTCAGCTCAGGATGAGCCTTTGCTATTTGCAGCTGACAAACTAAATCCCCAGACTACACTGACAGCTACAGTCTATTTGGCTGAAATAAGTAAATTCACAGTCAAAACAAGACAAGTTCCTCACATTCAGTGATGTTTGTCTTCCCTCCATGAGAAGGGGAAGCATGAGCTGCAATCATGGTCTGAGAAAGTTCTGGGTTGTGGAAGGGACTGAGTATAACTGCTGTGTGGAAATGCAAGCCGGGCATTTACAACCAGAACTCAGATTTTGGACCTAGATGGGAGAAATGGTGCAGCTGAGAGGACATGACACTCATTCATAGTTTGGGCAAAATTACATTTATCCATTTCTCCCATTCCATCCTTTTATACTCCACAAGTGAATTTACTTCCTCTTCTACTTACCCATGCAGCTGAGCTCCTAATGTGTGCCATGACACTGCTTGTTGCTCCCGCTTCCTGCCCTCTGTTGGTTTTGTGTTTGATGGGTCAACATCCGTGGAGCTATCTGAAAGTACAGGAGGTATTTTTAGAACTGAACCTTGTACTCTTCATCTGTTTTCCTCATTCCTTATACAAAAGCACCATAGAAACAGCCTTCTTCCATCCCAGGAGATTATTTGCAAATCATTTTTAATATATATGGTTTTGTGTTACATATCTCCAGCTCCTTGATTATCCAGTGTCAGGACTGATAAGCTTTCAAACAGCTTACCTCTGTTTTCATCTTAATGCACACTAATGTGACAACGAGGTGTGCCATGGGGTAGAGAATAGCAGTGTGGAAAGCTACATAATGTTGTGAGAAAGCCAGTCTGACAGCTTCAAGCTTTATTACACTCATAAAGCTTAGCACTTTGCTAGAGGAACCCTAACAGATTTGCTCTGTGCCAAATACTTATACACTTCATACACTTTGTTTTGGTGAGAAATGTGAATACATGGTGAGCTTCCGATTAAAAAACAAACAAACAAAACAAAACAAAAATCTAGGCATATGTAGCTACCTATAGCCAAAGTACCTAAACTATATTTAGTACAGCTATATGAGCAGACAATTATTGGGGCTTGTGACATTTAAATATTTATTTTTGATCAAAATAGGTCCAGTTTAGCCAGGAGCAAAACATTCTCTTTGCATTTTGAGTGATGGGTTATTTGTTTGTTTGTTTTAACAGCAGAAAAATCATAGACAATTTGAAATTAAGTCCATTTAAGCATAGTAAGACAAATTGGCTTAAATAAGAATACCAAATTATTATGTTTTAAAATTATGCTTAAATTATACTTCAATAATATAATAATTCTGATATATTTTTTTAAAACATAAGCTAATAAACAAAAACCCATTAATAAATGTTTCAGCCTTCCTGAGGAGAAAAAAAAAACAAAAACAAAAACAAAAAACACACAGGGTTTGTCTGACCTCTCCTATTTAGTACTTAATGCAGCACTCATTCACCATGGTGATGTGTGCAGAATAAATAGATAATGTGGACAGATGAGAGAGAATCCAGCTTTTAGCACTAACCTCATTATGTTCAGAATATTGGGGAGGGGTTGCACTTAAAGCATCAATCAAGATAGCCCCATTTATTGAGCTTCCAGGGAGGAAAAAACAATTAACTCTTTATGTGAAGTAATTCATGTTAAAGCCTCACTTCAACATACACCAACATTGGGCATTTAATGAATTTGGACTGAAAGCTAGCAGGAACTCTAAGCAAAAAGATGCTATCAGTCAGGGGAGTTTTCACCAACTGCACAAGGCTGGACTGCTGAAATTCAGAGAGTGTAAGGGGACTGTAGAGCTTGGCTTTGCTTTCCTTGTGTCTGAGCTGGCTGTGTCATGAGCTGTGGAAATATGATCAGCTGAACCAGCCTAATTCCTTTTTACAGTCATCTAAACAGTTCTAGGATAGAATTATACCCTATGTCTGTTGGAAGGAACTGTTTTCCTCTTCCACCCCTTAAAACCCTAATCGTGTGTCTGTATTTAAAATCATCACGTCTAATATTTTCCTTAAATAGCTTTACTGGGTGATCAAGAGAGTATGATAGCAGCAGAATGAAGTGCAGTTACACGCTCATTTCGTTCGTGTTTTCCTTGGGATACCTAGGACACAGGCATACCACAGAGAGTGAATGTCTTGGCATTTTTTTTATCTTGTGGAGCCAAACCACACTTACAGAAGTCCATTAGCCGTGCTAAGTACACAAATGTGCATTTTAAAGGCAGTATATTCCACTTGAGACCATATCCTTCATTCTGAGAACATAAGCAGAGAATAGTCACACACAGCAGTGCATGAGCTTAGTTGGGCCAGATGGAAACTTCTTATTGAAGTAAAGCAGCGAGCTCTACTGCATCCTGCAGTACTATTTATCCTGGTACACAGACATCCCACAGCCTAAACGTTTCAGCACTGAGTCTCTATTACTCAGAAAAGAGAAAGGCTTGTGGTGATAGCATTCCTTTCTGAATTCTCTGCTGTAGCTGTTCTCAGACAGTGGTGTAAAGCAAAGATGTGGGTGAAGCTTTCCTGTTCTTTTTCTGACCACCACCAATTTGGAATTATATTGAAGAACTAAATGTGTTGGAGGGGGCTGGGGGAACCACGGGGAGGGGGAGAGAGAGAAAATAATATTTTTCATCAAAAGAACTGTGATCCAGGTGTTTTAATCTAGTTCAACATTAGTTTTTTTACTTTCTGTTTTTGAAATAAGGTAAGTAGACAGCAGAGCTGTAATTGTTTAGAAATGTGCTTTCAGGCTTCCTAAAATGCTGATGCTAGTGGATGACTTGGGCCTTAATGTGTATAGCATATCCTGTAGGAGGGTGTGGAACAATTCATTCCACATGAATCACAATGATGTGCTGCTGATTGTGACAGTGCAGATGAAGACGTATAACACAAAACACAGAATCCCCTCTGGCCCTGGTATTTAGTGAGGTTACTAGAAATTCTGAAAAACATCTTTGGAAATTACAGGCTAACTTAGTCTGCGTTAACAAATGATTGCCCTGTCATTTCCATCCTGTCTAGCCATGCTCATGGTGAGAATGAGATTATGGAATCTCATTATGTTGACTCTTTGAAAACTTCCAGATAAAAAAACAAAGAATTAATCCACAAAAGTGACATTTGCATCTTCTTTTTGTATAAGGGTCACAAAACCCAAGAAGCGCTATTGCTAATAGTTCACTTCACTTGTGCATAAACTGATACATGTACATGAGGGGTTTTATGCATGTGTAATCTAATCATAGGAAAGCAGAGAGTAGTTGGCAAGGACTAGCTTTAAAACATATTTTTACTGAAATCCTTGAGGTATTATTCAAAAAGGAAGGAAACTGCAAAGGCAGCAATAATAATCACTGGCTAAGGAAGAGTTTTATTTGGTATATGGTTTCTTCTCCCCTGGTAAATGTCACTTTCCAGACTGTACAATATACAACCATTCAGCTAAGATATTTTTTCTTGTTTTATGAGCTATAGCAAGCAAAGAAATGTTTGACCTTTTTTTTAGCTTTGGCTGTTGATGATGCCTTTTATTTTAGAACTTAGAATGTTCTTGTTGCTCACAGCAGAGAAAGGATCAACTCTCAGGGGTAGTTACTGCAACTACATCTCCAGTACATAGATTGCCACCAGTGGGTCAGTTCCAAGCCATTTTCCATTGCAATTGATTCCTCTATACAACGCTATTAGGGAATGCTTTAAACGTATATCAGGGGACCAGCTAGTATTGTATTTCTGGTCATCTTAGATTTTTCTTTATGATCTTTGCCTCAGTTGTATTTAGATTTCAACTTCACGATCTCATTTGAACACAGACTGAACATAAATCAAGCAATCATCTGGGAAGTAACATGCTACTGACACTATTCAGTATTACTGGTGAATTCCCAACTTGTTCTCTCAAGGTAGTTAGCTCTTTTTACTTGAAAATATTTAATGAACATGTTAAGTCTTTTCACAAACTAATATATTGTTAGGAGTGTTAGAGTCAATGGGCAAACTATCTGGGACGTTTTTGTGAGTGTGCTTTGGTAATAGTTGGTAAAACATTAGCCATTATTTGCAAATATTTAACAGTTTGGCAGTATGTTTTGCTTGGACACATTCATTTCAGTGGGAAGTTTCTGCTCTTTGCTCCTGCTCCTCCAAGTATTTGCTGGCAGTCACTGAACAGCTCTGGCCCTCCTCAAGCCTCTTAGAAGCAATCTTTATCTTTACTTCCCCCCTTTTTACTGTATGCATTTCTTTTCTTTCACTGTCATGTTCCAGGCTAGTCTGTGCTGTGAGTGTGGAAACTGCCCTTAATCCATAAAACAAAGATGTAATCTTCGTTGACGTATGCTTTTGTGTCAGAATAGACCTGGTGTCAGTATAACCTTTAATTAGGTAAGTTCTCCTTCTACAAAGGCAGTCAAATTTTGAGACAAAGTGTCATGCTTTAGGTTGATTTTCCAGTCCTTGTCCCTTGACTTGTTCTATATCTCCGTGATACTCTGTTTTTCCAAGGTCATCTTGTACTTCACTTTGACCCTCCAGCACCTCCTGGGGCACATAAAAATGCTGGCTGTCAGGTTCTCCTCCTACTGTAATGACGTTCTTCCCCAGAGCCACCAGAGATCATGCCAGAAAATCAGCGTCACCCTAGTTTACATATATTTGCCTCACAAAGAATTTTTCTTATCTACATTTCAGTCCAGAAGAGAGTTGAATCAGAACAAAAGAATGTCCATAAAAGAGAGTTGTGTGCAAGTCATCATGTATCTTTTAAGACACACTTTACACACATCTGAGACTTGAATTTACAATCAACATTCAGGCCAACAGGCCAAGGATTTCGAATTCCACATCACCAATCACAAGAGTTTGCTTCAGTTTGCCTCACTTTTATCTAGTTGCCTCACTTTTATCTAGTTGAATGAATTAACTTGGATCTCAGAGATGGAGTGACTATTAATGTGACTGTCATTATTTATATGTGTATTATATATTTTTATATATTGTTATCTATATTATGCATATGTGTAACAATTCAGACTAAGAAGTCAGTCGACAGATGGCTGAAGTTCTTTCCTAGTTGACGTAATGCTAGAAATAGTTCACTAAATGACAGTCATTTGTCTGTGTTGTTGTTGCTTGCTTCGTTGGTTCCTTGGTTTTATTTTGTTGTTGTTGTTGTTATTTGGTAGGTTGTTTATTTGTTTGCCATACTCATGCAATATATCTTGGATAAAACCGTGGCTTTGAAGTCAATGGCAAAACTTCCTGTTGCTTATGGCCTAGTAAAGTCAGTAGCAAAATGATTTTCTGTTTTTTGCTTTTCTCATAAACTCTGGTTTGTTTTGCTGATGCAGACCTTAGATTTGCCACAGTATTTACACTGAGCAGCACTCAACTTGTTTTGAACTTCTGGGCTGGGATTGTTTTGTCTAGAGCAGTATTCACTTCCCCCAACCTTCCTGTAAACTAAACCAGGCGCTGAAGTACCTCTTGTTCCAGAGGGTCAAAGCATAATAGGCACTGCAGTGTGTGCACAGATGACAAGTTACAAAGACTTGGGATTAAACTTAACTTTGTTGTGCTGGAAATGGGAAAAAGTACTTTGCTTTTAATTAAATTATATTATTCTGGAAAGAGTTAATTTACTGCGGCTTGGAAGCCAGGTATAGGCCAACCCTGACCGGGTACTTCTGGTCACAGTGACACCTCGTGGTCTTGCAGGAGATGTCTCCCAGCTGTAATGCCATGAATTACTAGCTGATAGCTGCAAATTTTACAGAAAGTTTATCTCAGAGAAACTCCCCCAAACCCTGTAAGATGTTTATAATCGGACCAAATACATATATATATATATATTATCAGAGATACTGAAAGGAAAAAGACTTCCTTTCTTCTGATTCCACTCTTGTTCTTGTTCCACTCTTGCCCCTTGTTCTTTGAGAGCTATCTCTGTTGACTTCACCAGAGAGAAGTCTGTGGTAGATAGATACACTTCAGGATAGTGATACACTTAAGAAAGCAGCTCTAAGCCTAGCATTAATTTAAAGTCAAGTCAATTATTCAGTCAGTCATCAGTTATTCAAAGAGAAAATTATTTTAAATGTATTTCTCATTGCTTAATTTCTTTCTCTGTGAAGAACTGCCAAGTCTGTAACCATCCCCATACAACTGATGAGGGACTTCTTGTTGGGAAGGTCTGCCCCAGCATTCCTGCTCACCGACCCTCTCACAGAGAAGAAGAGGGCCTCACAGGTGCGGGGTTGCAGGACTTTTGCTATGAGAAGAAGAAATTTTAGCATGGAAGATTTTTTTCATGACAGGTTTTTCCACAAAGGCTGCTTTGTGTTCTAGTAAAATCACGACTGGGCTAGTAAGTAAAATAGTAAATGGAAGTAGTAAAACTAGCAAACAAACAAACAACAAACCACCACCACCAACAAAAACCACTCAAATATTACAAGGGGACTTTACCATTCTGTCAAATTAGTTCAGTTTGCCTTTAAAAAAGCTCCTGATTATGGTGCATATTTTGTCCATGGCCTTAAAAATTGTTAAAAGGGTCTAGTTGTGTAAAAAATGCTCACCAAAGTGCATAAGTGCTGCTCAGCTCACATCCTGCCTATGCAGAGCAGCAAAGCACAGCAGATGCAAATGTGCTCTTGCTTACATCCATCTGTGTGCATCACTCCTAGATGCATTACAAGAGGATCTCCACTAGCAAAATGGTGATAATTAGGAATGTGATGGTGTTTTGCCTAATGTATGTATTGAAGTATCAAAGAAGGCAGAAAGAACAACTCGGTCATTATTGATAAGAAATAAGTCATTATTAATAAGACAGGAGAAAATAAAGAACTTAAAATATCTTCCAACGTATATTTTGAGATTCTATATTGATTTATGGTAATTAGATATTTATTTATTAATGTATTTATTTAAGAGGTTTGGAATCTCTTAGGGAAAGAGAACAGAAAATTGAAAACATAAAGCTTAGGGGAAGGATGATTTTTTGATGCTTGTAATAACAATTCATGAGTGCTCTGTGGTAAGGCTGCAGACCTGATTCATCACTGCTATATTCTAGTTTAATGCCAGTGAAACTAGGCTGATTTACATAGCTGGGTGTGAAACTGGAATAACAAGCTCATGAAGCAGACACCACCATACAATTCCCTTTTGAGATTCATGTGATGTGAACAAATGCATTTAGATTCACATTTGTTGTTTGTAATGTCTCCAGTTTCTTCTAAACCAGACTACAGTATCAGAATGCATGTTTTAAAGAAATTTTGATCTATGTATATTATGATAGGGTTTTATTTCACATTCTTACAGCTGTGCAGCTGTAAGTGGGCCCTTGGGTACTGCCTGTGTGGTGTGCAGTGATGCAGACACAGCTTGGACCAGATGCTGTTGTGTTGGTAGAAGTATGATCATTCTTTTCATTTAGAAGTTGTCTTTGAGCACCATCAGGAAGTATTTGCTATAACTAAGATGACAGCTGTCCACACTCAGTACTAGTAATGGCTACTTCAATACCAAAGGTGGGAAATAGCTTTGTGAATATAAATGTGTTAATTTACGTGGAAAGAAAAGATAAAATGTCCAAGCAAACTGATTCATCAGGCGTATGGCATTTTAGCTAACTCTGAAAGGCTGGTTACAGTCATTGCTCATTGGAAAAAAAACTTCTAGATGAACTAGAGCAACGTTGAGCCAGCTTAGTGGAGGAGATGGCATGACCAACTACACTTGGGCTGAAATAGCATGTAAATGCTGAGTTAGTAATAAACTTCTTGCAGAGCCATTTCCCACTGCTATAAGACTGTGGGGTCTGGATGTAAAGAAAGCCCAGGCGAATCCAGGCCTTTTGTTTAGGTGCGGGACATGAAACAGCCAGGTGGTGGAAGAGCACACAGGTCTGCTCTTCACAGACACTGGGGTCCTTTTCTGTCCAGCCAAGCACATCGCTTTGCAGCACCCCATGTCCAGCTGCCTAGCCCTTCCTCACAGCTTCAAGATTGACTCTCCCCATGCTGCACTTCCAACAGAACAATCAATTCAACTTTCTGATGCTGTAAGCAAGACTGTATCAAAATAAATCCAGAGAAAGTCACTGTCCAGAAAGAGAATTCTGCAGAACAGGAGTCTCTTTTTTTAGGAAAGAAAACAGTAAAATCAGTACAATTTCCACACTGTAGTTTCATCTGAAGTTTTTTTGTTGTTGCAACTTTTCACGTTTATTTTTTTATAACTGACTTTATTTTTTCCAAGTAGCAATTAAGGGCATGGTAATGCAAAGTACTGCAGCCCTGTGGGAGTTCCCTGTCCTACAAGGCGGTTGCCCATGAACAGAAGACCACGGCCACCTCCTTGTGCTGTCTCACATGCACATTTCTCTCTGACCCATTCCCTTTGGTTCCATCAGTTCAATCTTTCTCTGTCCTCTCAGCCAGGACAACCTTGCCACACTGTGCCAATACTTGGTGTGCAAAAGCCATCTACCGCACAATCACCTCAGCTAGGGTGGCAGGTAGGTCCTGTCACGGTAGCACGGGATCTCCCACAGGATACATGCCTTAACCGCAGGTGCCTTACACGTTAAGCATCCTAATGCTTGTGTTTCTAGCAAACTCCTCACTTTCCTGTTTTTATAATTATTTCCTATACAAATCTTGCTATTAGCATTCCCTAAAGAAGCAGGCAGTAATTTAGATGCCGATTAGTGTGTGAAATGCAGCAGAACAGTAATGAATGTACTCTCCTGTCAGTGTTTGACTGAGGAGGGAGAAGACCCTCTAGCTACATTTACCACAGCAGCTGCAGTACTGGAGTTTAATGAGGTGCTTTTGCAATGTGAAAATTTTCAGAAACATATACTCATGCCGGGAGGGCCTACCAAGATATTTTTTTTGTAATTAAATGTAATTACATCCATACTCATAGTCAAGTTCTCATTGATAGATACAGGCACATAGAAACCAACAAGCAAAAGTCAAACAATTAACTACACGAGGGGTTTTTTGTTGTTGTTGTTTTTGTTTTTTAATATTTGCCTTATTGTACTTTTTCCATTTCCTAGCTCCGTGGTTTGGTAAAAAGCTATGAAGTTCTAGCTAATCCAGCAATGTGTGGTTAGCATTCTGCCAAAAGCAAAGCATGAAATATTTTTGATCTTATTTTGTCTTCTGGAAGAAAGGAAATGTAGTTTTTATAGCAGAAAAAAAAATAATAATAATATTACACCAGTCAATTTCTAAATCAGATTTCAGTGAGTTTATTTTACACATACAAATGCAAATACAAACTGTGGTCATCAAACACCAGTGAGGCAAGCTGGTAGATTAATAATAATTTTAAAAATCCTTATTTTATGATGGAGAAATTGAAATGTAAAATGACAGAAACCAAAATGTTTGGAAAATTTCAGGTTCACCTGCCAGTAAGTGGCAAGAGAATGAAGAATTATTTGAAAAATAATGCATTTCTTTTTCTGGTTCCTGAAATTGTTTGTGCCATTTGAATGCAAGTTTTTGAAACAGGTGATCTACCTTGTTGCAAAACTAGCACAGAGCAGGGCTGGGGGCAGGCTTCTGCTGCCCACTGCCTGAACACCAACCCCCTGCACCTGGAGCCAACAGCCACCCTCCTTTTCATCTCAGGAGATGACTAAGTGGAGCCGGAGCCAGGAAAATGAGTTTCAATTTTCTGCCTACAAAACCGTATGTCATCATCAATCATATTCATAAGAAGTCAGCAGTTGGTTCATTTCTTTCACATTTTTCAAGAGAGAAAGCTTTGCTGACAGGCATGGTAGTGTTTCGCCATGGAGACACTTCACAAAAACTCACAAAATTGGCAGAATTGTTTCACAGCTGTAGCATCACCTGATTTCTGTCTCCATAGCTTGGTGTGTCCTGCACTGAAGTCTGCATGCAAAAGGCTGTGTCCATAGCTCTGCTCATTTACTTTGCTCTTTCCAGTGGTACCATTGACACAGTGCAGGGGCAGGACTGTAAGCAGGCTCCAGACTGATGTCATCATGTCCTTAAACTCTTTCTTGTCCCTTTCTTTCACTGAGATTGAGACCATTCTTTTTTAACGCTTTCTTTTACTTACATCTATTATAGGCATGTGACTCATGCATTATTTCCACTATCTGAACAATTAAAGAATTATTTTAGTTATTATTTTAAGGGGAAATTTAGATACTCTGACACACACAAAAAAAAAAAAAAATAATAATAATAATTCCAAAACCCTACCAACCACCTATGATTTTATCTGAAACTCCGTATCTTTGTTTTCCCAAGGAAAATTCCAAACTCTCTACACAACGCTTCCTCCAACAACCAGCCTTTTATTGAGTTTCTCTTGTGTAAAAGCCAGCCTCTCTGACCTGGTCTGTTCCTCCAGTTCCTGACTGAAACCCTGCAGAAAAGGCTTTTATTTATTCTTGCCAAGAGGAAAGAAAGAAGGGT